>NC_090929.1:1366670567-1367272752 GCF_040938575.1 Ambystoma mexicanum | reverse complement strand
GGTTCTCAGCCCTCTGTGCACCTCTTCAAGGTGATGTGAAATGACTGTGTGTTCCCAATATATCTGGTAACACCACCACTTTTGCCTAATGGAGTGCTCTCCATGTTGCAACATTTTTTACTTGTTCATGTTTCACTTTTCGTCTGGGTTGCTGAGAACTGTTCGTCTTTCCACTGCGGGTGAATACCCTTTATCTTGCTCGTCCGGTTCACGTGGTTTTGGACCACAAAATCGAGCTCTCTGGGTCTGAAAATATGAGGATGTATTCTGCTTTTCTGCAGCTGGTCCCTTGTCATTTGAGGTTTAGAATTTGCTGTTTATCTCTGACCTTGGCTGTGAGCTCTGGCCTTCCCGCTCTGTGCAACCTGGTTCTGCTTCCCTCACCATTTGTCCTATGGCTTGAGGTCTTCTGTGATTTTCATTGGACTTGTACTACAATTTCTACACACTTATATCGTGCTATATTTTCTATAGGTTAGTCGTACTTTGTCCTACCAGGCTCCTTATGTACTCCTGTAGTTCCATAGGGTTAGTTGCCATAAGCATCTGCAAGCTTGCCCTGCATCTCTTTGTTGCCTTGCATTCAGCGTTTCTGCCCTTGGCAAATTAGAAAATAATAAAAGCGTTGACAGTTTATATATATATATATATATGTGTGTACTTGTCCTCTATCTACAGAACTGTGTAAGCTTGTTCTTCACGCTGTGTTGGGTTGCAAGTGTACTTCATGACTAACGCGGCTATGTCGTGGTGTCACTAATGACATCAGCACAGGGGTTTTCCGGCATTCAATCAACGTTGTCCATCATGGCATTTGGATCCATGACCACTGTTGAAGCACTTTTATCCATAAAGACATTCACTGGATAAGGTTGGAAATATCTCTCTGCATACTTGTCAGTCACTGGTGCTCTTGGGGGTTGTCCGAATAATGAGTGACTATGTGCATTCTTTACTCTTCGGGCCTTCATGTTCATGGGGAGGAGGGGGGCCATTCCTGGGACCCTCTCTCCAGAACATTCTTCTATCCTTCACAAAGGCTAAGGATGTCTTTAGCAATAGGCTGAAAGTAAAAGAGATCGCCCCAACATGGCAACATAGTACATCAGCAGCACACTTGGAAGAAGAAAAGGCCATTTCATCTAACACGCTGCACATACCACAATGATACGTAGTAGTGGTCAATGGAAGTTCACCTTCTCTTCAGACCCACAAAGCACTGTCTGGTGAATATGCATATTAGCTGAAAAGCTTGTATTTTTATCTCATTGCGCAGTAATTGTCTTTTTTATTGTAGCACTGTTTTACACATAGCTTGGTGAACCCAAGACAGACTGATCTCAAGGATGAAGACTACATGTGCATTTCACCATGAATGGGGATCATCAGTATGGTGCAGTCTACAGCTTTGTGTATTTGAGTGACTGAAGCATTGCGGCATGTGTATCAAATGCCTGCATTACAGGTCAAAAGATTTTTTTTCTTGAATTTTTTTAAACCCGCCTGATCATTGATGGTGTTTGCAAAAGGAAACCCATGCATGCCGCGGGTCGTCATCTGTATCAGTGTTTGTTACGCTGGAGAACGCAATTTACAATATAAAACTGTCCCATCGAGTAACGGCATGCTCCCACTCCCTGGATATCGGCATGTGATATTTACCCTCTTGCTTTTGAGAGACATGCTGCACTAGCAATCTTGCGAAGAGTAGTATTTATGGTAAAAAAAAAAAATCATAACAAACTCTGCGCAGTTCACCAACCATGATCTCATTTGTGACGCAATATTCAGGGTTAATAACAGGTCATTGTCGGTCGTTAAGACAAAACAATCCTTTTAAAAACATACCACACAACGTTTTATTGGTCCACAAACAATGAATACAGGAATCTATTCAAGACTTTATTTTAAAAACATTTCTGAGTTAGTCAAACCATATTTTAAATGTGTATTGTTGGGTGGTTGGGAATTAAATCCGATGAGAAATAATAGTACAAATTAAGTGAACAAATTACACATTTTAATAATAGGATCGCCAACACACCCCTGATTGGTTGCGTGCAAATCTACAGTGCTTCTAGTTTCCCTGACATTTTTCTTCCATCTGGTGGCACTAATTATGTTTCCGACAGCTTTTGCCTGGTATCCTTGGGATACATATTTTGGCATTATGTTGCATATCTGCAAAGCCTTCTTTCTAGTCGGATTATAATGCTGATTGATGCCTTGCTGTTGGGAGCATAAGGAAGTTGTGTCAGAATCATTTTAAATGCTACTCAGGCACTGACTGATATGGCAGCATAATAGCTTTGATTCTAATCTACTGTGCACTGACCAGTGGAGAGTACTTGAGCGTAATGTTCCCTCAAATGCTATGAAAACCCTGTTAGCAGAAATGAGTTTTTATGCTTCCAGGGACCTGAATTGCATGCATGCCGAATGAATGCCAGCCCTCCTTCAGACCTATTTTTCAGTTTTTGTCTCAACCTTTGCAACATGTTATGATTGATGATTATAGCAATCAGACATGGCTTGCAATGCAAACTAATTTGTTTCACTCGGAGTAGCCGGGAGCACGATATATCCCTTGTTTAGAACGTCGATGCCACTCCAGGAATGAGTTATTTATCCCTTTCTCCTATAGTAGCATGGCATTGCATAATAATGCTTTCGGTGATTTGTATAATTTTTTGTTTAATAAACGATCTAAGCCTATGCATGCATATCTTACGCATACGTTCTCCCTTACAAAGATTTTAATTCGGGAGCGCTCATTTTGAAATAAAATGTCACTGTCTGGTGCTATTTTACTCCTGGAAATATCAGTGACACTAGATCCTGGACCTGCAAACCTTGACTCTCCAGATGGTTTGGACTGCAACGCCATCTTCCCTAGCCAATGGTGAGGGATTATTGAAGTCAACGTTCAAAACATCTGGAGAGTCACAGGTTGCAGGCCCCGGCACTAAACCGCCCGCAGAATTGATTGTGACACTTGTCTCCAAAGCTATCGAGAAGCCACAGTCTTGGTCTTTAGCAAATCACAAGAAGTAAAGCCTGGATAAGTAGTCTACTTGGCATGTGTGTAGCTTCCCTAAAACCAAGAATATATTTTCGCATGATATTGTTGAATAAAATGTCTTGCTATCATGAATTTTTAAACTTCTTGATCTAGGTTGGTCATTACTGTCTACAATTTCCCTCCGCAGTAGCATACAGCTTGTGAAAGGTTTTTGACATATTTTGTTTAGTTTTATTGAAATTGACAAACTACTTTGACAAGATCTTGCTAGCTAAATGTTAAAGGAAGTTATAACAAATTCTAAGTTTATTACACTTCAAAGATCACTGTCTTTAGATATTTTTGGTTGTTCTCTGACTCATGCAAACTATACGTTGTGTTGGAAATATTTATTCTAAGTTTACTTTCGAATCACCTATTTTGGACTGATCTTGTTGCATGAATTATAAAATATTCATTCAGAATTTCATGCAGATTGAATTTGGCAGGCCATTTGCATTCAGATCTTGCATTCAGATCTTAAATTGGTCTTTAACTGTAACATTAATTATGTCGTGAATAATCCTTAAAATTATGAAGGTAACCTATTTGGGCCCTAATAAATGTCTTGTAGTACACGTTTCTTTACACTGTGTTGCTGCACAGAGGTGATTCAGACAATTTAAACTTAATTTCATGAATGCTAATAACACCCTTGAACATTACGAGTATCATTTTGTGAATGGCTTTGCCCCGTTATAAAAGTCTTATCTAGTCGCTGTCATATTCAATTTACCTCGAGTCATAGTACTCTCAGCAGGGAGGTTTCTTTTGTGCTGTGTATTCGCTGGCTATTCTATTTTGCTGAGCTAGCGGCAGCCTTGTTCTCCTTCTGAGTTCTCAGAATATTTAGGATCTGACAGTAGATCTTCAAAAATCAATATTTACCACTTGGCGGTTTTGTTCCTTTTGGTATATCTCAGATAACATTATGAAAATGCATGTATTCTCCGTACGATTACTGCACAGTTTGCCCACATGTAGTCCATTTACTGCAGCTAGAAACACTGCAGTGTGATTCCAGATGGAGTAGTCCTGACAGCGAGCCAGCTTGCTCAAAAGCAACATGTAGTTATGCGCCACACTGTGCCTCTGTCCTTGGAATCGCATCAATCCAGCAGGCATGCTGCACCATCTTCTCAACCATCTCCTAGAGAAGGAGCCTGACTAAAGTCCCTGGTTCTTTCAGTCCATTCCCACATACCCATTTGCTCATTCAGGACTCAGATTCATATGCCATCAATTATTCCTCCCCCATGTTTTAAATATCGAATCTGCCCTACTTCACAAACCCCAAACAAATGCACTGTCATCACAGTCACTGTACAGAAACAAGTTGGCTCTAAAACATTCACTATCACTGTTAATACCCCGCCCTGTTCCAAGCAGTCTATGTAAAGCTGTGTTCTCCTATGGTCCAGCAGTGCACACATATGGGGCTGATTTACTAAGCTAAATGAGCGGCTTAAGTAAAGAACACAAGTCATGTTTTGGTGCAAGTTTTACCTACCCTTTTTCTGAGCTTAGTAAATTTAGTTTTACTTTTCTTTTTTTTTAGCTTAGTAAATCATATTATAGACCAGCGATCGCCACACTATAATTGAGCATCAAGTTTCAGAGGAAAATTGAATTGGAAATCATTTTTGACTTGCATGATGGATTTGGCTGATATTTTGGAAACAAAAAGTTTTTCACAAGCACCCACAGACTGCAAAGTTGGGAGAGATTTGTTAAAAAATAGAAAAGCTTTTAAAAAAGCAAAAACCCACACTGTTTTCGGCCTACTCCCATTCATTTCTACATGGAGTTGAAGTCCACATTTCTGCACAGCAAAAACAGCTGGACAGAATTGGAGCAAGTATGAAACAACTTGGGCACAAGGCATTGCCGCGATATCCCTCAGCGTTCTGGGGTTATTATGGACAGTAGTTGGTAAAATATTTGATGGAGAAGGGGGGGTGCCCCCTTCTTCCAAATTTTAGCTATATCTCCCATTGTCATCATCACTGCTTCCAAGGAGTCAGGAACAGCCCAACGTCCTTGGAAGCAGGCCCCTAACCGTTATCTTAGGCACCAGCCGGTCCCCACTGGGACCTTTTGGACCTTGTCCTGGCGCCGGTGGCACCAGGCTCATCAAAGCCATCGGTCCCGGCACTGGAAGCGCCGGGCTCATAATATGTATGAAGATGCTTGGGTGGACTTACCTGCAGCAGACCATGCTGCTTACTTACCAGCCACATAGGAATCCTCTGTGAACAGGAACTACTTTCTTACCTGGGTGGGGCAAGCTCCACTCCCTGGATACAACATGGGAACTCTTCTGGAACTGGAACTCTTTTCTTACCTAGGCGGGGCCGTGGAGGAAGACGCCTCATCACTCCAAGGCTATTTAAACCACACCCGATTGAACAAACGTGCTTCGCGTTATTCTGCATCTGCAGCAGAACGCTCACCGAGCCTGTTCCAGCCTTTCTTCCTTCCGATCCTGAACCTGCAAGAACAATACTTACCACTCCTGTATCCAGTATTCAGCAGCACCTGCAAAGACAAGAAACAACAGGTTAGCACGGCAACCTTTACATGCAGCGCTTTCCTCGCCTGATCCATCGGCAGCAAACATTTCTTCACGCTGCACCTCCGCCTGTGAAGACAAAAGCATTGTTATTACTTACCGGCACTCCCCGAATTCCGGATTTCTTCAACGCTTCAACCCAGCATCTGAAAGACAAAAGAAGAGACATTAGACAGGTATTTACTCACGTCCATCGCGCTCGCCACAATAGAACGCCTGCAAATACTCCGGCGTTTTCCAGCATCTCTTCAGCACAAACTCACAGCTGCAAGGGAAAAGAGACAGTTAGAGCGCTTGCATTTACTTACGCATTTCCAAGCGCTTCATTCCAAGGCTCTGGCTCCAACTTCGGCTCTCTTCACACCATCTCCTATCTCAAGATAAATAGGAAAAAGCATTAAAAAAGCATTATACAGAGTCCTGTTCTATATTAAGGTGCTCACGCACCTAAAGACTATAAGGACTAAAAAGGTGTCCGGAAACTCACCGCTCATGCAGTTAACGACGGCAGCGATCCTCTGATGTCAAGAGGCCTATGTTTCACCAGTGAAGGAACTGGCAACGGCACCCTGCACCAGACGCAGATGGAGAGTCCAGCATTCACCTATCTAAGGTGAGCACGTTGACCTGGGGGCTCTACGGAGAAGCTAGGAAGAGAGAGAGAGAGAGGGACATTCAACAACCCAGATCATTAACCCCCATATTCTTTCACCTGCAGAAATCTCACTCTTCAAGTTCGACACACAGTGCGAAGAGGTTCGGCCCCAGAAGCAAATCGAGTCCTGCACATCACTTTTCGGGTCACAGACACCTTCCTGCCAAGACCAGCGCCTCCGTGGGAATCAGGTGAGCGTTACACCCATGGTGCAATGCAGCAAAGAGGCTGAGAGTCTTTTCTGAAATGAAAAAGCAGCCATTCTTTTCCAAAATGATATTGCTAATAACATTTGAATTGCTAGATGGATTTAGATTACATTTTCAAAACAAAGATTTTGTCAAGGGCCCCCCAATCTGCAAATTTTGGTAACAATACGTTATAAAGTGAAAAAGTTATTAAGAAAGCAAACACCACATTTTTCAGCCCATTCATTTTCCCATAGAGAAAAAGTGCAGTTTATGAGCAGCTTTAGCATGAAAACCGCTTGGTAGATTTAGACCAAATAAGAAGCAATAAGGGCACAAAGCATTGACTTAATTTACGTGACTGGTTTTAGAATTTATCCAGTAGTTTTTAAAATATTCAACAGAGAACGGGGTGCCAACTGTGACTTAAAACCGTTTAATCGGTCTTGATGCTTTGCAGTAGAGAGACTGAAAGAGGCTAATACCTTTTGATTTGCTGGATGGATTTGGATACATTTTCTAAACTAAAGGTTTGTCAAGGTACCCCCCCAAACTGGAAATGTTTGCAGCAATTTGTCAGAAAATTAAAAAGTTATTAAGAAAACCTAAAAGTGCAGTTTTCAGCCTACTCCCATTGGTTTTCCCATAGAGAAAAAGTGCAGTTTTTGAACAGCCGTAGTGAGAAAACTGCAGAGCAGTTTTGGACCAAACTTCGGAATGAACTCCCCCATGACCTTACAAAGTCTGATAATGTACTCGACATCAGAAAAAGACTACTCGACACTCTTCTGTTTATGTAGTCACTCCTAGGGGACACCGAGTGCTTTGAACAACAGTGCTTAGATGGCCTGGCCGTAGCCTCTATATAAATACCAATAGCATCAGGCTAGATGTCTGCAGTGGGAAAAAAGACACTATGTGAAGTTGGGGAGCCATTTAAGGGTAGAACATTTTCAGTTTATCAAGGAAAGATTGTGTGATTACAGCGGCAAAATTTCAAGACTTGCTCAGAAAATAATGTGCGTAACACGAAGTAATGACTGATAGGGGTAACAGAAGAGGGGTAGGGAGAGAAAAAGCAATTGTGTGTAGTGAGGGGACCTGGAAAAAATAAGGGTACACATGGTAAGTGCCTTTGAAAACATGGAAGACTCTTTAATTCTGATCAACTTTTCCTGTTATCGCAGGTATCACAAACCGCTACGCTACTGCAGGAATTTCTGTTATTGGAATTGGAAAGTATTACTGTGAAATGATCACGGGAATAAGGAGTTAGGGAAAAGGGTCTACCATCTACAGTGCCTACATATAATGGGCAGGCAGGGAGCAATGGTGTTTGGTAACAAATTAATGGTCTGACATGGCCAGTGACCATAGCAAGTAGTCCCAAAAGAAAGATATTCTTGCAACATGTACAGAGGCCATGGCCAAAAGCCATACCTAGTGAGACCTCAAGAAACTATGCAACATGATCGGCCATGGCCAATGGCCTTGGCTAGTGGACTCAAAAGAAAACTATTGGTGCAGCATGTACAGTGACCACAACAGAAAGCCAGAAGTGAGAGTTTAGTTTATCTGATTTAATTCAACAAAACCCCTGAAATTCAGCACTTGCATTTCAATCCAGTACACCCTGGAGAAGAAAATGTGTCACAGAAACCAAACAGTGATGGGAGATAATGTCCTGGAGAGGGCGAGGGAGGGAAAAAGCTATGAGGGGAGTGCGGGGCCACATAGAAAGAGGAGGGGGGCCTTAGTGAGTGCCTGTGAGAACTGGGAAGAGTTTTTGATTTTTGTGTTTTATCCAGGGAATACTGCGGGAATCCTGTGGGCATGGGTAGTTCAATGCCACTGTATGTGTAGTGTGTTGCCTTTATTGGGGGAATTATGCAGGAAGAGGGAGAGAGTGAATTACAAAAAGTAATTCTACACCTGCAGTGATCACATCTCCCAGGCACGGGGCAATGGGTCTCTGTGCCAAAGGTCATGGCTAGTTGGCCCTAAAGAAACCTATTGGTGGAACATGTACCTAGGTCACGGCCAAAGGCCATGGCTAGTGGGCCCCAATGGGCCATGATCAAGGGCCATGGCTAGTGGGCCACAAAGAAACCAATTGGTGCAGCATGTACACTGGCCATGGGCGAAAGCCGTGGCCAATGACCATGGCCTTAAACCTATTGGTGCAACATGTACAGTGTCCACGGCTGAAGGCCATGGCTAGTGGGCCTGAAGAAACCTATTGGTTCAGCACGTAGACTGGCCATGGTCGAATGCCGTGGCCAATGGCCATGGCCTTAAACCTATTGGTGCAACGTATACAGTGGTCATGGCTGAAGGCCATGGCTAGTGGGCCCCAAAGAAACCTATTTGTGTAATAAGTAGTGTCCACCTGAAGGTCATGGCGGGTGGACCCCAAAGAAACCAATTGGTGCAGCATGTACACTGGCCATGGGCGAAAGCCGTGGCCAATGACCATGGTCTTAAACCTATTGGTGCAACATGTACAGTGTCCACGGCTGAAGGCCATGGCTAGTGGGCCTGAAGAAACCTATTGGTTCAGCACGTACACTGGCCATGGGCGAATGCCGTGGCCAGTGGCCATGGCCTTAAACCTATTGGTGCAACGTGTACAGTGGTCATGGCTGAAGGCCATGGCTAGTGGGCCCCAAAGAAATGTATTGGTGTAACATGTATAGGGGCCACAGCTGGAGGCCATACACAATGGGCAAAAGCTGTGGATAGTGGGCCGGAATAAACTATAGTATAACAAAACCCTTGAAATTCAGGGAACAAAAGTTGGTAAGCAGAGTGTTAATGTGATCAGGTTTAATGTGAAATATACGTAAACCTTTGAAAGTTAGTGAACAAAACCTTGGTTAAGAGAGAGTTAATATGATCAGATTTAATGCAACAAAACCCCTGAAATTCAGGAACCACTTTGCGAGCAAGTCCATCATAACTGTGCACCCCCTGTTGTACAGCATATGACCACAATGATAATGACATAGATGTCTTCACTAATCACATCATGTATGATATCACGGATGACATTAATTACAACATGCATGAAATGTCACTGGTTACATTAATTAGATTTTGAAATATGACACGTCTGTTTTTTAAAATAACATGTGGACATATTTTATACTTGCACAGTACAATGTACCTTGTTTCATTAAATGTAAGGTATACAATTATGTAGCATAATTAACAGATTTCTTTTCATATTAACCAAACTTCGAATTCTTAATTATATATCATCACAATACACATGGGCACATAGTTTATGTTGTGTTTATTTTTTTAATGAAACTTGTCATTTAGAAAATAATGTGTTCATGTAATGTTATTACACTGAGGAGAATTGTATTTTTTTAACATTGACTATTTTCATAACACTTACTATTAAACATATTTCTACTTTTATCAGTTTTTTTTTACTACTTCATGTACTTATATCGTGTTTGAAATACTTAAAATAGATTTACCAGAATTGGGTACTTTCCCCTCACTGACATATTGTAATTGTTCACTAATACATGCAATTCAAACTATTTGTATAACATTAAATATTTTTATTTTAAGGTTTATAAGTTGAGTATTACAAATGAACGTGCCACACGTAATCATATTCTACTTCTGTATCGGTGTATTGTTCCATGTCATGTTGTTATCATTCTCTGTAATAAAATATGTATCAAATGAGGTTAACTTAAATATTCGTACTTATTTAATCAGTAATGTCACATTTGATGTTATTGATCTCATCGCTGATGTCATGTATGATGCAATTAGTGATGTCATCACTGATGTCATCTGTGATATTATGGTGGTCATATGCTGCACAACAGGGGGCGCATAGTTAAGATGAAATTGATTGAAATGCGATTGCTGAATATCAGGGGTTTTGGTATCTGGTAATATTATCCCTACCAATAATATCACGATACATATGGTCGTGGGGTAAGGCCATAGGCAATATTATTAGTGGGGATAATATATGGGGTTATTGGGACCGCGGGTTGCAGTGGTGTCCCCTGCATGTCCCATGGCTTAATATCACTGCAAAAATATGGCAATATTCTTGTATGGCGATATATTTGCGGGGATATTAACACATGGAACTGGTATTGGTATCAGGTAATATAATTGCTGCAAAGATGTTGCGGTAAAAAAATATTGCAGCAAAAATGCTGCCATTTGACCCAGTAAAAGTGTGCCCCATTATACCATTTAATGGGAGCGCGGGTTGCAGGGGTGTCCCCCGCTCCCCTTAAATGGTATAATGGTTCCGGGGGCTGCGGGGGTGTCCCCCGCATGTTTTACATGGACTGCGGCGCAAAAACGGTGGCATTTTTGCCGCAATATTTTCTTACCACAGCAATTTTACCACTGTGGGCATATATATATATATATATATTCTTGTTTGGCTGTGATAGAAATCAGGCAGGGTGAGTGGTACTCTCCATAGGCATGAAAACAAACCTCCGGATACCAGGCTTTCTTGTGAAAACTTCCTTTATTTAAGAAAACACAGCAACAAAAAATTTCAAATCCTTAATAAATGCGGCACTCCCATAGTGTAGCAGAATCGCGTTGGGACGTTGACGCGTTTCACAGCAAACTCGCTGCTTGTTCCCAACAAAATGCCCCAGTTGAGAAAGTGCTCTTTTACCAGCAGGAAAAAGAGAGCAGCTGGTGGCTGATTATGAGAAAGTAAAAATAAAAAATCGGACTTGCATGTTTGTTAAGGGCTCTTTCCGAAAACCTTTCAGCCGTTATTAAAAGATTACCCAATTGGGAGATTGATTCCAAACTCTTATGATGTTGAATGGTCAAGCGGAGGATTCCCTCTACACCATTTGATACTTTTAAACATTGTAAACATTATGGCTGCACGATTTGCGATTTGGATTGCAAAATGTCATTTTTGTATATTCAACATGCACAGTGCATTTTCATTTGGTCATATGCCCAGTTTATCCCATGCTGCTTAATAACTAAAAGTACATTCTAATTACAGTTACCACTCTCCAAACATTGATCTTGTGGTAGTTTTGCCATAAAAATAGAATGCAAAATGCAAACGGTGACGAGGCGTATATGGCAATATATTTGCGGGCATATTAACACATGGAACTGGGGTTTTGTTGCATTAAATCAGATCACTTTAACTCTCTCTTAAGCAAAGTTGTTTCTGTGTGTGTGTATGTATGTATGTATGTGTGTGTATATATATATATATATTTTTTTCTTTTTTACAGGGCCTGCGGTAGCAACCCTGTAGTTATGGTTAAGGTGCTCAACTCATAGAGCACTTTTTGGGTGGCTTATAAATTTGCCACCCTGGACAAATCCTCAGCAAACTTTGCAGATTAAGTAAATTGCCCCCTCAGAATGATTCTCTGAGGTTTGTTGCGGTTTCGTCAAGGGGGTAAAGTTATAGGGGGGGTGTCCAAAACTTGTGAAATCCTCATAGACACAATGGAAAATGTTTTTACTCGCACCTACAGCCTAAACTGCTGGATGGTTTTGCACCAAACCTACGTGAGGAACAGTGGCTTAGTCCCGAAAGCATGCTTTTATTAGTGATATCTGAATCCGGTCCGTGGACTCATTTTTTGATTTGGAGTCTGCAGCCACCCCCATGGCCAATCGGAGCAGCATGATGTTCACAGACATCATACACACCAGCTGATTGGTCAGTTAAAAATATGAGGTGCGTCAACTTTTTTTAAAAGGACGCCATGTTGGATTTGTGAACAGCGCCCATAATCCGAGGACATCGCAGTAAAAACATATAAAAAAACACATCGTTGCACTTGTCAAACAAGTGAAACAATCTCTGGGGAGGTGAGGGGTGATGAGGCTGAGATGGGATATGGCCATAAAAAGCCGAAAATAAGTTAGTTTTTCTTCTACAAAGTTCACAGACATCTCAGATGTCCGGGGACGTTGCTGGGGTGTTCGCGAACTTGACAAAAGTTCGAGGACATCCATGCATATTTCTGCATTACAGGGTTGGTGAAACACAGTTTTTTGATGGCTCATAACTATTAAGACACTCAATGAAACTACATCAAATTGTGGAATATAATTTCAGACTTGACCTTGAATGGGCCTGCAAAGTTTGGTGCTGTTTCGCCAAGAGCGGGCAAAATTAAAGGGGGTTCCCAAAATATTTGAATGGCTTATACATTTGGTGCCGTTTGCCGAATCTGCACAAATGTTTGCAAAAAGATTTTAGACCCAGATTTGAGTGTTTTTACAAATTCTGGTTTTATTTGTCAAGAGGGGGCAACATTTTTAGATGGCTTATAAATTTGTTGCTGTTTTACGAAACGCACACAGGTTTTCAGAAACACTATACACCCAGCCTTGAATGTTTGTGCCAAGTCTGAATGGATTTTGTGACGTGGGGACTAAGTTATATGAATATTTCTTGATGACCACGAGGGACATGCAATGGGGTGAAAGTGGGCATGGCCACTAGGGATCTGATCGTCTATGTAGTTTTTTTCTAAATCGGGATAGGTTTGAATGTGAAAACAAATTCTGTTTGTGTCTAAGACCACGAAGTGCTGAACAGTATTGCATCAAACATTCTTGAGGAGCAACAGCAAGGAACCCAAAGCATGGTTTTGCAAATCTGTTCCGTTTTATTTTTTCTAAAATGTCAAAATGTAAGTACAAAAAATGTTGATCTAACTTTGGTGCCTAGACAAGGGGCTGGCAATGAGAAAGGACAAATATGTACTCTGATTTGCTTATTGGGGCGTGTGGAATGGCCAAAACCCTAGGTTTGAATGGGAAAAAAATTCTGCTTGCTGCTACAGCCTGAAATGGTGGACGGCATTGAAGCAAACCTGCATGAGGAGCATCAGCAAGTACCTAAAAGCATGCTTTTGAAAATCTGTGCTATGTTTTTACTTTTTTGAAAGTGTCAAAACGTAAGTACAACAAATAAAGATATGACTTTGCTGCCTGGGCCGTGGGCCTGGCCCTCGGCAAGGACAAATGTCTACTCTGATTTGCATATTGGGGAATGCGGCATCGCCAAAGCCCATGTCCCATGGATTGTTGAGACTGGCCATGACTGCAAGCCATGAGCACTGGGCATTGATCACATTTGAGTGTATAGTGGACACTGAACTATCATGCAGGGTAGGTGCAGTGGATAACGGGGTGATTTGGTGCGGCTGCGGGCATGGTTGAGCCTCATGCCCTAAGCAATTCAACCATGACTTGCATCCACAGATCCACAGAATGCACTGCTGATAATGACACACATCAGTATGCAGTGCAAACATTATGTTTGTTAAAGGAAGTTTACAGTTTCATATATGTTGAGCGTAATTATTAATAACTTATATACAGTGATGTAACATTAGGAAACATTTTCACTCATAACCAATGAAATTCACAGAAACCACTTTGTTAAAGCGACGTTATGGTTACGAGTCAAACTGAAACCCCCAGAAATTCACCAGTGATGGTAAGATAAGCAACCATAGCTCTCACCACCACCGTGCACTAAGTCAAAGATGACATCACACATGTCATTTATGACATCACTGATGACATCACATGACATTTATTTTGATGAAAAGTCCCTACAAGGGGTGGTGTTTATAATGCTGGTAACAATATGTCAGAGGTGATCAGGAGACCTATCACAAACTACTTTATGTATTGAAGAACGTACTACTCATCTAAACAAAACATTATATTGAAGTGCTGTTGTTAATAAAGGACCCTAGGCAAACATATACATTGGCAATGGCTGCAGCATGCACCATAGAAGTACAATATTTACTATCTGGACATTTTGGATAGTAAAATAATGAATACTACCTTTCAGTGTTTTGAGTAATGTTACACATGGAATAAATAGCTAACAATTCAAGACTTAATACACACTTGTGTTAGTACAAACAATACATATGAAGACCCACAATGCATACAAATCAGAGGCACATAAAGGGAAACTAAAGTATGGAAGAAAGAAACAACATCACCAGAAAATATCAATATCATTAAGGTGTATCTTACTGTATACAAATGAATTGTTTGTTTGAGGCCTGCTTATTGCCCCATGTATGTGCAACATGAATTGAGACCAAACCTTGAGGAAAGTAGTAAGAACATACAATGAGGTTAATGTATAGATATAGAGCACCTTTTGAATTTTTATATTCTGACTGTCAGTGAACAAAAACACCTGGCCTACATATGCCAGTGAACAAAAACAAGTTGCTTAGATATGTGATGTCATCAGTGATGTCCTGGGTGTTAGTTTTAGCACTGTACGGTGGTGGCGCGAGTTATGGTTGCTTAGCTTACCATAACTGGCGAATTTCTGGGGGTTTTCGGTTTTACTTGTGACGATAACGTCCCTCTAACAAAATGTTTTCACTGAAGGTGTACGTATATATTTATATCTTGGGAGATAAAAAGGCGGTATCTCAATTTATTCCCCTACTAAAGTCTGTCCAGCGAGGTACAACCCTCGCTAGAAACACCAAATCAGACGCGAGCAGTAAACCTGCGCATAGAAAAACTTATCAAACCTGCTCCATCAGACCCGCTGTACATCAGAGAGCAGATAAAGCCTGACTCGCTCGTTGTTACTACGACAAGAAAAAGAGCAGGTACTCCCCTAGCCTCCTCTGAGGCTCCTCGAGACAAAGAAAGCAAACAGCTATACACAATGGGCAGGACATTTGCCTCTTCCGCTGCATTCCAGACCAGTATTGCTAATAACTCTACTTTATTAGCCAGTTACAACTGCCATAAATTGGATGAGGTATCGGCTTTACTCTCCTCAGCCCCACAAACCCTCAAGACTCAATTAGCACCAGTGGCTTCAGAAGGAAGGGCAGTTTCAAGCTGCTTGCTAAAAAGCAGTCTTGACGCCGCAGACAATGCCGGCAGAATCATAGCTGAAGGGACCATTATTAAGCGTCACACTTGGTTACGCCAATTCAGGTTTAAGCCAGAGACGCAGGCCACTCTCATTAACATGCCCGTGGAACCCAATGTACTCTTTTCAAAGCGTCCCCGACGGCCTTGCCTGACAGCCAAGGAAGAATATGATGCACTGAAATCATTGGGTCAGTTGACGAATAAACCTCCTGGCCAGAGGGGAAATGGCAATTTTCGTCGGTCACGTGTACAACTTTCCCACAAGGGTTCCAGCTATAACCAAAACCAAGGAAAAGCATGGGGTAACAATCGAGGCCAACCCTTTCAGAATTACCAGAGAAGACCACGCAGAACTCGTGGTCGGGGAAGGGGGTCTCTCCTCCAGAGGTGGTACCCCACCTCAGAAACAGTGACATCCCTCTTCAGGTGCCCTCCCATGCCTCTCCAATAGGAGGGCGCATTTCCAACTTCACCCAAGCATGGGAGGGAATCACCTCAGACAGATGGGTTCTGTCCACCATAACGGGTGGATATTGTATAGAGCTCCTCGAGCGACCTCCGAACCATCCCCCATGCCAGAAAACCCACTCCAAAGAAGACCAGCGCATCCTCCTCAAGGAAATCGCCATGCTACTCCAAAAGGACGCCATAGAAATAGTCTCTCGCCAACCAGGTAAATAAGGGTATTTATTCAACTTACTTCCTTGTGCCAAAGAAAGATCTCACAATGCGCCCAGTATTAGATTTACCCCCTGCAAACAAATATGTCAAGCCACAAAAGTTCTGCATGACTACGCTACAAGAGGTAATCCCTCTGCTAAAAAAGGGGGATTACATGGCAAAACTGGATATGAAAGATGCCTATTTTCATATTTCAATGTTGCCAGCGCACAGAAGATTTTCATTTCAAGATAGTGAACCAGCACTACCAAAGTGCTGCCCTTCGAAATAGCATCTGCTCCAAGGGTATTCACGAAGGTACTGGTGGTGGTGGCAGCACACCTGCGCAGGGAGGTAATCCCAGTGTACCCTGAACTGGACGACTGGCTGATTACAGGGGAGTCTCCCCTAATTTGCAGACAAAACATTCAAAGAACTATCAACCTTCTCTTTCAATTGGGTTTCTCCATCAACGAGAAAAAATCAAGCCTAGTGCCAAGCACAACCAAACAGCTCCTAGGAGCTGTCATAAACACAATTACTGCAAATAACGCATTATCAAGCCGGCCGCCAGATAAGCCTAACCAAAGTGATGCATTTAATAGGCATGATGGCATCTCGCATTTACCTGGTACCTCATGCGCACTTGCAACCAATGTAGGAGAGGTTTGCGAAACAGTGGTCTCAGTCAAATGGTCAGTGGGATGATCTAGTGGTCATTTCGCCAAGACTAGTACAAAATCTTTGCTGGTGGACAAGAAAAAACCTGTTGAAGGGGACACCCTTCCACAATCCGGAAGTACATGCGATTGTCACGACAGATGCCTCACTCACCCGGTGGGGGGCTCATTATCTTCACCACATAGTTCAGGGTTTGTGGTCTCGCGCGGCTCCGCAGAACCACATCAGTCTACTGGAACTTCTGGCAATATTCAAAGCCCTTCAGGCATTAGAGTTTCACCTAGCAAACCAGTCTGTACAAGTCCTGACAGACAGCCCTACGGTGATGTTTTACATCAACAAACAGGGGGGAGGGGGGGGCACGTTGTCCAAATCTGTCCAGGCTTGTGTAACAAATTTGGGGATGGGACTCAAACTGAAAATATTCCTATCGTCACAACACATTCCAGAGGAACTCAACTCTCTGGCAGACTCGCTGAGCAGAGATCCCCTAGCAGAGGAACATGAATGGTGACTACACGCAGGGGTCATAGAGCACCTCTTCTCTCAATGGGGTTTCCCCACAATAGACTTGTTCGCTACAAGCTAAAACAGTCAATGCCCAGAGTTCACGTCCAATGCACTAGTGCAACTTCAAATTGACTAATGCCCTGACTACTGCGGCGCAATCTTTTGCTGAAATGAGAGGCAAGAGGGACTTAAAGTGTTTGAGATGGAAGTAAATGGATTTAACAATCTCGCTGACCTGCAGATTATAATTTAGGTTTGCCTGCCAGATACAACCAAGGTTTTTCATTTTGGTGGAAAAAGAAGTCAGAACATCAAAGAGCTCAGGAAATAGAATACAGGGCTGCATGTCAGCTAATCGTTTCTTGGATCCAAATATAATAATCTTAGTTTTTGAGGGGTTTAATTGGAGCTTATTCTGCAGCATCCAATTTTGTATCTTGTCTGCACGAGATAGCATTCAATCTACTGTTTCCAGGGGCTGTTTTAGCCGTACATAGATATGGGTGTCGTCTGCATAGGAATGGTAGCTCAGGTTGAACTGAGAGAAAATACTGAACAAAGGGCAAATGTAGATATTAGACAGCAGTGGGGAAAGGGAAAACCCCTTGTGTACCCAACACTTAACCAGGAAAGATTCAGAAGAGTGCAGGCCCACTTTAACTTGCTGAGTGCAGTTCGTCAAGATTGAGATGAACCATTTTAGAGATTCCTTAGAAAAACCCAAGCCACCTTAGTCCGTCTGGAAATGAGAATGTCAAAGTCGACAGTATCAAACGCTGCTGACTGGTCAAGCATGACCAGCATGCTGATGTCACCCTCATCAGCAGCCCTTAAAATGTGGCCCCAGACAGTGACAAGTGCAGTTTCAGTACCATTCCCTGGCCTCAATCCTGACTAATAGGTGTCAAGAATCCCATGACCTTCTGGGAAACTCTTGAAGTTGTATAGAGAACATTTTCACCAGGATCTTGGAAGGCCAGAGAAGGTGTGCAGTGGATTGGTAATTAGATAGCACCTTGTGATCCATAGTTGATTTTTTTGAGTAACTGGGTAAGATAAAATCCTTTAAGGTTGGCTGGAACACATACATGAACTAAAGAAGTCTTTTTATAAAATTAGCGATAAACCCACTCAATGTGGGTGCATGCTGTCTGGCCAGCTATGCTGAAATAGGATCATAGTTAAAATTAGTAGGTTTAAGTTTAGAGATCAGATTCATAACTTTGTCTGGGCTAACGGGATTCAATACAAAGAGGGGTGTTGTCAAATCAGCACTGGTTGTTGCATCTGTGTCCAGCACAGAAACAGGCTGACTGAATGGCTGAGAATCAATTTTCAGCCGATTGGAATTGATTTTGTCCTTGAAAAAGACATTGATGTCCTTTGCCAGGATGTGTGACAGGGGACTAATAGGTGTAGTGCATAGAGGAGAGGCTAAGGTGTTAGGGAGAATTCTCTGTTTAGGCTGAATTTCCTAACCTAGTGAGTCCCCCAGCAGCTTTGCTGGATTTTTGGGGTTTATTTCTTTCTCCTGCCAAGAGTGAGACTCTTTTACCCTCACTCTTGGGCATGATTTGAGTGTGTTTCTTTGACTCTAGATGTGTTTAATGGGCTATGGGCTCTTTTACTCCATAGGGCTTCATGTGTTTTTGTGATGTGTGTTACACAGCACCCTCAGTGCAGTAACACAGGGGTGTCATAGTGACTCCCCAGTATAGACTCCATACCCTGGGACTGACTACTGTCTCCCAGGGCATGTAAAGTCACCATTGACTTTACTAGTCTTAAATTCTGAACAGAACCAGTACAAACCATCATATTGTGGACGTACTGGCTGGGGCAATTCAATTGCCCCGTGGTCTGTTAGTCGAGGGGGCATGTCTCTGTCCCCCCTGATCGAGTTTTGGCTGGTGGCAGTGGATACTACTTTTTATATTCAACCGCGAATATGGATTTTATGGGATTTTCCCATTGTTCGAGGCTACTATCTTTATTTTTTAATTACGATAGCCTTGAACATACCGCCGGTTTATTTAATTAATATTAATTCTCCGGTTGGTATTTTTTTGCCAAAACTCGGTGCTAAAATGGCGTTTGTGTTCTCTTCTGTGACTCCAACCCAAGTCGAGCCCTTTGTTCCACTTTTTGGCGGGCTTCTCCACAGAAGCCCTCCAAAGTGGTGCCACTCTGTCTGGGGTACTTAGGAGGGGTGGAGGGGGATTTAGGCACCCTGGACTGAGTTGCCTAGGCTACTCAAGTCGCACTCCGTCCTGATTGGCCCAAGTGGTGAGCCGGCCGGCTCACCACTTAGCATGTTTGAGTGACAGCTAGGCTGAGTGAATGGGGGTTTTCTGCATAAAAGCAGGGCTTTGGGGACTGGAACTTCAGAAGTCGCCACAGGACCTAAGAATCCGACGAGGGAGAAGCTGAGCCGACCTGCCACGACGACACCACCGGTGGAGCCCTGCTGGACCGTCTCACCACTTTTCCCAATGACAGAGCTGATCTCCCGCCGGAGAGTCTTCTTCCTTTGACTGGTGGGGATAAACAGTTTCACCGTCTTTTCGCCTTCCCGACATATCTCGTGGCCGCCTTGCCTGTGCCAAGCACCCCGGCAACCAGGATACCACGTTTTACCACAACCGCGAAGTAAAGGGTAATACCTTTAACCGGAAAACTCTGCGGCTGGTTTCTTCCCTGGCAGTGCAACTACCTTCATCTTTCCTCCAAGTCGAGATCTTCTCTTCCCCTGGACGACGACGAGACTTGCACCAGCTGCCAGGAACAACTGCCACCGCTGGAGGATCCTTCCCACTTAAGGTACCGTGTCCCGCCCGGCTTCCCTTGCCACCGACTGTACGGGGTAGATTTAGCCCCCGGCTTTCGAACCTGGGTTAGCCTGGGACACCCTGGCTAAACTTTTCTGAGCCTCTCTAAACTCTTTTCGAACTCTCTGCAAGACTTTCTAAGCCTAGTGTAACTGTGTGATCTTGGGCGCATTTGTGCTCTGCTCTCTCTAAGAGTGGGCCCAGCCTACGGACTTTGGTTCACAAGTGACTTTTGCTCTACTGCCTTGCTAATAGTGTTCTTAAACCTTAGAGCGGTGTACCTTTCCATATTCTGTCTTTTTCCCTCCCTTCTTCATAAACTTATTGGAGTGCCATCTATAGTTAAGCGCTCACCTCTGTATGGAAATAAGTGGTGTTAACTAAGACTTCTTTTATAAGGAACAAGGGTTGTATATATTATAATAGTAACTGTGTTTAGAGTGTTTTACCATAAGAGTGCTGGAGTGTTTCAAACAGTGTGTTTTTAAATAAATAATTATATACTTTGATACCAAAGCTCTGGTCAGTGTTTACTTGTATTATTGTGTATGAGTGCCTATTGTGTATACTTTGCATACTGCCTAACTCTTCTTGAGGGAAGTCTGACTGCTCAGCCACAGCTACCAGGTAAATCTGGGTGGTACAGACTGCAACCAAGTGGGTTTACTGCTAACACCTGTAGTCCTAAATCTTTTGCAGTGTTCCCAAAGGGAACTGCACAGGTTTCTGCCTAACATAAGGTCTTTATGGCTCTGAAAAGAAATTGTGTTCTACTGTTGCTGAGATCTATTTGATACAGAAGACACAAAGAT
Organism: Ambystoma mexicanum; assembly: GCF_040938575.1. Classification (NCBI taxonomy): domain Eukaryota; kingdom Metazoa; phylum Chordata; class Amphibia; order Caudata; family Ambystomatidae; genus Ambystoma; species Ambystoma mexicanum. The sequence goes on along the minus strand of NC_090929.1, from coordinate 1,367,251,860 downwards.
TTAGCTATAATAGTGTTTTTTTGTATAAGTATTCAAGACTGTTCTTACTCCTTGCCGGTCTTTGGGATCTCTGGTCTTCAGCCATTTCTTCTGATAATTTTTCTTAAGCGCTTTCAATGAGTCATTGTACCATAGATTACTCCTGTTCCTATGTCTTTTAATGGCTTTAAGTGGTGCAATAAGGTCACCATTTGTTTGGATGAGTGTTATATTAATCTGGTAGAATTCTAAGCAGTTTAGCTCCGATGAAAGAGAAGCCAGTCCCATAGATAATTGGGCGCTTGTAATGGTGTTAAGATCTTTTTTACGGCATGAGAAATGAACATTTGCTATGGGGGCTTTCCAAGAGTGTACATATAGTGTTGGAATAGAGAAAGCTACAACGAATTGATCAGACAGTCGTACATGAATCTTTTCCTGATGACTCAAGGTTTTGCCTCTAAATATTGCAGGGTTTAAGCAATTCGCACCTACATGAGAGGCAGAGTCAGTAAGTAGTTAGAAATCATGTGGCTGCAAAATATCTTTAGGCTTGATGCAATCTGGCATGTCTGGTATATCGCACCAAATGATAAAATCAACTAGGATGATCATATTAGAATAACATAGTGCTCCTGTGCCAAGAATAGTAATAACTGGCAGAACCCAGAGGTCTGTAACAAAAAGTTATTAGCTGCTACGAATCATTCCCGGATAGAGAAAGTGTGCAGGCAGACATTTGGGAGGTTTTGTCCCAAGTCAATCTGCGAAAACTAAGCAGTGCTAGGGGGAGGACTTAGCAAGAATATCAATTCCCCCTCCTTTTTGTGATTATTGATTTAACCATTTGATTTGAAAATGTACAGGTACCAGTAGATGAATGGGTGCAATGGAGATGGGGGTAAACCATGATTCCGTTATAAAAAGCATGTCCAATTTTAAATATTGAAAAAGCTCGCAGAGTCCAATTCCGTTTTTAACAGCAGATCTCGCATTGATTAATGCAGCATGTGAAGAGGTTTCATTTTTGAAGGTCAAAAGTGTAAAGACCGGGAGTGGGGGGGAGAATTTACTGGTTTTATAAATACCCAAGTGTCTTAATTTTATTAAGGGCACCTAGAGTAAGTGTGCCAAGGTCATTATTTAGTTTCAGTAAAGAGTTTATCATATAGTGTGGCATAATACCTCCTCTGGATATAATAACAAGAGTAGACCGGATGTTACAACAAATACAAAACTACTGCTGCTCAGGCCTGTGTACACAAGCCAAATTGCAGGTTTTCAGTAACACAGCAGGACCACTATGTATCGTAAGCCTACAGCGGTGACAACAGGCGAAGCTATGCAAATTGGCATTGTTCCTTTATATCTTAAGGCAACAGCTCTGCAGTGACAACAGCCAAAGCTATTGCATCAGACAAACATACAGGAGCAAGCATACATCTGGCCTTTTATTATATTGTTAGATAATAAATGAGCAACCCATCACTTTAAGAAAGGTGGGAGATCAGATATATAAAATGTACAAAGCCGTGGTCTCGCTGAACCTTGCGCCGACCATCAAACTGCTTGAACCGGCATAAACAGGCTTCGCATTGACGCAAGTCTGTTGTGCCTGTGGCAATCCACACTCAGACTCTGAGGCGATTTAAGTGAAGCTTCCAACGATAAGGATGGGTGGCCCAAGTAGGCACGTCAAGTGAATGGGAATATCCTGATTGTGACAGTAGTGCATTCCAGGGGGTAAACATTTCAGTCTGCGACATTTTTGAATTATTCTTTTGAATTACACCGTAGGAGTGTTAGGAGGCCTGCATTTTGGCTTTAGATCACTGTATATGTTCTACAAGTCAATCAGACCATTACATCATGCATGTTTGTCATCGTCTGCCCATCAAGCCTTGAACTCGTGATGCTAATCTGGGCTTAAAAGATTTTGTAATTTATGTACAGGACTACAACATAGGTTGGATACCGCGCAAATAACGTATGATGCAGAACAGCGATTAAAAATGTGACCGACTTGGTCAGTGGTGTAAAACTTGCCTTTTCTCATTCGCTTTTGCCCTGTTTCATGGATCATATTTATGCAGCGAGTTGGAAAACGACCCATCAGGAGGGTGGCGTGGCCAGGCCCTGTACACGGTGGTGAGATAAAACAGAGCTCCTGCACCTTTCGTTTATAATACCATATTCCGGGGGGATTTCAATGCTATTTTTTCTTATTTTCATTTCTTACCTGTCTTCTGCATTCTGTGTTGGGTAACAAAGCGGCTTTCAGCTCTTTTTGGTGGCCTTCGCTGAGGAGGCAGCATTTCCTCTCAGCAGCATTGCGTCGAGTCAGATGTTTGGCACAGCCCTACTCATGAAGATGCCATTTCGACCCCAACACCAGCAATTCTGGCTGCAAATGTAATTTTTCCATTGATCTTTGCCTGGAAGGTAATGTAAAATGTATTTAAAGTTTAATTCATGGAAATACAGGATCTTCATACCGCAGGCATGGTTTTGGCATCATATCTATTGCTGAGAGACAATTTATAAGGGAATATCTCACATTTTCAAACTTGTTCTCTCATCTAGATGTAACCAAATACTAATGGAGTAAAAGATGTGAAAAGAGAATGTATATTTCAACACTGTGGCAGTTATTAATTGGAACTCCTAAGAAGTGATGGGGTAATAGTGATAATTTGTTCCTGATTTGCCTTGATCTTCAAGCATCATGTATGCGATATGCTTTGCTCTTAAGATATAGCCAACATAATTAATGAAAAATAGTGTGGAGGACATTTAGTGTCACATACATGTTTCCTGGTTATTCTGATCACCTTTCATTATAGCTTCACTAAAAGGACAAGCAAAAAGCTCTGCTAACAAAGAAGATTCGGCGCCAGTGGCGGCCACTTTAAAAAGGCCATAAAGTGACACCCGCCTTGTGCGCAAACATTACTAGAATTCCATATGGAAACTATTTTGTTGGAAATAAGAGCACAGAAGCCCTTTATGGAAAATACCAATGTTAAACTCCAGAAAACAGATGAACACTGGCCAAACTTTGAAAGCAGGATTAAATAATTTGGAAAAGAATTAGCCACTTGAGTCACCCATATGGAAGAGTCAAATCATACACTGCAAAAACAAAATGAGGATTTGGTAAACAGAAATAGAAGAAATAACCTTTACGTTTTTGGTTTTCCAGAGGGAGGAGAGGGAGAAGATGTTGTCCTATTCCATGAGAAGACCTTGCCTAACATCCTGAATCCGCATTCATCCATCGTCCTCCATATACAAAATGGCACACATAATTGGGCCCAGGAAAACAGATTGACACAAGAAAAATTTACCCAGAACAACAATTCTTCTGCTTCTTGCGTATATGCAACATCAGTTGATCTTACAAAAGGCTAAGGAATCGACCATCTGGTATGGAATGGGCACAGGATTTTCATCTTAAATGATGCTTCTAAATCCACAGCTCAAATGAGAAAATAAATACTTTCCTATTGCCCTGCGCTCAAGCAATTAAATGTGAGATATGGCCTAGCCCACACCTGTACCTTTAACGTCACCATCAATGGCAAAACCTCTTCTTTCCAAGGCTGAATTGGCTTAAAGAAGTTTATAAGACTTCAAAAAATTGAAGCAATGGATATTGGTACCACTAGTCCCTATTAATAGCTATTTTGGAGCGGACAACCTCTCCTGTTTGGCTTCCCATTTTTTCTACTTTTGGATGTGCTTACACAACCTTTCTGCACTTGACATTGCAAATCTGACCTTTCTGCTTTTTTTTTATCAGACCTGATTTTTCCTTACCTAATGGGTGGACTCAGTTTGAACAATTTCATCTTTTAATTCTTTCTTTTAACAGCACCCTTTGGTCAGTTGTTGCAATGCTTGCTACTTTGATTTGTTTCTGTTCCGCCTTTCAATTTCTGTTCTTTTTTTTAGCAGTCTTATCAACATGATCTTTGCTCTGTTATGAATTATATATTGGTTTTACATGAATTTTCTTAATTTGAAACAATTTGTATGTACATATTCACTGTTAGAATCATTATTGTTGTCTCTTTTTAAACTATGGCCTTAAGATGTATGACATGGAATGTTAAGGGTCTTAATAATCCAGTTAAGAGACAAAAGGTTTTATCTCACATTAATAGATTCAAACCAACCATTTGAAGCTTACAGGAGACCCACGTATCCGTACAAGAGTCCATGAAAGTCAAAGTATTGGGTAGGTTAAGTATTAGCTAGTCAAGCAGACGACAAACATAATGGTGTGGCAATTCTAATTAAAAAAGGCCCCCATTATCAGATTCTCCATAAAGATGCGGATATTATTTGCAGATAAGTCTTAGCCAAATTATTAATTGGCTCGCAGACTTTTTAGTGATTCTTAATGTTTATGGGCCTACGAATCCTGATCCCAAATTCTGTCATGATCTCAAATGTACGATACTACAAATTGACCTCCCTAATCCGGTACTTTGTGGAGATTTCAATATTATTATTGATCCCATCTTTTTTAGATAGAAGTCCCCCCTATCAATTTAAAAGTCATAAGTCACACACAGAATTTACAAGTTGTTTAACAGAAACTGGCGTGATTGACTCATGCAGATTTTCACATGCAGCGCATATAGATTTTAGCTTTCATTCCATCCTGCGCAATTCATTCTCCCGTATTGATTATATTTGTGTTGCCAAGTCGATAGTAGCTTCAATAATTGATTCTACTATTGTATATTCTATTATCTCTGATCACTCACATGTGATAACTAATATTGAATTGGTATGTATTAGAAATGCAATAATAGATGGCGATTCAATAACGTATTAGTCCAATACGCTAACTTCCAAAAAAAACTCCGACTTTTTTTTCTAATCAATGAAGATGATGTCTCTTCCCCTGCCAATAACTGGGATACCTATAAGGTGTCTCTCCAGGGACATACTATTTCGTTTACAGCCAAAACAAAAAGGCAGCCAAAAGGGATCTAGATATCCTTCATGGCCAACTACAGAATTTAGAGAATCAATATAATTTTACAGTGAACAATACTCTCTCATCAAATTCTTGCTCTTGGTTTCATTAGCAATAACAAACTAACAGAACTTGCCCCTGGAGTCCTGCTAAAATTTAAATCCAAAATCTGGTAATCTAATAAAGCAGGCAAAGCTTTAGCCTCATTTCTCAAATCCAAAAAAGAAAGAACTAGGAACTCTGTGGGTAAAAATGAGTGAGGCAAAGTAGTAACCTCTGATACAGATATTCTAAGTGTATTTACCACATTTTCTGAAAAACATTATTCCTCAGAGCACATTCACTCTTATATTGACATTAATGATTTCTTTGACTGTTTAAAAAACAATCATCCGACAAATATTGATCTAAGTAGTCATAATTCACCTAGTCACATTAATGAAATTATCAGGGCTATTAAAAACCTGAAGAAAGGTAAAGCTCCTCGACCTGATGGTTTTGGATTGTTCCTCTGCTTTTTCTCTAAAACTAGAATCATTATTTCTGAGGCTTGTGGAATCTGCTTAGATCACATGCTGTGCATAGGCCGACATCTAGTGGAAGCTGCAGAGTATTACAGTTTGTTTTTCGAAACTCGATAATGGCGTCGACACAGGGCGTGCCAGTAATACTATCCCTAGTGTGACGTCCACTGTACCCATGATCCCTCACGCGTCTAGGACCCTCAGATTGTTTTTTTCCGCCATACTGGTCGGAAGGATTTCGCGGAGTTCCCTGGCCTTAGCCATACTTTTGCTAAATATTGTTAAATTTACCCATTTCTCCACCCCAACTTCGAGTCATCGAACTTCCACACCCGACGCTGGCCCGGAGAAGAATTCAACCGTCAACAGCTGCACGACAGATTTGGGCCTCGGAAGGCCTCTGGCCTCGGCCCGGGCCTTGGAAGGTCGCTGGCCTCGGCCCTGTAAGTAGGGAGAGTGGGGAGTGGACATACTCTACACTCTTTTGGTATATAGGTACATTCTTATATATTCCTACACTTACAAGCCCGCTACCACAAGGTGCGTATGGAGGGTACCCCTTTCCAATTCTGCCCCAAGTGCAACCGCAAGTACCCTTGGGTAGACCGGCACGCCACGTGCAATCTCTGCTTGCCGAGGGACCACCCCGAGGCGAACTGCAGAGCGTGTAGTAGGTTTAAACCCAAAACACTTAAGGACCGTTCGATCAAGCGTTGGGCCCACCACGCCAGGTGGCAAGAGGCCATGGCAGCGGAGGGCGCCTTCAGCGATGGCAGCGACGCCATGCTTTCGGACGGCAAGGGCATTATGGCGTCGAAAGACAGCCGAGCGCAAGTCCCCGACCTCGGAAGGTCGTCCGGCAGGGCGGCTATGGGGAAGACCCCCGGCAACACAAGCGCTTCCCACAACACTTCCACAAAACACATGAAGTCCAACCGGGACTCAACGCGCACGTCAAGTTCTCGGAAAGAGGCACATAGAGAACGGTCCGAATCGGCGTCCTCAGGGCGTTCTCGATCAAGATCGCCGCATGGCTCCAGGCAATCATCCACTGTTGCCAAGAGTGCCTCGCTCCCCAAGGTAACGGAAGTTCGATCGTCGGAGGACGAAGCCGACTTCCATCCCCAGACCGCACTCCAGGAGTCGGCGCCCGCAGACCGTGTTACGGCGGCTCCCGAGCCCCTACCTCCACGTTCGAAGGATAGGGACACTACCCCCGAATCTCGACGCCAGGCATCGAAAGTCTCTGAAGGGGCGAACAAACAGGGAAAACACTCTTCCACTCACGGGGAGGGGGAAAAACAACAAAGGAAGCAGCCTCTGCCTACTTCCACACCTGTAAAACACTCCACTCCTCATAAACAGACAGACAAGTCCAAGTCTTCTGCTATCACAAAGACCCCTGCTCAGACCTCCAAGTCTAGTCAGGATAAGTCAGAGAAACTTCCAGAAAGAGTCATTCCCAGTTCTAGAGAATGGTCTAGTGATGACATAGACAGGGTCATGTCAAGGATGTCATCATTGGCAGATGTTTACTCAAAAAACCCTGAACACTTTCTCTCTTATACGCCCGACGGGCCAGCACCCTCAGGCTCTAAGGATCCTATACCTCCAAGTAAAAAGTCCCGGTTTGAAACACCAACATGGTCTTCGGACCACTTCTATGTACAGCCCTACTCTCAGTATCAAGGAGAGACATCCTTTTGTGAGAATCCAGATTTAGGCATGTTGGAAGAACAAACTGGTATGGGCTGCTATGGGGATGATGAGGACCAAGAAGAGGAGGAGGACGACCCAGAAACCTACAGAGTAGATTCCCCGGTAGAGAAGGAACCCCCGGTTACCAACTCCCCTGTCGACAACCAACCTCTCCTGAATGAAGTTCTGTCTCAGGCAGCTGAACACTTCCACATTGACACCCAGGGTGTTCAAGTGGAGAGGGACTTTGCCGAGGAGTTAGTAGGAGAAAGGAGGCCTGTTGCTCAGGCCATCCCTATCCTGAAGTCTATTCAAAGAAGAATAGACCCTTCACTCATAAATCCTAACCTCACCAGGGAAGTGAACCCCAGGGTTGAAAAACTTTTCAGGGCAGCCCAATCAGACCCACTGTATATAAGGGGGCATCTGAAGCCGGACTCCCTGGTTGTTACAAACACCCGTAAGAAGGCTGGAACACCCTTGTCATCATCCGAAGCTCCTCCTGACAAGGAGAGCAAGAAACTGTATGGTTTGGGCAGGAAAGTAGCCTCCACTTCCGCCTACCAGGCAAGGATTGCCAACTCCACCACCCTGTTGGCCAGCTACAACTGCCATCATTGGGAAGAAGTCACGGCACTCATAGACTCCGCCCCAGAGCCCTTAAAGAGCCAGCTGGCACGAGTTTCGGCGGAGGGAAGAGCCGTGTCCGGTTGCATTTTAAAAGCAACCTTCGATGCCGTGGATAACGCCGGCAGGTTGATAGCAGAAGGAACTGTTATCAAGAGACACGCTTGGTTACGGCAGTCTGGATTCAAAGCTGAAACCCAAGCATCATTGTTAGATAAACCAGTGGAGCCGGATCTGTTGTTTGGTAAGGCGGTCGAGGACGCGCTGAAAAATGCCAAGGACGACTATGAGACACTCAAATCCCTAGTCCAACTAACCAATAAACCCCCTAATCAGAGAGGGAATGGCAGTTTTCATCACCCACGCGGCCAACATTCCCAGAGAGGATCTAACTATTCCATGAGGCAGGGTACACCGTGGAACAGTAATAACCAACAGTCTACCCAGGGTTACGGCAGGGGTAATAAAAGAGGACGTGGTAAGGCTAGAGGCAGTCCCAGTAGAGGAGGCGGCACGCCTCCACCAAAACAGTGACGCTCCGTTCAGGGTCCCTACTCACGCAACCCAAGTAGGGGGACGCATTTCCAACTTCACCCAAGTTTGGGAAGGGATCACATCAGACAGATGGGTGCTGTCCACAATATCCGCAGGGTACTGCATAGAACTGTTAGAGCATCCCTGGAACGATCCTCCATGACAAAGAATACATTCTTTGGAACACCAGAAGATCCTCCTCGAGGAGATCGTCAATCTGCTAGAAAAGGACGCGATAGAACTCGTCCTGGGACACCAGGTAAACAAGGATATTTATTCAACTTACTTCCTTGTGCCAAAAAAAGATTTGACAATGCGTCCAGTATTGGACTTACGGCCTGCAAGTATGTCAAGCCCCAAAAACTTTGTATGACTACTCTCCAAGAGGTAATCCCCCTCCTCAAAAAGGGGGATTACATGGCAACATTGGACATGAAAGATGCCTATTTTCATATTTCCATGTTCCCAGCGCCCAGAAAGTACTTGCGCTTCAAGGTGGACAGTCGGCACTACCAGTTCAAGGTACTGCCCTTCGGGATAGCTTCGGCTCCAAGGGTATTCACCAAGGTACTGGCGGTGGCGGCAGCACACCTACGCAGGGAGGCAATCGCGGTGTACCCTTACCTGGACGACTGGCTCATCACGGGGGAGACCCCAGTAATTTGCCGAACAAACATTCAAAGGACAATCAACCTCCTCTTCGAATTGGGCTTCTCAATAAACGAGAAAAAGTCAAGTCTGGTGCCAAGCACTTCCAAACAGTTCCTAGGAGCTATCCTAGACACTCAAGAGGGGTTGACCTTTCGTTCCGAGGAAAGAATTCGGAATATACTGCTGCAAATTCCACAATATCAGTCCGGTCGCCAGATAACGGTACGCAAAGCAATGCAGTTGCAGGGCATGATGGCGTCATGTATTTACCTGGTCCCCCACGCGCGCCTGTGCATGCGTCCCATGCAGGAATGGTTGGCGAAACAGTGGTCTCATGCAAGTGGTCAGTGTGACGATCAAGTGGTCATTTTGCCAACACTTGTACAAAGCCTAAATTGGTGGACAAGAGAAAATCTGTCCAAGGGGAAACCCTTTTACGATCCCGAGATACAGGCGGTAGTCACAACCGATGCATGCCTGACAGGGTGGGGAGCTCACCATCTCCACCACACAGCTCAGGGATCTCTGGTCTTACTCAGTGGCCAAGAATCACATCAACTTGCTAGAGCTTCTGGTAGTATTCAGAGTGTTTCAAGCGTTCGAGCCCTACCTGCTAAATCTGTCAGTGCAAATCCAGACGGACAGCACTACAGCCATGTTTTACCTGAACAAGCAAGGAGGGACTTGTTCGCCAAATCTGTCCAAGCTTGCCCAGAAAATTTGGAAATGGGCACTCAGACGGAACATCTTCCTGTCATCGCAACATGTTCCAGAGGATCTCAATTCTCTAGCGGATGGTCTAAGCAGAGACCCCCTCCCAGAAGTACACGAATGGTGTCTACACAGAGAAGTCGTAGAACAGATCTTCTCTCAGTGGGGTTTCCCCACTGTAGACCTATTCGCCACAAGCGAAAACAGACAATGGCCAGGATTTGCATCCAGGTTCCCCGAACCAGACTCCCAGGGGAACGCCCTGTGGATGAACTGGTCAGGAATGTTTGCGTATGCTTTTCCACCAACTTCTCTCATCAGGAAGGTGGTCAACAAGATGAACAGAGTCAATGACGCTCGTCCTGGTTGCTCCCATGTGGGCGAGACAACTGTGGTTCCCACACTTACGCAGATTAGCCGTGTGCGAACCGATCAAACTTCCGCCCTGGCACAACATACTGTCCCAGCACCAAGGTCAAACAGTGCATCCTCAACCCAACTCGATGAACCTGGCAGCATGGCTCCTGAGGTCATAGAGTTGGGACATCTCAATTTACCACAGAGGTGTATGGACATCCTAAAAGAATCTAGGAAGCCAAACACGAGGCACTGCTACTTTGACAAATGCAAGAGATTCGTTATCTGGTGCCAGAATAAACAAATCAACCCAGTTGATTGCACTCCTTCCACTATTGTTACATACATGCTCCACCTGCTGGATGCAGGACTGTTTTTTAACTCACTGGCAGCTCTGTTGGCATACACTACTTCCCATAACAAGGTGTGGTGGTGGAAAGTACCAGTAGTTAAAGCCTTCATGGAAGGAGTAAAGAGACTTCACCCTCCTATTTCAAACCCACCACCAGGATGGGACCTTAACGTGGTGCTATCTAAGCTCATGGGCCCCCCATTCGAGCCCATGCACAAAAGCAGTCTCAAACATCTGACTTACAAAACGGCCTTCTTAGTAGCAATTACATCTATAAGAAGAGTCAGTGAAATTCAGGCTCTGTCAGTGCAAGATCCCTTCTTTACTGTCCATAAAGATAAACTGGTTTTACACACACACCCTAGGTTCTCACCTAAGTTTATTTCAAAATCCCACGTGAACCAGTCCACCGAGCTCCCGGCTTTCTTCCAAGACCCACAAAGCTCGGCTGAGGTGAAACTACACACACTAGATGTGCGTAGGGCGGTTCTCTACTATGTAAACAAGACCAAACCGCTAAGGAAAACAGATCAGCTGTTTGTCTCCGTAGCTACAGGCAGAGAGGGGGATCGCGTCTCTAAAGGTGCCATCTCTAAGTGGATTATTAACTGTATCCAGCTGTGTTACTCACTTTCTGAAAAAACTCTGCCTTTAACGCCTAGGGCCCACTCTACAAGAGGCATTGGGGCCACTCTGGCTTTTATTGCAAATGTACCCCTTGACACCATTTGCAAAGCAGCTACCTGGAGCTCTATTCACACTTTTACTCAGCTGTTACGCTCACCTGACTCCCACGGAGGCGCTGGCCTGGTTCGCGCTGCTGTGACCTCTTCTAAGGTGATGCGCAGGGTTCGGAAGACGGACTGGACCGGGCCCGCCAAATCTGGCTTGTCTGGCTCGCAGAAGTATCCTTCTGTAGGCGAAAATAGGGGATTAACTGTCTGCGGGGTAATGCAATCGGCCTCCCACTTTCCCCTCTCACCCTCCTTGAAACCCTTCTGTGATTTCTCGTAGTGTCTCACCTTAGGGTCTGGAAGGACGAGCTCTCCATCCTGCTTCTGATGCAGGGGTGTGTTGGTATCCAGTTACTTCACTGGATTTTCGGATTGGTGAGAACCAAACTTGCTTGGCTTCCATGTAAGTTTTTTTGATAAGAGGTTCCCCTTGTGTCCATGCATTAATGTACTAATGCTAGTGTCTTTTTCCCCATAGGGGCCGGGGTACGGAATGCCGGGGAACAGGCACCGACCCGAGATGAGAGGTGAAATCCTTGTAGAAATCAGGTAAGTCTTTAATGAGCGTTTTTTGGTAATGTCTTTTCATTCGCTCATTAACGCTGATGTCTCTTTTTCCCCTTAGGGGCCGGGATCCGGAAATGCCAGGATGCAGCGCAGACCCGAAATGAAGAGGGAATGAATCAACAGGTAAGTCTTAACATGGAGATTTAGCTTTCCTTATTCCCTTCTCTCTCTCACCTGTTGTTCTGGTGTTTTTCTCCCTAGGCGCTGGGGCGTGACTGCAAATCCGGATGATCGCTGCTGAACATGGAGGCGCCCTGTAAAGGTGAGTGGAATGCGGCGCTGCAGCGATCGACGCAATGAGCTTTTAAATTAAAGCCTTCCTTTTCAGGATTGTCGGCGAGATGTCTCCGGGATGCGGATTTGGCAGGTAAGGACTTTTCCTTCTTCTGTTCTCTTCTTCTCTTCCTTTGCAGGTGATCCAGGATGCTGGCAGGCGTGGCAGAAGTCAGGATGCAGGAGCAGACACGGTGAGCGTCCAGCTGCTAGATGCAGAACAACGCGAAGCACGTGTGGCTGTTCGGGTGGGGTTTAAATAGCCTTGGAAGAAGTTCCAGGTATGTATCCTTCCTCCAATCAGGCATGTATCCTTCCCCGACCACGCCCGGATGGTAAATTAGTCCCACAGGTAAAGTAGTTCCTTTCAGGCCTCAAGGAGGCCGGGATCCTGCAGCATGGTCTGCATCAGGTAAGTGCACCCAAGCATTCCCATAATGAGCCTGGCGCCCATGGCGCCAGGACACTGTCCAAAGGGCCCCTATATGGGGTTGCTGGGTCCTTCCTTGGGGACTGGATGTCCGCTTTCGGGGACGCCGGGCTTGAACCGGCTCCCCGGGAGCGGGCATCATGACATCAGCACTACTGCATTGACACTCATACACAAGTGGGACAAGCGGTTCTAAGACATTTATTTGTGCATGACCCTTCTCACATCCCACCTCCTTCAGGTACTGCTCGCTAATCTATACACATCATGTGATCTAAGCAGATTCCACAAGCCTCAGAAGGGATACATTACTCACTGTAATCGTATTTCTGATGCTTGTAACTGCTTAGATTCACATGCGACCCACCCTTCCTCCTCTCTGAGAGAAGGCGCATGGGTGCTTGTAGTCTTACCTTTCTATCTATCTGCTTGGATTATCTGTACTCACGCTACTCCTCATGCTACCTCATGTCAGAAAAAATACAATCTGATGGTCCTAGACGCGTGAGGGATCATGGGTACAGTGGACGTCACACTAGGGATAGTATTACTGGCACGCCCTGTGTCGACGCCCTTTTCGAGTTTCGAAAAACAAATTGTAATACTCCGCAGCTTCCACTAGATGTCGGCCTATGCACAGCATGTGAATCTAAGCAGATACAAGCATCAGAAATACGATTACGGTGAGTAATGTATCCCATACATTTTTCTCTAAGGTTGGTAAATCTGGTTCCTTTACCGAAGCTCTCCTTGTCCTTTTTCCTAAACACAACATGGATAGTGAACAACCCAAGAACTGTAGGCCAATCTTGTTGATTAATTCTGATAGTGAAATATTTTCAAACATTTTAGCTAATAGAATACTTTGTTTAAGTTAGTCAAATCAGATCAGGTAGGTTTTGAGGGAAGATGTATCTCACTAACACTAGAGATTGTATGAACCTGATCCATTGCATAAATAAAAAGAGGCATCCAACATTTGCACTTAAAGCTGAAAAAGCTTTTGACCATGTTGATTGGGGCTTTCTATTCCAGGCCTTAAAATGGCATGGAATTGTAGATAACTATATTCAATTGGTCAAACTCTTATACTCTGATCCTAAAGCATCTATATTTTATAAATGGCCAATTCTCTCATGTTTCTCCCTTCATAGAGGTACAAGGCAGGGTCGCCCCATCTCCCCTATTTTATTTGTCATATCTCTTGAGCCCCTATTATAATTAATATGTAGAAAAAAAGCTATTGTAAGGATTAGCTGTGGTAGTTCTGAATTCAAACTTGCAGCATATGCTGATGACATATTAATGTACCTTGAAAATCCGAACACAAATCTTCCCCACTTATTTTATACTATTCACCTATTTTTTCAATTCTCAGGGTAGGGATTAAATAAAGATCAATCCAAAATGCTTCTGCTTAATATTTACTGTATGAAAGAAGATGTTACACACCTCGGTCTCAATTGCAATCCAATATCTTTTAAAAAAAATGTATTTATGGATCAGCACACGGGAGAACATATACAGTGACATTGCTTATAACCTCGCAGAGCATATAAAACCAAAATGTCCCCCCTTCCCCCACCCCTACCATTGTTTCCAGGCAGGCCTTGTTTCCGGGCCTCATTCGGCCTGACCAGGTGGCGAATTATCGCTTGTAAAGTAGAGGGCTCTCGCGATCAGGCATGGCTTGTAGGTCAGGGCCGGATAGTTCTGGTCATAGTCTATGACTGGTCCCCAAATATCAGAGAATCGGTGGTGCAGTCCCGCTTTGGCTGCCATGACCTTCTCGGCTATCAGGATGTCCCAAAGTTTAACCCACCAGAGGGTCATCAGGTGTCCTTCCTCGGACTTCCAGGTGCGGGCCAATGTGATTTTGGCTGCCAGCAAGAATTGGGATATCAGCGTTGCCCTCCTCCCTGTTCTCGGGTAAGAGCCCAGGAGCGGGATCCCCAGTAGGACTTGCTCAGGTGTTGGCGGGATTTCCACTTGGGTGATGTCATTTAAGGTAGCAAGGCATTGGGTCCAGAATTCCCTTATTTTAGGGCAGGTCCACCACATATGGAAGTAGGAACCTGGGCGACCGCAGAAATGCCAGCAGTGGGGGTCCAGAGCCTGCTGGAAGTGATGGAGGCGCATTGGGGGTAGTACCAGCGCAAAAGCAGTTTGTGGGTGCATTCCCGGTTAGTAATGCAGCGGGATGCTGTGCGCGTTCTGGTCCAAACATCCACCCACGTGTGGTCTTCAATAGCATGACCTAGGTCCGTCTCCCATTTGGACATATTGGAGGGCCTAGCCTGGAGGGGGTCTTCCTGCAATAGTTTATAGAGGGCTGAGATGTTTCCCTGGGCAGGGAGGTTGTTTACTGTAAGCTTTAGCAGAGCAAGGGGACGTGTAGCCTCTGCTCGGGTCCGGAGGTGGGAGCATCAGTGTCTCAGTTGAGCATAAGAAAATCTGTCCGTCTCCGCTAGCTGGAAAATAGTTTTACAGCATTCGAAGGTGAGGGGGGCGTCCCCCTCAAAAAGCTGCCCCAAGGTTTTGAGGCCCCCTGCCACCCAGTTCCTAAAGTTCACTGGATGAGTTCCTGGGGAGAAGGCTTGGTTGTGGAAGACTGGAGAGGATGCGCTCAGGCCTCCTGGGATACCTTTAAATCTGCGGGCCCACCTCCATGCCTTTATCGACTGCTTCATGGCGGTCAGCAGTCCTGGCCAGCTCTGGCGTAGTGCAGCGGGAATAAATGGAAGAAAGCGAAGGTGGAGAGGAAGGCGGGATTGTTAGATCTCTACCCACTTTGGGCGCCCAGTGGCGAGTCTCCATGCTTGAAGATGGGCCAGTTGTGCTGCTGTTTGATATTTCCAGAGGTCCGGCACCCCCAGTCCTCCTAGTCTCGTGCTGGCCATCATCGTTCTCCGAGGAATCCTCGCTTTCTTGCCCTTCCAAATAAAGTCATTGTTTTTCCTTTGGAGCCGCTGTAAAGGGGGGAGAGGGATTGAGGTTGGGAGGGAAGCACAGGCGTAAAAGAAGCGGGGGAGAAGGTTCATTTTGCATGTCGTTATGTGTCCAAGCAGCGAAATCTCCTGCGTCTGCCACCGGGCAAGGTCCCTTTACAATTCCTCGAAGAGTGGGGGGAAGGTGACCTGGTAAACTTTTGCTGGGTGAGCGGGGATCTGAACCCCAAGGTATGGGATCGCTCGGGTGCTCCATTGGAGCGGGCATTGCTTCTCTAAGGCCTCCCTCTCGCCTGGGCTCAGGCCCACTCCGAGCGTTGTTGATTTCGGGAAGTTAATGGCGAATCCCGATACCCTTCCGAAGCCCTGGATTTCGGTTAGGGCTGCCCTCATGGAAGTTTCAATGTTTGTGATGGTTAGCAACACATCGTCTGCATAGAGAGCAATTTTGTGTTGAGCTGAGCCGATCCTCGGGCCACTGATCAGGGGGCTCAGGCGAATTCGCTGGGCTAACGGTTCCATGGCCAAGGCGAAGAGCAAGGGAGATAGTGGGCATCCCTGTCACGTTCCGCATGTGTGAAGGATTGGATCTGACAGGCGACCATTAACTCTGAGCCGGGTCTTAGGAGCTTGATAGTTCGCCAGAATCATCATCCTCCTAAAGGTTAAGCCAAAGCCAAAGGCCTCCAGGGTGAGGGGCCAGTCCACCTTGTCGAAGGCTTTGGTTGCATCCAGTGCCAGCAGGGCCAGCTGTTGGGAGGCCTGATTGGCGACCTCTATCAGATCCAGTGCCCTGCAAATGTTATCTTTTGTCGACCTATGGAAAATAAACCCTGTCTGGTCCGGGTCGATAATGCTCGGAAGTATAGGCGCGAGGTGATTGGCCAGGATCTTGGAATATATGTTGGCGTCCAAGTTCAACAAAGAGATGGGTCTATACGAGCTGTTCTCCTGGGGGTCCTTTCCCGGCTTGAGTATGAGAACCATGATGGACTCCTGCATTGATGGGGTAACCGTTCCAGTGGCTGCAAATGAATTGAAGAGGCGGGTCAGGGGGGCCACTAATTGGGGCCGGAAGAGTTTATAGAATCGTGTGGTGAATCCGTCTGGGCCTGGGGCCCTAGGCTTCAGGCTTTTAACGGCTTCCTCCACTTCCTCATTTGTGATAGGCGTTTCAAGTTCTTCTCTTGCCTCTAGGGACAGGAGCAGGAGCACAGCCTCTTGGATGCAAGAGCGCTGCTCAGCCAGGTCCCGCGGGACTGCCGTCATTATTTCCGACTTTTGGGCGACTGCTAGACGAAGTTTCTCGCAATCCGCATGGTGGATCTTCCCCTGCGGGCCGCGGAGACCCAGGATGGTATTTCTGCTCTTCTCCTTAGCCAATTTACTGACCAGCAGCTTATTATCCTTGTTGTTATGGACGTAGTACCATTGTTTGGTTCTGGTTCGCAGGTTTGCTGTGAAGTCGGCGTAGTGCGCCTCGAGCCTCTTCCTTGCCATTTGTAAGATCCTATAGGATTTTGGGGACCAGCCCTTTTGTTTATGGGTGGCCTCTGCCTCACGGACCTCGGCTTCCAGGATAGCGCGCGCCGCTTGCTTCTTTTTGTGGAACGCAGTGCCTTGGGTGATTAATTCTCCTCTAAGCACGGCTTTCGTAGCATCCCAGGTGTTAGCCGGGGAGGTGTCCTCATCGCGGTTTTCAGCGAAGTGTTCTGGCGATTGTGTCTCTCACTGCCATTTCCCCCAGGATAGGGTCACACAGACTCCACTGGCGGCAATGAGGAGGAGCTGGGTCATGGGACCACAGGATGAGCGAGTCCGGGGCATGGTCCGAGAGGATCCGGGGGCCAATCGTAACCTCATCCATGAAGGTCAGGATCTGGGGGGACGCCAGCAGTAGGTTGATTCTAGAAAAGGTGCGGTGCACGTACGAATAGAAGAAGTCTTTCTCTTCCAGGGATAGCCCCCTCCAAGTGTCAAGGATGTTCAGCGTGCGAAATAAGTGGAGCAGGGCTGTTGTCAACTTCAGGTCCCTGGATGTTGGGGGGTGAGACCTATCCTTAAGGAGCCCTCAGTTCCTGATAGAATCCTTCCTGGTGGTCGTTCGGCGTGTAGGCTGAGACAAGGGTGTAAAGTTGGCCGAGGATGATGCATTTAACCGCCATGAAGCGACCCTCCCGGCATCTTAGCTAGTCTAAGATCTGGGGCTTCAAGTCCTTTGCGAAGAGGATGGCAGTACCACCCTTCTTGGTTCTGTTGGATGCCAGAAATTGTAGGGGGAAGGGTCTGCTTCACAGGTGAGAAAAGTCTGCTGGGATTAGATGCGTTTCTTGTAGGAAAGCGATCAAGGTCCCATCGTTCTGTAGTCTTTGCAGGACGGATTTCCTCTTCGGGGGGGGGGGTGGAGTTCAAACCCCTGACATTTAAAGTAGTGAATTTTAATTTCAGAAGTGGGGGCTGATGCTCCGAATCCGACTTCTGTTGGGGGGAACTGGGGGCAAGATGAGTCAGCCATCACTACTAGGGGTCAGCATCTCTGGGGTATCCTGTGGCTGAAGGTTTTTAATAAATGGTCTCCAATGGGAGATCTGAACTTCCAACATCGGCCTCCAATGGTAGGGCCTTCAACGGGGGTCCATCCCCTGGCCACCCAGGCTGTCTTCCCACAAAATGACCAACATGGTTGAATGTCTCTCCAAAGGTAAAGAGGTTACATCCACCTTGGAGGAGGGTATGGACCGCATGGGGTCTGCAGCGAGCTCAAAAAAGTTAGGTGGTTCCAGTGCTATGTCTCCTGCGTAGGCGTCCTTGCTCGTCATTTGGGTTTGCGGCTTCTCTGCACTTTTGACAAGGGGACCCGTCTCGGATTGGGGGGAAGTTGTTTTCAGAGCCGGGCTTGTTCACCCCGGGATTGGTGGATCAGCGGTCCCGGGCGAATCTGGAAAGAGGATTCAGGCTGCGTCGTTGAGGTGGCTAATAGTGCGGGGGGTGCCGTTGTATGAAAATTGAAGTGCGTGGGGAAGAGCCACTGATAGCGGATCTGCTGGTCTCGGAGGAAGTGGACGGAGCATCCTGTGCTTCTAGAGAGTTAGAGGGGAGAGATCCTGGAAGATCTGTAGCGGGATGCCCTGGAAAGAGAGACCATCCTTTGAGTGGCCTATCGCTGCAATGGCCTCCTTGGTGGTGTAAAATTGTAATTACGTCCGGAGGGGGGTCTGTGTCCACTCCCCGGCGAGGGCGCAGTCTATGGGTTCGATCAAGTAGGAGTTGGGCCTGGCCCAGGTCCGGTAGCAGAGCCTGGAAGAAGGCGCTTACGTATTCCGGGAGGTCATTGTCAGGAATTGAAGAAGGCACCCCTCGGATGGGCAAGTTGTTGCGGCGGGAGCGGTTTTCCATGTCTTCCTGTTTGAATTCAAGAATTTCGGTTCTCTCCATTAACGTCTGGACAGTGCATTGTATCTCCGTTAGCGAGTTGGAGTGATCTATGGCCAGGTCCTCGGCCTCCCCCATCCACTGCCCGATGCTACTGACCCTTTGGTCAGTTTGTTCTAATTTAGCAGTGAGCTCCGTCATACAGGTTCTGAGTTCTGATTTGATATCTGACATGAAGCCTTGGAGGTCCTGTTTGGTTGCGAGCGTCCCTTTGTCAGTCGCCTTCTGGGGTGTAAGTTTAGGGGCGTCTGCTTTCTTTCCCTTTTCCGAAGCTTGTAGCATGATGGAAATGTCAGCCGATTTGGAGGACTTCAGTGATTTGGTCATGGCTTTGGGATGAGGGGGCACACTCCGGGGACTTAGCCCAGAGACCACGTGCCGCAGGATCCGAAGATGGCGGAGGCTGGGCCAAAATGGGGATGTAATGAGCCGGAGCGCCCCATGAGGTTGAGTAGGCGGGATGTGCTTTCAGCCCTTCAGGAGGCGGTGTAGGTCGCCGAGATGGAGCGGCCTCGCCGTGCCAGGTGTCTACGGGTCTCTGGGTGGCCCTCTGCAGCAAGCACCCAGGGTACAGCTGGCCAAAACGGGCTCTCCCCGGCTGGCGAAGAGCAGAGGTGGGCAGGGGTGCCCCAGGATGGCAAGGAAGGCGTCACGCTCCGGGCTGGGGGACAGCCATTGGAAGTTTCAGGGGCCCCACAAGGAGGGGGTCAGCGTGGATCTGCTTGGATTAGCAGGCTGCTGGCGGGGGGCAGTTGCTGCAGTCCTCAGAAGGCCAAGCCACCGCCAGCAGGGGAGACCTCCAGAGGGCAGCCGATGGCGGGTGGGGCCAGAGCAGGGGGCCCCAGTGCCAGCGGGGGAGAGAAAGAGGAGATTGCCAAGGCTCTCTAGGCAGGAGAAAGCAGGGCCCGCCACGTGTGTTGGGGGGCAACTGGGCTCACCAGGGTAGTGTGTAGTCCCCCCATGAGCGCCGGGGGCCACGCTATGGATGGTAGGCGGGGGCTCCCCCTTCCAGGAGGGCACTCTGCAGACCTGGCTCCCTGCCTCAGGCTCCCGGGGGTCGGGCGTGAGGACTTTGCTGCTGGCAGGCACAATGAGGGATCAGACGCGGTCCAGTGACGAGCTGCAGGCTAAGCTCCTACAGGCTGCTGGCTGGGAGGCCTCCGTGCAGGGAAGAGAAGCACGTAGAGCTCCCACCCAACGCAGCTGACGAGAGGAGCGTTGATGGTGCAGGACTCGCTCGATACTTCCAGGGCTCATGGGGGCTGGACCAGCCAGGACACAGGCAACCCTTATCCGAGGTGAAGTAGAGCTGGCAGGCAGACAAAAGCGGGGGCCGTCCTCACCCCTCTAGAGCGCGCCACGGAGGCTCCGGTCCCTGATGTCTGCTGCGCGCCGGGGAGGAGGAGTTGGCAAGGTGTAGCGATGCGGGTTCGGGGAAGCGGCCGCCATCTTGGTTGCAGCGCCGGCCGCCGGAGAAACGTTTCTTTGCTGCGTTCACTGTGATCCTCGGGGGATTAAGCTCCCAGGTTGCAGGCGATGGTGCTGGGGATGTTCCGCTGCAGTATTCTGGCAGCGTTCATGACGGGCATAGCGGGAACCAGGAGAAAATTAGTTTTAGCTGCAGACCCATGCGGAAGCCATTAATGGAGCTGCCTCATCGCTGGCGCTCCAGGCCACGCCCCCCAATATCTTTTAAATATCTGAGTATTTCAGTTGCCCCTTCAATTTCTCAAATGGTCAAGATAAATTCACAAAATCTAATATTCAAATTAAATTATTCAATAACCACATGGTTCCACCTATATTTAACATGGTGGGGAAGATTGGAGACCATCAAGATGATGTTCTCGCCGGTGATTCTTTATTACTTGCAAATGCGCTATGTCCCTCTACCAGCCTCTTTCTTTAAATATATTAACAGGATAGTGATCAACTTCCTATTGTTCTAATAAAACGAAAATTGTTGCCTGTAATAAGCTTAAATACTCATATGATTGTGGTGGTGTTGAGTTTCCAAACTTTATCAACCATCATAAAGCCTTTGGCCTAAAACTTGCCAAAGACTGGATTTTCCCTAATGATATCCTAAATCCTCCAGCTTGGTTGGTTGCTGAAAAATCTCTAGTGCTGGCATTTGACATTAAAGATGTTATATATCTTTTAATGGCTCCAAAATGCGTTTTTCCAAAATAATGTCTCACTAACTCCGATTTTAAAAGATTTCTTATTTCACCATATTAATAAACAATAATAGGCCTGTTTCATAGGCGTGATATCCTTACAATAGAAGAATTTAAACTTAAGTGTTCCCTTCTAACACTTCCTCTTAATCAATATCTCAATTTTATGAATGCTTGCATTGGTGCTCAAAGTAGAAATGAATTAAATTAATTGTTGGCTGATCCTACTAGACTTCATGGAAACTCTTGATACTGTCAAAGCCTCTTGCCTCTACAAAATATTAAGAGGAGAAAGAACCCCTGATACGAAATGGACATCTGTGCTGCAATGGGAAGAAGACTGTGCTTTTCACTTTGATTTTGAACTGTGGTCTAACATTTGAACTAAAGTTGAATGTGTATCTGCTTTTGCAAATATAACCTAAACATTATATTTCTTCACTCAGAAAGCCTTTATTACACCAAAAAAACTCTTTATATTCAAGACATCTAAAGATGATTTATGCTGGTCCTGTCGGTCAGCCACTGGATCCTTTAGTCATATGTTCTTTGAATGTTCTCTCATAAATTTATTTTGAAACCAAGTTTGGAGCTTTCTGCAACACATTTTTAAAATTTCTACTCCTCGAAGTTGAACTAATATTCTATTGGAATAGTGTTCCACTGGTATGCTAAGAATAACAATTTGAGAAGTTGACCCACTAGTTCCAGCAGACTCTACTTCCATTTACCAGTAGAGGTTCTGAATTGGTAAATTAACAAAACAATGAGAGCTGCAGGTTGAAAATCTGTAGCTCATTTAGCTGTTAACTCGTTTTACTATCAGTTTAAGTGTAGTGAGCTTTTAGCTTCACACCTTCAGGCAAAGGGCATGGAGACAGCTAGGAAAGTGGTCTGAGAGTCTAGCAGCAGAGTCTGCTCCCTATTCTTCCAACTTCTAAAATCTGCTCAAAACACGTTTAATGTCTGTGCTGGATAATGCTATAATTCCACTACAAACAACTGAGCACGTGCATATAGGTGTCTGCCGACAGAGCTGAAATGTTGAAATCCGTTCCTTCATCTGTCGGCCTCTGTAACCTATTGACCTTCTTTTTAAGTTTATTGCGGCCAAAACCCCACTCAACATCATATTATTAATATTTACATCTCATCAATACACAAGTGCCTATAACAATTAAAGACTCAGCACTCAAATCCCTTAAAATCGACACCCAATTACTGTGGTGTCCCGCACTGAGCCACGCAAGCAGAAACCACAAGCACAAGTAAGGAAATGATCTAGGAAAACACACATCAGGTGACCGAGTGCAAGTTATAAATAAGCAATAACATGGAATATGAAATAGCAAAATTCCAACCCTCAAATATATTTAACAGAATGTTTGCATGATTTCTCTTCCTCAATGCTATTTTCCAAAAATAATACAAGAGCCCTTGCCACTGTCCAGTCAGGGGAAGTGTTTCAAGTAAAAAAGCACAGCAGCTCGGATTGAACCCACTATTCCAAAATACAGGAAATATGGCAGAGCATCGAATGCGTGACTACCTTGGGCAGAATAAAAAACGGTGTATTGCTGTTTCCACATGTCGGCACATAATGAGCAGAGCTGAACAGAAGCGGGCAGGTCTGCTCGAATACAAGACCTGCAGCAATTGGCAGAAGGACAAAACGCAGTTATCCAATTTATTTATTTACTTTATTTATGTTTCCGTTTGTAGAGCGCACACAAACCCTTCGGCATCAGGGCGCTTTTACCAATTACATGAGACGCGTGGAAGAGCGAAGGTATTGTTTTATATCCTTTACAGATCTAATTTCCAATGTATATTAGAGGCGAGCAAAGCCAGAATGACTATGGTGAGGCAGTTGGACTAGGTGAACAGCCAGGTTTTTAGGGTTTTATGGAAGATCCAGTAAGATTCTTTGGCTCTCAGGGCAGACAGGAGGGCGTTCCAGTACTTAGCGGCAATAACTGGGAAGCTAGATCCCCCTGCTTTAGCTCCTTTGAATCTGGGCTGGACCTGTGGGCATAGGATGTTCTCGCAGGCCTGTTGGATTGAGCTTTGACAATGTGCTTGGTAGATCAGGAGGGGCTGAGTTACAGATGCATTTGTGGGTGAATGAGTGTTTTGAAAATGATTCTTTCATTAATGGGTAGTCAGTGGGCGGCAAAGATATGATCTGTCCATGGGATATTGAGGGCAGCACGTAGAGCATTGTTTTTGATAATTTGGAGTTGTTTCTGATTTGAGGTGCCCTCGAAGAGGATATTACAGTAGTCAAGCCTTGCGCCCATCACTGCCTGAGCGATTGTTAGGCAGTTATCAGTGGATAGGAAGGGTCTGGCAGCGTTGAGTAATTTTGTTGTGTAGGGTGCAGCCGAGAAGATGGCATTTACTTGTCGTGTTAGGAAGAGGGGGGTGTCGAGGTGGACACCCAGTGTTTTTACTGAGGAGGAGACCGTGATGACTGAATCATCGATGTTGAAATTGGAATATTGTGAGTC
Source organism: Ambystoma mexicanum (assembly GCF_040938575.1). Lineage (NCBI taxonomy): Eukaryota > Metazoa > Chordata > Amphibia > Caudata > Ambystomatidae > Ambystoma > Ambystoma mexicanum. Next base: position 1,367,228,363 of record NC_090929.1, on the reverse strand, counting down.
AAGTGTGTTGAGGGCAGCTGGTGGACCAACAATGAGAAGTTCAGTTTTCTTGTCATTGTGGCACAGTGTGTGGTTCGCCATCAAGGCTTGGATCGTGGCATATGTGGAACTGAGAGAGGCAGAGTCAATGTGATAAGAACCTGAGAGTGGGAGGAGTATCTGTGTATCGTCTGTATAGTTAGTGCAGGCTATGCCGAGGGAGTCCAGGATGTCGAAGAGGGGCTTTGTGAAGATGCTATAGAGCGTGGGTGAGACACAAGATCCTTGGGGAACGCACAAGCTAATTGGGGAAGTGGACGCACAGGCATTGTCGGAGAAGACTTTCATCACTCTTCTTTTGAGGAAGGAGGCTATCCAGGAAGTAGCTACCTGTGAGAAGGCTGCAGCAGAAATGAGGTGGTGACATAGGATGTTGTGTTCGACTAAGTCAAAAGCTGTGGACAGATTAAGGGGAAGGAGCATAGCCACCTTTCATTCATCCCTGATAGAGCCCAGCTGGAGTTTTAGGTCAAGGAGTGCAGAATCCGTACCATTTCCAGGGGAGAAGCCCGATTGACCTATGCCTAGGATCTGGTTGGTTTCTAGATGGTGTTGAATTTGTGGAAGTCAGCTGTGTTAAGGATCCTAAGGAGGAAGGGTACGTTGATGATGGGGCAGTAGTTATTCGCTATGTAGGGTCAAGGGTAGGTTTCTTCAATAGTGGAAGGACTCATGCTGCCTTGAGGCATGTGGGTACTAGGCCTAAGTTGAAGGAGGCATTGATGAACGATGTGATGAATGGGGTGATTTCATGGGAGCAGTCTTTGATTAGGGTTGCCTGGAATATATCCCCCTTGCATATAGACTCACAAAGATTCAACATGTTTCTTGAGTGGTAACCTTATTGAAGTTGAACAGTGGGGCATTAGGGCTGATTTTGATAGGCAGGTGCATGTGAAAAGACTGTTGCAGAATGCAAGCTTTTTTCCTCCTGGATTTTCACTTGTAGCTTATCGATTTTGTGCAGTAGGGCAGTGTGAATTGAATTGCACCAGGTCGAGTCCTTGAGGAATGTCGTGGCTTGGGGGATAGGAGTTTTTAGTTCCTTGAGAATAGTGAATAGTTTGAGACAGATTTGGCATTAACAATTCTGGTGTTGAGGGAGGCGGCCTTGGGTTGTATGATGATGTTTTTGTATAGCATAGATTGGGTAGAAAAAGCCTGTTTAGAAGATAGGGAGGGGTTGTTATTCCAACTGGACTCGGCCAGTCTTTTTTCTGCTCTAAGGATAGAGAGTTCAGGGGTGTACCAGTTGTTGGTGTGGATGGTTGGTTTGGCTCTTTTAGCAACCAGGGGGGTAATTGTGTCAGTGGCATTGGTAAGGGTGGTGGTGTAATGTAGTACAAAGCCTTCTGGGTCAGTCGTCACCGGTCAGTCAGGGTGGAGTGCGCTGAGAAATCGAGTGAGGTTCTCCTTGGTGAGTTGTACAGAAGCTTCGGGCAAGAGTAGGGGGGTAGGGGCTTGTAGAGGTTTGGACACGTGGGCCTTCTGGTAGAGAGAAGAATATCATGTGGTGGTCTGACCATGTACATGGGGAGTTACTTTTGACAGAGATGTGGAAATTCACGTCAGTGAGCCAGTCTTGCATTCGTCCTTTTATATGCGTGGGGCCGCAAATAGGTTGGTCGAAGCCAAGATCGGACAAGGCAGTGGCTAAGGGGTCAAGAGGGTCGTTGAGTCCCAGGTTGATGACCCCCAGGAATATTACATGGGATGTGGGCTTGAAATTGTTTATCAGAAGGAGAAGTAGGTCCTCTTTGAAAGTGAGGGCGGGCCCTGGCGGGCGATAGATGAGGTGAATGGTGACCGTGTTGACATGTAAGGTGGACCATTTGATCGAGAGGATGTTGCAGTTATTGTTCAGGACGGATGGGACTTGTCCAATGGAGTGGTGGTCTTGGGCAATGAGTGCCGGCAATGGAATCCGATTCAGGTATTCCTTCACTGTCGCCACAGAGATTATAGTCCAATGATCTCAATTTTTGACCATGTGCATCTCAATGTCCTCTCTTGCACAATTTAAAAATGCCCTGACCCTGCGATATGGCTTTTGTTAGCCTTTTTATAGTGTTATCAAAAGATGCTGCACGTTGCACAGACACAATAGTCAGCGCACATGCAGAACCCAGGGAATTTGTACGACTTGTTCCTTCCTCTTGACATTAACTGTGATCTTCCAAGCGTGACGATTACTATGAATGGAGCACAACAAAAAAATGGGTCTGTATGATGCCTCATCAAACGGCTATCCCAGGGGATTTTCCCGGTTTGGAGCTCATCTCAGTAATCCCAAAACACATTTGAAAAACGAGTACTCTGCCCTTCGCAAAAGGTCAAGTGGTTAACAGCCCCATAGTTCTGCTCCAAAAAGATCTGTAGTGCCAAGATTGCCAAAAATTAGCCCCAAAATGGCTTAGTAAGCTGGTGAACTAAAACATTGGCAACATGTAAGATTCTACCACACATACAAACCATTGCAAAGGCACAATGCTTAATGTGTGACATGACCCTTGTGTTTTCTGAGAAAACACAGCCCAAGTAAGCAAGATCCTTAACCGGCTCCAGCTCTATACAGCTACATGACTATGACACTCCATCTGCTCTATAAAAGCAATTTAAGCATCAATGAGTCCCTTTGGGGTCTTCTCAGAAGCCTGATGGTCTTCTGCATAGCTAAGCAGTACCAGTGGTAAATCTCCTGCCACAGGGACATCCAAATGCCTCTCAACCTGGAGGCTCCCAACCTGGGGGCTCTCCAACAGATTAGGGTGCCTCACACCCCTCACAAATGGAAAGAATTATGTGACTCCACCGCCCAATCCAAACCTCACACAGACCACTGTGTCATGGTGTAATAGCGTCAAGATAGTTACAATAGCTGCCGCTTTCATCACAGCGTCCAATGTTGCCCATAGCATAACCCTGCTAACCTGGTCAATGGTAGCAGAAAAGTCTGACGGTTTTACTACTCAATTTGAAAGTACAAATTAAGATCCTGCTCTGAGGTTCCTAATCACCACCCTGGCGAGCTGCAAGGATATCGGCATCCTGTGAAGCAGCTAGCCGTCCAGCAACCCTAAAACCTTAATGCTCTATCATACCCAACGGTCCAGCTTCACCACCCCTTCAACTTCACCACCCCTTCCACGTTTCATAACCTTGTTCATTGTTTGTTTCCCTGGATACACTGCTGGTCGGCATCAGAAGATCCTCCCAAGTTTCTTAGCTAATGAGTGGCTACACCTGGTAATGTTATCCTGCAATTCCTCATCATAGTCAGCTACTGGGTGTACAGCACCAGACCTCATGAGAGAGATGTGGCTGTATCAAAGGACCTGGTGGCCGCAGTGGAATACATAGGGGTTATTAGAGCTGTCCCTGGGCAATGCACTTATCTCATTCTCTAGGCATCCCATTTCAGCAATAGAGGTGCCCCAATGTCATGGGCACATGCTGGTACAGCTTTATCAGGGTATTGCGATGATCAACAAAGACTTCCAAACCCCCACTTCCACTGCCTGTACGTTTGACATCTCCAACCCAGTCTTAATGGCAAGGGCACCCTCCACGGTCATGCGTGTGCCCACTATGAACTTCCATTCTGGTGCAAAAATTACAATGCAAGTCCTCATCCAGCCCATTCTTCTTGTTGACCTCACCTTCACTGTCTACCAAAGACAAACCACCCTTGTAACACTACAAAGGAGCGTGGGAGCCCCTCTACTGAGAATGAACATGGATCAAATACCCTTTTCTATAGAATTTCCTCCACTCAGGAGGGTCTACAACCACATTTTAGCTCACTGCACCCTTCACAGAGAAGAAATAGCCATTTGCATATCAGTGTGGTCACGTTAATTTATTTATTACATTTTGTTTTACTCCCAGACCCTGGGTTATCACTGCATAGTTACAGACTCTGTTATGATTAGAAGCATAAACAATGAATACATAAATTAAACAGTTACAGAAACATTACATATTATGGTGTCATAAGCTAACATTGCAAGGGTCATATGAAGGTATTTACATATTAGGGTAACAGTCTTTGATGCATTGGAGTCTATTTAGTGGGGATGGTGGAGGACTAAGTTTGGCTGGGTCTCAATTGACAAGAATTGGTTAAATAGTCAGGTTTTTAGAGACTTTGTGAAGCACTGCAAGTAATCTTTGGTTTTGATATTCATGAGTAGTGCGTTTCAATGTTTAGGGGCTATGACTATGAAACGACTATGCCCTGTTGTAGACCGTTTGTAGCACGGGATCTGAAGGAGTGAGTTTTTATTTGATCTAAGAGTTCTGTTAGATACTTTTTTGTCTATTGAATTGTTATATATAGGAACTTTCTTGGCAAGACATTTATGCGTGATACACAGTGCTTTGAAAATGATTCTAGCCTTGATGGGTAGCCAATGGGTCTCTCACCTGATGTTGGAGATGTGGTCGAACTTTTTGATTCCTAAAGCTGCTCGTGGTGCTTTGTTCTGCATTAATTGTAATTTGGCCAAATTGGTGTTCGAGGTACCTAGTAGGAGTACATTGCAGTAATCTAACTTAGATAATATCAAAACCCTAGCAAAGGTAATACAATTTTTGGCCGTAAGGTTTTGGTGACTTAGGGCAATAAGTTTGGAAGTGTACGAGGTAGCTGATCATAGGGCATTAACCTGTTTTGTCATAGTTAAGTTTGCATCTAGATAGACGCCTAGAATCTTTAACTGTTTGAGTACTGGTATATGAGTACCATCAATATTGATTGCTGAGTAGTCGGTATGACGGACATTCATTTTAGTTGGGGGAACAATGAGAATCTGTTTTTTCATCATTGAGGCAAAGACTGTTGAGAGCCATGCAATTCTGTATTATTGCGGACATTTTATTAATGAACAGGGTGTCCTGATCATAGTTCCCTTTGATGGGGATGAGGATCTGCGTGTCATCCACGAAGTTGGTGTAGATGACACCCATAGCATCCAGTGCTGCAAATAATAACTTTATGTAGGCATTGTAAAGGGTGGATGATACTGAAGACCCTTGGGGTACACCTATGGGAACTGGGATGGGTTTAGCAGCCTCTTTTCCAATGGATACTCGTGAGGTGCGACCTGCTGGGAAGGATTTCACCCAGAAGTTTGCATCCCTTGAGAATCGGAGGTTTTTCGTTAGAGTAGCACAGTGTTTGTCGTGATCCTCTTAATCGAATGCGGCAGATAGATCTAGCAGCATGAGTATGCAGAGTTTGCCTGCGTCCCTTATGGTATCCATCTGGATTTTCAGGTCCAGGAGTGCCATTTCAGTACTGTGGTTGGGCCAAAATCCAGATTGTCTAGCACACAGGAGCTGATTTTGTTCCAAATGGGATTGGATTTGGGTGTAGGCTATTTTATCTATTATTCAACAAAGGTAGCAGGTGCCCCTCTCTCAATAGAACAAGGCATGATAACATGTTCAGTGGTTGTTAACCACATTGAGAGTTTGCAGCCATCTGCTTTTTGCTCACTGTACCTTTCACAGGCATCATCAGTGAGGTGAAGCTGAGCCTCTCTAAGCACAGTGAGCAGCTTCACCTCACTGATGAGGCCCAACAAGGCTGAAACACGTGTATGGGGTTGCTGTTGGTACTCTTGTTCAGAGAGGAATTGCCATAGCATTTCAGTGCTGGACTGCCCATGTGGGCGCGACAAAGACTGATATGCAAATGGATATTTCCCATCTGCGAAAGGTACAGTGAGCAAAAAGCGTGTGCTGCAAACTCTCATCTCAGAACAGGTTATCATGCCATGTTCTTTCTGGAGAGGAGCGCCTGCTACCTTTTTTTGAAATATTTTATATATTATTTTCAACCAGAACGGGACCGTAGTTATTGGTCGGTAGTTCGTAGGGATTGTTTGGTCCAGTGTTGGCTTTTTCAGAAGAGGGGTCACCCATGCTTCTTTCATACTAGCTGGGACCGTGTTAGAATTAAACGAGGCATTAACAAAGTTAGTGATGATTGGAGTCAGACTATGGGCACATAGTTTGACTAAATGGGCTGGGAAATGGTCTCCTTTGCAATTTGAGGCTTTTAGTTTGGATATATTATCCAACACTGAATCTTGGGTCACTGGAGTAAAATGGAATAACTCACTAGTGTTGTCATTTGATATGTCAGAGATGGTGGTGGGCATAGTTTTATCAGCTAAGAGCTTTCTTTTTGTCATGATTTTCTTTTGTAGTAGTAATATTTTTGAGGCTGCCACATTCTAGATCGTAGTGCACCACACTTTGCTTGAGTTAGTAGGTGAGGTGGCTGGGATTGAATTTTCCAACTCTCTGAGGATGGTAAAGAGCTCCTTGGAGTTGGAGCTGGTGTTGCTGATACACAGGTTAAATGCATTTGCTTTATGGGTTATGATTGCTGCTTTATAGATTTTGTTAGCTTTGCTGAATGCATTGGCTGAGCCTATTGTATTGTTTTTTTTATGAATGCGCTCGAAGGATCTTTTTTTGCATCCCAGTGATACTAGTTCATCATTGATCCAAAAGCTTGTGCGTTTGTTAGCGCTCCGAGTTTTGGTTGTAATGGGTGCTACTGAGTCAATAGTAGTTTTGAGGCATTTCTGGTAGGAGTCTGCAAGGTAGTTAGGATTATTACTCATTAAAGAGGTTGTTGTCAAGGCTTCTCTTAGGATAGGGGAGAGGTTATCAGCTGTTTGTTTCCTGATATTTCTTGTTTCATAGGTGCCGACTCTTTTAGTCATTGGAGGGCGTATGACATTGCTGATTAATATAAAGTTGACTATATGGTGTTCCGTCCACTAAAGCGGTGCAATGGTGTTGATGGATAATTGAGAGTTGAGGGCGAGTATACAGTTGAGAATTCTGCCCTTATTGTGGGTGGGGGCATTCACTAATTGTGTGAAGTTCATGTCTTTAAGGGCAGCATGGAAGGCATTAGCTTTGTGGTCCTGCTTATCATTATAGCCTAAGTTAATTTCACCGAGGATGATGCATCTAGTTTTAGGTTTAATGTGGGGGGGTGAGTAGGAGAGCGATATCTAAGTCAAGATGAATATTGTTGTTCGGTGATCTATAAATTACCAGAATATTTGTTGTAGTTTTAGGGTTGGATGGGAGCTTGGCAAGAATAAGTTCTTATCCATCTATTTCTTCAAGGGGGCATGCCCTAATTTGCACATTTGAATTGGCTATTATGGCCATGCCGCCTCCATGTGCATTAGTTCTATCAGTCCTAAGAATGTTAAACCCAGGTGTTATGGCGTGAACTAACAGCTGGCATGAGGCTTGGTGCAGCCAGGTTTCCGTAACAAATAAGAGGGCTAGTTTTTGGTCAATGAGACCGTTGGACCACACAGTTTTTAATCTGCTTGTTTGTTCTGAAAAAAATTAAGATTTAAGAGAAGTGGAAACATTGAAAGCCTTCCAAGGAAAGGAGAACAGATTTAGATGTGCACACTTGATACGGACGAGTCCTGACAGCAAGTAATTTCAGACAGCAGAAGTAGTTAGAATGTAAAAGTAAAGTACTTGAATTGGAAAGCTGTATTAGCTTCAGGTACATGCCAGCATTGAAAAAGCTACCAATGGGTATTTAATTGATTTGAATAATAGTGAGTCCTTACCCATAAGACTTCCAGATTCTCAGTAAAGATACATATTCTTGCATAGTAAAAAAATAGTATGGAAGTGGTACGTTTGTAAGATAGTTACTACGTATATGTGTTGGCGTTTTATAATGTACAGCAGGTATATGAAACATAGTGCAAAGACACCTGTGAGTGTGTTCTAGTATAGATACTAGCATGAACCTCCTCAGATGCCAGAATAAGATGAAAAAAGCCACCATTTTCAATAATAAAAAAGAAAAGAAGTGCTTGATGTCACATAATGGAACAGAGAAGCAGTATGACCCATTCATATATGTGCATGCAATAATATTGCAATGCAACCAAGGATATAAATGGGTTGATTTAACACAAGAAACTCCACTTAAAGATGGAGGAAAAATTAGACCAAAGCCGCTATTGTTCACATTACTGAAAGAAATGGGCCCCTCTGGTAATATCTTCTAACACAAGATGAGCCAAATTAGTGAACAATTCCAAGAAGTACTTTCTTTTATATGCAAAACGCAGATGCTAAATTAGTCAGATGTAAATGTACTTGGAGCATTTAAGGCAAGCACCACTGCAAGATGGCAGTGAGTTTGGTGCAAACTAGGAGGCAATAGCACAGTGGCAATGCTTTTGGAATAAGATTATAGTACAGGCAGATTCGATGCGGAAAACACACCGAGTCCTCTGCAGCAGTCGGTTCAGTATTGAATGAAGTTAACATGAGACAAGTGAGATTCTGTTGCAGAGGCACCACACAAGAATGAGGACAAATAAAGACTGACAAGAGCAGATGAGAACGACATTATATGCATGAGTCGACAGATGAAAGGGTGGCAGGTACGTTTTTAGCATATCTGATAAACATATCTACATATACGTGTACAGGCTGCAGAATAGAACTAAGTGCCTACAGTAACATGGCCTGCATCATCTTGTTTTAAGAGGTGGAGAATTGTAGCCAAACACAGGTGTGAACCACATGAAACATCCATTGACGCGTATTGAAGAAGCATGATGAAATGATGTGGCAAACCGATGTAAAGTTAGACAGTGATGCAGTGAGGTGAAAAGACATACATGATATGATACATGAAGCAGTGGCTTACAGAAAGTCATTGTAGATTGAACCATGGTGCATAGCATAGGGTGTAAGTAGCTGAAACAGTAATGCACAGATTCATGTTGTATAGACCATGACATCACAACTGTGCCTGTGCAATAAATCACATTCTGAGGTGGTAATTTGAGTAAATATTCCTATTGGGAAACATATGATACTGGTAAAACATAATATAGGAATCATTATCACAAGACAATGTACAGAGGGAATGACCCTGTTTAGACTGGGCTGGCGATAAACCAGTGTGTATGGATGATTGTTTAAGAAGTGAAATGGGCCTGTTGTGAGTGTATTTGTAAATAAGATGTACACTTTTGCACCTATTAGAACATACACACATGAGCTAACAAATGCAGAAACCTGCAGACGAAGGCATGCATAGCTGTGGCAGGGCATGCAGTGGTTCACCCGACCATCATTTGGTCATGGTAGCTTTGTTCGACTCATTTTGACCAAGTCAAAAAAATACACACAGAAATGTGTATATCTGCGTTTGTCCAAGAGTAGGGGTGTGCATGGCAGGTCAGGCTTGGAGCATGGAAGAGGGGTTGGGGGATTCCCTTATAACAAAAGACAAGGGTCAACCAAGGTCGTTCAAAATGAGTTAACAAACATACCATAGTTCGTTTTGCACACTTAACCCTGTAAATCTTCTGAAATGACTGCAATTGTTGAGTGATAAACACAGGTGTTTATATGCAGCATAGAGACCCCATGTCCCCAAAGATAGCCCTCCCACACACTCAGTTACTTTGTATCCCGTTGATTCCACAAAGTAAGTAACTTTGCAGTCAAGAATTTCAAGGTTGACCTTGATATTTTGTCAAGTTGTGTAATTGTAGTGTTAACGGTGGAAATGGTCACAAAGATGTACATTCTTGTAAACCCAGAAGATTGTGGAAAAAGTAAAAGGATTCTACATTAACTAGAAGTGCTTACTTTCAAAACTTAAAAATAATAGCCAAATGTTACCCTGTGCGTGCTATCTGGTAGAGATGAAAACATTTTTAATATGTCATGTTTTCCAGGGAAACTTTGTTGCAAGCATGACTGGCATTTTAAGACAAATGGAGGACTATCATTATGCACATCTCATAAAGACTTTTGGAAAGATGCGAACGGATGTTGTGGTAAGTGCCTTACATTTTTTCACTATGTGTTAACTGAATGTGTTTAGAAGCTTGATTGTCCAACACACAGAAGCAGTGACTTGTGCAAAGAAGATGGGCACCAATAAAGGGAGGAGGAGATGCCGACACATTTTAATATTCGCAAACAGGTTTGCATGGTTGGAGTCGCAGCCATATCCTTGGACCTCACCATAGGCTGACTCATTGTAGCTCCAAACCTTGTTATTTAGGCTTTTCGGATTGTTCCATCTACGTCTTTTCAGAAGAACGCAGCCTATGGGCATGGGTGTAATGGGCCTGTTGAAATCAGATTCTGAGGATATCGCCAACAAAGGCTCCTGACCACGAACACCCTGGCTCGAGGAGCACATTCCCAGAATGCCTTGTGGTTCATTCATCAAGCGGCCTCTGGCTCTCTCCAGTCTTTGCTTGCTTGCTGACCTTTCCTACAATCTCTTTTTGACGGCCCTTGTTAAGTAGCAGAAGTGAATTGATTGCATTTGTTTTTCCTCCGTGTGAAATAAATACAGTAGTTTGTGTTGCTTAATCGCCTTGTACATACTAACAAACCGTAGAGACCGCGTAATGTCTGATTTGTCCCATTGTGATTAAATGCTGTGTAAAAGATAAACTCTTGGTAACGACCACAGAACAGTCAAATCCGTAGACCGGTTCATATAGCAAAGGCATTTTAGTTATGTGTATGGTATTAAAGGAAAGTGACATTGATATTGCTAGACATTGGGTGGATTGAAGACCGCAGGATGCACAGCACAGCCCTGTGCAAGCCGCTTCTCTTTCACACCCAGCTGGATGCTGTCTGTAATGGCCTCCAATAGCCTGGCCATTTTATTTCCCAACAAAAGCTCACTGGGTCATATCATAAAGGCACAAGGCAAGACATAACCACGAAAATAAGGCAGATTTTCGTGCACTCGAGCATGGAGTAAACCGGGACAATGTTACAGAAAAAGATGTGTCTTCACTTTCGAGCGTTCCTGCACCTAAGCCTCAAAAATGTATAGGCGCACTGAGCACATGCAGCTTTACTCTATTCATACTTACTCACGAGTATTCCCACTCAAGAGACTTAAAACGCTTCCCCTCCCGCAAACAACAGATTGTTTCATGACCTACGTGTATTCCTGTGAAATAAATTCTGAAAGGGGCTTTTGAGACCAATGTCGCCCCTGTAAAATCCCTGCAGATACACATCAGTAGTGAAAGAGGGCGTGGAAACCCTACAAAAATAGTTGTACACTTGCCGAGAATACCGCAAGTGGGGAAAGGAGAGTAGGCGATGAAGAGACTATGTAGTCTAAAAGGAAGTAAAGAAGAGTTAACACTAAAGCAGTTGGAGGAAGCCTGACACACGATGCTGATTAATAGGCAACATGCTCACAATGAATATGCTTTTCCTGGTTTCATCTCTTCCTTCTTCCTAAAAGTGAACTTAAGCTACAGCCCACTTTATAGGAGGGAAGCAACGGTAGAACCTTAAGGCGATGGAGTCTAGATCCAAAGGTACCTTAAGGGTCAGGCAACCTTTCCGCAGAGATTTTAACTAGCCTCTTGGATTTTTCAAGCAGTGTCCACCAGGCACTTCCTCCAAGATCAGTCTTTAAGCAGAACTATTAACTTTAAGACTTTAACTTCTGCTTTTTTACTTCTAATGATTGTGATGAATCCCCTTGCTTGGCTCTGGGGACTGACTAGGTGGTCACTCCAGGAACCAGAAGCCCTCTCAAACCAGTGGATTTTGCTCGGAGCAGTATGGGGAGGATCCCTAAGTCACCCCATCTTGGTCCTACCTCATGCCAGGGCGACATAACAGGGTCAACCATGATGAGAACCTTCAGGGCAGTACTGGTGCACCCTCAACTGACAGAGCCTGAAGTTCTCCCAGAACAAACCCAGAGCTCCAAGACAGGAAATGTCTCTTACTTCTAGCATTTGGATATTGTAAATTAAAGGACATGTCCCATTGTGTTGCGGGACTCAAGGTCAACTCAGTTCATGAACCCAAGTTTGAGTCAATATTTCCAAGAAAAAGATCCTCATGCCGAGGTACAATATTTTAATGTCCCCCTCGTGCACAGCGCACCACACTATTGTAAAGGCTTAATCAGTATGTCTCCAACTTTTAAAGCACATGCTGAAAAACTTTTAGAGCTTACTACAGTAGAGACGGCACCCAGGTTCGTCCGGAAGAAGGATTAAGAACCAGAATGGTGGACAGGTCAATTTTAGACTTGGTTATGCTCCTTGATCGCAAAGCAGCATCTGGTGTATTCAGAGAAGATGGACAATCCTGTGCCTCTATCTGTTGCACACCCTCACTGAATGCCCCAACCTGGGGGAGCTTCAAACAACCTAAAAAGGCCCCCCAGACCCGTGTGTGTTGCAGGAGCAAGAAGCTAGTGTTTGGAGAAGGCTAGAGACTGGAGAGGGGGTGGAAGAACAGAGTCTGGAGAGACTGAGAATAGTGGGGACGTGGAACCATTTGGGAGCAGGAGGACTTTGCGAGAGCTAAGAGAAAAACGGAAGGGTGACCTCAGAGGCTGAGAGTAAACAAGAGGCAATAACTGTGGAGGAGGTGATAACGAAGGAGAAGATTGTATTTTATTTTCTGATGCTTGTTAATGTGCTTAGAATCGCATGCTGTGCACATAGTCTGACATCCAGTGGTAACCACAGAGCATTGCATCTCGAAAGGGCACGTCGACATGGGCGTGCCTGCAACACTATCCCTACGTGGCATGTAGTGTACCCAAAATCCCTCACGCGTCGAGGTCCCTCATAGTGGTCGCCTTATGGGGAGCTTGTCCAGAGACATTGCTATTCTTATCCTTTCGACCCTTGGTCTGGTCGTATATTATAAAGTTATTGACTATTATCCTACCGTCCATTCCTTCGATGGCTGTTTCCTGATCTACGCCGAAGCTGGTTCCACAGACCTTCGACGGACAGTGTTCCGGTCGGCCTTGCCGACCACGTGGCCGGGCCTTCTGGCAGGCCTATACAGTAGGGAGAGTGGGGTCGGGGTGGACATTTCCTTTTCTGAGAATGCCTTTCCCTTTCCTCTCTTTGTTCCCTGAGTCTTTTCGTCACTATATTTTTCCTTAGCTATGGAGAGGACTCCCTTTAGGTTTTGTCCTTCTTGTAAGGCCAAATTTCAATGGAGGGATAAACACCGTAAGTGTAATAGGTGTCTGCCCCTGAATCACGACGAGACGGCTTGTGCGGCTTGCAAGCCCCTGCATCCAAAGACACTAAAGGAGCGCTGTGTTAAGAGGTGAGCGGCCAACGGAATGTTGCAGGCTTAGTCTAGTTCTCCCGCTGCCACAACTGCCGATTTGTGATGAGGGGCTAAGTGACGAACAGGCCTCCGATTCAGAGGACATTGAACTCTCGGAGGAGCATTCCCGCTCTGTGTCGTCCGTCCCCGGCCCCGTTAGGCAAGGCTCAGGTCCTGCTATGGGGACTGTACACCCCGGCGACAAGGATGCACACTCTTTACACACTAAGGACACAACCCCTGGGACGTCTTTGACAAAACAGTTGAAGCGGCCCATAGCGCCAATGGGAACACCAGATATTTCGTCCGTGCCTGCCAATCGTCAGGATCGGCAGCCCTCCCCGCAACCGCATGTGCGCCTTGCGACCGGGCATTCTTAATAGAAGGGCGCTGTCCCCAATATTCAGGAGACCGTCGAGACGTATCGGAAGAAGGTGTCCACGGTCGAGAAGGTCCCGGTTGCGCCGAAAACAACCACGCAACCACAGGCCAGAACTAGACACCTGAAGAGGTTGCCGAAAGCATTGCTTGGATTATTTCGGTGGATAATCAGAAGCAACGGTCCAGGGATTCATCGATACCCAAGGACAAATCTAGGGATTCATTAATATCCAGGGATAGGCCAAAGGATTCATCGGAACCCACGGTTAGGCCTATGGACAAACACAAGGACAAACATCAACCGTCGTTCCCCCAAAAGGACTTTTCGGCTGGCATTGGAGGGATTTCTTCAATCTTAAAAGAGAAATCTCGACGTTCTGCGAGAGAGCCTTTTCCACCCCTAGACTCACTCGCTGGTTCATTTTGTCATACCTTGAAACACTTGTGTATAGGCGCGTTATAAATGTCATAACATCTATTTGGACCAGGGAGAAGTTTGAGGGATGTTTGGCTAGGTTAGAGGGTTCCATGTATTAATATCCCAGCAAAAATATTGCGATACAAAAATATCAGCATATTTTTGCGGTGATATTGAGGCATGGACTCTGCAGGGGACACCCCCGCAACTCACGCTGCCACAAATTATCCCCCCAAAAAATATCACCTATGGCGAGAGAGACGACCATATGTACGGTGATATTTTTGGTGTGGATAATATGTAGGGATGCCAGTTAGAGGTTTGTACAACTCTGAGAAGTCCACGCCCAAAAGGCCTCGAGAGGAGAGTCCCTTTCCCCGTGTGGCTAAACTACAAAAAGTCTTTGATCCTTCTCAAGAAGAAGAAGAAGAAGAATATACTTATGACCTAGCTGAAGATGAGGTTCCTGTGGACCAATACAATCAGGATGAAGATCCCTTTGCTGACACTGAGGCTGTTCATATGGACCCCACAAAGGGTTGCAGGGACAACCCCACCACCTAATCCAACACCGGAACCTGATGCCTTGTGCATGGATTCCCCCCGAGCACACCCATTCGACAGGCCTCCCCGGTTGATGACCAAATGGCGTTCAACGCCATATTAAGAAAGGCAGCAGAACATTTCCAGATTACTACCCAGGAAGCTGTACCATAGGCTGATTTTGTCGAGGGCATTTTAAAAGAGAAAGCACAGGCCAGCCAAGCTATTCCTCTGTTAAACTCAATCAAAAAGCGGTTGGCCCCTTCATTATAGACACCTGCCTTAACTAGAGCAGTAAATCCTAGAGTAGAAAAGTTGTTTCGACCTTCCCCCTCTCACCCCCTTTACATCAGGGGCTGTGCTACTCCAGACTCACTGGTCGTAACTACAACCAGAAAGAGAGTGGGTGTTCCCCTATCAACTGGGGAGGCACCCCCTTACAAGGAGTGCAAGAGGCTATACACTCTAGGGAAAAGGGTCACGGATGCCACAGCTTTTTCCACTTGCATCACAAATAACACGACTTTGTTGGCTAGTTATGCGACGCACAATGGGCCATGCTACAGGAGGGCGTTCAAGAAGTCCCTGAACCGCTGTGGGCTCGCCTGCTCTCCACGGTAGCAGAAGGCAGACAGGTTAATCAGAGTATCCTAAAAAATACTTTGGATGCGGCAGAGACAGCTGGCAGGTCCTTGGCTCAGGGTACCCTCCTGAAGAGGCACACATGGTTACAAAACTCTGGTGTAGGAGACTAATCTATTTGGGAAGGCAGTTGATGAAGCGCTCAAAACTGCTAAGAAAGAGCATGACACCCTCAAGACCCTGGATCAGATCACCCAGAGGCCTTCCCCAAGGAGAGGGAACAGATCTAGATGTTCCTTTTGTGACCAACGTTTCCCTCCGAACCAATACGGCTCATGAAATAATTGGTCCTCTCCCCAAGGAAACAGCAGCTACACAACCCTGTATCCCCCAAGAGGTCAACGACGTGGAAAAGGAAGGGGCCGGAATTGTACCCCTCGATGCTCCCCGGCCTCAGGTCAAAAAATACCTGCAGATCCGGGTCCCCTCCCATGCCTCCCGATGGGGAGACGGCTAACATAATTTCTTCAAGCATGGGAGGGGATAACTACAGACCAGTGGGTACTCCTAACCATCGCCCATGGGTACTGTACAGAATTCTGCCAGTCCCCCCAATTCAGACGTCCATGTTCAAGACGCCTGACGCCAGAACATCTGTGCATCCAGCTACCAGAAGTTGAGACCCTGCAGGAAAAGGGCGCCATAGAAGTCTTACACTTTCTCCAGGTAAACAAAGGTATTTATTCAGTGTACTTCCTTGTACCCCAAAAGTATCTTACATGCGCCCTGTACTAGATTTGAGCCCAGTGAACAAGTTTGTCAAACATCAGAAATTCTGTATGGTCACTCTGCAGGAGGCCATCCCCAAGCTCACACAGGGGGTTTCATGGCAACATTTGACATGAAAGATGCATACTTTCATATTTCAATGTTGCCGGCGCACAAAAAGCACCTCAGAATTATGATAAAGGGCAAGCACCATCAGTTCAAGGTACTACCCTTCGGCATAGCCTCAGCACCAACGGTATTTACAAAGGGACTGGCAGTGGCAGCAGCACAGCTGTGCAGGCTATCCATCCCGGTTTATCCTTGCCTTGAGGACTGGCGGCTCATAACAGGGGACTCCTATGAGACATGCCTGTCAAATACCCAAAAGGCAATAGACCCTTTATTCAGCCTGGGATTCTTCATCAACGAGAAAAAAATCCAGCTTGGACCCCAGTCAGGTCAAGCAGTTCCTAGGGGCTCTAATTCGAACAAAGGACAGCCTTGTATTCCCCTCCAACAAGAGGGTCCAAAACATGTTTCAAATCTCTCATTATGTATCCAGTCGAGAGGTGACGGTACGCAAGGCTATGCGACTGTTAGGCATGATGGCATCATGCATTTATTTGGTTCCTCACGCGTGCTTGCGCATGCGCCAAATGAGGGAGTGGTTCAACAGCCAGTGGTGACAGGCCAGCCGACAGTGGGACGATCTAGTGGTTGTCTCGCCAGCCCTCATTCTCTCGCTGTGGTGGTGGTCAAGGGAGAACCTCTTGAAGGGAAAATCCTTCACCAACCCCACAGTGGAGGCCACTCTCACTACAGACACATCTCTCACAGGGTGGGGAGCTCACCTGCTTCAACAAACAGCACACAGAGTTTGGTCGTAAGACATAGCATCCAACCACATAAATCTGTTGGAACTGTTAGCAGTATTCAAAGCACTGAAAGCCTTTCAGACACAACTGCTGGGGAAGACGGTCCTGATCCTCACAGACCGCACCACGGCCATGTACTATCTGAACAAACAGGGGAGGCACTCACTCTCCAGGGCTGTCCAGACTGTCCCTGAACATCTGGAAGTGGGCTCCCAAGCACAACATGTTCCTGTTGTCACAACATGTTCCAGGGGAACTCAATCTTCTGGCAGATGTACTCAGCAGAGACTTCCCACTACCCATGGAGTATGAATGGTGATTACACGAAGACATTGTCTCCGTTTTCACAGAATGGGGCTTCCCAGAGATTTACCTGTTTGCAACTCTGCAGAGCACTCAATGCCAAGATTACGCCTTCTGGTACCCTCAGAACTATTCCAAGGGGAACGATCTCTGGATCACGTGGTCAGGGAAATTTGTTTACGCTCCCCCCCCCCCCGACTCCCCTATTCAAGAAGATAGTGCACAAGATGCACCAGGAACCGGTCACCATGATATTGGTGGCCCCCATCTCGGCCCGCCAACCCTGGTTCGCATATCTGATGGAGATGTCTCTATGTCCCCCAGTGAAACTACCTTGTCCGTACAACATGTTGTCTCAGGACAAGGGGGAGACACTCCACCTATGCCCGTAAACATTGAACTTAGCAGCCTGGCTCCTGAGGTCATACAGTTCGGACACTTGCAACTTCCTCAGAGATACTTGGACATACTTAAAGAAGCGAGAAAATCTAACACCCGATATTGCTATTCCAGCAAATGGAAACGCTTTATCTGGAGCAGTACCAAAGGCACCAGTCCTATTGACTGCTCTCCTACGCACATTGTATTGTACCTGACTCACTTACTTGACTCAGGGCTGTTTTTAATTCCCTTAAGGTTCACTTAGCTGCTCTCTCAGCCTACACTATGTCACAACAAAGGGTGTTGTGGTGGAAGATACAATTTATTAAGGCTTTCATGGAAGGGGTCAAGAGGATTCATCCCCCCCATTTCTAATCCAGCTCACGGATGGGACCTGAATGTGGTATTAACCATACTTATGTGGTCTCCATTTGAACCTATGCATAAGGCAAGTCTCAAAGATCTTACCAATAAGACAGCCTTCCTAGTGGCTATCACTTATATTAGAAGGGTAGTGAATTACAGGCCTTTTCGATTGTAGACCCTTTCGTTACAGTTCAGAGATAAGGGGGTTCTGCGCACTCACTCTCAATTTGCACCTAAATATATCTCCAGGTTTCATGTGAACCAATCAGTAGAACTGCCTACTTTCTTCCAGAACTTTACTAACATGGCTGAAAGAAGCCTACACACATTATATGTGCGTAGTGCAGTCATGTTTTACCTGGAAAGAACTAAACCACTGAGAAAGACAAACCAATTTTTGTTTCAGTGGCAACTGGTAGAGAAGGGGATTCTGTCTCTAAATCCGTAATCTCAAGGTGGATTGTCAAATGCATCACACTCTTGCTAAGAGAGAACTGCCCTTCAAGCCTAGTGCGCATTCTACTCTAGGCACGTGGGCTTCCATAGCATTCTTTGCAAATGTTCCCCTAGAGTCCATTTGCAAAGCCGCAACCTAGAGTTCTGTACACACCTTTACAAAACACTATTGCCTAGACACTCATTCTAGGTCTGATTCTCAGGTGGGACAAGCAGTACTAAAACATCTCTTCACTACTGTTCCTTCTCGCAACCTACCTCCAACTCTGGGTACTGCTTGCTAGTCTATGCACAGCATTTGATTCTAAGCAGATTAACAAGCATCAGAAGACATGCATTACTTTACGTAAACGCAATTCTGATGATTGTATGTGCTTAAATTCACATCAAGAAGGTGGAGAAACCCATTGGGATAAAGGAGGTGGGCGCATCAGAGAATGGAGTTGCTACAGAGGAGATAACATCAGGGGGAGACACTGATGTGGAAGAGAGAGCAGAAAGAACACGTAGAGTAGGAGGAGGTGGGGAGAAAGATGGTAGCAAATGTAACACAGAGGAGACTCAAGGGGTAACATCAGGAGGAGAGAGGAAAGCTGGCATTAGAATATCAGTTGGCTACAGGAGGACCCACGATGGGAGAGAGGAGCAAGAACTAGATAGGAAGAGCAGGCAGTTTCCTTCATGCCCAGTTGGTCCTAGGAAGGATAAAATAAGTGGGAGGAGGCACAAGCTGGCTGTCAGTGAGGTTACTCTGAGAACAGAGAGGTAGGGAAAGAGATCCCAAAAGGAAGCCCACGCAGGGCCCAGTGATCCATCTCTAACTCAACCTAGGGGCTATGATCACTGACCCGCCTTCTCACAACACCTTTCAACAGAGTGGGTCATGTGCTATTGTCCCCAAAATGCCTGCACAGGTTCAGATCAAAAAGAAGGGATTGAGTCACCCTAAATCCCACACCACCAGGAAAGGGGTGATGCTGCCCCTTTTCGAACTGTATGAACTAAGGTGCTTGCTCCCAAGGCTAGGAAGGCCTAGATACCTGTGTCACGTGCAAGAGACATGGGGGCGGAAAAGGGAGGATGATTAAAGAATGGAAGCATACAAATCCACTGAGGAGAAACCATCCTGACCTTTGTTTTGGAAGATCCCATTTTAATTTTATTTGCCCAATCTTGTAACCAATCTCCTAATCAAAACCGTGAACTCTAACAAACAAGTCTTGGCCTTCTTAGTCCAATGTGGATCCCTGTAGCAGAGTATACACAACTTTGGAGCTATTATGTTAGCAGAATGTTATAGCAGTTAATAATCTGATTTCAGTGGGTAATACCAGACGGTAGCAATGGCTTTACTTTTAAAAGTATAACATTAGGTGGAAAGGGGGGGAAGTCAGCTCTGGAGATAGCCATAAGGAAGAGCTGGCTAACAATTTGAATGCAGAACGTTTTGGTGACCCAGTCATCCCAATGGGTGCTTTTGGAATTCTAATCGAATAGTTTGCCAGCTCTCTGCTGTTGCACATTCATCCCTTCAGTTAGGAGTTAACAGTCAAGGTATTGCTCTCTGTGTCTGCCCCAGGTATGGGTCTCACTTTCCTTTATCGCCCATTTCTAAACCCTTCAACTTGTTTGTGGGTTTTATAAATTCAGCCTGAATAAGTAAGCATCATGTGTATTATATACAGTGAATGATTGTGTTGTCCTCTCGACTGTACTCATAGTTATACCATACTTATGTTATGAAGCACCCTTATGACTGTTTTCTGTTCTTCAGTAAAATATTTTTCTTTAATGGTATTTACATCCCCATCCTGATCTGCCTTCCATTGGCAGATTACAGAATGCCCTTTATCAACATTATTGTTTGTCATTTCCTTTGTCCCTGAGTCAGTGGTTCTGTCCTTACTCTAGTCTTATAGCAAGTTGGCTCGGTGCAGTGGTGTAAAAAAGGCACAAGTTTTCCTATATGTTTAACTGGAGGCCCGTGGTTAGTTGAACCCCGGATATGGGTACAGATTACTCAAAACCATTTACCCATTCCCCATGTTACAGGCACTTGCTAGTGCTCTGCTGCAGTGTGCATACTTTTCCAATACTTTGGGGGTGCGGAGGGTGGGTCCGAGGGGGTGTTACATTGTGTTGCAAAGCCAAGGGGTATCAACACCAGACAGACACAGAGACGGAAGGATAGTAAAGCTTCTTTGAGGGATTTGTTTTCTGGGTCAAATTTAGTTGAACACTTCACAGTTCCTTTGCCCTTCTTCCTTCCTCAAGAACAGGCCCGGCTCCAGCAGGGGAGTCAGGGGGGGCCAGGCCCCCCCAAAGCCACTCCCTGGCCCCCCCTAGAAAGGAGGCCTTCAATGTGGGACCCAAGGGAGTGTGGAATTTGGGGTGTGGGGGGCATTTAGAGTGGTGGAAATGGAAAGAAATTGGTGGGGGATCCCACAAGGGCCGGGTGGGGGCAATGGTTTGGGGGGACGGTGCCCGAGGAGGCAGGGTGTAGGGGAGCGTAGTAAGCAGTTGACCTCCGATCAAAGGAAATGTCAAAAATAATAGTTTTAAACAGCGCTATTACTTTCATGCTGCTTCTTTTCTAAACTATATATCAATTCCACTTTAAACCACTTCCATTGCACTGGTGATGAGTTACTTCACTATGCGGAAAAATAGTTTTGACCAGTGTTGCTGAGTAAATATTCTTTAAAATGCACAGTTTGCACCCCATTTTTTTTTTAAACTTCCCCTTCGGTACTATTCAAACAGGGTGATTTATGTTGCTATAAGCAAGGTTTTCTTTTACTTGAACCACATCTCCTGCAGCTCCCCTCTGAAAGCAGTTGGGTGGCTACATCATGTGTGATAGTTTCAATGTTAATAGGGGTATTTATTTATTCGTGCAATGTTTGTCGGATACCTGCATATTTATTTATTTATGCAATGTTTGTCGGATACAGGTATTTTGCAAACACTACAGAAATAAATAAATGATCTGGGTCCATGTATCCGACAAACATTGCATAAATAAATAAATGAACCGGGTTGTGGCTGAGGACTGTAACTCCCTCTTGTGACCCCTTGCACAGGGTCACCAGAGGAAGTTCTAGTTTGCTCACGAGCGCTTCCTTTTTTTTTCCCCCAGCGCTGGCTCTGGCCGGATCCCGAGATCCAGCTACACATCTGGTGCCGGATCTCGGTTCTGGCGAGAGCCAGCTCAATCGCCAGCACTGGGCATTTCACTCAAAGGGCCTGATTCACAGAAGTGTTTTAAAATGGCGCAATCCCATAGGCAAGCGTTCTGTGAATCAGGCCCTAAATGTGCAGCAGGAACCTCTGAGAGATTATCATTCTGAAAGGCTGCACTGCAGGAGGCCCAACCAGGATTTGTTTGCTTGCCCTGGACAATGATCTATGCCTCACAGACATGAAAGCACAAACAACCAGGGAGATGAAGGGCCATTAAACACCACTGAAGAAGCACACTTACTCAAGCATACTCAATCACACTTACTTAAGCAGGCCTACAACTATTTTCTCAAACCTAAAATAACAAAATTGGTTTCTGTCATTTAAAGCATGTCTATTTTGTTGTGGGAATATAGCATTTTTCACATCATGCTTTATTAAATGTTTAACTATATCAAACAATAAATGACACATGGTGGGTCATTATGAGTTGGGCGGTAAGGGATTACCGGCACCGGTAAGGAGACCGGTGCCGGTAATCCCCTACCACCCAATTCCGAGGTCCCTTAGCGGGAACCGTAAGGGAAGTGTGGTCGGACCACACGGCCTTTACGGGTCCCGCTAATGGACCAGGGCGCTAATAACAGGCTTGCTAGTCTCGAGCCCGTTATTAGCACCCTCACCATTCCTATTGAGCCCTATGGGGGCTCAAATGTGAATGGGGAATGGTTTGTTCAATGGGGATTTACCGGTCCCTCCGGGGCGGAATGGACTGGACAATGGACTTGGACAAGACCGGACTTGGTCATGGTATGGGAGGCAGCCATGGTGCTAATAGGCTACCGCCTATCTCGTAATGACCCCCATGATGTTGCTTTCACACAGATGTCTACAGAAGGTGCATCAATCAATTGGTGTCCTTTACAAATTACATTGAAAATATATATTCTGCTGCAATAACAACTTAAGTATAAGTGAAAAAATAAGGTTGGTAGTAACAAAAATGTAATACTGGAGCGGAGAGGAGTAAAATCAAAAAGTGAAAAAAACAATGGGGGCCCTGGGAGTCCCTCTGTCGGACATTAGTCCTGGTTACGAGAGACGTACCCGGAGTCTTTAGCTCACTATCTTTCACAGATGAGAAATATCTAAAACATACCAGTCTTTGTCCTGCCCTAGGGCAATCCAGCACCGAAATGCTAAGCAATTCTCCTCTGAGCAAGAGTACCAACAGCAATCCCAGACACGTGTTTTGGTCTAGTTGGACCTCATCAGTAGGGTGTAGCTGTGTCTCTCTAAGATTAGTGAGCAAGGGGTCCACGTCTGGATTCCCCTAGTAACTTAGGGTGAGAACCAAAGTTACTTAATATGCAAAAAACAAGGGGGGACCTGGGAGTACCTCTGCCGGACATTAGTCCCGGTTATGATAGACTTACCCAGAGTCTTTAGCTCACTATCTTTCACAAAGGAGAAATATCTAAAACATATCAGTCTTTGTCCTGCCCTAGGGCGATCCAGCACCGAAATGCTAAGCAATTCTCCTCTGAACAAGAGTACCAGCAGCAGCCCCAGGCGTGTACCCTTTTCTCACTATTCTTAGAGAGGCACAGCTCCACCATACTGATGAGGTCCAACCAGACCGAAACACTTGTCTGGGGTTGATGTTGGTACTCTTATCAGATTTCTTTTAAATTCTCATTAACTTTTATGCTGGAGTTTGTAGGCTATCATTCCGGATGGGAAAATAAAGCTACAATCATTGTGAATCATTTTCCAAGTCAAGCGAAGTGGAAAAAGTTGCGCTAAAAGCATTTATCACAACTTTTTGTTCACTGCAGGAATTTGGATGGTATGGTAGGCGAAGTTGGAGAGCAGATCGAATTTAACAAGTTTGCCTGCTCTTAAAGGTCCCTTTGCCGAATCCGATTGGTTTTCCACCAGAATGTATTTATATGTTGCTGCAAAACCAATGGATTCCTATGGAATCCGCCTGACTTTTTTACACTGGTAAAAGCAGGCAGATTCCAAAAGAAAACATTGTGGATGGCTCCCACAATTAACAATTGTGGGAGGTATTTACACTTTTCCAGACACATAGAGGAAAAGGGAAGATCAAAGGCGATATTTACCAGTGTTTTATGCTTTACTTTACCAGTACTTGGTGGAAACAATTACAATTGCATGGAGGTGTACTTTTGCCAAAAACTGAAAACAGGAGTGGTGCAATTTAGGTTTGCAAACAAAATCACTCCCTTACTCTTTTTCATCAACACGTTTCTACAATGATAACCTTGTCAGGTTGGTTTATCATGTGACTTTTTAAAGCAATTGTATAAAATTGAGTATTATTTTAGATATTCAAAACCAAATTTCAACACGTATTTGTACCAACTTGAGCTTGGAGGATGCGTAGTCAACTATCTTAATTTCAATCAAGTTTCAAATTCTGACTTTCCCGCTTAACCAAAGTGTGTGATCCTGGGCAATAATGTAATCTTTCAGTTCACAGTATAAGCTATTTCAAAAAAGCCTCACTTGCAGTTTAATAGATGAGCAGCGCATGTGTGAGGTCCTGCCAAGAACACACACGCACCATTCTTTGAAAATATCAGGCCACATATATTGAACAAAATTGTGAAATTGAATAGCAAATCAAAGTAAACACATCAAACAAAATGCCATCATGGACAATTGCATATTTTCTAATCAGCATGTAAACAGTATGTACTAGACATTGATGTACAGGGGGATGGCAGGGAGGAAGCACCTCTCCTCCCTGCCAAGCCCAACCGGGAGCGATACCAGGCAGCTGGGAACCCCTTAACCTGCACTGTCTGCCTATTGATCCCACTGCCCCCAACCCTAAACACTCTCTCCTACATGCTACCACGCCCTCGTGCACGCAACTCAATTAAAGTGCTCTTCAAAAATGTAACATAAAAATAAAATGTTTTTCTTCGAAATGTCATTTTGTAAGAAACAAGATGTCCTATTCCTTGCTTCAGTATTCTGGAGAGGGGGGGCTGTCTTTTACAACTAGATGGCGGGACAAAAAGCACCTCCTTCTGGGCCTGCTGGGAGTAGCCACGGTGTTTAGGATCGCATTGTTGGGCACGCACCAACTGAAATGGAACAAAGACTGGGGGCCTCGCTGCCCAGTCCTTGCAGAGGAAGAGGCAGCATCACCCTTGATTCTTCGCAGCCAGGCCAAGAAAGACATGGGGGGCTCATTAAGAGTCTGACGATAACCGTGCTGGAACTACCGGCAGGTTGCCGCCAGACCCTTAATGATTTACCAGCGCCAGACTTGCCGGAAAGACTGGGGTATTACAACCCGGGCGTTCCGGAAAGTCAGGCGCCGGTAAATTGTAAGTCCCCATTCCCATGGAGTCTTGTAAGTCTTGTAAGACTCCATGGGAATGGGGACCAGGGAAGCACTGGCACCGTTGTTAACAGGCCTGCCCTGTCAGACACAGCGGCTCTGGCAGGCAGACTCGTAGTTTGCCAGTCCGGAAACAACAGTGCTGGTAAGCTTACCGGCACCGTTATTTCCAGACCGGCAAACTTGTAATGATGACCATGGTGTGGGTTTTTGGGGTAGGTGGGATTGGAGGTAAATGGGAATGGTGGTCAGGGGTACCTGACCTGATGGAAGGTGATTGGGTGTGCAAGGTGAAGGAGAAGTGGATATAATAGAAACGGGAGGAGCAGATGACAAGTGAAGATAGGTAGATTGATGTTGCAACACTATTTTCCTAGTTTCTCTTTTGCTCTGTGCTGTTTTTATAGAGTGGTGCACATTTATTTTTGTCCGGATCTGGGAATACATTTTCTTCTGGATCAAGGATCTGGGAAATCTGGATTAATACCAGCCCTTTTTTTAGAGTACTCAAACGCCCACACAGAATAGAAATTGGGCCCCCCTGATCAAAAACCTGGCCCACCCAGATGAACATTCCTGGAGCCGGGCCTGCTCAAGAACCGTCTAACTTAAGGTAAATTAAAAATTAAACTTAATAAGGCTACTACCTATGCTTAAGACCTAATAAAACAGATAAGCAACATCAATGTCTCAATGGAATGGTTGGATATGCTTCTCTGGTTTGGTGCTAGGTATACCTCTAATTTTCCTTGATGCGGGTTCATGCGCATAGACACCAGCGCCCCAGCATTACCTATCCCCCCTCAACTGGTCACTACAATTTCATATCGAAGGGATTCTTTCTTACACTTGTTCTCTCCTCTTTACTGATTCTGTTTTTTAGCTTCTCCTGTACCACATTTTCGCTTTGCTGCATGCTCATACCTCTGCCTTATTTCATTACCTGTCCTGCATGCTGATCGCATGCCTGCACCTTCTCCTTTGCTTATCCCATCTCCTCTTCACTCTTTCTACTTTCTTCCTCCTTCCTTTTTTTTCTGCTTTTGTTTTCTGCTCGCTCATAGATATCTACCGCATGAATATTCTCCACCTCTTTCACCCTGATGTTACCTCCAACCAATTCCTTCTTGTACGCCGCCTCTTTCTTTTCAACATCCTCCACACCCACCTATATAACATCTTTCTCCTCTCCCATTTGCCTTCTCGTCTCCTCCTCCCTTGACTCCTCATTGTGTCTTCTCACTTCTTCAGGTGTTTCTGGTTATCAGCCCCTGTCTATTCTTCATCTTCCTGCTTCTAATGTTCCTTTTTACCACCTCCTTTTCATGCCCCACCTTAATCCTCCTCATGTTCCTTTTTATCACTTTATTTACTCCCCCACTCATCCTCTCATTCTCTTGACGACCTCTCTTCAGCCTCTGCCTTCCCGAACCACCTTCTCTAACCTCCAACAACTTTAGCGAGTGCTCCGTCGCCTTCAAAATTCACTGACACCACTCGCCTCTGTTCTTCGGTGAAATAGTGACTTGACAATGCTCTCATTGACCTCCCATGCCTAACTGTACTCGGGTGTGGGTTGTATTTGTTCCGACGATCTTATATGTTTTGTTTGTGGACCTTTTGACATCCTGCCTCTGGACATGCCGCTATGTGGCCGGAGCATTTATTAAGGCTGAATGCCATCTTGGATCTGTAGCAGTTCGCAATCTGGAGCGGTATTGCCTCTTCTGAGTTCTTTGGTTCAACTCTGCATCTGTCAGTGCTCTACGGTGAACTTCTGGGTAGGTTTCCAAATGCATGGTTGCCCGTGTCTGATCCTTTAAGGAGGGGAAACGGGATGTTCGATTCACAGCAGAGGATTTCCTTGCTGAAGTGTTTCAATAGTTTTATAAGTTGGAAAGACTTAACCCTCCTGTCTTTGATATTGGGCCCGCTATACTTAGCCCCTGCTAGAACATAATGTCTCTTTGGAGATGTGGGGCCCATGACAATACCCAAGAAGTACTCTGAGGGCAATGGGCCACAGTCTCTTAAGTGAATGGGTGAGTTATCTTGGATTTTGGGCATATGGTCCCTGCCAAATGCTTTAGGAAAGATGGGGTGTTGCCAGGGGATCCTCCCCACACCGCCCGGGTCCTGCACCACCCCGGGTGGCAAATCACTTTCTACTCTTAGAGCAAAGAATGGAACTTCATCACAGCAATGAGTAGGTGCAAGGAGCAAATAATCTATCGACTGAGATTCTGCCGCTTCACCACTCTCAAAGAACAAAACAATGATTGGCTGTCACCAGAATGTAATACTGCTGGTGATTGCTTGCTGTACCAAAGGACCACTCTCAAAGAACAAAACAATGATTGGCTGTCACCAGAATGTAATACTGCTGGTGATTGCTTGCTGCTTGCTCTACCAAAGGACCACTCTCAAAGAACAAAACAATGATTGGCTGTCACCAGAATGTAATACTGCTGGTGATTGCTTGCTGCTTGTTGTACCAAAGGACCACTCTCAAAGAACAAAACAATGATTGGCTGTCACCAGAATGTAATACTGCTGGTGATTGCTTGCTGCTTGCTGTACCAAAGGAGTTTCAGTAATGCTGTAAGGTGAAGAAGCACAAGCGTTGGCGTAAAGCGCTCTATAAATCAAAATAAATACAAAACATACAAGTAAAATGCACATTTTAACAACTTTCTGTGTGTTTTTGTGTGAGAGAACAGTATATGTTTAAGTTAACAACGCGATTTATGACTGAAAATAAAATGATTGCACAATTATTGTGAGATGTAGACAAAGATGTAATGCTGAATAGGTAGTTTTCCCCTTCTCTTTTTGCCAGGGCCTTGGGTGGGGAAGGGAGGGGACACTATCCAGAGGCGGTGGGATGAGTCGAGCACATGAAGTGGTGCTTCATTTATGGTTTGACATTTTAGGGATGATGGCCTAATAATGGCTGGCGAGGATGTCTAGCCTCCGGGCCAAGCATCCCTGGGCTTGGTGAATATTAAAGCTGCACTGTGCAGAAGCCCTACACAGTCTCTGCAATCACAATGGGGCAAGCATATCAATGAGAGCGAGTGACCCACAAGGAGACATGTGGCGAGAGTGAAAGTGAATCGGGAGGAACCGATTTGGCCCCCAATGCCGGAGTAAACCTGGGGGTGCTCGAATAGAGCTAATGTCCGGTCCAGCACAGCTAGAAATACATAGATGGAGCATCAGCTCTGCAGAAAACAAGTGAAACCCTACCCAATACATGTCTTTAACTTTCCTTGAACACACTCACTTGCAAAGAATTAAGTGATATTGGCAACCTAATCCTTAATTAATTGCCGATTCAGGAGTCACTTGGTAGAAATCCCTACCTTGTTGGGAGTGTGGGTTGGTTAGGGTGGGTGGGCGCGTTGGTGAGTGTGTTTGTATTTTCAAGACCTCTTTTACCTCTCCCTGTAGGACTTTCTGATGGAGACGTTCATCATGTTCAAGAACCTCATTGGGAAGAACGTCTACCCCTCCGACTGGGTCATAATGAACATGATGCAAAACAAGTGAGTAGAGAGCGCTGAACCTCCAGCGAAATGACTCCATTTCATGTTTCCTCTGGAAAAAAAAAGGTGTTGCTTGTAAACAGCCCTGCATGCAGTGCAGCAGAGGAGTAATCTCGTCTCCGATGCAAATCGTTACTTGGGAAATTGGCTCCGGTGATCGCAGTCAATACAGTTTACATTTTAGATAAATATATATTATGGATGACATGCTATTGATTTGTTTTATTTTCCACCTAAAACCAAGATTACCTTCTTGAACGGAAAGGTTAGCAAGTGCGCATGATTAGTACATTAAAAAAAAGCTTTCAAAGTAATATGCTTTCATTACAACGCTTCAGGCATTGGGCTAGAAAATACAGAACTCTGCCCCGGGGAAAAGGATTGCTTGCTACCTGTTGTGTAAGGGAGAGTGCTAATGTTGAGAGCGGCTTTCATTATTGGTTAACACTGATGGGGCTAAACGGCAGGCTGCAAATGCATTGTTTGTCGCATGCTAATTAGACCGTCGTTTATTTCTGGATCCGCGCTATCAGTTGTGTGATGATTTGACGGCAAGTGAAGCCCATTAATGTTTTTAGGTGAATCATTGCCGCTTTTATGAGACCAAATGACCTCGCAGCACTCCTTTCAAGTGTTTGCCCATGTAATTTAATGTTCTGCGGGTTATGAAGAACCCTTTACTTATACAGTGTTACGAGAGCGCCTTTCAGAAGGTCTGCAGGGATTTTAAAGGTTTAGTGCAATTTCTGGAGGACTGTTCGGACCAGGCTTCGCCATGAGGGCTGGATCCAGCGCCCTACTCCTTGGCTCAAGTTTCATCTTGTGGCTGCTGGACACTCTTCGTGGGCTGTCCCATACCGTGCCCCTCTACATTTGATTGGCTGGATGTCCCAGTTGGAACTGTTTCAGGGACATTTTAGTACTGTCTTCCTATCTTAGCAAGCTGGTCAAAACGCCTCAAGTTAGAAAGCCCCCATCACCCAGAATAGTAGTAAGATGCCACTACCCCACCTCTGATCATCATGGCACTGTTTGGGGAAGCACTCATTGGTAGCAAATTGGGCAAGTGAAAGGGTTTAGGACTCCATGGGAAGGTGCTACTGCTGCTTGGAATATTCGGTTTGGTTTTCTCTGAATCTTAAAGCAAACGTAAATCATTGTACTCTAGTATGGTCCAGAAAAAGAAATCTGTCGGCAAACTAGCATATCATTAGGTCCATTAGCATCTTGAATAAAACGTGGTATTCCTGCGAGCCTATCAGGACTGAACCCGTCTGAGCAGTGATGCATGGTATAGCCAGCACTCCCATTGGCGTGTAGGAATTCATGGCCTTTTCCAGTGCCCGACGAGCAACCTCCACCTTCTCACACTCCAACCCTGCCCCCTCCTCTCCTGATACTGTGTCCACCTCCTGGCTCACCTGAAAGAGAGAATGGACTAGGATTGTGAAGTGCTGCCAAGGGTCAGTGGGCTCAGTGGCATTGGCAATTTTTTATGTTAAATAGAACAGTGTCCCACCTAGTACCCGGCCATATCCTGGGTGTGAATAGGATCACTCCCATTACCATGTGGGCAATATGGGCTCCTATGTGCCCTCAGCCCGACTTACCTGGCCTAGCTTTGCTTATGCCAAAAAAACAGGCTCTTGAGCACAACGAACCCATGTTGCCAATGGGAACATGGAATACTGCTTAATTTGTGCAAATGAGTGGGATAAAAAGCAGTGTTCACCAAAAGGGGGTTGGTAAAGTAAGTCTTGGGTTACAGGGGCGCTCTTCTACATGGTTGAAATGATGAAGTGAGAACACATATACACCCTTCATGTAAGTAGCCTATAAAGACTTCTTAAATATAAATGTCCAGTGCTGGCAGGAACAACCCCATGCATGAAAGGCCAGAGTGGGAAAAGCCCAGGTTCCATCTTTCAAAATTGCGGATTTTTGAAATCACACTTTGAGAGGAAAGACTCAAGAATGTTCATGCTGGAGGAAATGGCAAATGGAGAGCAGGCAATGCAGTAATCCAATTTCCAAATTCTGGGTTATGCTTGGTACCCATATACCCCTAAACCTTAGCAGAACTGAGTTTGACACAACAGCCAATTAAAAAGGGGGTCGCCAGTATATAAGCTAAAATGGCATACATTATATAAATACGCCTGTGGCTGGTAAGGCTGTCGAGTTCCTATCCAAATGCTAGGAAGCATTGCGTCTGCGCAGTGGCATGGAATACAATTCTGTCAGCATGTTTCCTGGGAATGAAGGCGATAAAGAGGATGTGATGAGAAGTTGAGGAATAATGGTGGTGTTCTCTTTAAAAGTTGTAGAAGAGAGCGTAAAGGGACACTCATTAAGCTGTGGCGTTCGATTGGACCTATTGTCCCATCCATAGAGGTGTTGAATGCCCTTGTTTAGAGACATGTAGCATGTCTTTTCTGACATTCTAGGAAACTCCAGGATCTATTATCCTAAAATCATTCAAATAGACACTAAAAGGTATATTAAGGGAGGGCACAGTTCAATGGACAAAAGGGACACGGGTCTTTAAAAATCATTGGTAGCCAGATATTCCGAAGCTATAAATAGGCATCACCCTGAAACAAGAACACAGGGGGCCTCATTACGAGTTAGACAGTCCGGATTTAACGTTGCTGGTAAAACCATACTGGCACCGTTTTCCGGACCGGCTAACTCTGAGTTATGTGGCCATGTGGTGTTACACCCGCCAGGTCTGACCTGACGGGCATAACACCACTGGCCGCACACAGACGTGGAAACACTGGCACCATTACTGCCTGGTGCCGGTGTTTCCACTGCCCCCCATTCCTATGGGACGCAACGGGAATGACGAGTAACGGAATGCCGGCTCCGGAATTACTGTACTGCCCCGGTGATTCCAGCAAGTCCGAAGCCGGTAAATCCCCACGAGTTCGATGGCAGCCTGCCGGTTTTACCGGCACGGCTTCCACCGGACTCTTAATGAGGCCCAGGGTCCTAATGGGCAGCACTTGCACCAGATTCACTTTTTGCAGGCTACGTCTTTCTGGCTCGTAAGCAGTGCTAGATTGCGGTAGTTTTCCTGTGAGGGGGAAACCTGTTGCGAGCAGCAACATTTCCTCCTGGTCTATGAGTGGAACACTGGTCGCTGGTCTCTCTTCTGCGAAAGGAAATGAGAGAAGCTGCAATGAGGCATTGACATTTTTGTTCATGCCTTAAAACTAAGGCAAATCAAAATTCTGCTATCGTAACCCTTTGTTTGGAATGAATCTTTTCTGTAGTCTGCCTTGATGCCCTTGGTGTTGTACTGTAAAAGATGTCTTAGGCAGGCCCCTGTAGATTATTTGGAACCTAAATAGTTCTAGCTCAAAGTACTTTTCTTATTCGCTCTTGATATTGTATATTTACAACGTTTTCACATAATAGTGTTAAATGTGAAGAAGGAGCTCAAAACAGTCTCCTGTCACATGGTCAGATGAAAATAGACTTTGCGCAAGCTACATCAAGCCCAGAAGATAAGGCCATGCTCCCACTCCCTTTTAATCTCAAACATCGTGATCCTTTGCAAGGCCAAGTTCAAATGACTAATTGAATGGCAGACAGCAGGAGTGATGATGGATGTTGGGCTAATTGGGTGGGGAGGCATGGTCAAGTCCAACCCTCCAGCACCTGGGGTACCAACTTGCATGCTGCTAGTGAGTGGAATATTCCAGAAGGGTACAAGCGTGCCAACCAATTGTAGAGACCCACTTAGCAAAGAGCACAGGCAGTGTCAATAATTTAGTCGTTGAACAGTTTATTTGCAAAGACCGTTGTTAGGAAGTGCTTGCAATTTGTTGTCTTCCTATAGGAAATATGCAATGTCACTGCTAACTTTTATTTTGTCGTTATCAACTTATTTGTGGGCAAGCTTGGCAATTGATGGCCTACCAACCTGAGCCAAAGTAGACTCGAGTGAAGCATGTACATTGTGAGGCATGTGGCCTAGTAATGGCTAAACCCGCCAGCCAACGTGGGTGTTAGGCCATCAGCACCTCGGGACACCTTGCAAGGTGCTGATTAATGTTTTTTTTTATTTCTTTGGTGGAAGCGGATTTCCGTTGTGCATGTTGGCCAATTCCTCATAAAAAAGGAAGACTCGAAATGAGCGTCACAAAAAATTGACTTTTTCCTGTTGCTGCTCGTGTCATGAGATGGCTGATTAGGACAACATGAAGAAGGTGGAAATCAGGTAAATAGAGGACTTTGATGGACTGGGGTGTGTTCCTGTGGCGTTGGTGGCAGAATACCATGGAGGCGTGTGAACGGGAGTGGACTGGGGCGAGCAGGGCAGGGAGGGGACCAGGCCACAGAGATTGCACGTGGCGCATGGGAAGAGGTGCCGGCAGGCCCCTGTGGAACGCAGGCTTTACTCTTGGATTAATTTTCAGAATTTAATTTTGAAAAATTCTGATACTGCAAATGTCAAGACATTTGAACTTTAGGTTTAGTGGTGTGTATTTCTTTCTTAATTAGCAATTTTTTATATATGCTTCTGAGGCTCGTGAATCTGCTTAGAATTTACATGCTTTGAATAGGCCGACATCTAGTTGTTGGTGCAGAGTATTACATGACTTGCTTTCAAAATCGTAAAGGGACATTGATAGGGCATGTTTGTAGTGTTATCCTTACTGTGACGTGTACTCTACCCATGGTCCTTCACACGTCGAGGTCCTCTGATTGTCTTTTTCTGCCATCATGTTGGACGCATTTTGCGTTATTGCTCGTTACCAAGCCTCTAACATTTATAGATGAAAATATCTCAACTTCGGCAAGTTCGCTCGACACATCCTGTGCCTCTCAAAAATGTCTTCCCACACGGAGATCCTGAAGCCTCACCGACAGCCTACCATCCTTCATGATTCGGCCTACACAGTAGGGAGAGTGGGGGTAAGACATTTCTAACATCTTTTAGAGAATGCCTCCATTTATAATCCACATTTATATTCCACATTCATTTTTACATCTCACTGTCCTCCACCACTTATAATGGAGAAAACTCCTTTTAAATGTTGCCCGTCAAGACGACCCGGAAACAAGATGTTGAGCAAGCAAGTTCTTTAGGCCTAAAGCCCTTAAAGATAGATGATCGAAGTGCTGGGCAGCCTATGCGATGCAAGCTGAAGCATAGTCGGAATACCCTTCGTGTGGGGAGGAATCCGAGGCAGAGCATGACTGTCCCATTGCCATAGGTCAAGCTGGTGAGTCATCCGATCAGGAAACAGAGGATTCCTGGGTGCCCGTCCTCTGCTTTGGAAGGCAGGCTCCCTGCACTGCTGTGGATGCTTCCTCTGGTGACCAGGGCAATAAGGGCAAACACATTAAACACATGATGGGGTCAGAAGCGGCACACGAGGAGCCGACACATGAAAAACAGAAACACAAACAGCACCAACCTGCACCACCCATTTTAGCACACCTGTCGAAAAAGTGGTCAAGTAGTTGCAGAACTTGTTCCTTCAGCCGGCAGATCAGCGCCTCAGAAAACAACCTCTGCGGCCAGTGCTCCAATCTCGGCACATGTTCCTAAGCCCAAACATATGCCACGCAGAAGTGGTTCCACACCTAGAATACCTTTACAATTACGAAACGAGAAATTGACTGTTTCAGCCCCTGTTGAAACACTAAGGTCGGACTTGAGAGGAGCCACCTCCCCATTAAGAGATGCACTCCAGAAGAAGTCTCACACACAATGCAAGAGCAGGAAGTAGTCTTTTCTCCAAGACACCCCATCTGGTAGCCGCTGGACTAAAGATACATTTGAGAACACTATGAACACGATGACTTTGTTTATGGAGTTCTTAGAAAAACACCCAATGAAACACAAGGACATCTCTCCATAAGATGGGGAACCCCAACCAAAATACCTAGATTGGAGCAGACTGGCTCTTATGAGGAGTCTGTTATTGAGCACGATGCAGGTGAGGATGCCTTTTTAGAAGACCCTGGCACAGACCCATATGACTCCGATGATTTATACAGTCTCATCTTCAGACGTCACCAATCATGCTGTTTCATCCTCACCAATTGATGACCAGCTGCTTTATAACGACATTCTTTTAAAAGCTCTTGATTTCTTTAAAATAGACCCTCAAGAGCCAGAAAAAGACGCTGGCTTCATTATTGACATCCTCAATGAGAAAAAACAAATAGGTCAGTACATCCCGTATTACAATCTGTTAGGAGACTTCTCCTATCCTTCCTTTCTATGACTGCTCTCACCAGGGCCATCAACCCGAGAATAGAAAAGTGCTTTAACCAACACCCACAGACCCACTATTCAGTAAGATATACTTGAAGCCAGATTCCCTAGTGGTAACTACCACCTGCAAGAGGGCTGTCACACAGTTAGCTACTTCAGACGCAAGACCAGATAAAGAAAGCAAATGAGTATACGCTCTGAGCAAAAAGGTTCCAGTGTCAGCTGCATTCCAGATGCGTATTGCTGATAGTCAGTAAAGTTTATTTCGGAAATGATGAAGCCATTTCATAAACACACATAAAACCCAAAAAAATACCATTCAAATACACTAAAAGCCAAATAAAAAACTTAGTAAGAAATAGGTTAAAACAGGTTTAGCACAGCATTTAGACAATAACGGGTAAAGCAGAGACAGTCTATACTGCATGAACCGGAGTTCATACGCGGCCTCTGCGTTTTCGCTCTTAACACTGAAGACCGGGCAGAAGAGCAAAAAGTGAGCCAGTTCCTCCCTGGTAGCATTGCACATTGGACAGGACAGGATGTCAGTATCGCGCTTGCAGACCACCACAACCGCTCCAAGGGGAAGACAGTTAAAACATGCTCTTGTTATCAAATTTCGCTGGGAAGCATTCTCAGCCCAGAGCAAATACTTTTGGACACCTGGAACAGATACGATCGCAGGCCTCCTCTTTAGGATTTCAGCATCTCCAGAGAGTCTCTTCTCTCCACAATAATGGAGCGAAATCTGATTTTTACAGCTCTAGCTACGCTCGAGGGCAAGATATCTAATAAATGAAAATGTAGAGCGGCATTGATTTCCACCAATTTAGATTTAACATATGCCAAACAAGGTATCCTAAGATTCGGATCCTTGTGGACTAAACACTGTGAGGCAGACACAAAACAAAGGGTTTCTCTGAGTTTGACATTTATTAAACAATATATGGTGAGATAAACACCTATCTTTCCCTATCCTAATGAGAATGTCCCTACATGGCAAACTACACTAAAGAAGGATGATCTTGTGTCCAAAAAAGTCTCTGCCCCTCACACTTATACAAACAACAAAATAATACAAGGATTTTTCGACTATCTTCAATTCAATACCCCTGTACAAAAGTGAAAACATGTAAGTTTCAAAGAGTAATACTCCTTGTGACCAGGGTAGTGTTCCCTTCCTCTAGCTCAATGTTTAACAAAGTTCTATTCAGTAAAACACAAAAATTCCTTATCTCCCAATACTTCCTTCCCTTGGATAAAGTAAATGTCTCTTTCATAAACACTTGTTCCCAAAAAGCAAAGCACTTGTTCTTCACAATATACCTCTTGGTAAAGCAAATGATTTCTCACAACATACTTGTTCCACTTTAAAGCAATTGATATCTTCCACAATATCCTTCTTGACAAGATTAATGCCTTTCCCACCAAACAGTTAATGAATCAAGGAAAGTGTACTATTCAAGGTATGAAGCAATTATTCGCATATCACACTTTTTCTTCCAACTGAAACATTTGTCAGGGTGGCAAACAATTTCTTCTTATAAAGAAACAGTTTGTAGAAATGATAGTAGTGGTAACACTTTCTTTCTACCACATGTTTTGCAACAAATGCATTGTTTCATAACATCATCTTCTTTCCTGCTCCACTCACCTGCCAGGACTAACTACTATGGTTCCCTTTCCTGGTTTACTCACCTGCCAGGATAAAAACCTGTGTAACTACAATCGTTCACAGTGGCAATATTATCTCTAAGACTCTCCACACCAGCATCCCAAGTGGCTTCCTCATTTTGTTTTTAATAATCTCTTGACTCTTGGCAATATGGATTACATGGTTCCCCCAATTGGTATCCCACCAAAAGGAGAATTGTGCCTTGCCTCTGTGTGATTTCTTTAGAGCCTGCTGGCGGTTGGCAATGTGGGTTATTATTATTATTTTATTTTATTTGATTTAATTGAATTTCAGTTTTTACAAAATGATTCCTCAGTTAGTTTCCATTGACATCAAACCATCACTAAGATTACCGTTCGATCTTAACATTTTGACATTTCTTTATCAGTCTACTGTTTTCATAGTTGATTGCCACAATGGAGAAATAGTTTCAAACTGGCATGTCATTTTCAATTTCCAATCCACTTTATGAGACAGACCTTTCACATTGAGTTTTGCCAAAGGTACCAGAGTTGAATTAGTGAGCACCTGAGACCTTTTAGAGCTTAGCTGCCCACTCAGGTTATCTCCTGTGGTCTGTCAAGACCTAACGAATGAAAGAAATGGACAGTTGCCACCACCCACCTGACCTTCTCCCCACTTATTAGCCCGGCCCGCCATTCCTCTCTGTCAAAGTACCATAAGTCTCAAAATAAGGGTCCCAAATGCATAGTTCAGGCCAAATTTATGCCCAGGCATTCTAGAGGAAGATGTTTAATGTTCTCCACAACCTCCTTCTTGTTATAAAATCTGCAATGATTTGTGCTAGACTGGCCTCTTGCTGATAAGATTTCGTTAGTAATTAACAGATTAATTCGAATCCTGAAAAAGCTCTGTTGCATTGAACGATCACTGTACTTCGCAAGATAGCTCCTCACTTCGTTTACCTTGATCGGGAAATCGGGCTAAAACGATGACAATTTTAGCTTTGTTATTTCGTCCAAGGTTTTGATCCAGTCTGATTGGAGTAGGCGCTTACAAACCTCGGTGGGATTGCTTAGCAATTCCTTCTGCGAGCTTTCAATTGACTCCAAAAGAGATGTTTGTTTCTCCCCAGCTTGATAGTGTTTTGCATGATCCTTTCATTAGTTCGTTTCTTAACTCCTTCAAGATCTTTTGAGGATTGGGTAGAATTAGTTTCTGTGCAGAATCAACCTATTTCGAGCCACTGTAGATTTGAGTGACATAAGGCTCAGTTCTTTACAAATCGCTGCCACAGGGGTTGAGTTAGGCAGATGCAATACTCGGCACCAGAAGAGCCCTTCCAATTTGGGCCCGAGATTTTCCGGCAGCAATGGCATTGCTTCTGCGCCGTAAGTCAGACTAGGGACCACCTTTGCCTTATAGAATTTGATGATGGGTATCAAGGTAAAACAAGCATATTTCTTATTGACCATTTTCGCCTGGCCTGCCAGGGTTTTTGTTTTCCCGTAGAGGTGCTCCTGCATTGGGGTTTCAGTTGCACTGTTACTTATAATTATTCCCAAATACCGAAAGTGCTACAACCTTTTCTAGCAAGTTCCCTTCAAACCTTATTTTCATTTTTTCATTTTTTTTTGGTTTATCGAAAGACATTATTTTCATTCTGTCTTTAAGTTCTAGGTTGTTATGGCTCAGATACTTTTGCAGATTTACCAGCTGCCTTTGTAAACCAATCATGGTCATGTCCATTAATAATATATCATCTGCATATATGATCCTTGATATTTTGTGCGAGCCCAAAGAAGGTAGAAACATTATAACTTCAATTTCCGTGTCTTTATAATCACTGATATGCATTGTATAAATCTGGTGCCAGGGGTCACCCCTGCTTCACACCTCTTTCCATTTTTATTTCCATTGATAAAAGACCTGCATTGATGTTTCCATAGAGAGGGCTCTAGTGGGGTCCAGGATTGTGTCTGGGCAGTTATTTGCCTTCAGTTTTTTCCACGAGGCTTCCCTGCTGACCTGGTCGAATTCCATGGACCAGGTCAACGAATGCTAGAAAAACAGGTGGTTTGTTTTCTTTGCTTCTCGCTTTCAGGGTGCTCAGTGCCAGTATGTTTGCCGAAGTCCCCAGCCCTTTTACAAAACCTGCTTGTATTGGGTCTGCCGTTTTGCTATCTAGTATCCACTCTTGTAGCTTATCCAAAGCCAGTGATCCAAAAATCTTACCTATGGTGTCTGAAAGGGCAATTGGCCTGTACTGCCTAGGATCGTCTCTGGCTCCTGTCTTGAAAATAAGAATGATGTAAGCTCTTTTCCAAGCGGTCGGGATTGTTCTTTTCCTGTTACAATTTTCAAAGACCCTGCTTATAAACGAGGCCCAGGCCACTGGGTGCTGTTTCAGGTCCAAGTTGGATATCCCATGGGACCCCCCCCCCGCTCTAGAGTTGTTTAGCTTTTTTATTTGATCAAAGATGGTTTCTAGATCATGTGGCATATCCCAGAGGCCACACGAGGGTCCTGAAGTGGATGTAATGGGGCATTTGTTCAGTGGCTTCCTGTATAGATTGGTAAAGTGATCGATCCACTTTTTTTCCTCCACGTTATTCTGCAGCTCATTAAAAAACTAACAAACGCCCCCATAAATAAGTGACCAGAAGGCTGTAAGTGACTTGCCACTCACTGCTCTCAGCATTATTTGCGAATCTAATTGGTACAAAGTTGCTCAGTGATGTCTAAGCCATGCTTTGTAGCTTATTTTCGCCGCCAGGGCTTCTGTGTACAGTTCCACAGTCTTGTGGATAGAGGCAAGTCTTTTGGCTTTCCTTACAAGACTTCTTTGCGTAACCAGCTGCAAATTAAATTCATGTAGGTGTGGCTGAGATCTGAATCTGCCTGGGTTTGATGGTGTCTTATAAGCCTGAAATAGAGGTTGATAGTCCACTGGGATACGTGTCTCATCGTCTTTCTTTATGGTGAGCCCAGCATATCTAACTGTGAGGGTTGAAATTGCTTCCTCCGTTAGTTTGAGTCGTACTCCCTTGCCACAGGATTCGATCTTTGCAGACATTTCTGGCTTCAACAAAGGGACCGAATGCCATGTGGTCATTAATAAGTTATGGTCACTATGTGAGGTTTGCAAAACCTCAAAGGCCGTTATTTGGGCCAGAGGCTCTCGTGATACGTAAGTGTGATTGATGTTGAAACCTTTCCTCTGTCTTTCCTATGTGGGGATGTTAGATTTAGGTTCCTCTGATTGGTGTCCTTAAAAGAGGAATTATGGCCTTGTTTCTTCTGTGTTGCTTCTTTGCAGCCTCTTGGCTGTTAGCAATGTGGGTTTTAGATTTCCTCTAAGTGGTGTCCCATAAAAGAGGAATTATACTCTGGTCGTCGTTGTATTACTTTCTTTATTCGATATTCAAAATTATCATAGGTTATCAAAGGTCTTCTCGGAGTCTGACTTGGTGTCTCTGCTTCCTGGTTAACTGAGTCAGCAGACCTCCCGATGTCTGTCCGCTCTCGTGAGAGCGCCTGCTTAACTTCAGTGGACTGTCTGTTCCTTCTCTGAAGCTCTGGTAGCTCCAGCGCTTCTCTGCTTCACCTCGCGTCTTGCAGCGTTGCTTGCCTGAATGGGAGCAAGTCTCCCGTTCAGCTGGCCTTCCTTCATCAATGCCGCTTCCCACCATGAATGCTCTGCATGGTCCGATGGTTTCCCATTTTGCATCAACAACAATTGGGCTTCCTTCTGCTTTCACTGCACGCTCAGCACTCCGGTCTACTTCAGCTACGCAGTTCACACCTTCTCTTTGCTGCAGTTCATTTCTCCATTTAAATGTCCCGCTCAGGTGTTTACTCTTACAGCAACTAGACTGCTCATTCTTAGGTAGTTGCCCTTTCAATCTTTAATAACTCTGAGCCCCTCTTCCTCATGCCAGTACTACAGGCATTCTGGATCTTGAAGTCCCCTAGTAGTTTGCATAACAGGCTCGGTTTTACAATAAACCATCACTGTTTTAGGGAGAATTGGGAAATCTGGGTGTAGAGGTCACCAATTCTCCCTCCCATGTGATTATCCCCCAAAATACCACCCTCATGGTCAGGATCAGGTACCTGCTGCCTTCCCCTGGCCACATGAGATGAGGTCCATACCGGGTTTTCAGAGATGAACTCACTAGATTCATCACAATACCTAATGAGTTCTGTGTCAAATCGGCCTTGTCATTGCACCATAATTGGAGCCACTATAGTACAGGCTGTACCGTGTCACTAATAAAATCATAGCCAAGTTCAAGATGGACTCCAGCAAGGTGAGACGGTCCCAGCAATTGTTTAAAGAAATAATTTTCCACATTCTGAGTAGGATTGGCATAATTATATCCCTACTACGCCATACCATTCCTTGCGACCAACGTCTCTTTCCCATTATATATTTTGAGAGTCATGGCCACTGGTTTAGTTTTAAACCTACTCGATGCTCTGGTTACTCCACCAATGGCTTGCCTAAATTTCACAGTTTGATTTTTTTGACATGTGGATCTGGATTTTCTAATAATACAACCCTTATGGCTAGCTTCCATCGAGCCCAATGCTCTCGGATTCTTAAAACTTTATCTAAGGCGAAAGAGACTTCTAATGCCATTATCAAAAATGCACTTGATGCAGCAGATACATCAGGGTTGTAGCAGAGAAGACTCTTCTCAAACTACACGTGTGGCTCTGAAATTCGGGGTTCAAACCTGAGACTCAAGCCACACCTATTAACATGCCAGTAGAAAATGAATGTTCTATTCAGCAAAGCAGTGGATTATGCCCTAGAAACAGCCAAGAAGGAGCATGAGACCCTGAAAACTCTGACAGATTGCTAATAAAATCTTCATGCAGCGAGGGTTCTACGCAAATCAATGGACATTTCATGCCCAAGAATACACTAAAACATCACCTCAGTCCAACTATACATCGGGGCGGGCACCAGCTCATGGTACACCAATCAGGGACAGTACCAACTTCTGAATCTCCTTTCCAAAGGCAATTTAGGTGAGGGCATAGTAGGTGTGGAGGCCAAACTACCAGAGGTTCGGAAACCCCGACAAGCAATGACATGCAATGACTCTCCGCTTCATGTCCTGTCCCAATTCACCCCAATAGGGGGGGGGTCACATTTCTCAATTTTCATATGTATGGAAGGGGATCACATTTGACAAATGGGTATTGTCTACTGTCAAACATGAATATTGCATGGAGTTTCTAGAAGTACCGTGCGATCATCCTCCAAAATACAGGAAAATGTCCTTAAAACGCCAGCAAATACTGCAAGCAGAGAAAGAAGCTCTCCTGGAAAAATGGGCCATATAACTTGTATGCCATCAGAGAGAACAAGGGTATTTACTCTGTGTACCTCCTTGTTCCAAAGAAAGACAAAACCAAGCGTCCAGTGCTCAAACCTAATTCCAGAAAACACATATGTCAATCCACAACAGTTCAGAATAACACCACATCAGGAAGTAATCCCTTTGCTCAAGAAGAGAGACTACATTGCAACTCTAGATATGAAAGATGCATACTTTCATATTTCAATGTTGCCAGCTCACAGAAAGTACCTAATATTCAAAGTGGGGTCTGTGCACTACCCATTTAAATTTCTCCAATTCGGGAATGTATCAGCGCCTCAGGTCTACATAAAGGTACTAGCACTAGGAGCTGCACACCTACACAGACAATCAATTCCAGTGTACCCTTATCTGGCTCATAACAGGGGACTCGCCACAAATGTGTCAACTACAGACAGTATACCTTTTGCATCCACTAGGGTTTACTATTAACAAGAAAAAATTAAGCCTAGTTCTCAGATAGGTAAAACAATTACTTGGGGCAATAATTCGAACAGAAGACACCTTAGTCTTTCCCTCCAATGAGAGGGTACATAAAATGCTGCTACAGATCCCATCCCATGTTATATGGTTGGTTGCGCGATACGTCAGAAAGGTGATGTGCTTACTTGGTATGATAGAATCATGCATCTTCATTGTGCCCCATGCAAGGCTATACATGGTTCAATACAAGAATGGTTATCAGAACAATGGTCACAGGCACAAGGGAATTGTGATGATCAGTGATAGTTTTGTGAACTGTGCTGTCGACACATCAATAGTGAACAAAGGAGAACTTATTGAATGGAAAACCCTTTGTGAACCCGGCGGCACAAGAAACAATAAAAACAGACTCATCATCCAGGTTGGGGGTTTTATTACCTCCACCATACAGCACATGGCATGTCGACACAAGCATTACCAAAGAGGCACATCAATGTCCTAGAGTCGCTAGCAGTGTACAATACAAGCTTTCCAGCACAATCTAGCAGAAGAATGAACTCATTATCACAGACAGCATGACCGCCATATTTTACATCAACAAACATGGTGGAAAACATTGTGTTATCTAAATCTGTCCAAACTAGGACAGAAAATCTGGTATTTTAACCTCCAGAGACACATTTTACTTGTGTCACAACACGTACCAGGGGAACACAACTGCCTAGCAGCCACACTAAGCTAAAACACAAGTCAACCCTCGGAATACAAATGGGAACTACATTCGGCATTGTGAATGACATGTATTTCAAGATGGGGTCATCGAGACATAAATCTATTTGCGATGGAAGAAAACACAAAATGCCACACTTAAGCCTACAGGTTCCCCCAGAATTGGTCCAGGGGGAACATATTGTGGATCACTTGGTCAAGGATATTTGCATAGGCTTTTCCTCCAACTCCACTCTTTAACAGAGTAATCCACAAAATGCATTAGGACTTAATGATCCTAGTTCCTCCAATGTAAGCACATCAGACATGGTAATCCCCCTTACTCAAGATTTCCGTTTACCCACCAATCAGGCTAACCGGCCCTTACAACATGTTGTCAAAGAACCAAGGGTCAACCCTTCATCCACATCCTCAGAAAACCAATTTAGCAGCTTGGCTCCTGAAGTCACTGAGTTCGTCCATCTTAACTTACCTAGCAGAAGCATGACAATATTAAAAGAAGCACGCAAACCAAACACTGCTACTTTATCAAATGGAAAATATTTGTTGTATGGTGCAGAAAGTCTAATGTAAATCCTATTACCTGTTCACCTTCTAGAATAGTGCATCTACTTCACTTGTTGGACTCGGGTCTAGTTTTCAATTCCTTAAAAGTCAATTTAGCTGCACTTTTTGCATGCAAAACATCACAAAGCAAGGTTCCATGTTGAAAGATTCCAGTTTTGAATGTCTTCATGGAAGAGGGGAAAAAACTATATCCCCCGATTGCAAATTCATCCCCAGGATGGAATTTATCTTAAGTAAGCTCATGTGTCCCCCCTTTGAACCTATGCATAAAGCAGGCTTCAGAGAACTCACTTATGAGACCGCTTTACTAATAGCTATCACCTCTACAAGAAGAAAGCTCCAGACATTGTCCATTTCAGAACCCTTTGTCACAAACAATAACAAGGTGGTCCTAAGAACACACCCACGGTTTGCAGCAAAGTTAATTTCCAGATTCCATGTCAACCATTTTATTGAACTACCAGTGTTTTGTCAGGACCCACAAAATTCTGGAGAAAGAGCCCTCTATACACTAGATATTAGGAGAGCTGTCTATCTCAATAAAACAAAACCGATCTGAAAGAGAACAGTTCTGTGTTTCCTTAGCTGCTTTGAGGGAGGGGGATCCCGTCTCCAAAACAGCAGTTTCTAAATGAAATGGATTGTATAATGCATTCAGCAATGTTACAGGTTATCCAACAAAGAACTACCATTTACACCAAGAGCACACGCTACACGTGGTACTGGTGTCACGCTAGCCTTCATTGCAAATGTGCCCTTGGAGGCAATCTGTAGAGCAGTTACATGGAGCTCAGTTCACACATTCATCCAGCTTTACTGTGTGGGGCATACAACAGCGACCCAAAAGTAGGGCAAACAGCGTTGAGACATCTGTTTGCCTCTGTTCCTTCTAA
Organism: Ambystoma mexicanum; assembly: GCF_040938575.1. Classification (NCBI taxonomy): domain Eukaryota; kingdom Metazoa; phylum Chordata; class Amphibia; order Caudata; family Ambystomatidae; genus Ambystoma; species Ambystoma mexicanum. Next base: position 1,367,184,095 of record NC_090929.1, on the reverse strand, counting down.
TAACCCACCTCCTTCTCCTGGTACTCCTCACTAGTCTATGCAAAGCATGTTATTCTAAGCAGATCACAAGCCTCAAAAGACAAACATTGCATAGCTTCTTTCTGATACTTGTATCAGCTTAGATTCACATCTTCCCACCCTTCCTCCCCTAGTTGGGAGTAGAAGGTACGTAGACAACATACACCTCTTCACACTTTTTATTAACTTACTGCACACTTCATGCAACCTCAGGTCAGAGATAAAATAATTGGAGGACCTCGATGTGTGAAAACCCATGGGTACAGTACACATCACATTAGGGGTAGTATTAGAAATGCACCTTATCAACATCCTTTTTCCATTTTGAAAACAAGACTTGTAATTCTTTGCATCAACCACTAGATGTCGGACTATGCAAAGCATGTGAATCTAAGCAGATCCAAGCATCAGAAAGATGATTACAGATATGTAATATTTTCATTCAGATATATATTGTGACGAATCTGAGGATGTTGTCTCTTCTTCCCTGGGGGGGCTTTCTCATGGGTCCAGGGTGGTGCATCCACAGTACAATAGTCCACCTAGGGGTGGTGCACCAAGGGAAGATCACATGGGGGATGAACCCACATAAGGGATTAGGGATGACTATATTCTTAGAATGCAGTACATTTACGTTCAGACAGACTCGCTTAAAAAGCACTCATCTACCCAAAGGGTACTGTGAGTCTCAATCGATTTTCAATAGGGTCCTGCAGATTAATTTAAGCAATATTGATCTAGAAAGTGTTGTGTTACAGCATGTAGATGACATATTGGTCTGTAGCACCACAGAGGAGTAGTGCAGACGCAATTCTGTTCAGCTAATGATTATTCTTGCTGAAAAAGGATATAAAGTTGACAGAGAGAAGTTACAGTACTGTCAGCAAGAAGAGTTGTACATTGGCCAGTTAATCTCGCATGAAGGAGAGAAGGTTACTCCTGAAAGAGCTGAGGCTATTTTGAAAAAAGTAAAGCCACAGATGATAAAGCACATGCAGAGATTTCTGGGGCTATGTAACTATGTGAGAGCATGGGTCTTGGGTTACAGTTCATCCATAAGGCCCTTATTGCAAGTTCTGAAGAAAGCACAGGCAACTCGGGGAAATAATTGTTTGGAATAAGGAGATGGAAGACAGGTTTGATGTACTGAAAAAAGCAATTTGTACTCGTCCAATTCTAGGGATTCCTAATTATGCTGATGAATTCTTTTTGTTTTCACACACGGATGGTACTGGTGTGACAACATTCCTTATGCAGAGAACCACGTTGGGGTCCAAGCCCCTTGCATATTACAGTGGGATTCTGGGCCTTGTAATGAAGGGACATTTTCCTCTAAAAAAAACTTTGCCAGCTGCCGCATTCACCATTGAGAAGGCTGCCAGTATAGTAAAGGGATGTTCCATGACGTTATTTGTTGAACAAGCATTATTTGCCATTTTGGGAAAACCTAAGGATATGTTGACTTCTCAAAGGGCTTCTGCTTATGAAGTAGTCATATCGAATCCAGCAATTAAAATAGTTTGATGCAGAATAGTGAATCCTGCCATGTTTTGTAGCTGAACCACTGGCAGAAGACGAGCATGAACATGATTGTTTGAACTATGAAGAGTTCTATGACGAGATTCAGAGAGTAAAAGAGAATGGATTGGCAGCTGGGTAGATACTTTTTATTGACGGTTCTTCAAGAATCGATAAAAATGATGGACAAAAATATGCAGGTGCTGCTGTGGTAAGGTTGCAGGTATTAATAACTACGTTCTCATTTTTCAGCACAGGCTGCAGAGTTATTGGTGCTGATTGTCAAGCTCGAGAATCACACAGACCAGGAAGTAATGGTGTACAGTGACTCTGCCTATGTGACGTTGAGAGTACATGCAGGGCTAGCGCGCTGGAAAAGGAGGGGATACCTCTGAGCAGACGGCACTCCAGTGCAACATTCAGCCGTATTGGGCAGGCTTATTAGAACACTACAACAACTCCCAGAAGCCATTGCAGTCATCAAGTGTGCAGCACATACTAAAAGAGCAGATTTTATTTCACAAGGATATCAAAAAGCAGATGAGGAAGCTAAAAGAGTTACATGTTCAGATGACATTATGTCATTTGACACACCGAATGTGAATGAAAGCATGGTGGTGATGAGTGTGTCTGTGTGTCATCACAACTTGTCTAGAACTCAATTGATTGAGATCCTGGGGGAAGCACCCCCAAGACGAGAAGGATTTATGGATGCAGAGAGGGTGTTCTTGAAATCCCTCTGAAGCGATGTGGCGACAAGACAGTACTAGTAAACCAGTGGTGCCTGTAGCCTTATTAAAGGTGGTGTTGGACCAGCTACACTACCCTGCACACACAACTAGAGAGAACCTCGCTGCAACTATTGCAGAGGATTGGTTTGTTCCAAATTTGGTAGAACATGTTTCGTTCTATGTAGTGAATTGCATCGTTTGTCAAAGGTTTACTGCTGGGTGTACATTGCACATGATTAAGGGAGTTATTCCTAGACCTAGTGGCCCCTTTTAGCATCTGCATATCGACATGCTGCAAGTATGTAAAGGATATAGATATATCATTGTAGTGGTATGTCCTTTCTCAAGGTGGATTGAGGCTGGACCGTGTACTCACCCAGACTCCACCTGTGCAGCAAAATTTTTAGTGTGAGAAGTGTTTCCCAGATGGGGAATATGTGAAATATTAAGATCAGATAATGGCCCTTGTTTTGTTAACACAGACTTTGAACAAATAAGCTTATTGCTTGGCATAAAGCACAAGTTTTCATCAGCTTATCACCCCCAAGCGAACGGTATCTGTGAGAGGCTCAACGGCCTGCTTAAAGAAAGAATAGCCATATTGGAGCTTACATTGAAGAAAGGATGGTTGCATTGCCTACCATTGGCATAGTACGTGTTGAGAAATCGACCAGGGTCAGACCACCATTGTATCCAGCACGAAATAGTGACACAGAGGTGAATGAGGACACCTCTCGCACCTCCGGCTAGGGTTAGAAATGATGCCCAGTCAACTGCAGAACTGTTAAGAAAGGAGTTGCGTGATTATTCTATTTGTTTGACTTCAAGTATCTGTCATTTCAGACCAGCTCAAGTGAAAAGGGTGTGGGGCAGCGCAGAACACAGAAGCAGATGCTTCAACAAGTGGAATTAAAGAACTTTGTCTTCCCAAACTTTTCCCAGAGATGCAGTTCTAATCCTTAATCACACTGGAAATTGGCACGATCCTCGCTTCAATGGCCTTTTCATTGTAGAGGATGTCACGCCGTCTGCAGTCAAGGTGCAGGGCAGACGTGCTTGGACTTTTCTAGGTGATGTAAAGCTCTATGCTGGAGAACCCTATACGCACCCACATCCATCAGAAGCAAGCATCAGGGAAGAACCACAGCATGTTCAGACTAGATCTATGGTGAGGAAGAAGGAAGCAGAAGCTGGTGAATAAAGATCAAAAGTACATTGGACTGTGGCTTAGTTTGGGACACTCTTTTCAGTCATTAAAAAAGGAGTTAAGGGAAGTTATTATGCTCATGAGCCACAGGAGTTTGGTGACATTGGACTGAGGCATGCTTAAGCCTTGATTGAAAAGAAAAGGATACGCCAGATCTGGAGTTTATTTTTGACAATTAGAAGAGAGCAGTATCCAGATTCATTTCCAGATTAATTTCTTACTGAGTTCTTGTTTAGAGGTACTTGTGGTGGTGCCCAATGACCACGTTTCAAGGAACATTCTTTCAGTTTTTGTGTTCATACGGTGTGCATACCCTGCACTTGTGGGGAGAACTACTAGCATTCATGTTTTATTGCAAGATCCTAAAAATGGTCTGCTCGTATGGAGATTGCTCATAGCCATTGTTCAGCAGATTTTCCAGCTTCCTGAGTCCAGTGGGGAAAATACAAATGCCCCCATCACTGGGTAATGCACACAGTCTGGTCGGTTTAGTGTTCTATTGCTTGATTAGAGAGTGCCGGCATCTTGTTGGGAGATGGACCGATGTCAGAACGATCCTAAGAGACCCAAGTAACAGTGCAGTGCTTAATGAAATTCTGAGAGACATGATAAACCAAGTGAACATGTACTCTGAAAGAACATTAAGAACTGAATGAGTCTTTCTTTCGAGGGACGGTTCTGAGATCCATTGGGAAGAGGAACTCTTGTTTCATGCTTAAAGAAAATCATCCTGTCATCTGGTGAGAGGCCAATTCATAGTATTCATTGGGAATTTGTGTTCATCATTCAGCAAGCAACCTGCTGAGCGAAGAGACTTACAGAGCCGATTCTACAGGTTTCAGAAGTGCATATTGTTGCCCCATTAAAAAAGTTTTCCTTCCTTAAAAAAGAAAAATGGGCAGCATTTTCGGTAGCAATATCGTCATGCCAGATCCTGAGACGTCCACGATGTTTGAAGAACTGTTGCTGCAAAATGACATATCTTTGTGTGATTTATGCTTGCATTTTGTTTATAGTGATATTGCTTTCACTCACAGTGCGTACGTCTTATTATATAGACATAAATGGAGCGAGAACTCCTGTGAATCTTCCTGACCAGAAGGAATGTACAGACGTGGCAGCTACAAGGCAGTCGAGACCTAATGTGATTATTCCTACCTTAGAGATACACACAAGAGCACCTGGTCCTGTGATGAATAAGCCTGGGTTACCTTTTATAAGGAGATCACATATAGAGATTATGCGAGACATTTTGGTGCCTAAATCTATGTTGACAGGATGAAGCTTCTGGAACTTTCTCCTACTCAGGTAGTACATGTAAAAACACCAAGTCCATTGACAAATGTTTCTGTAATTGGTCGAGTAAGAAGGAATGATGCAGACATACGTCATGAAATGATAATAGAAACTGAAAAGAAAAGAGAGACCTAGGACAAGTGTTAGGGAGGATGATCATGAGCTAAATGATTACCTGGATAGTACAGCACATTTGAAAAACATGTGGTATCAGCATATGAATGAAGTTGGAAGGAGGATCTCGGAGGAGCAATGCTTTGTATGTGCACTCCTGCCTTATATGTGGGAAAGTGGAGTGTAAGATTTTCATAGCTATTGAAATTATCGTTCAGACAGCACATAGTCTATCTCACATAGCACTTTACCACACAAGGGGCCAGTTTATGAGCTGAGATGCCTATCTCAAATGGGCAACTGAATGGACGGATCCAGATGAGGATGACTATGTACAAGACACAAAGACAAGAAACAGAGCCCACACCCAGAATCACGTGATCAGATATGAAAAACCTGGAGTGAAAGGAGCTGGAGTTAGATGGGACGTAACCAAAAAACTTGAGAGTCCAGGAAAATCTGCAGAAGAGGTTCGTAGATGGAAGAGGCCAGATGCAAATTTGGGGATCAGTATTATCACCAGATGGCTGGGAAGGAGGAGTGGTTATATTCAGAGCCCGGGTGGTCATTGGTTGTTATCAACCAACTATTGACATAGTGCAGAATGGATGCAAACCTCTATGGCCGAGACTTGCTAAACTACTGACCTGTGTTGAAGACAGAGGAGGGCCCTTGCAGATAGTGCCTTTGGAAAATGCAAAATTGTGCTTTAGAAATAAAGGCACAAGAAAGGTTGGAGAGAACCAGAATTGTGGGCAAATCTTTTCAGGTATGAAACTTGGAACAGTAGTGATCATGGAGCACTATTGGGCTTGTGGATCCAGAGCATATATGAAGCTACCTGCAGATTGGGGAAGACTATGTTCACTGGTGACTGTTCATGTTCAAGCGTTGGTGATTCTGAAAAGTGACCTGAATATTGATGAATTTCTAAAAGCAGATGCACATTTAAGAATGAAGAGATCTGCTGAATTTCTGAATCGAGTAAAGAGAGAGAAATATTTCTCAGCAAAATCAATAGAAGCTTTTGATGCTATTCCCTATGACCACAGACTGTTCAGTCAAACAGCTTCAGTCTTCACATAGATCTTTATGCCGAGTATCCATGTTGTAGCAAATACCAAATGGCTGCAGATTACCAGATGGGAATTGCTGCAAATGATCAAAACAACCATAAAAGGATTTAATGCTATCAGAGAGGAGCTGAGAGCAATACAACTAATGACTCTCCAAAACAGATATGTCCTAGACATCATCACAGCTATGGATGGAGGTGTTTGTGCAAAAATCGGAGAATCAAGTTGCACATTCATACCTTCTCATGACAACAAGAATGGAACCTTGGCGGAAGCCATAGTAATGCTAACAAAGTTACATGTCCAGATGATAGACAAAGTAGAGGACATTGCTGATGACTGTTGGTTTGGACCACTCTTTTATTGCGTTCAAGTTCCTTAGAGCACTGATTGTGTTGGTGTTCCTCAGATTCTGTGTAATCAAGATAATTACCATGCAATGCAAGAAGACAGCAAAGAAAGCCATAGGAATGAAAATCATGGTTGATGCCGAATCAGGATGGAAGGCCAAAAACTTGACAGATGAGGAAATCAGAGACTTTGTGAAGGCCAGTATTCATGCACCTGAGGGAATGAAATTCCTGTATCCTAAGAACCATTACAAGTATGTGGGAAGATGGATCTACTGCTGTCCAAGTGTACAGTGCATGCTCATGACTTGGAACAAAGATGAGCAGGTGAAATCAGCTTGATGCCTGAAAGGAGTCATAAAGATATGGGTCCCAAAGAAGCATTTCTTCAGACACAGAAGTCTAGATGTGAAGGATGGTGGGAGAGTGGTCGATAAATTGCCCAGAGGGGGGAGTGTAGAGGAGCAGCTAAGTGCCCCCACCTCAACCACTTCACCCATATTGCCTATATGTTGGGAGCCAGAGTGTGAGACACATGCGCTACCAGTAAGAATACCGCTATCAAAGAGAATCCTGGAAGCAAGGTTCCCATTGAGAAAACCATGCATGCATATAAGACGATATAATGGCCATTTGAATTAAATCCCGGAAGAACCAGAGCACATGAATGGCCAAGATGAATGGTGACGAAATGCAGAATCAAGATGACGTACGTACAAGAGATGCATAGACAAGAGAATGAAGTTATTCTAACAAGGCATAAAGAATGAATCAAGGATAAGTGGCATCTTGGGATCCAGGTGAAGAAGCTTATGCCACACATATAATGAAGATATCAAGTTGTTTTACATGTGTACAGATGCATAGAAACACAAGTAGATGAAGTATTCTTAAGGCTAGCTAAGTAGTGAATAAATTGCGGCATGCACCAACATATACATACATGCCTAAAGAATGGATGTGTCCACTACGTGTTATAGCAGAATTGGACTGAAAAAAGGAAGGCCTCGTTTTCTGTGTGTTGCAGTAAGCAAACAAATGAATTAAAAGTGAATCTCAGAAAGGCGAGGTTAGATGAACCATGAAGCCAAGAAAGTCAAGGTCTTATCAGGCTGGAATGAGCAGGCATTGGATACAAAAACGCGTGAAAGAACAAGGTCCTGTTCTAAAGGCATGAACAAATCAAGGACGACGTCAGAGGTTTATTAAAAAATAGTATTTTAATACACAAGAAGCTCGAAATCATGGTCTACAGTCACGTAGACAGATGAAGTTGGACAGACGAGAGGGTTACACCTACGCATGAGGGCAGAGCGTGCCTTCACTACCCTCAATTCCCCAGAGCTAAGAACACTCTCAGGGACAAGTTCAAATACTCAATTGTCTACAGACCACTGAGGTGATGATAGATGAATAAGCTAATTGATGGAAAGCGGTGTTTTAGACGAGCTCACCAGCACCTGGAAGTCCAATCTGTGTGCTGCTAGACGTAGGTGGAAAATAACTGATGAAGGTTAGAGTGCCAGCCAATTGTAGGGGACCACGTAATTAGGGGCCCTATAGTTGCATAGCCAATGGACGTCATGTATTTAGTGACGTTCATAGTGGCCATTTTGAATGGAGGGCTTAGTTGCCCCACCTGATGTTAAGAAACCGATCACTTTCACTCATTGTCCCATACTGGTATAGAGTGTATATTTAGATAGTTCCTTAGACCCAATCACTTTCCTCAGTAGGTTTTTGTAGTTTGTCATGTAGGATGACGTTAGTAATACGGTTGATTAAACGTCACCTATGACAAGTTTTTGCTATATAAAATGACTTTTTTTTAAAATGCATTGAGAGATTTGCTTTGCGACGTCGGATGATGTACGTTGTACTCCCTGTTTTAGATCTTAAAACAACCAGTTATCTTTTTTTGCCAACTTCCTGAGTCATTTCGAATTTTGATATATGAATAAACTCTGCATCCTCATCCATCTCAAGGGTATTGCTACTCATCTTAAGGGACTGGAGATCATGCAGTTCAGGTCCCTCATCGGCAATTCAATACGTGGCTGCACCACGTGGAGCAGGAAGAAGCAAGAAGGGCAGCCTCTGCGAGTGATGAAAGAAAGGCTCTCCCAACAAGGAGAGACCTTTATACCCCTAAAATGACTACTCATGGAAATTTAGGGCAAACGTTCTCCCCCTTAGCATGTACGTGGTTAAGTATTATCCTTTCCCTTATTGGGCAAGGGCACCATTCTGGGCTTTCTGGCAGAGCCCTAATTGACGTTGATTGGGAGGGTTTGCACAGGAGTGGCAGAGAAATGCATGAGCTGGCATTTGAAAAGGTCCTCCCAAAAGAATGTTATTTCTAAATGAACACATTCCTTTGTACTTGTAATGTTCAGGGACTTGGCAGAATAAGCTACAACTGGGCGCATATGTCAATACAAGTAGTACTGTAGAAGTACATATAAAGAAAATAAGCAATGGAAGACATCAATTGAAGGCATATGTCTTAAGGGCTTTAGGGAAAGGAAGATGAGTGCAGATTAATTGCAAGTGAGTTCCAAAGGCGGGGTTCCAAGACAGAGAAACGCTGGTCTCCTCAATACATAACATAACATCTTGGGACAACCAAAAGATGTTATCGAGCAGAAAAGAGAGTGCATGAAGGCTGATATTAGTACATTACTTTTGAGAGGTAGGGTGGTTCCAGGCCATGCAGGCATTGCAAAACTAACCACAACATTTTGAACTATATCGTCTGCGTAATTGACAGATCCAAGTGTGCTAAGAGATATGAAAGGCCAGTCCGACTGCAGAATTGTGTGTGGCCTGATGATGGGACAGCTGCTGCTTCTGTGGAACACCAGTTAGAAGCACGTTGGCATGGTCCAACTTGGAGTTAGCCAGTGCCCCAACTACGACTGGGTGATCAGAGGAGGGGAATATAAGGCGATATGGATTGCAAAAGGTGAAGTCCTTCATTCTACAGGATCACTGAGGCCATTTTATTGCATGTCAGTAAGCCACAGTGCTGTGAAAATCGCACTTTCAGAATTCAGCAGAGTTGTGATAACAGATTGATAATGATAAAATGTGTCTTTTGCCCTGATGATTTTCCTGCATCCGTTTTACCTGATGAGCAAGCAGTCGTTTGCATGAAACAACATGGCTGTCGAGGTCACCTCGCCAATCTTCTATTGAACTGCAGCTTAAAACCTCACTGCCTCGAGCCAAGGTCGCTGCAGTGCCGTATTTTTGCCGTATTTTGAATATTTAAACTGTTAAAAGAAATGGCATTGTGAAGTGGAAAGAAACCATCTTGCAATATCTCGGTGTTCGGCTTTTCCATTGTCTCGCTCGTGGAAGGAAAAACTGTTTGCTTGACTATAATTAGGATTTCATTATCTGTATTAAGTGGGCATGGGGTTTTAGTAAAACAATTTATTTCAATTATTTTGGGTGCAGGATATTACATAAAATTGTAATTTACCAAGCTGAACGAAATACTATTCTTCGTGCAATTTAAAAGAATTATGTATGTAGTATTAAGAATTAGTTTGAATTATTGTAATGCTTGTAAAAGCACAGTAATAGCTGTAAACAACTGAACACGGTATTGGATTTGAAACAAACTTAATATAAACACAACAATTTGTTATAAAGGGTAGGACTGCATTAGCATGGCATTAACATTTTAAAGGCCAGCTATCGGTGCAAATGAGGAAAGCCAATATATGTTGCTCTCTTGGCGTTTTCTGCCCAAAAAAAGCAGAAGTAACTGTGAAAGACTAGTGCACAGAGCACGGCAGGATTATCTGTGAAGGCTTGGGGTGTGCTCATCTCTGCTAATACATTGCTTTTGCCAAAGGCAGATGTCCGTGCGAGGAGCTCGAGTTTAGATAACCTACAGCAGTATTTACGATTGCACGGAGGCATTCTATTTTGCACAGTCTAGTGAATGCAGAGTCTAATCCTCCGCAGATCTAGTTTGGGAATTTGACGTCCAAGTGGATAATTCCTTTTTGGTGGCTATTCAGAGTATTTTGCTGTATGATATGATATGGCATGTATGTGCTACTGTTCATGTTTCTCATTCTGTATGTATCAGGGTGATGTACTTGCTAGTTGCTCTGTACATTGGACTGCAGATTTATAAATACACGAATCAAGCATAACGTTTAGCATTGCAAGTCGCTCAGGTTTAACCATCTGCCTTTGATTGCCAGTGCATGTTCACGAGTTCCCTCCCGTCTCATGGTCTTCTTTCATGGGCTGCTTATTGTTGGTATCCTTTACAGGTCTCTGAAAAAGTCAGGTGTGATTTGACAATTTGATTTTAAAAGGGGATCCATGACCCCGAAAATGTTATGATTTTAGAGCACAGAGTTTATTAAGCAGTGTTTCAAGTCTGTGTTTTTACTAGTAAATTACATTGTCTCCATCGCCTCTGGGAGCTAGTGTAGTTGAGCGCTTCCATCCATGGGTCCCCTTTGCCTATTGCTGGATGTTGCTGTTGCCTCCTGCCTCCCATCATGCTATTGAGTTCCTCTCTTACCTCCAATTCACAAACACACCCTCAGGCATTAAAGGGAGGTCTACTGGAAGTGAGGTGTGTAGGGGTTCGGTTACAAACTGATCAGACAGAGTAGTAACCGCCCCATCACTTCAGCCCACTCTGGCACCTCAATCTTTGACTCTAATAAACACTTGACATTAGAGCACTGGCTCTTGATACTCCTTGTGTCACTGCCATATGGGGTGGTGCATCATAAGTGTGGTAGGGTAGGAAGGAGACTGTGATTAGGTACGGCAAAGACAGCTGGACCACCTACCATTGAATCCGCCCTGCCATGAAATAACTGTGCACAGTGCTGCAAGATATGAACACTATCGCCCAAGTAGGAACTGCTACAGACATTAGTTTATCCTTCTGGTCATTTCCTCTATTCTGCTTCCCTTTTAGTTCTCCCTGAAGCAATGCTGATGGATTGGTTTTGTTGATAGTTATTGGGTCGTAATGTCTGCCATCATTCAGTCTAACATATTCACCTAGGCAGAAGAGCCACCACGTTTTCTAAAGCCCTGCCACTCTTATATTCCTTGTTCTTGTCACCATCAGCCTCGCTTGAAAGACTGGCAAAGGTGCCTGGTGGCTTTGCCAATGGCTGAAGTCATACTTGGTTAAGATATTTATTTTGCTCCAGAAGGTGGTTTATATCTGCAATTGAGGCATTTCATTTCAGAAGGCTGCTCAGAAAGGACATATCCAGCTCCCAGAGGGGATGTGTTTTGTCCCAGGAGGGGCAGGTGGTGCGTGGGAACGTCCATATAAGCGAACGAGTATTGTCCTATAGGCAGTCAAAGGACGGGGGAAAAGCCAAACACCTCCCCCAGGCTGTGGCCCTACTCACATCCCACCTCTCTCCTACAGTATCTTCACTTCCCATGACAACAGTTTCAAAGGATTACAGATGGTGATTAAAGCACCTCCTCATAGCCAGAACAAAAACTGGTGCAGCCCCCACAGTAATTTAAAGGGGGGAGAAGAATAACATTGCTGTAATATTGCGCTGCCTGTTACTAAAACATCACCAGGGTGTCACCCTTTTACATTGTATGTCTATGGCATGCTCCAAAGACTTAAAAGGAAAATATAAGCATACGTTATGAACAAACCCGAAGAGCTGTTTGTTAATTAGCCTACATTTCTGTAAAATTGCCACAGCTGGTCTTGCTGAGTCAGCTTGCACGGTGCTGTAGTAGGAACCCTGAGCTCCATATTCAGAATCGTGTTTCTTGTCGGGCATTTAGTAGCTGTGTGCGCCTAAGAAATATGTGAGGCTTAGGAAAACGGAGCAACATGATTGAGAATTAGTTGCAAATCAATCAACGGAAAAGCAGGGATACAGTGATGTTTAGTCATTTATCAAACTCGTTATGTGAAAGAGAGCTTTCTTGAATTCCAATATATTGATCCACGCCGGTAATCAAGATTCAGGGGGTAGAGATGCAGCATATTTCTACATAGCTTCCGATTTTTATTGATTTTATTTCAAATTGTAAGATCGCTTTCAATATTTACTATTACAAAATAGCGTGCTCCAAAAGGAATGGTAGTTGTTATGTTTGCGTTCTAGTAGTAATGTACTCCCTACAGCTCTGAGTAGTAATCACACCATTAGCTTGACTTTGGTAAGTCTACTGTAGGATGTGTATTCATCCTGGATGAAGAATGTCTTCTGTTAAGCATCTAGTGGTGTGCAGTAGTCCTGGAGCCTGAGGCTCTTTCATTGTAGGGTGGTCTGCTGCAGGTAGCCTCCCAAGCGCCTCGATATTGGCATGTGTTCATTTTGACACACCGTGAATGAAATTCAAGGACAGAGCTTCTACGCGAGGTCAGAATTTCTATGGCTGTGTACAGATCACCAACCATTGTAAGACTCCCGTGGTAATGTCTGTATATAAAGAAAGATCAACAGTATGTCAAAAGGCGTGTTACCGCAAGCCGTCACCAGACATTAGTGAGTAGTTGAAAAGTAGGTGAAGACTATTCCTTTTGGTTCTGCATCTACCAAGGTTTCTGGTGCGCAGTATGGTTCCCTTCTCTGCATGCCTGCCTCCGCCTCAGAAATGTCCCTCTAGCCAAATTGCAGCTAAACTTTGCAGAGGGTCGAACTGGCCCGAAGGGTCAGACAGACAGAGCACAATGGGCAGGTTTTCTGGGCCAGTCTGGGACATTTTGATTTCGTGGACTGTACAGATGATGATAATTTGCACCAGCAATCCTGACCCAATCGCAATTCACCATATGACACGAATGTTTCCAAAAATGTCCACCCAGGTATTATTCAAACCATGAATTGCGATTAATTAATATGTGCCACTTTAATTTCAGTGCCTGGGACTATTTTAGGGCCCAGTGCAACGCTGAAAAGGGGGCGGGGAGTATAGGAGGGCTAGGACTTGGATGATACGCTGTAGATAATTGGTCAAGGTATCTCGAGATTAACTAAGCATGATGTAGAAGATCAATGGTAGGCGTAGTGCAGCTGAGTGACTGCTGATTGACCGAAGTGGATATGCCCAGTGTGCACTCACACATCTGGCAAGCTTGTGGCTATTGTTTCAGTGCCCTAATGTTGTTGCCTTCTATATGATGATAGTCATAAACCACGAAATCAATGGTCCAATAGCAAAAATATATACATTTCTAACACTGAGCAGGAGAATTACTGTCCAGTGAAAAAATGTTTAGCAAACGTTTCAACTGAATTTTCACCCACTGTATTCACCAATCCCCTTCACACTCATTGCTTTCATTTTAGATAATTCATGTAGTTACATTTGTATTTGGAGAGAAGTGTCACTTCAAATGTCTGCAATTCTGTCGAGCAGAATAGACATGACCGGGAGGTTTGTCATCACTCTTATTTCTACTATCCCTAAATAAATCCCTGCTCTCCATCGTTCAAGTCTGTGCATTATGAAATAGTTATCAGTATCTAATTTAAAGTTGTGAAAATGTTGTGAAAGGTGAATGATAGTTACACAGAAATGTAAATTTAAAGGCATGGCAAGTCCCAACAATGAGTAATACAAAAGCGACTTGTGAATTCTAAATCCACTCGTGTTTCAAAATTGCCATAATACAGTGCTTTTTCTATAGTTCTTAATCTTTGTTCGGGTAAAACAAGCCAAGTATTAAAAGGATCAACAACATATTTTTAGAAATGTTTATGACAAAAAAGCGTGCGATAGCAAACCCTCGGTGACTTCACTATGTGCATCAGAAGGACCTTGATGCTGCATCATCACAGCTTGTTTTTGCTGCCCCTTGATCCCTATTGCCTTTGAACCCCTTTCATAAGGACTATCGGGGGGCCTGCGGATACACCCCTTTCTATCAATGTCTGGCGATCCCTACTGGTCAAGGGAAGAGAAATTGTGAAAAGAGTATTGAGTGGTCCACGGAAATATGAAGTCAACTAAACATTACTTGTGCTTCACACCTTCATGATCTAAAGAGAGCACCTTCACAAAATAACGGTTGTGGAAATGGCAGTTTCCATATGTCACTTTTCATTTACTGTGGGTTTTCATTTTACCAATGTATTTATTGCGTGACTTTCATGTTTCCCAAATGTATTTTCCACCTTGCACTGCATATGACTGTATATTTGCTGAACTGTTTATGCTTGCTGTTTATTTCTGTCAAGTACTTGCATGTTTCCCGGTGAATGTATTTTGTTCCTGGCACACCTCACACCTCACAAACATCCTATCAAATAAACTTAAGACCTCCTCACAAAGTATCGTATTAGGTGACTTTAACCTTGGTTTTAGCGACCCCACAGATGCTAACGCCACAATAATTAATAATACTTTAGAGGAACTAGGCTTTACCCAAAAAATCACAGAGCCCACTCATACCAAAGGTAGAACCCTGGACTGGCTAGCTGTGCACAATTGCCCAGTCTTGATCTCTTCTATACTCCCACAGCCCTGGACAGACCACTACTTGATCTCGTTCACCCTAGAGACGACACCAGCGCAAATTCACAGTATGTCACGCCACGTTGGAGACCGGGGTCCGCCGCGCCCGCTCTCCCCGTCACCTCCTGGCAAGTCTACCCGCGCTTCCGCGCCTGGGGGCTCGCCAGAGGGAGAGCGTTGGGTGTCGGGGCCGGAGGGCCACGGCGCATGCGCGGGAGACCTCTGTCTCGGTTCCGCGCATGCGCCGTGGACTGGGCTCAAGTCCTAGGAAGGGCTTAGCTTCCAGGACTCGCTTTGAGTACGCCGGCGCCCGGAGGTGAAGCGGCTTGCGTTTCAAGCCTCACGGGCGCCGGCGACCCATAGAAGGAGCCGCAGATCAAGGCAAGCCACGTCTCAACGCGGTTTGCTTCGTCCTGTGAGCATTCCTACCTGGGCTGCCTGCTACTTACCTGAGCCCACCCTGGGTTGCCTGCAATTTACCTGAGTCCACTCTGGGCTGCCTGCTACTCATCTGAGTTCCTCCCTGGGCCTGCCAGCATACCTTACCTGGGATCTCCCTGGGCCTGCCAGCATACCTTACCTGGGATCTCCCTGGGCCTGCCAGCATACCTTACCTGGGATCTCCCTGGGCCTGCCAGCATACCTTACCTGGGATCTCCCTGAGCCTGCCAGCATACCTTACCTGGGATCTCCTGGGCCTGCCAGCATACCTTACCTGGGATCTCCCTGGGCCTGCCAGCATACCTTACCTGGGATCTCCCTGGGCCTGCCAGCATACCTTACCTGGGATCTCCCTGAGCCTGCCAGCATACCTTACCTGGGATCTCCTGGGCCTGCCAGCATACCTTACCTGGGATCTCCCTGGGCCTGCCAGCATACCTTACCTGGGTTCTCCCTGGGCCTGCCAGCATACCTTACCTGGGTTCTCCCTGGGCCTGCCAGCATACTTTACCTGGGTTCTCCCTGGGCCTGCCAGCATACTCTACCTGGGTTCCCCTGGCTCTGCCAGCAACTTACCAGACTCAACTCAGGGCCTGCCGACATACTTTTACCTGGATCTCCCTGGGTCTGCCAGCATACACTTACCGGGGTCCCCGTGGTTGCTGCCCTAGGGTTACCTTTCGGTCCCCTTCAGTTTGGTCACCTGTTCCAGCTTGGTTCCTTCCATTCCTGTCCGGCCTTACCCTCTACATCCGTTCCTGTGGACTAAGAATATATCTGCCACGCCGGAATCATTGACCTCCGCTTCAGTTCATGTGCTTTTGGACTTGATTCCATCGGACTCCATCCTTGCCCGTGATCGGCAACAAGACTGTAGCCTCTCCTGTCTGTGCTTGCAGAGTCCCTTCATCACGTTAATCAGGAGAGTGCTTTCCGTGACATTGGGAATCGGCCCATCCTCCACCCAGTATCAGTTTTGGGTGGCGGAGAGGCTAGTCTCTCGTGCCACAAGCTCGTCTTTCGACTGGTTCCAGACTGGCGACCTCGGCAAGATCAAAGACCAAGAAACCAGGTACGCAGCCCTCTCGTGCTTCCCAACTTGACACAGTATAGCTTCAGCTGTTCAGACTAGAAATAAAAAGAACATCACCCCTGAAAATGTGATCCCTTTAATCGCACCGACCTTGAATGCCATTCCGGACCACACAGATCCCTCAATGATGGTAGACATATATAATAGAGTCATGCTCTCTTCTCTTGATGCCATAGCCCCACTGAAGTTAAAAAAAAGCAAACCCAGAAAACATATCAACGCCTGGTTTTCTCCTCATCTTAAAGCCCTTAGACAAGAAAAGCGACGCTGTGAAAAAATTTGGAGATCACTTCCCTCAGAATAAAATAAGAAAAATTTGAGTAAACTAGCCTCTCACTACAAAAAAGAAATCATCCTGTCCAAACAAATGTCCTACAGTACTCGAATCTCACAAGCCAAATCCAATACTAGAGAGCTCTTTACAATACTAAAAGAGGTTGAATCTCCCATCCAAGCTCCTGACTTGTGCCTCAAGGTCAAAAATTGGTGCACGGGTATACAAAATGCCTTAGCTAACAAAATCTCCTCACTCAAGACTAAGATAAACATTAAAAAAGAATCCCTTCTCTCTTCTACCAAACCCAGTATCCCCACCCCTAAAAAGAGACACCCTACTCAGACACACCCCCCTGTGCATATTCCCCACTTCAACTTCCACAGAGTATCTACTAAAGAGGTAGAAAAGGTCATCCTCACCCTCAAACCTTCGAACTGCCATGGGGACCTATGCCCTGCACAATTGATAACGGATGCGGCTCGTGATCTCGCACCATTTACTACCAAACTAATAAATGTGTCATTCACATCAGGCAGCGTACCTAACAATCTCAAACAATCATGGGTCCTCCCCCTGCTTAAAAAACCAAATCTAGATCCCTCTACTCCCACCAATTACCGTCCCATCACTACAGTACCATTCCTTCTTAAAATCCTCGACAAAATAGCACACCAACAAATCCAACATTACCTTGAGCACTTCCATCACTTAGGAGTCAGACAATCGGGCTTCAGGCCTCAACACGGCACCGAAACCGCACTCATAGATCTCAAGGCACAGATAGATGAGCTGAGAGATCAGGGTAAAGTGGCACTACTGCTTCTTCTTGATCTCTCGGCTGCATTCGACCTGGTCGACCACGAGATCCTATGCGACCACCTTCAAAAAGCCGCCCACTTTTCTCAAGAGGCAACTGACTGGATCCAATCCTTTCTAAATAACCGCACGATGAGTGTCTTCTCCCTACTAGCAGCAGCCGACCCAACACCCATCACCTGTGGCGTACCTCAGGGATCTTGCGTCTCCCCGACCCTGTACAACATCTTCACGAAGCCCCTTTTCGATGATCTAGACGGTCTGGGTATCACCTACACCAACTATGCTGATGATACACAGATCCACATCCCGTTGACAGGGGATTATGACAAGGATTTGGCCTTCATCAACAAAGTGTACCTCATCATCCAGGCATCGATGGCCTCACACGGTCTATGCCTGAATGATGACAAAACAGAACTCCTCATTCTAGGGTCCTCGCATAACCTGAACAAACTAGACCAAAACTACTCCTCCTTCGTAATTGACAACAATAAGATCACGGTAGCCAAGGAGGTAAAAACCCTTGGCTTCTACCTAGACTTCACTCTAACCTTTAAAAAACAAGTTAATGCTATGGCATCCGCCACATCTTACACATGCAAACTCATCAGAGCAGCCAAACCTTTTCTCTCTCCGTCTAACTGTATCACCCTAGCCAGGGCTCTGATCTTGTCCAAGTTGGACTATTGCAACGCACTTTATGTAGGATGCAACAAATATATCACGAACAAAATTCAGATCCTTCAAAATAATGCCATAGGAGCGGCCCTCAGTATCCCAAAGAAAACCCACATCTCTGATACTAGAAGGTCTGTCAACTGGCTTTCCACCAAAGACAAAATATTCCTCAAATTGGTTTCCCTGACCCACAAATGCCTCCACCAAGCAGCCCCTCAATACCTTATTTCTAGATTCACCAGACCCACCTCCGCTCGCCCCTCCAGAATGACCAATTCCAATCTCCTCCTGGTGCCCAGGTTTAAGCATTCTATGTCGGGTGGGAACAGCTTTCCGGTTAATGCAGCACAATATTGGAACTCCCTTCCA
The DNA here is from genome assembly GCF_040938575.1 of Ambystoma mexicanum. Taxonomy (NCBI): domain Eukaryota; kingdom Metazoa; phylum Chordata; class Amphibia; order Caudata; family Ambystomatidae; genus Ambystoma; species Ambystoma mexicanum. Next base: position 1,367,165,618 of record NC_090929.1, on the reverse strand, counting down.
CCTCCTTGCAGGGAGGACCTCCCCTACCACCTATTCAGAACTAAGACCATCCATTGGCTCAAGATTCATGACACCTAACAAGCTCTCTTGCTGCTCTGACACTCCACCACTATGATTGTAAATATGTATATTTAGGTTGCCAACTGATCAGTGCAGATACCTTGTCACTAGACAACCGATGTATTGTATATAGTATTGCCTATGTTGTATATTTCTGTAACCCATGCCTCTTCGGCGCACGTTGTTTCTTTTTGGCATGTCCAGCATTGTAACCACGGCTGGACTTCTTTGCCCTGTATGTAACCAAGCTTTGCAATCCTCTTGTTGCCTCTGCGCCTTGCTAACCCTTTGGGGTTAGGTGCGCAATATAAATAAATAAAATACAAAATACATTGGGCAGTGTGTGTGGACCTGTTTAGTTTCTGCCCTTTGGTTTAGTCTTCTCTGTCCCCTGTGGTATGTTGGGGTGGGGGGGGGGGGAATTCTACCAGAATTTCAGAGCCAACAATCAGAGCCCTTTTTTACCCACTTGTCATAGCCTGAACCCTGCAAATCAAGTTCCATTCGTGTCCATGATGGGGGTGGGTGGGCTCTAGAAAGCCACTTGTCCCAAACCCAAACATTAACCTCCTCTCGGGCCCCAACTGTCCTGCACTCTGTCAATTCCCTGATCTGGGAATCACACAGAATACCTGAAAATGTGTGTCCAGCCCTGCATCCCATCTCCCCTAGAAACCAAGCAAAGCGTGTCCTGGCAACAACCAAACAAACAAGTTGCCTGGTCTCCCCTTCCCTGGAGACCACAAAAACGTGTCCCTGGCAACCACATGTTGTGTTCCTGGGTGGGAGCGACAGCCTTATATAAGACCTATGGAAATAGAACAGGTCTCTTCTTTTTGGCTGGTGTGGTGTGCTGGGCGTGTGGGTTGGGGGCAGAGGCTACAGAGGCCCTTGCCCTTCTAGCAGGTGCCCTTCCCCCTTCTGGCCTTATCCTTCTCCCCTGGGTCCCTTCCTCCCCAACCTGCTCTATTTCTCCACCAGTGAGTCTCCTGGCCTCTCTGCCTCCCCTTGCTTCTCTCTCCTGCCCTCTCAGCCCATGCCCCTAGCCCCCGCTGCCTGCTGTCTGTGACTCTCTGCTTCTCTGCCCCCCTGTGCTTTCTTGTCTGTCTAGCTGTTCTCTCTCTCCCTCTCTCCCTCCCAGCCTCCAACTCCCTCTCAACCCTTCCCTTACTCCCTTGGTGCCCCACCTCCTGTATCCAAAGTTACTCTGCAGGCCCCGGGTTCCGCTAGCTAGTCCGGTGTGTCTAATTTATCCTGCTGGCAATGAGTTTACTCCTCTTTCTGTAATACATCTGTTACTGGTTTCTACAAACGACTTTGGTGCCTTCATTGTGTTCGCACATTTCAGTGCAGCCTGCCTGTTATTGCCAGAGGGGGGACCCAGCCCGTTTGCGTACACAACTCCCCCCCACCAGGTCGGTTGCCTCCTTGGTCCAAAACTGTGGCCCTTCCTGGGGTCTCCCTGATGGCCTCCCCCATTTTGGCCTCACTCCCACTTCCACACAGTGCTCTCCAAGTTCGGCATGTCCACCAAAACAAGAGGAAATCCCATTCATGGAATATACCTCAAAGGTATAAGGTACCCTGAAAAAGATGCAGCACCTAAATTGTGAATTAGGCACATTTAGCGCGGTGCAAAGCGTACTTTTGCAATGTAGAGTAACTTTGCTCTGCAAAAATACACTTTGCACTGCTCTGTGAATTAGACCTGGTTCCACGCTTAACGTTCCATGAATTAGGCCATCAGACTCTTGTTAATGACAAGCTTCATCACATCCAAAGCAGCCTACGCATACTTCACGGGTCTTTGTGCCGTAAGCTTTTATTGTAAGCGAATTTGAACAACGTAAAGAAGTGGGTGGTTCTGCATACGTACACGTGATTAAAAGGGGAGCTTCAATAATTTATAGAAATAGTCACCATTTGTCCTCCAAAACTCTGAAAGTGCTTGGTGGTCTGTTGCTACTTTACTGCAATATTGTGACAATCAAAAAGTAACATAAGTGCACACATGTTGCCTTCCCCGCCTGCAGGTTCATGCTCTGGCTGATGTGGACTCTTGACCACACATGCACAAGGGCCGGACTCTGAGGGTTTGGATAACATCGTAAGTTAGTTATACTGGCAGAGGGTGTTTGTAATGGAAAATGAATACATGGTTAATGCATATTTCCTTTAATTGATTTTCATGCCATGTAACCCAATAACATAGGGTGACCCTTGAGTCAGTGAGGATACACCACTAGTGTTGTTTGTGCTGTCTGTGTTTAGTATTTACAATGCACAGCCATACACATTCACTGAGCCATTGAATTCAACTGCCATCTGCCCTCGGTTCCTTGAAAAGAGACCGGCACTGCATTGGGAGAGTCTAGCAGCCGTTAATTTTTGGTTAGTGTATTCTAGTGAGTTTCCTGGCTCATGTGGGGTTAATAAACAGGTTGACAAGCTACTGTTTTACACCAGCACATGAACAAAGCACAATGCCTTAAACCACCGTGCTTTATAGTGAAAGATGTACTCTGAGGACTAGCTGAACAGCAAAAGCTTGTTTAGGCCAAGAAATAACCTTTTCAGGAACCATTACTCCAAGGTTTGAGGCATGCTAAAAACAAAATGTAATAGTTGGAGACAAACAAGACAATTCAAAAACCAAGCACGGGTAATAAACTGCTTAGATTCTCAGAGGAAATGGCCCTGTGTGTTCGCTTTGGAAAGCAGAGTTTATGGTGTGACCAGACTTGATGGCGACAGGGGATGGAAAGTGAAACTAGAAGATCACTTGCATGAACCCTCTGGCGGGAAGGGAGCAGTGGCTATACCAGATCTCTTTTATGGGACCACCGCATTCAGATGTTTAGCAAATGAAGTTCTCTAGAAACAGATAGACTGAGAAAGAAAAGCATAGAGGCAACATGCACAAGTCATTTATTGGAGAACAGACCACAGGGGCGCAGGGCCACCATGCTAGTGCTCTGCAAACCCACACATTTGCCTGGCCTAGCTTTGCCTGCAGCTCTAGGAAGGATGTTGAACGAGGCCCCACTTAAACATAACTGGAAACTGCTGGTTGAAGACTGTGATCATCATCCCATCAAATCCCGAGCAGTGACTCCATGCAGGTCTCCTTATGAACAAAAGGGTTCTGTGGCAGCAGGACGGCAAGGCAGCGGGTACGAAGGCCCCGTCTCACACACCCATTCCCCTTGCAAAGCTGAGAGTCAGATGGGGCCCTGACACGGGCGTTGTCGTTGGTCCCCTGCACCCATATTGATAGCGGAGGCACATTTCAGGTGATGGTCCATAAAGGACTTATTTGTTGCAAAGCAATTAATATATTTCCAGACTTATAACTGGGTAGAAAAGTTAGTAAGTGAACTGTAACGCTTATGCTGTGTATGAATATTCCACTCTGGGCAGAACAGGCAGGGGGCTGACAAGCCCCCAGTTTACTTTGCATGGCGGGTACCAAGTTGGGCCAAAAGCGGGAGAAAGGTAACTTAACAAGTGCACATCTCTGATCCCACATGCCTTTGTGCTTAAGGGACAGGAAACCCTCACTCCCAGTCATGCCCTACAAAAAAGTTAATTTTCTGTTAAAAGCAAACTGCATCCACTATTTACTTTTCGATGTTCCCTTTTCTTTTTCTTAACTTGCCATTAACCAAAGTGCTTCATTTTTGCTATTAATTAATTATTTAATTTGTACTTTGGATGGTATTTTCTGGAGACAAGGGAATAGTGTGTTACAAGAAACACTGTATAATGGGAAAAATATAGAAAACTGAGCATTTCCATCCGGGCCGGGGCGAGCCAACAAAATTTGGCACCAGTGCCCCTCAACCTGGTCCCTGCGGGGGGTGCCGCATTTGTTGTTGCTCTGCTAAATAAAGTGCTCCCGCAAAACCAGCAGCAGTGCTCTATTTAATTAAGTGCTTAACTCCCCGCTCCCAGCCAGGAGTGGGGAGTTGATCACTTCAATAGAGCAAAGCTGTCAAACCAGGAGGGGGCTGCCTTTCAAAGTCTGCCCCATGCTGGTTTAGCATTGGCGCTCTATTGCAATAAAAAGCACCCCGCTCGCCTGCTGGTATGTACAGCGCCAGCAGGAGCGAGGAGAACATTCCGGTACAGTAGGGCACCTGCTGCGCCTTCATCCACCATGTTAGCTCGAGGGAGCACTTGACACCGACGAGCTGGCGTGGCAGGCGAGCTAATGTGGCGCCCCGAGCAGTCTCCCGGGAGGCCCGGCCAAAGGCCGGCCCTGATGACCATATTTGGTACTTTGTAGTGTTACAGGTACATGACATTATGGTGAGAGGAGACAAATGGGTATGGTGAATTTTAACAATGCAGACGTGTAATCAAGACCTTCTGGACACAATGTTCTCAAATACTAGGAAGGACGCTGGGTCACACGATCACATTATAAGCTGCAATAATGTTACTGGGGGCCCCAGATGAAAACACCTCAAACAAATGGGAGGGTATTTTTCTTTCCACAGTAATGGGCCTGATAAAGTGTGACATAGCACAGAAATGGGGAGCCCCGGGAGGCCCGACAGTGGCCCAATGGTCAAACGAAATGGACATCTGCACGGCGAAATAACACAGAATATACACAGCATGGGGGTGCCCAGCAAAGTCCACAAAAAGTTGGGGAAAGTGGGAAGCACGTGTGACCTGAGAACTGCCAACAAAGGGGAGAAGGGGGGGGGCGCAGGAGCGCAACACAGAACACGGCAAGTAACATTTTACTGGAAAGTGATGCATAGAGTGGCAAGACACGAGCAGATCGATGGACCAACCCGGTGACCGGGGGATGGAGGGCGGGAGGGGGGACTGTTGGTATGTTGTATGTATGTTTAAAAATTAACGAATAAAATGTTATTTAAAAAAAAAAACAATGCAGACGGGTCTAAGCATTTGTCTGACAAGGGGAAAACACTGCAATTCAATCCCTGTGTATTTTGTGTGGAACCAGACCGCTAGCAATAAGATAATTGTATTTAACAAATCATTCTCATTGTTGTTCATACGCTGGAATAGTATTTCAATAACTAAACGACCGTTGTACATGAAACGGATGAAGACATTATAGACTGACGTTATCGACCGTCTTGGTGCGTCACCCTATGCACGATAATAAGCAGTGGAGTGCTGCATGCTCATGAGCAATATTAGCAGTCACTGCCAGCAGTGTGGGGGGACCATTCTATCCATTACGCTTGGATATTTTACGACGATCTTTCCTTTTACTAAGCCTAATGGAGGTCTCTGGAGCACGTGTAACCACATTTGTTATTTCTTTATTAATCACTTTTTCACAACTCGTCACCACTATGTGCTATTATTAATTTGGTTTCTGCACACTGGAATAAACACCAACATAACCTATAAAATGTGGCAAATTAATTTTGCGTCATGTGTGATTTTTAATGACTTAGAAAAGCGTGCTTGCGCCATCTTCGGCCATGTATTTCCTTTGAGTTCTAATACACGTTCTCACTGCTACAATATGTAATCAAACCTTTTCTGCCAAACCTCCATCTTGTCTTAATTCAGTTGTAGACTTGCCTACAGGACAATGCCTGGAGTGGAGGCAAAACGGGCTAGTCTGTGCTAGTTTGTTTTTAAATCAAAGTTGCCCAATTTTGGGTCCAAAGTGGGCCAGTTTAAATGTGTTACTTTGTTAACTCACTGGGCAGCTATTAGTTTCGACATTGTTACTGAGCACATATTCTTTAAAATGCACACACGTTTTTCCAAGAAACCTCCCGTGGGTACTACTCAGTCTGCTCTAAAGAAGTAATTGTCAAACTCACCTTATTTTCCCGTGCCTTGACGGCCCAAAAATGAATCCTACACAGTGATAGATGGATAGCTACCAGCCATGGCTGTATATTCCACTGGCTGACATCTGATTGCTAACGAAGCTTGAGCGGTCTATGATGTCACTACGAACCCCAAAGTGAAATGCACCCCGTTGTTGAAATCTAGCCATCTGCATTTGTGTGTATGTCCCCCCCGCCCCATTTTTTGTTAGCCACCTGTGCATTTCCATTTAGACCAGCATTGCAGGGGCCATAGAGTAAGGCAGATAACTTTTCACAAAATAAAACAGCCATGTTCCCTCTTCCCTCACCCCCACAACAACCCAAAAAAGAAACGAAACAAATCTTGCAAAGAAAAGGCCTGTATGCACCCATTATGCTGCGACAGCAGTAGATAATACATTCCAAATTACCCTGCCATGGCGTGACCGTAGGAGGGATACAGCATTTAGAAAATGTACTAGCTGCTAAACAGCCATACACAACAATGAAGGGACCGTACATTAGAGTACAGCAAGGGAACATGGCTTATAAGGAGACACGCACTTCATGTAGGTGTTTGGTTATGTACCCACCCATTGACTGCCCATGGCCATACCATTCCCTCTGGCCATTTCCACCCACTGCCTGGCCCTCTGCACCCATAACACACCCTCCTCGGATCTCTTTGAGTTGGCTTCAGCAAGCCTTACCATCAAACATTGTGCTGAAAGTGCCTAACCGTGTTTTTCAAAGCAGTCTTTCTGAAAGTTAACGACTTAATTTGAGCTGTAAACGCACTACTGGTGTAATAAAAATCTCTTAACCCGATCTGGCTTCAGCCACTCCGCTTACGGATGCCCTTTAATGAAGACCTGTGAAAAACAGGCATTGGCAAAGCCAACAGCTGTGGTTCGTGTGTGGCGCTATACAAATGTCACATGACGATCATGATTTGCGGCACTCCTATTAGGTGCCCAGCCACTGGCACCATTTTGCAGCTGCTATCATTGATGACCAGTTAATACCACTAAGGCAGTGCCTGGCAAATGCCTTTCCCATGACTACACAAAATCCAAAACTGTTTTACAGACAGCGCAAAGCAAAACGAGCACATCTTTGGGATGTTAAGACCTGATTCATTCTTTTAGCTATACCTTTTCTGCTCATTGTTCTCTTTGTGATCCTTGATTTTTTTCCCCTCCATATAATTAGGTCATGGTCATCCCTGTGTGAACAGTGAACACGTCCTCACCACCACAGCGTCATCTGTCAAGCTATCCTCTGAGTGTATGCGTTAACACTGTGCAGCCATGCAGCACACCCTGTGCAGTGCTGCTCACACCAGGCTGATCGCGACATTGAGGCGTGTGGCGCATAACAGCCTAGATGTTTGTCTTACGGTGATGTATGTCTTGACGCGTGCCCTGCAGCGGGATTGCAATCATTCTCTCTTTCTTACACCGACAAACTGTGGAAATGGACCCAGCAGATACAACATGCGTGATCACCTGGCATAAACATGTTTGGCTAAAGTGTCCTTTTTTCTCCCACATGTGTTACTGCCTAGTCTGCAGTAACATGTGTGCTGCTTATTTACTACGTGTTGCATCCAACACTTTAATCACTAAAACGCTTAGCATGCTGGGGTATTCTTTTCTCTCGGGATTGCCATCTCCCTTTAGTTCATGATGAAATGGGGAATATTTGTTTCAGCATAGGCGACTTCTGATATTTTTTGGGAAGAGCTTGCATGGTTTTGCTCTGCTTGGATGAATGTTGTATATTGTATAGTTGCAATGCCGTTGTATAAATTGAGGTTAGGGACATCGCTTATGAAACATACCCATGAGCGTATCAACAGCAGGCCTACAGTGCTTACCGCTAACGGTGGCCCAGTGGTGGTGATGCAGTAAGTGGTTTAGGGTTATTCATACAAAAATGTCTGGGAGCCCCTCTACCGAGAACAAACATGGCCAAATAACCGGTTGTTTGGGTAGGTTCCCACTCGGGAGGGTCTACAACCACGTTTTTGTTCACTGTACCCTTTCACAGAGGAGAAATAACCATTTGCATATCAGTCTGGTCTGACCCATCTGGGCAGTCCAGCACCAAAATGATATGGCAATTCTCCTCTGAGCACGAGTACCAATAGCAATGTCTTCTCTGTGGAAGGTACATTGAGCCAAAACGTGGCTGTAGACCCTTCTGAGTGGGAACCTACCTACCTACCTATGCAACAGGTTATTTGGCCATGTTTGTTCTCGGTAGAGGGGCTCCCCGACCTTTGTTCAAATGGTTTAAGATTGTGGATCAGATATCCAGAAGTGACAAAACATATGCTGTCAGCTGTGTTGTCACCAGACTCCTGAATCGAACGTGACTTTCCTGGAAATCTGACCCCAGTCATACAAGCGACGGATATTTCAGTTTGAAAGTCTTTTTGCTGTGGCGCTATACTTTTCAACAGCATCTTACAGCATTATGACGTTGTGTCTGAACACGGACGTTTACAATGAACATCAATTTGTGCCAGTATTAGTATAGAAAATAAAACAGTTAATTTAAACACAAATAATTTCAAGGATGATTGGTGCCAAGCCACACCTGGCTATCTGATATATTCTGTTCTGCACAAGCTATATGTTTGTTTGTTTATTATTTGTAATGCGCAAACATACCCTAGGTTAACAGGGCGCAGCAGTTACATGAATGTGCGAAGCTTAGTTACAACAACAAAAATATATACATACACAAGTACATATATACAGATAAGAACATGAAGGTACAATACGTACATATAAGAACATGAAAGATTTAACACCTGTATGTGTTAGAGGGCCTAAGTTATTCACAGCGGATTTGCTGTCCCATCCTCTTCCCATCCCTCCAAGTCCAGTTATTGGACTATTACAACATTTTGTCCATTTTGCCCTTACCTGGAGTGTAATTCGTCCAGCTCCGTGTGATATCCGGTTTTTAATGTTCTATCCGATTGTATTTCTTCTTACTCTCTCTATGGTTCTGTTTCTCTATGCACTCTTTCTAGGCCTTCATAGTCCACGTACTCGACACTCACCTCTGCCCTCTGTACCCATACATCTGAGGTAATTGGGGTTATGCTTTTGTTTTTCACTGCTGCATTGCAGCATATGTCTATCCACTCACCTTTCTGTTCTGGCTTGCAGATGTTTGCTGGATTGGCCTGATTTGGGTGCCTCTGACAAGCCAATCTCTTCCGCCCTGAGTGTCACAACAGCTACCAAGTCGTGCTCCTCTCCCACCTGAATTGTGGCAAGAATGCCACCCTGGCCCCTCTGAAAATCATCCATCATACGTTCCCTCAGGCCAACGAAAATTATATCACATCACCAACATCCTCCGGGAGCTGCACCAGCTAATCCACCAAGCAGGCAGCCAGAATCACCTGCTCAAGCGCGATAGCCCTCTGCTGGCTTAGAAACCAACTATCTCTGTAGGCTAATGCATCACCAGAAGCCACAGCATTGCCAGACTGGAAACTGCAAGAGGGACACACCAGGCAATGGGTTTTTTCCTGAAACACAACTTGTCTCTGCAGCAAGTGGCAAACACAGATGAAGCGCGTCCCCTCCATCCTACATTTAAGGAAAGGCCTACAGGCTTTACCCTTTAACCAACATCTTGCCATGTGCGGATTGCTGCACTCAATCCTACTTCTCCCCTTCTGGAGCAGCCCCTTCTCCCCCCATCCATCCCAGCTACCTCTGATAATCCTGTAACTCCCAGGTGCCTTGTGTAATACAATAAAGAGCAAGATGATACGTGTTGTTTACTTGCCTCCAACCCCCTCACACAAAAACTCTATAAGGTTTTCCAGCATCACTAGTCCTGAAAAAAAAGGACCGTCTGCTATAACTGATTTACACAAATGTATAACAAGTTTATTATTCAAATAATTTAAACTGAATTTAAACAAAAAACACTACCCTCACCTAACACAGTGTACTAAACATTAAAAAACAAATATAAAACAAATGTAAAAGATCAAATAACTTATTTATACGATACAAAAGATATCACATAACACACAAAAAAATCTCAATGTGTCACTAAAACAACAAGCATCCCAACATGTTTCTGTTCTTAACTGCCCAGTTCAGGCGAACATTCTTCAGGGGATAAATTTAAAAGCATCCACTAATCTCTTCCACACCGTGTTGAAAGGGTAGATTCAGGCACCCAAGAGGGTAAAAGGAAAACAAACTCCAAGCCTGTAAAAATAAAGGAAAGGAGAAACCTAATAAGTTCCAAAAAGGGAAGGAAGTACTACAAAATGTAAATGGTGGCATGGCACAGGGATTATGCCACACTCACAAGGGTCCCAAAGGGTACCCGCAGATTTACCTTTAAATGGTGAAACTTCAAAGCACGTCACAGAATGACAAATTTGCTGGTTTCCCTCCAAATGAGAAATCAATACTTCAACAAAGCGTCACAGTCCGCTAGAGTATCGCCACATCTAAGTAAGACAAAACCAATAAACAGAGACCACATGCTCGGTTATATCCAGAAATCACACTGGCTTCAATACCATTGCACATAAAATCAAGGCTCCAAATAACAAAGTAAATTACCTCCACAAATGTAGGGATCAAGACTGCAATTCACAATTCAGTAATGAACAAGTTGAAATGGAAACATCCATATGATCAAGCAATAAAGTACAGAGTCAATCTGGAAAGCAATGGAAACATAACAGTAAACACCATTTATCTGGCATTACCAAAACCTCAGCTAACAACATGCCATCAACATGCACTAGAGGGCAAACAGAAGGGGGTGCTTATATTTCACACACGTGAGGAGACCATGCATTATCTAATGTGTAAAGACAACTACTCAGCGTCCATGCTGTCCAACCTCCACAACGTCAAAGAAACGCGGAAAATGGATAGCCACACAACATGTGTAAAATAAGTGTAAAATAAAATGCCCCAACCACCAAATAATGCAAAAGGTGTCCCGACATGGAGACAATATCATGCACAGAGTCACATCCAAAGGCGAAAAGCTGGTAGCGTGCTCACCTATACACCCAGAGGGGTTTATTCACTCCACTTGCAGCATTCAAACATACTCGGCCAGCACTCGATTCAGAGGAGCCATGGCTGCTGCACAATCTCAAAGCATCTATGGTTGCGCAGCAACACAAAGAAAGGACTCTGTTAAAGCGTCTATGGTTGTGCAGCAACACAAAAAAAGGACTCAACTTCTCGAAGTTAATCAGGAGTACAACAACCAAGGGTGCCATATTGGAACAGACCCAGGATCAACTGGTGTAGAGGAGTTTAGTGGACACTCAGCGCATCAAAAAGATGTAAATTGCACTGGCTTCATCAATTGAACTAAAAACCAAATTGTTTACCAAAATTGGGTGCCCACATGGTATATGCATCACACAATGTCCAAAATTATATTTGGCTAACCAAATGCCAATCAATGCTTTCATTGAGCCCTAGCACATTGCTTTGTAATTTGAAAATTATTTTTTGCTCTAAATACAATAATTTTCGATCTGTTTCAATTTTGGTATTTCCATGCACCTTTTTCAAAATCAGCCATGTGAAGTCATTGAAACCATGTTTCTTTTCAATAAAATGTTTCACAAGAGGGGCAGTTATCACTTGATTCTTGATACAGCTGTGATGTTCCACCATTCGAACTTTACATTGCCTATTTGTTTTTCCCACATAATGTAGGCCACATGGACAGGTGATCAAATATACAACATTAGCTGTGTTACAATTCTTCATTTCAGTGAAGACCCACTTAACATCAGGTAGAATTTGCAATAATCTAGTTTCTTTTGTTTGTCCACACATGCTGCAATTCCCACATGGAAAATGTCCTTTTACTTCAGGCAAACCCCACAGTCTAGTTTGCCTAACTTGTGGTATCTGCATTTCTGTCACATCATTTCTGATCAAAATATTTCGTAAATTCTGGCTTTTTCTAAAAGCCACTAGGGGAGGCAACACTTCTTTACCACGATATATTTTCTTCCAAGTTTTCATCACAATATTTTTGATTTTGTAGGACAAATTTGAGAAAGTATTAACAAATACAGTGCCAATCTTTTTACTTGGCCTACTACTTTTCTCCAAAAGTGCCTCACGATTGTTATTGTAAGCTCTTTTTGAGGCATTTCTTATAACTCTAGGCGGATAGCCTTTGGCCAACAACTTGTTGGTCAATACATCCGCACTTCGGGCAAAATCATCTTTAAAACTACTATTGCGCTTCAGCCTCAAAAATTGTCCAAATGGCAAATTGTTCTTTAAATGTTTAGCATGGAGGCTATTGAAGTGCAATAAAGAGTTCTTATCAGTAGTCTTGTTATAAGGCTTCACTTTTAAAGAACCATTGTGATGGAAAATGGTGATGTCTAGAAAATGAGTCTCACAATCACATATAGACCCAGTGAATTTCAGAAACCGATTTTGTTGGTTAAGCCATGTCACAAAACAATCTGCCTCTTCTCTTGAGCCATCCCATATGATCAGTATATCATCTATATACCTCAGCCACTTCCTCAAATGATTGCTGAAAGGGTTGGTGGCTGGGTATATTACTGCCTTTTCAAAATACTCGACATAAAGATTGGCTAAATTCGGGGCCATGGCAGCACCCATGGCTGTACCCTCAATCTGTTGAAAGAAAGAACCCTGGAATTGAAAACATTTTTTAGTCAGGGCAAACTCCGTGCACCACAGAATGAAAGCATTACTCACAGGATGGCCATCCTCTCTATTCATCAACACTTCTTCAACCACCTCAAGTGTGGCTCTTTGGGGTATCACAGTGTACAAAGATTGAATGTCCAAGCCTATCAGCAAGGACTGGCCCGGAATAAACTCAACGTTTTCCAATTTATTAATAGCGTCAGTGGTGTCTCGTAAATAGCTTTTCATTTTCAAAACAAACGGTCTCAAATAGAAGTCTGCAAATTTGGACAAAGGTTCCAAAATCGAATTCACACCAGACACTATAGGTCTACCAGGGTGATCAACAAGTCTCTTGTGTACTTTGGGCAAGATGTAAAAAACAGGTACTCTTCCTTGATCCCTAATCAGGAATTCAAATTCTTGCTTACTAATCATTTCGGCATCAAAAGCTGCAGTCACCTTTTCTTTGATAATTTTTTTGAGTTTGGCAGAGGGGTCATTAGCCAGTCTCAAGTAACTCACATCATCAGATAGCAGTCTTTCACATTCTCTTACATAATCACTACGGTTCATCAACACAATTGCTCCTCCCTTATCTGCTTGTCTAATAATAAGGTTCTTGTCTTTTGCTAACTTTAGTGCCGATGCTCTTTGTGACCTACTAAAGTTGGAGTTGTGAGACTTTTCGCCAGACTCCAACTTAAGAACCTCTGCCAGCACCTGTCTTTCAAAAACCGTAGATTCAGCAGTATGAGATTAACTGGGAGCACAGAACGTAGATGTATTGCGCAACCCACTGAGATTATTACTGGTGTATCCTTCATGTTCACTGAAGTATTCATTCAACCGTACCTTGCGCATAAATGCAAAAAACTCTGTTCTAAATTCAAAAGGATCATGAGATTTAGTAATGACAAAACTGAGACCCTTATTCAGGATGTTTTCCTCTTCCGAGGACAGGACATAGGAGGACAAATTTATCACCACTGATTCCTTGTTCGACTCCTTGTCCTGACCTGGTTGTCCCAGTCCCCCAGATTCGGGCCTTGTCCTAAAAAAGGCATCCTTTGTCTTTGTCTATTGCCCCCTCTAGGACCTCTTCCTCTTCCTCTACTCATACTGGCCTGAGCTCCAGGGTCATTATCTCCTGTCGTACTTTCTTCACTAGAACTATAGGAAGTATCTCAAAAATGTACCCGTCTGTTGTTTCTCGGAGTTTGAAATGTATTACCAAATTTGTAACCCTCAGTAACATAGGGAAAAGATTTCTATCACGTATCATCTTGCTCTTTATTGTATTACATATATCTATATTCCCGTTGGTGGAGTAGGATGTTTTCATGTTAATAGGGATTCTTTATACCTATTTAAACATATTACCCCCAGGTGCCTTGCCTGTGTACAGTGGTCTGCTGCTTCCAAGCTAGGCTTGCACTTTATAAAATCCCATTCATTTGATGCAAAGAGGGGCAGTTCCAACAGTTATGTGATTTGCCTGAATCGGGCAGGTTTTTTCAAGACAGGTGAAAAAGAACTGACAGCCATCTGAGCAGGTATGTCAACTGCTACCAGGATGGAAAAAGGAGGCAGTTAGTGTGAGATATTCTCAAGCAGTTGGAAATAAGGGAAGAACGAGGACAATGAGTGGACCTCATTCAGAACGGCTAGAAACATTAAGGAAGACAATTCCCAATCAGGTAGCTTCAGGAAAATGGTCTGCCTCTAGCTCCTTGATGGTGCATTCACATCCTGGGCGCAGTACACACATACAGGCTTAAAGTCCGTCTCTCTCCCCCCTCCCAAAATGCCCCCCCCCCGTGGCATCAGTACATCTGTTCTTCTTTGAACCATGGTCGTTCACCTACGAGGAACTCCACCACCCTTCCTTAACTCCACCACTCTTTTCAACAGTTGCTGCAACACCCTTATGCCAACCAACAAAATACAAACTGCTATGCACCTGAGTGGATTCTGACGCTTCAAATTGGACTCCACTTCCTTCCTTTATATGATAGCTGGTCCATCACAGGATTATAATCTGCCTTTGATGCCCTTTGAACTCTTCATCTGCCTCAGGATTATTCCATTTACTGTGTATTCCAACGAATCTGTTTTTAAAATATTCTTGTTTATAAAATGCTGAAATAAAGTTTTTATTTTTAAGTAAATGGACCATGTACCAATTTCTGATTGAGTCCTCCAGTGTTCAGTATTAAAGACATTACATCATAGCGTTTCATCCCCCACGTGGCTACTCGGGTGAATCGGTGTGGTCCATATTGACTATTGAAATTCTCTATACCTCGCACAGACCAAGGGCCTGATCCATCGACTACAACTGTTGAAGAATCTCGCTGCTCGGGTGGCTTGGAATGTTCGCTATGGAAATCATATCACGCCGGTACTTTGTGCCCTCTACTGGCTTCCGGTAGTGAAGCAAATTGAATTTGAATCTCTGTTCGTGGTGCATCAGGCCTTTTATGACCTGGGAACCAGTTATCTAGAGGACAAATTTGTGCACAATCTGCCTAGTCTCTCTCTTCGGTCTTTATCTGCCTGTTTACTATCTGTCCCCTCCTCTCGGTTAGCCAGGGTTGGACACCTTGCCTTCTCTGTGGCAGCAGCCAAGCTTTGTAATGCTCTGCCTCCTTCACTTAGGAAAATCTCTAATCATCTCGAGTTCCGACATCTCCTGAAGATGCTTCTGTTCTAATCTTTGTTTCTTGTCTTACTGATATTATATCCTAGCGCCATGATGCCTCTGGGTGATAGTGTGCTGTACAAATGCTGATGTGCTCTATAAATCCTGATAACATAACATTATTATGTATGCGGTCTACAGTATAAGTGTATGCTGTTTGTAAAAACACAATCACGGTACTAGGCTTCATCTGTAGGATATTGCTATTTTCCAGGGGCACATCCATGGCTGGACTGGGAACCAAAAGTGGCCCTGGAAATGTTTTTCAAAGTGGCCCTATATTGAAACATGTAAACGAAAGTAGCAAGCATGCCCAATCCCTCTATGTAGTGTTAGTTGTTTTTTTGGAACAATGCATCCAAATAGTGAATGTTTACACATTCCTGTCCCTATATGCTGTATAAATGTAGTTAAACATAGCAAAAAGAATGACATTTGTTAAGCGTGAAGATTAACCTATTGGATAGATTACTCTTTTCATTCCCCACACTTGTTTGCTACAGCCACGCAGAAAATGACCTTTTGTGATTCAGGAAGTGGGATTTGTCATAATGTATAGCACTTGACTGACTCACTGTGTCCTAATCCTAACTTTGCCGGCATGTGTAACCAGCGTCACAGTTTGTTGTATATATTCTCTGCATTCTTTATGACAGCAATACTGTTTTGCATTTACATAAATGTCCCTTACTGTGCCGCCTTGTACATCTGGTGTAGCCCCCTGCACCTTGAGGCGCGGCTTTACCAGACTGTGCTGCTATACAATTGTTTTCTACTATACTCCTATACACCGATGTTCTCACACCTTTCATTAATGCTGATCTCCATAAGTACCTGCATCTGTATCTCATGTATTCCCTGCACCTTGGGGGGAGGGTTTGCTAGACTGTGCACTCATACCAAATTGGGTCTTGGTATAACTACCTTATTTGAACTTGCACCATTTTGTCTCATCTGATTGTCTGCATGCATGATTTAGCCCCCCATACCATGAGGTGAGGCTCTGCCAATTTGCATTCACACACCTATTTTTGTTTCATTTGATTGTCTGCATGCGTGCTGTAGCCCCCGCACCATGAGGTGAGGCTTTGCCAGTCTGCGCACTCACACCTATTTTTGTTTCATTTGATTGTCTGCACGCCTGCTGTAGCCACCATACCATGAGGTGAGGCTTTGCCAGTCTGCTTTCACACACCTATTTTGTCTGTAACCAATGTGCATGTTTCTTGCACTTCTCCAAATGTACTATGCACCTTTTGCAACTAGCGCCTAGATGCCTCTGGGCTTTGTGCGCGGAAATAAATGCAAAAATAAATAAATTAAATATTTAAATAATTTTAGTAAATAAGCGGAGGTGTGAGCCGAGGTGGAGCCAGTCTGCTGCAGTCGTGCAGACCGACCACATCGTTGTGTAAGGAAGTCCTTATCAGAGCCAGTACACCGCGGAGCGGTGAGCGGAGGTGTGAGCCGAGGTGGAGCCAGTCTGCTGCAGTCCGCTGCAGACGCGTAGCAAGCGAGCAATGGAGACAGAAGTACGACCGCTTTTAGTGATTACCTCCGAAGCAGCCCCGGTATCAGGGGTGTCAGGGGGTCAACCTGAAACGCCAGAGGTGGAGGAACTGTTGTCATTAATTCAGCCCACCAAAGAAAAGGCACTGTTGGCTGCCGCCTGCAAAACATCAGAGGACGTACGTCCAGCCAAGCCAAGAAACCCCAGAGGTAAGCCGCTATTAAAAACACAGCAGAAACTCTTACAAACAGGCTTACCTACCACGTGGGTGACGAAGTCATCTTCCCCGGTCCTAGCCCAGAAGTCCTCTGACCCACCTGGTGCCACGGTGGGCAAGAGTGGAGCTTGGGAGGCCCGGCCGCCGAGGGAGGATGAGCCACGAGTCCGCGAGTCCGAGGTGACGGATGCGTGTGGACTGAGGAAGGCAGCAGCCGCGCCCGCCCCGCTCGACTGCGCCGCAACAAAGGGCACGCGTACCGTCTTGGTGACGAGCGGGGAAGACGCTGAAGCTGTCGGAGGACAGCCAGCGGCGGACCCTTCGTGGGGCCCAGTTTGCGGGGCAGGAGGGGGGGGCCAGTGGGTGGAGGAGGACGGAGGTGGTGTAACCACGTGCGGGACAGTCCCGCGGGAAAGTGGCGCAAAACAAGCAGAGGCCGGATTCGA
This sequence comes from Ambystoma mexicanum, assembly GCF_040938575.1. Taxonomy (NCBI): domain Eukaryota; kingdom Metazoa; phylum Chordata; class Amphibia; order Caudata; family Ambystomatidae; genus Ambystoma; species Ambystoma mexicanum. The sequence goes on along the minus strand of NC_090929.1, from coordinate 1,367,148,167 downwards.
GGAACTGGAGATGTTAAAGAGACCAGTGGAACATAGGGTCCTGCAACAAAAGGGAGCCGTAAAAAGTCTCAGCTCCCAACATGAGAGAGGCCCAACCTCAACAAGCAAAAGGAAGATCTCGCTGGGTCCTAATCCCCCGGCGTTGCAAGGACTACATAACCACTGCAGCCAGTATGCGGAACCACTACAGGCAAGCAACCTTCAAAATCAGACTACTATGGAACAAAGAAAAGCAAATCTATCATCAGCACCTTTGGACTTGGAACCAAAAACGGATTATAGGCAGACGTCTTCTATCATCAAAGTAATGATACATTCCGCAAATAAAGTGCAGGTCACTGACCAGAACATCAAGCCCAATGGATCAAAATCGACACAACCGGGCCGTTCTCCAACGACCATCAATAAGAGACCTATTGAGATTAATTCCGGTGAATCACCCTCAGATAGGGAGAGTGACGAAGTCTTCGTAGAGAGCTATACATCAGAAGAGTCAACTAGTCTAAGTGAACAGGAGGATTCTAACAAGGAAACAGAAAACGAGCAAACAAAGACAGGTCGAACTCAACAAAGAAAGAAAAAAGTGAAATCCAAGAAAAACCAAACCCCTAGGAAGATATTTGTACCGCAAATGAACAAAAAAAATATGAAAGATGGAAATTACAAATTTAGAGAGGAAAGAAAGACCATCCAAAAAAAAAGACTTTCTATCACGAAGCTATCCTTACCTGCATTATCCTGCCCTTTAAAAGCGTTCTTCACCCAGCAACACAAACGAAAACTGACAGTGGACTCAGAGGTATCAGATGCAGAGATGCTGGAAGTGATGCAAGCCTCGACATCAGGGTCGAACCTAAGAGAAAAAGATGAAAACCCCTCAAAGACCGTGAGGCCAGAACCCCAACTGAAATCCTTAGAAAACGCAAAAAACAGCCACGAGAGAGCTAACGAAATGCAGACCACGACCAGGGAGGTGAACCAACCTCAGATCAGAGACATAGAGTTAACGCACACGAAACCTACATGCGACCCTGACAAGGCCACCTCGGAACAAAATAACAAACTACAACCATCTTCGGAAGCCAACAAGGGGGGGAGGCAGTGATGACAAAAGAAAATCGTACCTCAAGCCCATTTACGAAGGAAACACAAAAACCACTCGAAGTAATGAATGACAAAGTTCAGCGGTTAATATGGATGAAACCGCACCTCACTAAGGATCCGCAAAACACGGCGGATTCAACAAAAAGGAACGAAGAGCCGACACGCACCCCGAGTGATACCAGGATGGGTCGACAGCGAACAGACCAGGACAACAGTTCCATAATGGACTATCCAGGCCTACAAACCCCAGGCACATCAAAAAGGACGGAAAAAGCCCAATTATCATCAAAAAATCGTCGGCTAAGCGACATCGCCATGGCAATTCATAAAGACTCTCCAAACAAGAATCCGGATATGGTAACAATTATGTCGGCAATGTCCATTGTCTTAGCGCCCTTCTGCAAACTATATGAAGCACTAAAAGAAGAGTTGCAGAACAACACAGCAATCCTTACCAACATGATAGCAAAATTGTCACATGTGGAAAGTTACATAACAGCTGTAGAAGCACAAAAAGGTATTCAGGAAACGCTCTGGGAAAATAAAATCGAGTTCCTGGAAAGAAAAATAGAACAATTGGAGAAACAAAACATCGGCCCCGCAGTAACCCAAGATCTAGAAGCGGGCAAGCACGCGACAGTCAAACCTCAGAACCTATGCATAGGACTAAATATGCGGATGACCAACACAGAAAAGAATATGGCAAATCAACCATCAATCAAAAACAAATTAGCAACATCGAGTGCATCACGCTCACTTTCCTGGGATAGCAATGTGCAACAGGGACCGCGGGTGCCAACCTTAAAACAAAAAGCAGAGGCGAAGAAAGATGAGAGCTCAACCCGGGACGGTCTGTCCCCGTCAAAATCTCTCGCTCAGAGGTCACCGAGGACGGCAGAAGATTTTCTGTTGGATTCTTCGTTAATGAATGTCTCATTATACGAGGAACAAACTCAAACAGCCAGTAGATTACAGGTGGCTACCGCCTTGCCGGCAACCAAAATAAGGAGGGAAGAAAAAAGTAACACAGAAGAAATAAGAGCTATGAGCGACGAAGAGGTTAAAGGGGAAGGAGTAAAAGATAAAAAGAACTCTTCCAACAAAGGAGTAGCCAACGTGCGAACTAGTAAAACTCAGAGGGACAACAAATACACGCAGCAGAGCCAAACTTCAAGAAGCAGAAGCAGTCCGAGAAAACAAACGCCCACAAGAGTAACGGAGAAAATCGAACCAGCAGAAAAGGGCGCAATCCGCCTATTTAAGCTGGAGCAACAAGACCTCAAAAAAACCAATTTAATCTTAAACCGGCCAACCATCTTGCAGATCTTGAAAAAATCTAAGACTCTCAAGGGCGTGAGAACAAAAGATCTAGTACTGATCGAACCATACCACAAGGGCAAGATTGCGAAATCTTACTTGCACGTAAAAGCTGAGAGTATCACACACATGGACAAATCGGTGTTCGAAGACCTCTCATCGATGGGATTTCGGTTGACCGAATTAACAAAGCCGCAGCAAGAGGAGCAAATCCAAAAAACACCAATAGTCAACAATCACAGAGTACATTACCATTCCAGAACAGAAAAACGGTATTGTCAGAATCGATGGAATAGAAGGAAAGAGGACGAGATTTCTCGAGACGACCAGAAACACCGCCGAAGACCAACACCGTTTGACCAGGAAGGAACCTGGAAGTACGAGAGCCCAAGATCGCACCCACGAAGGGCCTCGGATTATACCAAGCGACCGTACGAAACGAGACCAAACAGAAACAGTGGGAAAAAGGATGAACCATCAAAAGCAAACAGGCATGACAGTGTAGAAACACCAGAGAGGATTTCGGCGGACAAAACAAAGGACACTCGTCCAATGAGAGGCCCGTGGGACTGGATTACATCTACCTGGTCAAAGAAAGCTGTCAAATAGCAACAAAAAGGGCCGAGCCTCGAGGGAGAGAATGCAGCGACGCCCTCTAAGAAACGGCCCGACAAAGACCAGTACAGTGTAGGATCCTGGAACACCAGAGGACACAACCACTTAACAACGCCCGGAGACGTGAATCTGGGGGCCTTTGACATTCTATGTCTGCAAGAGACGTGGTTACTGGAGAAACCAACGCTGGATGGATTTTGTTTAGAAATCTCTGCGGCAGTTAGGGGTCCTTTAGGAAGACCATCATCGGGCCTGTTAACAGCCATCAAAAACGGCCTAGGTTTAGACCCACCAAAGAAATGGAGAGAATCCTACGAAATGCTGGTGACCTTGTCCACATGGTCCCCAGCCACGGGGAAAAGCATGAGGGCCAAAAGGAACGCCTTGGCAATCATAAATTGCTATTGGAACCCGCAGCGTACGACAGCGAAAGTCTTCTGTTCCTCTATGAGTGCTACCATTGATCAACTTTATGAAGAGTTTGACGAAATTGAGATTATGATATGCGGCGACTTCAACGCCAACTGCAATAAAGCAACTGAGAGAACGTGGAAGACCTCAACACTGGAACGTGGAAAAGCCTGGTTGGAAGTAATCAGCTCCAGAAACCTACAAAACATAGCAAACTTGTTTCCAAATCAACAGAATTTACCTACCTGGGAAAGGGGAGCATCAAAAGCAACCTTAGATTATATTTTCACCTTGTCAGCCCTGGCAGCAAACGTAGACAGCTTTAAAGTGGTAAAAACAACCAACAGCGACCATAACTTACTCGCGTGTACGTGGGGCAGTCGGAGACCAATGAAACTCGTATATAAAACCAGGGTTGAAACTAATGCTCAACAAACTCGATTACGAATAACAGAAGCCAATATCCAACAATTAAAATCAGCTTGGGAAGAAAAAGTAACAGCAAACCAACGTTATAAATCAAGCGAGAAACCAAACTACCTTCCTCTCCTTGCACCCTATCAAAAACCAATTGGAACTAGAAACCCAGCGGCCTCTCAACCCAGCCATGCATACAACAAAGAGCTGGTTGAACAAAGGAAATTAGGCCGACAACTAAAAAGGAAGGCAAGGAAATCAAAAGCTGAACAAGACTGGGCAAACTGGAAATGTGAAAAAAAAGGTACACAACCTGGCGAAAACAATCTAAAGCAACACAGCACCAGTTGGACGCAGAAGAAATGATGAGAAAATTAGCAACCAATAAATCCAGTGACTTCTGGTCCCTAATCAAAGAGAGCAACTGGGCATCCAATCTAGCGCCGACAAATGCAGTCTCAGAAGAAAAATGGCTGGAATATCTATCGAGAGAGTTCGAGAAACCCAAGACATCGGTTGAGCCCCTGGAAATAACAAAAAACACAACATGGGTGTCGACATCGAACGCAGAAGACATTGAAGCAAAAATAAGAAACCTCAAAACTTCCAGAGCACCAGGTCCCGATGGTCTCACAAACATAATGCTAAAGCAATTCCCGAAGGAATGGTCAGAACTAATTGGAATGATATTTAGCATTTGTGAACAAACCCACGAAATTCCGGAGTCTTGGTCTAAAGCAATCATCGTCCCGATTTATAAAAGGGGCTGCCGGGAGGACCCCGTGAATTACGGACCAATTGCGCTGCTAGATATCTTAGGAAAGATCTTCTCCTCTCTCATCTTGGACCATCTGAGGATATGGGAAAAATCGGCAGAGTGCAAAGACATCTTACAAACGGGCTTCCAAAAAAATGGAACAATAGCAATCAACATCTTGATAATAAACATCTTTAAAGCAAAAGTTAAAGAAGGGGCGCCAAAAATCTACTTAGCTTTTGTAGACCTGTCAAAAGCCTTTGATAAAGTGGACAGAAACATGCTATGGAAAAAATTGGAAGCCTGGAAATGCCCCAGATCACTGCTCAACCCACTAATAGCGCTTCACACAAACACAACAGTAAGAGTAAAGCTTAACCAACAGGGAACCTTATCGGAAGAAATACAAGTGGAAAGGGGTGTAAAACAGGGGTGCCCACTTGCTCCTGCACTCTTTATCGACTATCTGGGGGACCTGCAGTACTCAGAAAACAAGATCAGAACGTTTCCACCTAAACTAGGGAAAACCAAAACTCCTCGTCTCCTATATGCAGACGACGTGATTCTGATTGACCAGACGAAAGTGGGCTTGCAGCGGAAATTGACAAATTTGACAAAATACCTAGAGGAAAATCACTTGGAGATAAATAAAAACAAAACAAAAACCATGACACTGGAGAAACAACAGAAAAGCTCTATAACAAGGGAGTCCTGGTTTTTAGACGATACAAAAATCGAAAAAGTAAATAACATCAGATACCTGGGATTTGAACTAGATAACACACCAACAGACAAAGCAATGCAAGCTGCTCTCTGGGATAAAGCGAAGAGACTGACAGCGCAAATGAGAACGTTGGACAAGAAATTTGGTACATTTACGCTAACCCCGGCAATACATTTCTATAAAATGAAATTGGTGCCCGCGTTGACATGTGGAACGGAAGCATCATTGTGCATCCCGGAGAACATCTGGAACAGAATAGAAGGCATGGTCTGGAGAACCGTTCTGGGGCTTCCCAAATCAACCGCAATAACGGCTATCAGAAGGGAGCTTGGATTAATATCCTTGGCCTCGATAGTCGACATTAATGCAATGAGGCTATTCAGAAAAATCATCCTGGCTGACTCTCTGCCAATCTATGCATTGATTAAAGAAGAACTTGATACTGGAAATTGCAGCTTATTCAAGAAGTGGGCAGATTCTAGAAAGGAAAGGTTGTCTGAAATACTGTGCACGGAAACAGACCTAAAAGAAAACCCAGATAAAATCAAACGGAAACTCGAAGAAAGGGATTGGATCAAAACAATAGAGGCAGCAACAGAAAATAAACTATTACAACATCTTCCACCAACGTTCAACAAACCAAAGGTTCCAATGAAATACGTGAGTAAATTCCCGGACAAGAAAAAAAGACATTTGTTTATGAAAGCAAGATTAAATTTACTACAAACTAAACAAATACTCGCCATTCGAAATATGGCAGAAAACCTAGTATGTCGACTATGTAAAAACCCAGACACTGTGGAAACGATCAGACACCTAATCCTAAACTGCCCCTGCACGAAACAGAATAGAACAACCTACCTATCACCGTTGATCACGAATCAGTGGATGATTCAAGAAGAAACTTTGTGGAACAGACTCATCGCCGGTGAAGCCACTAGGTGGACAATAGCCATGACAAATTTGCTCGAAATGGCTTTCAAACAGATAAACGAGGCCCGGCTCACTGAATCTACTGAAGCAGAGCATGGCTAGGGGAACCACCAGTCAGATAACTTTGGAGGTCTCCCACAAGCACTTTAATAAGTCGGATCTGTGAAAAACCATTGTCGAGAAACTCATTTTCAATGAAACCAAGAGGAACAAATTGCAGAACAAAAATGTGCCACACTCTTTTGACAAAATTACAGGTTTTTCCTGAATATAAGTCAAATAAATAAATAAAAAAATAAAAATAAAAAAAAATAAATTAAATACATGAAATAAATCAATAGTTTTCTTCAAAAGGATTTGGAAGATTGGAAGAGATGGAAGGGGATGGGATGACTGGGAGAGAAGGTAATCTGCCAGAAAACTAGTCTACCCACACAAAGAATGTCCATGGTGTAGAGACCCATCTGGAAATCTCCAGTGCTCTCTGTAGGCCAGTCCATCACTGATGTGATATGGCATGTTGTGTCACTGGACACATTAGGGCCTCCATCCATCCTTCCTTACATAAGCCATCATTATCACTTCTGTGTTTCTCTGTTGCTCAGTATAATAGTTAAGGGAAGGACTGACCCAACCCTCTCTTTATTTAGAATATTGTTTTTTCCACCTTTACCCCACAAGGCTACTATTGGATGCTGCTCTGCAAATTTCTACCCCTTTCCTGTAACCGTGCAAGATGTGTCTGAGCTGCTAATCCTTAGGAATTGTGCTGATCTTGCTTGTGATGTTCTTTGAGCATTCAGAATGCCTTTCGGCTGTCCCTCACTCCTAGATCTCCATATTTTAAAATTTTCTTTGTTCTCATTGTAGAAAAAGCCTCTCGTAGCCCCATTTCCTTTAATTCCTCTACTTCGTACAGTAGTGACCAGCCTGCTAGTCTGTTGCCCAACTTTCTGCAGACGCACCGTCTGTGTGCTCATTTGGATTGTGCACCTGTGGGAACCCTTGCGCAGCCATCGAGCCATCCATTTCTCTCCTAAAACACGTGCCTCCAGTCATAACGCTGAATTTCAATCTGTTTCTGCAACTGCGTAGCCTTCTGGTATCCAAGAATGTTGGGCTGATCCATTCCGTCCTCCTAAACTGACTTATACAGTGGTGTGGGGCATCAGGGAAAGGCTACCATGGTATATGCTCAATCTTGTGTAATAGCACATGTTTTTATCTAGTCATCGTTCCAAGTACCAATTGCTTGTTCATTTTTTCTTGTACTATTCACATTCAACGAAATGAGGGTCAGGGGCCCCACACTCTTGTATGTCTCAGCAATTTATTATCTTGTGAGGTAAATAGACAGCCTGAGTGACAGAGATGGAGAGGCCATGCTAGGCCCCTATTGTGACAGTGAAGCTGGCTAATGTGGAGTTCCATTGAAATATAAAAGCCAGTATGTTAGGCAGAAACCTGTGCAGTTCCCTCTGGGACCACTGCAAAAGATTTAAGTCTACAGGTGTTGGCAGTAAACCCACCTGGTAGCAGTCTGTACCACACAGATTCACTGTGGTAGCTGTGGCTGAGCAGTCAGACTTCCCTCAAGAACAGTTAGGCAGTATACAGAGAATACATAATAGGTACAGAGGCACAGTAGCACAAGCAAACACTGACCAGAGCTAGGTGTAAAAGTATAAACTTATTTATTAAAGGTACACTCATAAATTACACTAGCACAATAGAAAAGATAATAAAGTCAAACACAGTTACTATTACTCATATGTACATCCCTAATCATTTGTTGGACAATTCTAAGTTAACCCCACTTATTTCCAACCAGAGGTGAGCGCTTAACATTAGATGATACTCCAACAAGTATTACCAAAAGGGAGGGAAAAGGCAGAAATAAAGAGAGCAGTAAGGTAAAACACTTTTCACATAAGGTTAGCAAAGACAGTCAATGGTGGAACAAGGAGAATTAGTTCGGGGCCCACTTTAGAGGGAGCCAGGCGAAAAATGTGCCCAAGATCACACAATGTCATCAGTCTTTGCAGGTGAGAGAAAAGGCTTTACTACGGTTCTGAAAAGTTTAGTTAGGGTGTCCCAGGCCTACCCAGGTTCGAGAGCCGAGGGCTAAATCTACCCCGTACAATCGGTGGCAAGGGAGGCCGGGCGGAACACAGTACCTTTAAAAGTGGAAAGATTCCTCCAGCGGTGGTAGTCGTTCCTGGTAGTGGGTGCAAGTCACGGCGTCGTCCCGAGGAAGAGGTGATCTCGATGGGGAGGAAGGCTGCAGGTCGTTGCACTACCAGGGATGAGGCCAGCCGTGGAGTTCTCCGGTCATAAAGGATTTTTACCCCTCTTTCGCGGTTGAGGTAAAAAGTGGTATCCCGGTTGCCGGGGTGCTTGGCACAGGCAAGGCGGCCACGAGATACTTCGGGACGGCGAAAAGAAGGCAGCAACTGGTTGTCCCCACCAGTTAAGGGAAGAAGACTCTCCGGCGGGAGATCTCCTCTGTCGTCGGGAAAAGTGGTGAGACGGTTCTGCAGGGCTTCACCGGTGGTGTCGTCTTGGCAGGTCGGCTCGGCTTCTCCCTCTTCGGCTTCTTAGGTCCTGTGGCGACTTCTGAAGAACCAGTCCCAAAAACCCTGCTTTTATGCAGCAAACCCCCATTCATACAGCCTAGCTGTCACTCAAACATGCTAAGTGGTGAGCGGGGTGGCTCACCACTTGGGCCAATCACACTAGAATGTGACATGAGTTGGCAAGGCAACTCAGTCCAGGGTGCCTAAACCCCCTCCCACACCCCCTGTGGTACCCAGACAGAATGGCACCACTTTGGAGGGCTTCTGTGCAGAAGCCCGCCAAAAGTGGAACAAAGGCTCGACTCGGGTTCAGGGTTACTGAAGTGAACCTAGACGCCATTTTGGCGGCGAGTTCTGGCAAAAAATCCCAACCGGTGAATTTATATTAATTAAATAACCCGGCGGTATCTTTAACATTGCACCAAAAAGTGGTGCATTAAAAACAATGGGGAAATCCCATTGGGAAATATTCTGGTGGAATATTTCCGTGGTATCCACTGCCACCAGCCAGAACTCGGCGAGGGGAGACGGGACAGTACCCCCTCGACAACAGACCCAGGGGCAATCTAATTGCCCCTACCAGTACTTCCACAGTAAGATGGTTTGTACTGGTTAAGTTCCTAAGTTAAGACTAGTAAAGTCAATGGTAACTTTACAGACCCAGGGAGACAGTAGTCAGTCCCAGGGTGTGGAGTCTATGGTTGGGGGTCTCTAGGACACCCCTGTGCTACTGCATTGAGGGTGCGGTGTAACACACATTCAAAAAACCAATGATGGCCTATGGGGAAAATTACCCCCTAGCCCATAAGCACATAGCAAGTCACAGAAACACTCCCAAGTCATGTCCAAGAGTGAGGGTAAAAGAGTCTCACTCTTGGCAGGAGAAAAAAATAAACCCCAAAAATCCAGCAAAGCTGCTGGGGGACTCAATAGGTTAGGAAATTCAGCCTAAACAGAGAATTCTCCCTAACACTCGCCCCCCCCAGACTAAGGGACAGGAGTATTTAATCCACTCCTGGATGAACCTCATACCTCTAGTCGATGACATACATCCTAGAGAGTCCATCAGCATTTTGATGGTGACACCCTGACCTGTGCTCAATGGTGAAATCAAACCCTTGGAGGCAGATTGACCATCTCAATAGTTTTGGATTTTCCCCTTTCATTTGCATTAACCATCTCAAGGGTTGGTGGTCAGTCTGAATGACAAAAGTAGAACCATACAAGTATGGTCTAAACTTCTTCAGTGCCCACACAATAGCAAAGCATTCTCTTTCGATTGTTGCCCACCTTGTTTCAGGATCCTTCAGTTTTCTACTGATGAAGCAAATGGGGTGTTCCCTACCCTTCTCATCCAGTTGGCTAAGCACTGCACCTATACCTACATTGGAAGCATCAGTTTGTACAATGAAAGTTTGGTGGTAGTCAGGAGCTCTGAGTACTGGAGCTTGGCAGAGAGCTTTCTTCAGGTTTTCACTTGCTTCTGCCATCATGTGTGACATTCTCCTTCGGAGACCTATCACATAGTCAGTCACTCTGACTGGCTTGGGGGAAGGAGCACTCTCCAACCCCTCCTTAATTAGGGCCAAGGGGCCTCTGACGGGATGGCCATAGAGAAGTTCAAAGGGAGAATAACCTACTCCCTCCTGAGGGACTTCCCTATAAGCAAATAGAAGGCATGGCAGTAGAAGGTCCCACTTCTTCTTAAGGGGTTCTTCTAAGGCACCTATCATGCTCTTCATGGTTCTGTTAAATCTTTCTACCAACCCGTTTGTCTGAGGGTGGTAGGCGGTTGAGAACTTGTAGGTAACTCCGCAGGTTTTCCACATGGCTTTCATGTAGTTGGACATAAAATGTGTCCCCCTGTCAGAGATCACCTCCTTAGGAAACCCAACCCTGGTAAAGATACCAAGGAGGGCCTTAGCCACAGCCTGAGCTGTGACAGTCCTCATAGGAATTGCCTCAGGGTACCTAGTAGCATGGTCTACTACAACAAGGATAAACCTGTTGCCTGAGGAGGTTTGGGGATCAAGGGGACCAACAATGTCAATCCCTACCCTCTCAAATGGGACTCCCACAACTGGGAGAGGCACTAAAGGTGCCACATTCTTGGAACCAACCTTACCAGAAGTCTGGCAGGTATGGCAGCTCCTGCAATATCTATCTACTTCAGCCCCCATCTTTGGCCAATAAAAGTAGAGAGAGAGCCTTTCCTTGGTCTTCTTGAAACTCAAGTGACCAGCCAAAGGAATCTCGTGGGCTAGTTGCAAGAACTGTTGTCTGTTCTCCTGGGGCACTACCAGGCGTTGGTAGGCTCCAGGTTCAGATTCAGTTGGTTCACTGTAGAAGAGGCCATCTTCCCAGTGTAACCTATACTTCCCAGGCTCTTGCCCATCAGCCTGAGAAGCTGCCTGCTGGCGAAGGCCCTCCAGAGTTGGACATTCTCTTTGTCCCTTACGAAAGGCTGTCCTGCTGGGTCCACCTTCTGCCAGTAAAGACTGCAGCTCAGGATGGTCAGCCGGGTCCAGGTCTCCAATAAGTTCTGGGCCTCCCACTAGCTCTTCTTCAGAGTCTAGTTCAACCAAACAGGGTTGTACCTCCCTCTCAGCCTCAGCTGGAGGTGGAGTTAAAGGTGTAACTTTGGACAACCTCGGGGAAGTCCTGGTTGGAAGCACTGGAGTGCTTGCTGTAGGCTTTTTCCTAGGAGTTTTGGGTGGCCCCTTTGCTCCTGATCTGGTAGTCACTGCAGTAAGTTGTTCCAGTGGGAGAGGAGTGATTTCTGTCATCATCTCCTGAGATAAACCTCGCAGGGTTTTCTCTCTTGCAGATTTGGTGAGCTCCTGTAACCTTTTACTAGGAGGTCTGGGGGTATGTGACACAACTCCCAGAGCTTTCAAGTCATTTCCTAGCAGAACTCTTCCTGGCACTTCACATTGTATACTAACAGGTATCTTCACAGCCATATCATTGCACTGAATGAGAACTGGTAACTGGGGACACATCTGCACAGGCCCTCCAGCTAACTTGGTGAGGCATTTGGGTGCCTTAGCAACATCCTCTGCCTTGAAAAATGATTCATCCACCACAGTTATGCTGGCCCCAGTGTCCCTGATGGCAGGAGTCTCCTGACCATTCACGTGGACACTGTCCTTATAATACTCTTTAGTATTATCTGGGATAGAATTATACACATCTAAATTTTGTTGTTCCCACAACCCCAGGGAGACTAAAGAAACACTGGCTGAGACTCCAGTGGGTTCATCAGCCAGTAGTAGAAAGTTTCCACTTGCCATAGTGACTTCCTCCTCTGGAGCGAAGGCTAAGGAGACAAGTTGGACCCCTGAAGGTTTACCCTTACATCTGGGATCTCCTTTCACATGGTCAGTAGCCTTACAAACATAACAGGCCCCAAAGGTCCTTTGGAATGGAGGCTTGTTCTGACCTCCTTCTGGTTTAGCACCAGAAGGTATACTACTCTGCTGTGGTTTCCCAGGTGGCTTACCCTTATGGTTTTGTTTGGGGCCCTCTTTGGAATTAGGATTATTAGAATTCTCTTTGGAGTCTTTCTTAGGCTGTCTTCCCTCATCCTTCTTCTGAGTTACCCCAGAATCCTTGTGAGTAGCCCTGTTGGCAACCCACAAGTCAGCAGCCTTAGCTAGCTTCCTAGGATCTAATTCCTGTGAATCAGCCAAGTGCTGTCTGAGCTCAGGAGAGCAGGCATCATACATTGACTCCATCATTACAAGATTTCTCATTCCTTCATAAGTGTTCACCTTGTAACCCTTAATCCATCCCTCTAAGTTTTTCAACCCTTCACACACCCAGGTAGCCCAAGGGGTACCATCATGCTTTTTGAGGCTCCTAAACCTCTTAAGATACTGGGAAGGGGTCTTCCCAAATCTAGCTATCAAAGCTAGTTTCACACATTCATACTCTTTCCTATCCTCCTCCCCCAACTCCATTACCACATCAGTTGCAACAGGGGGAAGCCTAGAGAACAACCAGGTGAGTAACTCATTACCTGTGATGTTCTGGAGCCCATGATTATACTCAAACATAGACAACCAATCCAACACATCCAACTTAGGCTCATACATACCAATCAATTCCTTGGGCATCCGGGGTCTTTTAGGACTGGAACTTCTAGAGGAGCCAGAGAGAGAAGCATTCTCAACAGACAATTTCTTCATTTCTAGCTCATACTTGAGCTCCATTTCCCTTAGCCTTAGTTCTTTGTCAGTTTGAGCATTAAGTTTCTTGTACTCTAATTCAAGTTTCATTTTCTCTAGTTCAAAGTATTGAGGGCTAAATGTGGGACCTGGCAAAGGTCCAGTAGGTACAGCTGGTAGAGCAGACAGAGGCCTAGAGGGACTATCTACAACAGTTTCATCCTCCTCTTCTGGTTCTGACCCAAGATCATCAATACTTTGTTCCATATCAAGATCATTGCTGCTTTCTACATTTGCTGGAGTGATAGGTTCCTCTGGACCATCCTCCAGACTTTGGTTTTCTAACAACCTTTCTATTAGATCTATTTTCTTTCCTTTAGTCATGAGATTCTTATGCTTACAGAGAAGTCTTAGACAATCAGCAGTTTTTGTAGCAAGGGACTCTTGACTATAACTTTCCATAGTAGACAGGTTAAAAATGACTTTTTCTTTCTTGTGCTTAAGCTTTGTGGTTAGTTGCACTAAGGTATCTCAAAAGTACTCTAAAGTGTATACTCAATACAGATCCCACTGCTGTACACCAGTGTTAGGCAGAAACCTGTGCAGTTCCCTCTGGGACCACTGCAAAAGATTTAAGTCTACAGGTGTTGGCAGTAAACCCACTTGGTAGCAGTCTGTACCACACAGATTCACTGTGGTAGCTGTGGCTGAGCAGTCAGACTTCCCTCAAGAAGAGTTAGGCAGTATACAGAGAATACATAATAGGTACAGAGGCACAGTAGCACAAGCAAACACTGACCAGAGCTAGGTGTAAAAGTATAAACTTATTTATTAAAGGTACCCTCATAAATTACACTAGCACAATAGAAAAGATAATAAAGTCAAACACAGTTACTATTACTCATATGTACATCCCTAATCATTTGTTGGACAATTCTAAGTTAACCCCACTTATTTCCAACCAGAGGTGAGCGCTTAACATTAGATGATACTCCAACAAGTATTACCAAAAGGGAGGGAAAAGGCAGAAATAAAGAGAGCAGTAAGGTAAAACACTTTTCACATAAGGTTAGCAAAGACAGTCAATGGTGGAACAAGGAGAATTAGTTCGGGGCCCGCTTTAGAGGGAGCCAGGCGAAAAATGTGCCCAAGATCACACAATGTCATCAGTCTTTGCAGGTGAGAGAAAAGGCTTTACTACGGTTCTGAAAAGTTTAGTTAGCTTGTCCCAGGCCTACCCAGGTTCGAGAGCCGAGGGCTAAATCTACCCCGTACAATCGGTGGCAAGGGAGGCCGGTGGGAACACAGTACCTTTTAAAAGTGGAAAGATTCCTCCAGCGGTGGTAGTCATTCCTGGTAGTGGGTGCAAGTCACGGCGTCGTCCCGAGGAAGAGGTGATCTCGACGGGGAGGAAGGCTGCAGGTCGTTGCACTACCAGGGATGAGGCCAGCCATGGAGTTCTCCGGTCATAAAGGATTTTTACCCCTCTTTCGTGGTTGAGGTAAAAAGTGGTATCCCGGTTGCCGGGGTGCTTGGCACAGGCAAGGCGGCCACGAGATACTTCGGGACGGCGAAAAGAAGGCAGCAACTGGTTGTCCCCACCAGTTAAGGGAAGAAGACTCTCCGGCGGGAGATCTCCTCTGTCGTCGGGAAAAGTGGTGAGACGGTTCTGCAGGGCTTCACCGGTGGTGTCGTCTTGGCAGGTCGGCTCGGCTTCTCCCTCTTCGGCTTCTTAGGTCCTGTGGCGACTTCTGAAGAACCAGTCCCAAAAACCCTGCTTTTATGCAGCAAACCCCCATTCATACAGCCTAGCTGTCACTCAAACATGCTAAGTGGTGAGCGGGTGGCTCACCACTTGGGCCAATCACACTAGAGTGCGACATGAGTTGGCAAGGCAACTCAGTCCAGGGTGCCTAAACCCCCTCCCACACCCCCTGTGGTACCCAGACAGAATGGCACCACTTTGGAGGGCTTCTGTGCAGAAGCCCGCCAAAAGTGGAACAAAGGCTCGACTCGGGTTCAGGGTTACTGAAGTGAACCTAGACGCCATTTTGGCGGCGAGTTCTGGCAAAAAATCCGAACCGGTGAATTTATATTAATTAAATAACCCGGCGGTATCTTTAACATTGCACCAAAAAGTGGTGCATTAAAAACAATGGGGAAATCCCATTGGGAAATATTCTGGTGGAATATTTCCGTGGTATCCACTGCCACCAGCCAGAACTCGGCGAGGGGGGACCGGACAGTACCCCCTCGACAACAGACCCAGGGGCAATCTAATTGCCCCTACCAGTACTTCCACAGTAAGATGGTTTGTACTGGTTAAGTTCCTAAATTAAGACTAGTAAAGTCAATGGTAACTTTACAGACCCAGGGAGACAGTAGTCAGTCCCAAGGTGTGGAGTCTATGGTTGGGGGTCTCTAGGACACCCCTGTGCTACTGCACTGAGGGTGCGGTGTAACACACATTCAAAAAACCAATGATGGCCTATGGGGAAAATTACCCCCTAGCCCATAAGCACATAGCAAGTCACAGAAACACTCCCAAGTCATGTCCAAGAGTGAGGGTAAAAGAGTCTCACTCTTGGCAGGAGAAAAAAATAAACCCCAAAAATCCAGCAAAGCTGCTGGGGGACTCAATAGGTTAGGAAATTCAGCCTAAACAGAGAATTCTCCCTAACACAGTACAAAACATTGTTTTTCGATATAAGGATTAGTGAATGAAAAAAATGGGCATATTGCAACTTCAGTAAAATACAAAGACACCGATTTGAAGGAGAGTGTACCTTAGAACTGTATTATTGTAACTGTGTCCAATAGAGGCAAACAACGAGACACAGGCGCTGCAGATGCTGACTTTGTGTGAACTGGGAAAAGGCACTTTTTTCAGATTCATAACTGCAGCAGAACACATGTGAAAATATACTTTGAAAGGATAGGCATGTGAAAAATACCAAAGAGGAATGATGCCTGATATTTAAGAAATAATGTCAAGTGACAGATTGTGTTTAACAGGAATGAAAAGACTTAATTTTCATCATATAAAATGACAGCCTGTAAATAGAAAGGCCTATTTCGTTTTTGTAGCAGTGAACACTGGTTTCCTATGTTAACTATGGCCTATTTGTGTGCATTACATTAATAATGTATTTACCTCTGTCCCAATATAGTAGAAAAGAAAGATTGTATTTATGAACAGCAGGCCTAGATATGGTAAAATGTTACATGCAAGAACATCTTGTCAATTTAAAGCTGTTTTTTTCTGAAGTATGGATGAAGCTGGTGTTTTACCCACTGAACTGGAAGGTATGTGCCTTTGAAAATTTGAACTCAAGACCTTTGGCTGGCCCTCCCAGAAGAAGCAGGCCTGATTTTCATTTATAAATGCTAAGATATACAGAGAAGTAGATCTAAATTGTGAAATTTGCAGATAACACAGCCATCAGAAATGATCTTTAAGGTCAGGTCTCGGCATTAACTGTACATTAGCTTTGACCAAAAATCTTTGAAGCCCAGGAGGGGAGGGCATAAACACAGCCAGCTGTCCTGATCAAGTCATAGAAGGGAAATGAAACCTAAGATTTGGTGGGGGATATCTGAAACTGAAGGACCTGTGTGATGCCTTGCAATTGATTAACATTGGGCCACCTTTTCTTTGATTAAGAGAAATGTGTGTCCCAGTGAGGTCCCCCCAGACTCAGATTAAAGTGGATAACAAGCCTGCCAGGACCATGTAAAAATTAATTGTGTGTAATGGATACAACTTGAGTTATGAGAACAATTATGATTCCGGCCTTCTCATAATTCCGAGGGAATAGAAAGTTGTGCTGTTGATAGGTTATGGAAGTAAGGTTTGAATAAGGAAGGGGCAGATTTGTGATTATTTTGGATCAGGAGAAAATCGTAAATAAAGGTAGCTGTCAAAACTACCCAAATCCTTCCTCCCTTCCTCCTCACCTTTGCCTTCGTGGGCGTCTTCCTGTAGAGTAGCCCTTCTTCTCCTGCGTGTTTCCTTAGGCTCTTTAGTTTTCTTTTTCTCGTGTAAATAAGGTCGGTCTCCACTGGAAGCCACGCTGTTGGGGAGAGAATCCCCCAGAGAGCGAGGCTCCGCAGGGAGACCGTCCTCCAACAGGGAAAAAAGCCTCCCGGCAAAAACCCTGTGCTGAATTGCTGGATTTCTGGATTGCCGGCTTGCTGGTTTGCGGGATTGCTGGCTTGCTGGTTTGCGGGATTGCTGGCTTGCTGGTTTGCGGGATTGCTGGATTGCGGGATTTGGAAGGAGACCTACTTCCCTCTTTGTGTAGTGCCTGGGTTCCGGACGAGAAGCCTCGAGGAATCAGACGCACTCCTTTGCCGACAACGAGGTAGCAGCCGGGGGATATAACCAACGGAATAATCAGGGGAGGCAAGAAGGTAAGAAGCGAGGAAGCTGGAGCTGAAGAGGAAGTTCCGATACACGGGGTGTACGGACGAAGGAGAGCGGAACAGGAGAAAAACAGGTAAGAACAAGGTAGTTGAAAGTAATGAAGACAGAGCAGCAACCGAAGGGACGGTCGCGGGAGGGAAAGTCAGAAGCAAATAACGTGGAGCGTTAGCTCACAGAATGAAAATACACTAGCGTTGGCAGCACGGAGAAAGAACCGAAGGTGCAACGCGAAGAACGCCAGCACCGTCTCCAGTATAAGGAGTGGGCGGCCATCTTGAAAAAGCACTAGACCGCGCACTGCGGAACGTTGCAAGAACGTAACGACCCATTCAATGGCGTCTCCATGAATGCCACAATTTCCATTGGGGAAGCATGACAGTAGCCCAGGAAGGGCGTTCCAAAATAAAATTCGTATTTTCTGACTCGTCATAAAATATAGAATTCAAAAATATATACAGAATTCAAAAATATATATGTGCCGGTAATTATATGAAAAATTAGGGTAGCTGTCACGTTAGATTTTCACAACCCAAAAGTGTAAAACTACCTGTCATTTAGAAATTATGTATATTTCCTCCTCCCTCACCTCCATAACCCATACCTCCCAACTTCTAGTCCTATCAGCAGCCAGGGGGTGTCAGGGTGGGAGGAGAAGGGAGAGAGCTGACCAATACACAGCATGGGAAATATGATAATAATGGTGTGTCACCAGCCCTATAAGAGATCGTTTTTCTATCCGAGAGGGACTGACTGGCTGATCTTACTTTGACTTTCTGACACTTGCAACCTTTCTTTGGACTTTTGATTTTTCCCTTGAATCACTCACTTTATTGCTGGACCTTTAACATTGTGTGGAAGACAGAGACTTGCAAATCTAGAAGCTAGCTGTGCCTGCCATTTGAGGATCCAGAGGAAATCTGGGTGCTGGGGACTACCCTTGACTGAAGCCTTTGACCAGATCTGTGCTGTCCTCAGAAGAGCCCTGCTGTTTCTCTCGATGCCCCAGAATCAAGGCCTCCCATGTAAGTAGATTAATCTGAATGGCAACAAAAGTGTGTGGGGAATCTGCCAGCCTTAATCTGCATCTCGCATAGCGAGTAGAGGGGTGGAACTGGGAAGACCCATGGCACATTTTATTAAATCTAATTCAAATTAATTCCACTATATTAAATCACCCAATCTATTTGAATTGGATTGTGTTGGGAACTGCCTGCCTTAATCCTTTCCATTAAAGTGTGGGGGGGGGGCTGTGCAGCTCCTTAGCCCTTTGCATTGAAGTTAAATCAATTAATTCCCATATAGAAAATCAAAGGATGAGTGTTGTTAGAGTTTGAAACTAACAAGTGCATGCCCAGTGTGTTAGAGCTGGTACAGACAATAAAGTACTTTGGTGATTCTACTTTTCTGAAAACCCTGTCGTCTGTACAGAAAGGGGGTGTACATAATCCCAAAATCAGTAACCCTAAAATGCTGCCATTCCAGTGAATGTAGTGTGCAAAACGAAATTTTCCATTTATCTACTTGCATCCCAAAACAATTTCCCCAGAGCCCTGCATTTCATGCAAATAAAAAGCCCAAAACTCTTTTTTCATTGTGTCTATTTGTCAAACTCTACCTTTTCATAAAAGCCAAAACGGTGTTGCTACTATATTCCCACTCCTTATACCTTGCCTTCAACTTAAGGGGTCATATATAACTCATGCCTGGGGATGGGGGTTGTTGGTAGAAAATAGCTTGATCACAGACTAGGCAATCACTGGGTGAATTATATTGTTTGTGAGGGTGAAATTGGAAGACATTTGAAGTAAAGTGATAACTGCCCATCTCTAAATTTTACCTGTGTGTGTGGTATCTGTAAGCTCATTAGAAATATCATTCAGTCAATTGGTGCAAGAAATTTGAATTTGTGATATTGTGTAGTGCTACAGCATTGGTGGTTGATGTTTTGATTGCTAGTCTGCTTTGTCAAACCTTAAATATATAGACATACTATACACCTGCCTGGCTCCTAGCTTATTGGTGGTAAAGAGGGTATTTGTTGGGGCTGTGCAAGATGGTTTAGAGGCCTCACTAAAGTTGAATCTGTATAAGCGCTTTGGGTGCGTGCCACCTTGCTTGGGGGCAGAGCGACTACCTGAGTTGAGAGTGACCGCCTGATTAGTCATGACAATCCCTTTCCTGCATCGTTTACATCAACTCTGACCAGGCCCCACTGAAACAAGGACTGATTCTGTGCCCATAAGGGTGTCAAAGCCTAATTGAGAAGTGTCAAGGATCTGATGATCTTCCAGGAAGGCCCTACGCTGTTGGATAACAGCTTCTAACATTTTCATAAAGAAAGGGAGTAAAGAAATAGGGTGATAATTGGATAGCAATGCATCCAAAGTTGTTGTTTTTTTCAGCAACAGAATGACCATGGCATGTTTTACAACTGAAGGGATAGAACCATACATAAGAGATGGGTTTCAGCGTTAATGTTGCTCATGTCCTGCACAATTAATTTAAAAAGAGAAAGAGGAATGTCATTTAAGGGAGAGTCCAATTTAGGTGAGAACCGCTTCTGCAGCAGTAATAAGATGGAAGGAGTTGAACATAGTTGACACAGAACTGACCTCAAAGGGTTGCAAAGGCAACAGTGAGGCACTAGCAGGTCAACCCTGGCTGCAGATAGTGTTTGTGATGGTCTCACTCTTGTTTAAGAAATGGGTAGATAAATCATTGCACATTTGGTACTCGAAAGTGGAAGGGGGATGGGTTCAAATCAATGAGAACACTTTCCTTCACTCATTTTATGGTCACCTTAATTTCTGATTCAGAATAGAGCATTGCCTTCTGGCCCAATACCAGTACTCCTGTGGCCAGGCTCCTTCCATTATTTTGGCATTTCAGAGACATCGCCCATTTGGGTGTTGGACATGCAATTCTGTTATGTGTGCTATGGCAGCAGGCCAAGCACCCCCTTTTCCCTTTCTATGTAGCTACATCTCACATTTTCGTCTAGACTGTAGATGCAAATTCAGATTAATGAATCAAATTCATAGAAAGTTGCTCACTCATTACAGAATCCTGGTCAGTTGTCTGAAATGCAGACACAACACCTCAGATTAACATCTATGCAACTTTCTAACTTGCACCCTATGTACACACACATACACACAGGTTGTCGGATAACAGGGTAGTTTTGCTCACCAATTGCAGTAACAAGAACTAGAGCAGCATTGTAATAGGAAATTAATTACATTATACCTTCATAAACAAAGAAATTATGAGTAATTCAAAAGCAAGGTGGTGGGGTTTGGGCTCCCCACTCTCAATGAAAAATGTGTGTGTGATTAAAGAAACAGCTAGCTAAAATTATACTAGTACAACTGGATGAGGGATGCTGAGAAGGGACCAACCGCTTACACTAGCTCCATGATATATAGCCTGGTTCGACAACAAGAGGCCCACCCACAGTTTGTTCTTTTAGAGGTCAAATATTATTGAAACTACTTTATAAATGTAATCATCTTTTTAGTGCACAGATGTCTGTTCTCCAAAATGAGCCAGGTTCTCAGTTACAATAGAACCATCCTAGCTGCTTGTAGGGGGCTAGGCTATTTGTAATGTAACATGGACCCTGAGCTCATTTGTTTTTTGATTGTTTATTGAATATAGCTGAAAAATCAACTTTTTCAATATTTAACAAATTCATAAACATTTTCCAAATTAGAAACATGACACATAATAAACAAACACTAAGATTACATTAACATAAAATATCTTATTGTAACAATAAAAGGAAAGAAGCTGTGAGATTGCAAACAGGATCAAAAAACAAACAAGAAAGAATTCCATCCAATAACTATTAGAACAATCGAACTACCACTCACTTGAAAAAGACAAAGAGTAATTCAATGCAAGATTGAGATTCCGGATGGATTATCCAATAGTTAATATACCCGGAAAGTTCTTATATTTCTTATCCCAAACAAGAGACAAAATTCACATTCAATTTGAGCACAGCCAAAAAGTTATGAATAGCAATCTGAATGCTGGTTGAGCTAGTTGAAAGCAACATAGACCATCGAGTGTCAGCAGGTATCGCACTAATATAGGACATGTGCGACTCAAAATATTTGTTTCTCTGAACCTCTACTGCTGGACATTCAGCTATAATATGTTTAAGAGTTTCCTTAACAGCCACATTTTGACAGAAGGAGCAATAATTTTCAAACGAGGACAAGAGTTTTCTTCTGACCAAAATGTCACGCGAAGGGAACAGATTGAAACGAAGGCGTAAAATAGTTGTTCTTACTTGAGGTGAATGAGACTGATTTAGATAAGAGGCCAAAACATTGAGGATTTTGTGTTCATAAACTAGTGCTTGATGATCATTATAGGATAGACACTCAGTTCTTGTATTAATCCAGTTGTGTCTAAAGGTTTTTTCTTTTGCTCGAGTGGGATTAACAATGAGAACTTCCAAGGTCAAATCCACTTTAGCCATGATGTTATAAATGTATGATACCCAGGTTTTAACAAATAAATGTCCAGAGGTTAACATATAAGATGATAGAATGGTAGGTATGTTGTCTGTTCGTACAAAAGTCAGACATTTACGGAATAAGGCACATAGCCTCCAATGACACTCAGCACTCAAGGAAGTAAGGCCCATTTCCGAGTCAGTCACTTTAGAGAATGGACCTTTTATTGAACAGCAACAAAGAGTATGCAAAGTAATATGGAAGATTCAGAAATTTAAAACCTAAACTCATCCAAAAGCAATTTGATTGTGGATCGCTTAGTAAATCATTTGACTTTACCTTAAAAACATACTAATAACGCTTGAAATGTGACCATGTGCCAACTGGCTAATTTTAGCAACATAGCATTTAATTAATCACCAGATCTCTGGGCTCTTCACCCCATAAATATTATCTGGATGAAGCATGGTTTTGCAGGGAATCAATTGTTTGTAGCCCAGGAAACATGATGTTGCTTATCTTTTTGAAATTAGATGGTCTTGTAGTCTATGCACTTGTCATGTCTGAACTGGACACCTTTTCATTTTTAGATTAAATTATCACTCTAATTATGCTATATGTTTACACTTTTTTTTAAATGGTTTGCATTATCAAATATCAACTGTGAGAGTGGACTTTGTCTACTAAAACGATTGTCACATATGTAAATTAGTTACAATAATATTTGTACTCTAAACGAGCTAAGCATGGGTGGGCCGGTCTTGAATCGGGCTGTTAAAATAAACCAAGCTTCTGTGCTGCTTCTTATGCAGACTTACAGAAAATTCAGGAAGTATAGTCACCAAATTTAATTGGATATATTCAGTAAAAATATGTTGAGAATTCATATGAAATTGAAATTAAAAGTAATCATTACTCTGGCTAGAACATCTGAGACTATCTATGCAAATACCTTATAAAATGCATAAATAAACGCTTCATAAGGGATTTCACTTCATCTTTCTATATATGACCACAAATCATATCGTACTATATAATAAAAGGCCAACTGTATGTTTGTCCGAAGCAGTCATGCGCCAGCACCGCCAGTTACTACCGCTAAAGAGAGCTGTTGCCTTGCGCATTCAACAATAAGACTTTGAGTTGCATAGTAGAGACTTGCCACTTTGCCTGTTATCACTGCTAGAAGGAGCTATTGCCTTACGCGTACAATAAAAAGACATCAAGTTCATCTTCCAGGCAAACAAAATGTGTATTACAACAATGAGAACATAAAATTTGCTGCAGAAAAGGGCCCAAGACAGAGATACCACTTAAACAGCATATTTCAAGTTGCACACACTAAGAAAATATAAACATTTTAAAAGAAATAAACAAATTCACTTGAGGAAGCACTATTTCTCCAACAAAATAAATTACTTTATTTGCCCATACAGAGGGCTTTCTCTAAATGCAATTATTTTCAGCATATCACGCCTCCACAATGTTTCCATTAACACTCTGAACATGTCTTTGTTCACACACTTTGGCCTGTGGAAATGGGCTGTTCACAAGTTTCTTTATATTCTGTACCTATATAACCTTCTTCATTATGTAAGCATCCTTAGGTATAGCCAAGTTATACAACCAGCTTTTTTCAAACACAATATTCCAAGTTAAGATTATACACCATGATCATGCACTGCGGGTCATGCTCTCTACAAATAATGAAAACAATCTGGAAATGTGACAAAAACATCTAACACCTAACTTGTAGTACCCTTTAATGGATACTTATTTTTATCCTATCAAGTACTAGATATCAAGTAGCACAAATGACTAGTGTGTGCTATAGCGTGTTATTACTTACTTAAGGAGTAAAGCCAATACAAACCTTGCACCCAATATGGTTTTCAGTGTATGGGGATGATGCAGACTTCTCGTCTAGGTGTTTCAATGTGCCCATGTTGTGCCCATCCCATTACATTAAACTCCCAGTATCTACTTATGAAAAGAGTTGTTCCCCAGATTACAAAGATGGCTGGAAGTGATGGAAACCTTTCGGATTGGTATTACAATATCACTCATGACAGGAATTTAGTTTAATGTCGAAACCCAAGACATACATTAAATAATTTAAATATAATTACTCATTGAGACCACCTTCAATTGCATGTAAAAGTTTGATCCAGAATTGTTAATTTCTTATCAAAACATCTTCAACATTTCCTTTCCTATTAGAAACCTGCACTGTGCTCATATTAAATCCTTCTCAGAGTGTGGGTAGTATTGGAAAAGTTGTGTTGGGTTTCCCTGCTCAAATTCTAGAGGGATGTTCTATACTTTGTGTTGCAACTCGACTTGTGGTATTCCCCATGTGAACCTGCCCACATAGCAGTACATAGACTACATTACTGGATTAACACTTTGAAAAAGATTTTAATACCGCAGACAGTTCTTTTCATTTGACTGTAGTGCTGAAAGACGCACACAATCCACACTTAGTGGCCTGAAATTTACAGCAGTCCCCATAGTTGCCTAATCAAGACAGTATGCTTTTCTCGGCTTGTGTGCACCAACATTAATCTTCGATGTTTACCTTTTCTGAAAGCAAATAATGCGGGAGAATTAGCCCCAAAAACTTTGCATCAGGGGACAGTTTGGTGGATCAATTTTAAAACTTGATTTCTTACAGTGCTAAATGTAATAACTCAGGTGTAAGCCTTTGCTGATCTCACCTGTGGATCTTCGTCGCTGTTGCTGGTCGAGACATCTGTGTCGGATTGAATTGGAAGTAGCTCCTCGGGAGAACCCTTCTTGGTGAAGAGATAGGCTCTGTTCCGGGAGCTCGCCACTTTTGTCAAGCTGTGGGGACAGTACCAACACAAGGGCAAACTCCCTGCACAGCCCTGTAAGGGGAAAAATCCAGATGGCGCAAGAAAAAACAGAATTCAACAGACGGTGATGTAGTCCAAGATTCGAGTATATGTCCTCAGGGCTGTGGGCTTCCAGAAAGGCACTCTGGTACACATTTGGTCTCAGTAGACAGAGTGGAAGGAATGAGTCTGTAAATAGTGTGGTAACTGATCCCAAGAAGGTGTCATAAATCACCAAAGTATCAACTAAAAAGGATATAGTAACCAAAAAAGTATACAATTTGGTAGGGCTTTCCCGGATCCTATCTTCACACGACTTGATTGAAGGCAGGTCAAATTAGACCTTCCAAATGATACAACTCTCTGACTGAATAAAACAGGCAGAGAGATGGATCACTGGAAAGGGCGTGGGAATTGTACAGGAAGTAGGCCTAAAATAGATAAATATCATAAGACACTGTCCCAAATTAAATACTAAGAAACACAGAATTGGGATTAATTCAAACACTGACCTTAGGGCTAAACTTAAGAATTCCAGGACAATATCTTGAAGAGTTCCAAGAGTTGAACAAACGACAAAGGAAGGGAAGGTAAGGGAGACTTATCCCGAACGGCACGAGGCTCTCGCTAGATACCGGGTTGGTGCACCACAGGGTAGCGTCCAATGTACTGTGCACATTCACTTTCCAATAGTTCATGAAATACTTCCTTTCCCACAAAGAACAAAATGAGAATCTCACCTGTTGACTGTCACAGGTACCAAAAGTTCGAAGAAGTTCAGAAAAACACGTACAGGATTGCACGCGACAGCATACACGCAGCCAAGCCAGCCGCGCCTGTAGACAGCGTTTCCGCGTGAAGAATCAGACACGTGAACAGGATTCACGCAGCTCAGGATAGCCGCGCTTGCAGACAGCGTCCGCGTGGAGAATTGGCACGTGAACAGGATTCACGCAGCTCAGGACAGCCGCGCTTGCAGACAGCGTCCGCGTGGAGATTTGGCACGCGAACAGGATTCACGCAGCTCAGGACAGCCGCGCTTGCAGACAGCGTCCGCGTGGAGATTTGGCACGCGAACAGGATTCACGCAGCTCAGGACAGCCGCGCTTGCAGACAGCGTCCGCGTGGAGATTTGGCACGCGAACAGGATACACGCAGCTCTGGACAGCCGCGCTTGCAGACAGCGTTCGCGTGGAGATTTGGCACGCGAACAGGATACACGCAGCTCTGGACAGCCGCGCTTGCAGACAGCGTTCGAGTGGAGATTTGGCACGCGAACAGGATACACGCAGCTCTGGACAGCCGCGCTTGCAGACAGCGTCCGCGTGGAGATTTGGCACGCGAACAGGATACACGCAGCTCTGGACAGCCGCGCTTGCAGACAGCGTCCGTGTGGAGATTTGGCACGCGAACAGGATACACGCAACCCAGGAATTAGCGTGTGGAGGAAAACAAGCTCAAATTAGGCCAAAGAAGTTTGCTGACAGGAATGTGAGAACGCAGGTCCGGGGTTCAGCTACAAACGCCAAAATTGACTTAATCAGAAGCAGTGAATGGAGTTTCCACGCTGCTTATGTACGCACTGCCGTGATACACGTGACGGACCTAAGTCACGTGAAAATTTACGACGTGAAAAATGCAGACGTCCTTTTCCGGGCAATGTATCGAACAACCTCCATTTTGAGTAAAAAGGTCTACTGGTTCTGTGGGCGTAACTCATCTTGTATGGAGAAGTTGTTCCTGGTCCAGGGGTATGTCCGGCAGGCATGACAGAAGGAGTATTGGGCTGCAATGGATGATGACGGAAGTAAACTGTCACAGTTTCAATACTGCCCCACTAGAATGAGACAGAGGACTCTGAGCGGTCCAAGCAATAGAGAAGGAACTGCTGAACAGCCGAGCATATTCAGCAAGAAAAAGAAGGGAAAGGCAACAAAGGGGAGAAGCATCAGTAAGTCTATAGCTAGGCACCAAGAAATAAGGGTCAAACGCATCCAGGACAAGCCGTAGCTGACTTGAAAATTAAGACGGAGCAGATAGTAAGGAAAGACTTGCGAACCGTTGGAGCACGAGGGATGGCGGAGGAAACCGCTCCAACGGATGCACGCACAAGATCGAGTGAAAGAAAAAATAAACTTACCGTAAGAAGGAATAAGTTTCACAGCCGTCAGAAGAGCTGGTACAGTGAACCGAATGGCAGTGAAGTCCAAGAGAGGACGAACTGTGAAAACCCTGAATAGAACAGTAGAACGAAACAAGGAGAGTGGTCGGTACGCTGCAAGGAAGCAGGCGTTCGACATGGGGGAAAACAGACGAAGGAAAAGGACACAGAAAACACACAGACCAAGAAGTCAGACTGTGGGAAGGTAATACATGAAAACTTCACTCAGGATTGAAAAACAAGCGAGCAGGAGCGGAGTAGGAAACTCCTAAAGCTGCAACGTGCCGAGTGGGCGGAGCAACAGTTCAGATATAGAAAAGTAAGCAAAAAGACTAGAATGGCAATCCGTGCTTCCACGGCACATTAATGGTGGATCTTCCACTTGTTTCAAAGACTCCAGGAGCCTGCCCTCATGACATCAGGCCATCTTGTCGGTCTATTCCTGATTTACTTTTGTGGAAAAGAGAGCATTCCAGTCAGCATAACATGCGATTTTGAAGGAATGCTACACAATTTTGTTTCAGGTAAACTTTTTTCTCTAACCCCCCATCACACTTGGAATTATACTTATAGATGTATGCCAGACAAATACTTTCATAGTGCAAAAAGGTTTTGTATATAAACCAATGTTTAAGGAGATCTTGATATGTGTAATCCATAAGCCACCTTGATGCAATCAGAGGGATGGTAAATTTTATATTTGGGTTGGATATATTGACCCAATAAAAGATACGAGGTGATTCTCAATTCATACCAAATAAGCGTATTTTCAATATACCTGTATCATTGAATGATCCTATAGTATAGATTCTGCTTGCCGTCCATATACCGTTTTGAGCAAAGCCTTATGCAAATATACACCTTCAGGTACAAACATCGCAACCGTGAATACCGTTAACCTGTCCAAATATCGTTATTTAAAAATGAAGTATTCATTAGTGATTGCATGTTCTGTCATTTGCAGCAGAAACTAACTAAGGACAATTTGCATAGCCAGGAGTTAGTCCAGAGTATCAAAAATGTTCCCCAAGGCTTCCTCCCGTTAGCTGTTGGTATAGAGAATCATGATGTCCATAGTTAATAAGCCATCTACGGCAACATTAAACTCATTCCTCTGACAGACACAGGCGCTTCAGAGAGTCTTGCAACAGCAGTGCCCTACCACTCCCAAGCCTTTCCCCTCCCTTTGCTGTCACCGGCTCTTCCGCCACTCCAGGCTCATGGTCTGTGTTCTGCCTGAATAGTAAACACTAGTGTCTGGAGAGCTCACATTGTGTTGCCTTGCCAGTTATTGTCGGATTCAAACAAACCTTTGTCTAAAGTAGGACAAATGTTAGCATCTTCTAGTACAAAACCTAGTTAATCGCGTATGTGTTGCGCTCATGGGTTTTTTGGAGGGGCGGGGGTGCTCAAATTGTTTTCTAGGTTGCAACGCTGGGTTTGCAGTGAGTCCAGCGCACTATTTGCCCGTTGTTGGAACTGTGTAGCCTTTGTAATGACCATCTGAAACATGTTTTCTTGAGCCCGAGGTGCTGAATTACCTCAAGCTCGATGCACTCAGTCGCACCTGTTCGGCCCAAAAATAAAATGAATGTGTTTGTGAGCAGATTTCATCCATTTGACAGGAAACAAGGCCCTGAGTGAATGCTGCTGTTCCGCCGACTGGCTCCGAGCCGACAGCCAGCACATCATGGACAATCTGTGCTCGAAGGGGCACAACTGTCACTTGTTCTGGGCTTTGCTACATTGATAGTGGCATTATACATTAGTGTTTAGGATCTGTTGTTTTTTTTGTTGTTCTTGTAATGCCGGGAGCGCACTGGACAATAATAAATGTTTCTACACATATTGAGCTCTCATTTACCACAAAAGCCCTGAAGCAGCGTATTGCATCAATGAAACTGAGCCGCGTGCTGCCGCCATATGTCAGGCAGACACGCATGTTTGTGTTTGGTTTTCGTTTACTGATTAATACTGGTAGTCTTTCTGCTCTGTGCGTCTCTTTTTTATCTCTGCGCTTCTACGGCAAGACAGGATTACACTGCACGCCCATTACTTTTACTTATTTTTTATTTTAGAATTAAATACAACTTTGCAGTTGGACGTAGTTTAAAAACGGGACCCGACATATTAATAATTACTCTATGATGTTGACATCAATCTGTGTAAAAATGCACACATTGTATTGGTGTAATTTCCTGTTTACCGTCATGTACTGTAGTTTGTTGTTGGGCCAAGAGATTTTTGTATTCTTTTATTTTGTGGCAGTCACCACAGTGGTGATCTATCAGCGCCAAGTTTGGACCAGTAAGTGGCATATTGGGCCCCTCGAGGGGTATTTATTTAATATATCACAGATGTACAAGGCATCATCTGTCAAACACAGGCTCTTCATATGCAGACCGAGGCCTGTGTGAGAATAGAAAAGGGAAGCAGAGAAGGTGAACAGGCAACGTGTGAGAAGGGTTGCACAGGAAAAGTTTGTAAAAGTAAGAAAGGGAGATGGGGATGAAGTTTGTGATTGTGCGCGTGCGTCCATGACGAGTCACTGCAGAATGATCAAAGCATAGAACTGATCGTAAAAGGTCATACACGTAATGCTCCCGCCAACAAGCAATATGTGTGCAGTTACTACTACTTACTGGTAAGTACTGCAATTAGTGATTGAGTGGCCGTGTAATGCGCTTGAGATGTGCTCCATCGAGCCTTTGGAACTTGCAGGCTTGTCTCGAATTGTCTCGGATGGTGTTCACCATATCCCAATGATTTGAATTGCTATATGGTTTTCTTTTCTTTATTGATATTGTGCTCGTTATTCCCTGAGATGCATGCACATGTCCCGATGGTCATTGTGAAGGGAAGCTCATGTGCTTCCCTGAAATATTGAAATTTCCCTATTTGTGTTGCCTCCAATATCCTGCCCATAACCTCTATGGGAAGGTTTGTATAGATGCCAAGTCACCCCATGATAATGCAGAGCAAGCCTCAAATCTATATAGTCCAAAGTGCATGCTAATCACACAAGGTGTCGTTTTCAATGTACCTCTTGAGAAGTCTGTATTACTCATGTTGGGTAGATGCCTGTTCCCAGACCAGGTGAGCTAAAGGCATGTACAAGCTGCATCTTTCAAAGTGTATCTAGAGAAGCATGTTAGGCGCTCCTGTTGAAAAATAGATCAGTATGCTGGACTGCTTCTCTAGCACTTTAATTTGTAAAATCTGGCTGGGGCAGCATCAGTGGCTCCAAGAGGTAGGTTCTGTGAAGGCATCTTGAAGTATTGTAATTGTTTATGTATAATGCGCACCGGGCCATTGGCATCTGGGAGCAATGAGGTTGCATCGTTTCGTATGGCATGGACATCAAATACAATGTATACAGGTACAATTTTGTGGCAAACATGGAAGTCAAAAATACAGGTACACACAGATACTTTTGTGCCAGCAATGTACATATATACAATAGATAGATTTCGCTGGATACTGTTTTTTACTTGGGTATATTCTGTAGGAAAAAGTACAGGGATACAAGCCCGAAAGGTCAGAGGTCTCGTGAGTGCAACCACTTATTGACGCTAGTCTTGAAGCAGTGGAAGGGCGATATGGCTCACAATGAACCGGGGATTGAGTTCCATAATTGTGCAGCCAGGACTGGAAAGCTAGCGCCGCCTGTTTTTTTAGTTTAAAATTGGGAATTTTGAGGCTATTGGATTGCGCTTTTCTGATAGGTTATTCTGATGTGTGTTTGGTGAATATAGGGGAGCCTTGTTGGACAGGCATTTGTGAGTGAGGTTGAGTGATTTGAGCTTCATTCTGTCATTGATAGAGAGCCAGTTAGTGGCGGGTCTCATATGAGATATGTGCTGTGTTTTGGGTATGCCTAGAGCCGTTCTTAGGGCATTGTTTATTATTGTCTGGAGTTTATTGGAGTTACCTTTACTAGTGCCTAAATATAGGGCATTGCAGTAGTCTACTTTGGAGAGGATTAAGGCCCTTGCAATTGTAATACAGCTATCTGGACAAGAATGGTTTACATGCATAGATCAACTTGCACGTATAGGTGGTGGCAGATGCTGTGGCGCTGATTTTTTTTATTGAGGTTAAGAGCAGAGTCCAGGTAGAAACCTAGAGTCTTGACTTAGAGACTTTGATCTTATTTTCGTCAATAAGGATGGAGTTATAATGGGTAGAAAGTTTGGTCAGCCTATTCGGGGATCCAACTATCAGAAGCTCTGTCTTTCCATCGTTTAGGCAGAGGCCATGAGTTGCCATCCATGTTTGTATAATTAAGTAGATTTTGTTGATCATGGTTACATCTTTGTCATAGTCTCCTAGGATGGGGATGAGAATCTGGGTGTCATCAGAATAGTTGGTGTATGAGACACCCAGATTGTCAAGAATGTCGAAAAGGGGCTTAGTAAATATTTTGTTCTGGGTGGGGGAGACACAGGAGCCCTGTGGCATGCCGCATGTAATAGGTACTGGGTCAGCTGCGGAGGAGGGTGTGAAAACTCTCATGGATCTGTTGTCTAAGAATGAGCTTATCCATGTGGTGGCTTCCTTGGAAAAATGGGTGGCTGTTTTAAGGTGATTACACGGGACATTATGGTCGACTATGTCGAACGTGGCAGATAAGTCTAACAGGAGAAGGATGGAGACTTCTCCTTTGTCTTTTCGGTCATCTAGTTGATTCTTCAGGTAGATGAGGGCCGTCTCTGTCCCATGCCTTGGTCTGAAGCCTGATTGGTGAGTGCCGAGTAGGTTGTTAATCTCGAGATAATCTTGAATCTGGAGATAGGCAGATTTATCAAGGATTTTGAGAAGGAAGGGTACTGTTGTGATTGGCCTGTAGTTGGTGGAGATGTTGGGGTCTAGTTTATTTTTTTTTATTTGGGGTAGTACCCAGGCATCTTTGAGAATGGTTGGTACTGAACATGATTTGAAGGAGGAGTTGATAAATGTGACGATGAAAGGAGAAAGATCTATTGCGGCTTCTTTAATAATAGGTGCTGGACAGGTGTCCCTTAGACATTTAGAAGGTTTGAGGGAGGAGATGATCCTTTCAGCCTCAGTGGTTGAGATAGAGTTGAATTTGAATTGGTGACTGGGTTGGATTTGTTTGATGGAGGTTTCATGCAGTATGGTTTCTTGTGTTTCTAAGGCAATCTTTATGTAGCATGGCTTTTTTGGTGCTAATTCTTTCTTGGAGAAAGGTTATTTTGACACAGACAACAGATTCAAGAGTCAAAACAAAACAATGTGTTAACTCAAATATCAGGATGGTAGAAGGCCTAACTTGCCCTATGATAAGGTGGGATTTCCCAACCTGAACAAAACTATGGAAAGTCTGAGTCAAAGAGTTGAACTTCAGTCTGTCTGTGTCCAAAGCCTTTGCATGTCCTCACAACTAAACTAAACAACGTGTATGGATGTTGATAATCAGAGATAGTGATCAACATAAAATCAAGAGCTGCTTCCAGCTCTCAGCTTTCTTTTCAGCTCCCCTTCCCCAAGTTCAAGAAAGTTCCATAAAAAGTCTCAAGATTACTTTTCTCAATTCAAGGTGATACAGTTCCATACAGTCCTTAGGGTTTCCCTTCCCCAACTTCAAGACAACACAGTTTACACAAAAAGGAGTCTTGAGGCACTGTCCTCAAGACAGTACTTGTAGTTACTCAAATCAACGTAATATCTACACTGATTTCAATCTTTCAATATTCAACACAGAATGTGTCCACTTGACCCTCCTTATCGTTTGCTTTTCAAATTCACACAGTTTATTACAAAATGTTTATTACAAAATTGGTTTATTACAAAATGTCTTTTGATGATCACCATTTATGGCTCCCTGGTCTAGGCGCAGTTGTCAGACCACATGTTCCACCCATCACAGGTCGCACAACCACGAACCACATGGTTCTCCTGATTAGACTCTCGACTTTGTCACCACGTGTCACACACTTCTCGCCATATTATATTTCTACTGTGTTTCAAAGTTGCAATCAGTTCCGCATTCAAAAAACATATTTCAGTTTTAGTTTTTAAAAGGCTTTCTCACAATTTTCTGAGATTTCTATTGTCTCGAGGCAATACTTTCACATCATTTAACTGGTTTTGAAATGATAGTTTTATCACTCTTGTTTGCATAGCCCATTTATCTTGCGAAAATGCTTCCTTCACACTTCTTTATAGTACTGCAAGATTCTCTTTGTTTGGGAAATGCAGATATAGATTTTCTTCCTCCCTTTGTGTTAATTCAACATCAAACGCGTTATTAACAGAAAGATTCAATCATTTGACAAGGAAAAGGTTTACTCATGATCTGCCTCTCTAGCTCTGTGTCTTCAGTTTCACTTAAACAATGCCTTGCCACTTTGTTTCTGCTCGCGGAGGGCCTTCTCATTGTGTGTTGAATTTAACAATGCTTTCTCTTTACTTGTAACAATATTACAAGGTTTTCGAGTTTGCGTGTGATGAAACCCAGCGTTTCCCTCCTAGCAGAGACTCACCGGTATTCCAACGTGCTTTTGCTAATCACGCTGACATATTAGTTGTGTCGCCTTGCCAGTAATCCAGTTCTTTCTACTTCCTTTCCTGAAAGCAGGATCTTTGGCTGCCCCCGCATGCGCTCCAGTGTCACTGCCACACACAGAGGTAACAAGCACTCACTTAAAAACTTAGTATAGTGGCCCAACTCGGCAATGCTGTCTGCTGCACAACCTTTTCAGAAAGGAACAGTGGTTCCTTTGCCACTCACAAGACCAATGACCAGCCGCATAGGGACTCTGGTCTCGGCGCCCTATGACTTGTAGTTCGGTCGGTCACAGCCTCCTTCAGAACCACAACTTCTGACTTTGTCCTGATGCAATGGCTTCCCCTGCTCTTGCATGCAGCCCCACCTCTTATACTCCCTTAGAGTTTTAAGGGTCCACAGGTGTGGGTCAAGAAGTTCAATTGCCTGACCTCTGTGCAGCCTAATCGTGGGAATGCCTGACTTTTCCAATGGTATTCGTGTGCAGTCGTCTTCTTCTTCATCTCAGTACCAGAGTGGTGAAAGTATCTATTGGTGTTTACTACTCCTAGTTTCCTCTTCCTCGTCACAGTACTGTCAAGTGTCACATGTGGGGAAATGAGTTGAACAGCTTGATAGTAATCCTTAAAGGTCAGGGAAGGGTTAGGTTGGTCATAACTAAGAAAGGGGGATACCATGTCTCACCTGTGTGCCACCTCCTCTCGCTCACCCTTCTTCTATGGGTCGAAGATTTATAATTCTTCCTGATGTTACACTCACAATAGGAAAAGGGATAACATCCTACAAATGTTTCTGGATTATGGGTTCATTATGGAATGGGAAGGGGAAATACCATGTCTCCCTGCAGGACATCCTCTCCCCAATCCCCAAGGACCCTCCACCCAGGTGATCCTCCCTTGCTTCTCCATCCCCAGGGTCAGTATCCAATGATGCCTTTCCCTGGCCACCTGAGAAGGGAATCCAAGAAGAGTATATGGGAGAACACCTTCAGGTATCTCAAAGTTCCCTTACAGAGGATCTGTGAGGCAGCTCTTTCTATTATGTGATCAAGACTTTGTGCTTATTGGGTATTCCGTAGCTCTATAAGTGTAACTCAACTTGTAACAATCCACACTGGAGCACCTTAGGCTAATCCCTTTCACTTCTGAAAACTGGTGTATGGACATTATGATTCCAAAATGCTTGTGAATCTACCCATGTGCAAAGGCAAAATGGACAGAAGACATAGCGGTAGGTTTCCATTGTAGAAACTGCAGTACACTTAGTCTGTCTCTCCCTTTATCTTCAGGAACTTGTCCACCATTCTGCATGGAAAGAGAGAGAGTAGCCAGGGAGGTAGAAGGATGTCCAGTGTACAGCGACAAAGCCTTGACATGGATGTGTTTGTGCATGTGCTTGTGTTTCCCTTGATTTTTATGACTACATTAGCTTGTGTGAAGGCATCATGAAGTAAAACACAGACAACCGATTCAGCTTTCTTAGAGTAAGCTTTATTTACTTTAAATGTCAGGATGAAGTAAAGCCTAAAT
This sequence comes from Ambystoma mexicanum, assembly GCF_040938575.1. NCBI lineage: Eukaryota > Metazoa > Chordata > Amphibia > Caudata > Ambystomatidae > Ambystoma > Ambystoma mexicanum. The sequence continues at coordinate 1,367,113,178 of NC_090929.1, read as the reverse complement.
TGCACTATGCTAACATGGGATTTCCCTACCTAAAGAAAACTAAGGGTAATCGTTGTCCGTAAGTTAAAATGAAAAGTCTATCTGTGTCCAAAACCTATACTTGCCCTCATACCTAAATCTAAACAATGTGTAGGGGTGTGTAAGCAAGCCATGGTATCAAACAGTAAGACAGATACAAGTGATCACAGTTCAAGGGTGTTTATTGAACTTAAATTGGGTTTGCAAAATGCCTATTTAAACCTAAATCTACAGATGGGAGCAAGCTACGACCATCAAATACTGCAGTCCTAGTGGTGTCTTTTCATAATAAAAGGGCCCATACTAATACACCTATTGCCAATCCTTCTAAATACAAATAGTGTGGGAAACAGTGTTATGAAAAAGAAAAGTGTTCAAGAAATGATATGTCGGGGACGTGGCTTGGAGCCGACGTGGATAGCATGGTTCACTGAGAGCTCCTGGCCGGACCCAACGTTCGAGCATATTTATGAACCAAATCTCCTCCGTTAACATTCTAAAATAATACCAGATGGAGCTGAAGTGATCCCGCACCTATCGCCGCACTTTGACCCGCTAATAAAAGCTCCAACACCCAGATCCGCTGAGTTGAAGCCACGCTCGACCACCAGCGCCAAAATAAAAATGGAGGATCCCACCATACAGAGCCTGGCAAGGAGCGGAAAGACTCGGAGGAGTAGAAGCAGCGCCACCGTCCTGAGCACGTAGCGGCATCGCTGCTTGGGAGTGCACCGCCTGTGGAGGGGGCCCATTACGCCCCAAAACTGATGTACCAGTGAGAGCTGTACACCAGCACCAGTTATCAATGCTGACTGAAGGGGCTTGAACACGACACCAGCTCCAAGAGGGAATCGCTAGAGCTTGCTCACTGAAATGCACCGACTCGAGCAGGAGACCACATGGGACCACCTCGACTACCGTCCGCAATAGCATCGGCACCCATCAGTACCCTGGCATCCCGTGGCAGGTCCCAGCAAAACAATAAGCAGAGGGACCGTTGCCGCAACAAACCGCAGCAGTCCGAGTTCTTGAGCAGCGGTGGGGAGCAAAGCACCAGCGGGCGGTAAGCTCCCTCCCTGCTAAAAGCACTACACCAAGAGTCCCTGCAGGGTAGACACTGAACAAGGCCCAACGGAGGTACCACCAAGAATTGGCACTATTTGGCCAGCACCCCTCAAAGGGGAAAGTCCCTCAACGAGTCCAGTGGCGCAGGCGGCAACCTACTCAAAACACAGACACGTAGCGCAAGCTCTCCCCCCCCCCCCCAGATTGCAAGCTGCAGGACAAAGAAGGAGGACCCAGAAGTGCTCCGGGAAAATGCTGGCCGACCCACCTCACTGGGGGAGCCCACAGCAAGTTTAGGAGCCACCCAAGGAGTCACGGCACAGCCCCGGGACTGCACCCAGCCGGACAACACTCTGAAACAGGCCACACACTGAGGTGGCAAGCTCAAGAACCCCCTCAGCTACCACCAAAGGGGAAAAACCACCAACCCATCAGTAAAGCAGAGCCCATAGTTCCTCAAAGCAGGAGGGCATCCACCATTGTTCTACCCCCACCCCAACCGCACAGGGCATCCTAGAACACCAAAAACTGCCTTTTAACAGAATACGCACACAGCCATTGGGTTAGCACTGGAAACAAGCAACTCCAGACTCAGTGGAACGCCGGGAGAGGGGGGCATCAACTCGCAGCTGAACCAAGGTCTCAGCCACGCATCGAGACCAAACAGGCAAATGCTGCCACAGCATACCAGCGGCAGCAGAAGCTCCCACACCCAGTCCCGAAAAGCGGACAAACATTTTAGGGGGGCGCACCGGAACCAACATCATAACCATGGCGAAAAGTGGTAAAGCTACGAAACAAACGGATATTGTGGCCCTGATGGGCAACCCCACCTCGGAGAAGCTAAAAAAAAACGAATAGATATCGGGCCCTGCTGTGGAGTCGGCCAGCACACCTGAAGGCCCGGGAAGTGGCCCAATCAGCAACCAAGTCTGACCTCAAAGACCTACTAGCAGCAATAACAAAGGAGCTCCAAAGGGGAACCGAAGAGGTCATGAAGAAAATCCCGGCGCTCGACAAGAGGTTAGCAGAGGTGGAACAACGCACAGCAGGGTTGGACTGGCCCCATCGGCCCATCGGCCACTGGCCGATGACCTTTGGGACCTGGGGGCCAGTTTTTTCCTGAGGCGACCCCTGGGCAGTTTTTTTTTTATTGTTTATTAGGTCGGCGCAGGCGCGGACGGCCCAAGCTTAGGTAGGCCTTTTTTTTTGGGTGTGCGCTGTGCGCACGGTGCATGTGCCGTGCCCGTGGCGGCCTGGGCCGCTGGGCGCGGCCTGAGCAGCCAGCTCACCTCGGGCGCCGGGCCCGAAAAGGAAACGCAAAGGAAAGGAAACTGACACATTGTCAGTCACGCAGCGCTCTTACTCTCTGGGGAGTGGGGGGGCCGGGCCGGCCCACCCAGCCAGGGGAAGCCTCTGCGGCTAAGCCTGGAGCTGCCGGTGCTCTTGTCCTGACCTGAGGAGCATTAGCATATTCATCAAAGCAAGGTAACAACAACACACACGTTGTTACCTTGCTTTGATTTTTGCAATGCATGATGCATGCATAAATAATCATGATGCATCATGCATATGAGAGGGCAGGCCATGCCAGGCCGGCGGCGGCGCATCGGGTCCCCCACCCCCTGTGAGAATTTATAGTGTAGTCGTGTTAACAATAACAAATGAACGAATACAAACTCCGGCGGGGGTGGTCTGCAGTCAGACTGTAGCACACAGCAGGAGGTTGGCTGGGCTGCTCACTCCCTCTGGCTCCTCTGCCTGCAGGGCTGGGGCCTGGCTGCCGGGGGCGGGGCTGCCCAAGTTCACACACAAGTTGCTTTCAACTTTCAGGAAGTATCAACAAGTTGTTGATACTTCCTGAAAGTTGAAAGCAACTTGTGCCTGGGGCTGCGATGACAGACAGACTCCGTGCCGCCACAATCTTGGAGCCGGAGAGAGTGTGGACATGTGGGTGACTCTCTCTCTGGTGGTATAGTGGGCCTCCTCCTGACCCTGGCATTATTTTTTGGACACGAGTCGACGAGGCAGGCGGCAGCCCACAGAGAGTCAGCCAGCTGAGCCAGCCCAGTGCCCATTGCCAAGACTGACGAAGAAGACACTGTCTGCAGACTGCATGCAGCCAGCAGGCAGCAGCACTAGTAGTGGCTACGGCGCTCACAGCCAGCAGCCTGCCCCCCCTGAGCCTGGCCCCCAGCAGCAGCAGCAGACTGAGCCTCGGCCGGGGCGACTTTGCTGTCTGTGTCTGCATTGAGGCATCGACTTGAGACCTGCTGCAGCCTGCCACACACCACACATCGCAGTCGCAGCGTCCAGTATCGACGGTGAGTGCCACTGAAATTAGATAATTATTTCATTATTTATTCTGCTCATAGTCGCCACTACTGCCCCTGAGCGATCCGCCCGAGACTTGCATTTTGACAGACTTTTTTTTTCCAAGTACAAACTCCCGCTGCCAACCTTTCGGTGCTTCCTGCAGCACACGAGACACGCACACAAACCACCATGCAGTAACCCAGGAGTGCTGCGCATGCATTCCTGGTTCTTGCTGTGTAGCGTCTAGTCCCCCAGTGTTGGCCTCCTCTCAGCCACCGCTTCTTCTACGGGTGTACGTTTTGTGGCTGAGGCAAGTCTGCCACTCGCCCCACTTCCATGGGCCCTGCTCTGGGCCGTGGCCCTGCACTTGTATGTCCCCCAGTGCTTCTTCACTTCACATGGGGTGATCTGGTGCACATCAATGCCATTGATGTTGTTTGTTGTTTCAAGCCACAGGACACGGCACGCAGCAATGCCGTCTCTATTCCCATCGAGGTTGAAAAGTGTCCTTTGTTTCCTGCACAAATGCTCCAATGCACCCCTTCCCACCACCCTTGATCCCCTGGTCTTTCTTCACAGCCATCTATAGTCTCTGGGGCCAACCAGGCATGGATTGCGGCTGTGTCTAGGTTTTGAAGTTAAATGCAGACTTGTTTAATTCATTTAACAGATTCCCACGTTTTCAAACAACATGTTGACTGGGACAAAATGTGCATAAAAAGTGTGCATCCATCATGGCCTGTTTTGTCATGCAGCACTGGGTCAGATGTCATACATTTGATGTGGAGCCCTTTTCTGAATGGCGACATTGCAGTGGGATGTGTGAGCCTGCATGTGCATCTTTGTGGGATTTCCCATCTCATTGTGATGTGCACGTTTTGCAAAAATCAAGCACAGTGGGCCTAATTAGCAAAGAATGGACACTGGACCCCTTCAGCATCTCAGATTAGCGCATGCAACCTCATGCCTGATTCACAAAACCTAAAACTGCTGCAAATCCGGAAATGCCCAGAGCATCTCTGAAACGCGCATGATCAAATCTGTGTGAATCACATTTGTACGTGAGCATCTCAGAGCTTCTGGCATCTCAGGGCTGGATTTCGTTCTGGGCCTTGTGAATATGCTATAAAAACACCAATTCATGCTATCCTCCCCATTCTGTGACCACTTAAGCAGTTAACGAGTGTTAAATAGCTTTTAATACCCTTGATTTCTGACAGCAATGTCACAATTCTTCATATTATTAAGCGCCAGCAGTGTTGCTGTCACCAGAGGTCTTGTATGTGAAGTGCACTTTGTATATTGGTGTATGCCTGATGACTTGTTTGCCTGTGCACTGCCCAAATTAAAAGTCCCCGAGGGATTTGGGACATGCATACAACGCCCTGGACTAGTTTCTTGCTTGGTAAATGCAGTGGGGCCTGAGAGGGAGGCGGTGCCCTGCAGGGGATACCCCTCAGGGCGTGCCTTATGTTGGCCAATTCCAGGATGTCCTTTTTAGTATAATTCGAAAGGTCGAAAAGCTTTGATGTGTTGCGGATCTGGGTGGTAGTGTGCCGGCATGGGTGTAATTTTAGGGGTGGGACAGGGGTGTTTGTCCCCCCCAACTTTCATGGAACACCATTTTGTCCCCATTCATTTGGTTGGGACACCTTTTTTTCGGATGTTATGTCCCCCCAACATTTTCAGCAAAGTTACTCCACTTTGTGCCGGGGCTGCAGTCAATGAACTGTGTCGGAGGTGTGATGTCCGGGCGATGTCCTGAAATGCAGCCGTGTACTTGGAATGAGCAGCTGATGTGAAATCATAGAAATTGTACACAGGCACAAGTGCCGTTATCACGAGGGCACACATTGCCTTAGTACAGAAACATACTCTTGCAATGCAACCTTGCACCAGAGCATTGTTTATCCTACACTTATTCCTTTGCCCTGGTGCAAACATTCCTTGAAATTATATTTGTTTTTCACAAGGGCAAACAAGTGCCACTTGCCCCAGCACCAGTGCAAGTTTTCTGTAATACCACCCAGGAATGCATCTCTTCTGCGCTGCCTGCAAACCCTGCGCTTGGAGGGTTAATGCACGAGTGGGCGCAGCATAATATGCATGACCAGGAGCTAGGACTGGCCTATCGGAGGCCTGTGAGCTTTTAAGGTTAGCTGGTGCCACTGCGAGGCTGGCGAGGGAGGGGGCACTCTCAGTCCCCTGTCGCTGTGTCCCGAAGGCGGGCTGACTCTGCTCCAGCCCCAGGCTCTCCATGGGGACTAGCCTCCCAGAGAGCTTGCAGGTGTAGCTCTAAGGTGTCCCCCTCCGCCCACTCCCGCACACATTAATGGAAAGAAGGCACCTCCGGGGAATGGCAGGCGAAATCTCCAAATTCTGCTTTGCTGGAAAATATGTCGCCCCTCTAACTCTTTACTGTGGGCTCTCAAAAAGTATTTGCACGTGCTGTGAGCTGGCACAAAAGGAAGGCCAGAAAATAAGAGACCTGAAAGGAGCCCCGAGACCCCTGGTGCCATGCACCATCAGAAGCCCAATGCCAGTGGCGTGTATCAACCCAAACAGCTCTGGAAAGCAGACCGCAGGTTGCAGGTTCGAATCCCAGCAAGGTCATCTCAACCTTTCATCCTTCTGAGGTCGATACATGAGTACCAACACAGGTTGGGTGATATTGTATGCATATTAGTTATATTAAAAAAAGAGCTTGAGCGTAAGTGCTTTACAATAACCTATTATCATTTGGCCTTGGACGTCTGTTTGGATTCACAGTAATTTGACAATATGGATCTATACACACAGATATTATGGTACATATGGTGATTCATTCTTGTATACACAGTTATGTTATTTGATGAGTTGTGTTGTAATGTAACAGACACATGAACCCTGCATAAGTAGCATTTTCTGTAAAGTCGTGAATTGACGCGAATCACGGATGAGGGTTTGAGGGCCACTTTTTTTGATGCAAGGGGTGGGCCACTTTTTTGATGCGAAGTGTGGGCCACTTTTCTTTGGGTGTCCGGGCCTATTTCTTGTCCCAGTCCGACCCTGACGCACAGGAGACCTGGAAAACACTCTATGCCAAAAAACATGGACACAATAGTAGCCCTGGAGGCGAAATGTGGCCTACTGGAGCTCAAGCAAGAGGATGTGGAAAATCGTTCCAGGAGGAACAACATCCACCTCCGGGGAATACCCACAACAATCACTGATGCAGAACTGGAGAACTTTACAATCGAATGGTTTAGATTCATCCTAACCCTCCCAGATTGCACTCCTCTCGAGCTTGACAGGGTCCATCGAACAGCCCAGAGGCAATCCTCCCGTTCCCTCCTGACATCCTAGCACAGAACCACTTCTTCAAAATAGAGGAGATCATGAGGGAGGCCAGAACATCCAAGCAGATCCTTTTCAGGGGGGCAAGCATCTCATTGTACCAGGATTTATCTATCACGACCCTACAGAAGAGAAAAGTGCTCTGCAACCTCACAGAGTGGCTAATAGAATGGAAAGTGCAGTATCGATGGAGTTTCCCAATGGCCCTGAACTTGACATGGGAAGGAGCTCGGAGGTACTTCCGCACCCCAAGGAAGCAGAGAAATTCATGGGAAAAGGGCCAGAACGCGGAGACTCCGAATCTGAAGCACATAGCCAAGACAAGACGAAACCACCTACGACCGGAGCTTGGACACGGGCTATGAGGAAACGCAGACTTAAGGGCCTACGGAAAGCTACGGAACCAGCCTGATCCAAGTACAACGACCACAGCCAAAACCCAGCTGCTCTGTGGCGACCCTCACGCATAAGTTACCACCACGGCATAACCACAGACACCCCACAGAGGGAGCTCAATATGGGAGAGGGGACACCATTGACCCAAGGTGACACTGCAGACACACAATCTCAACAATCCCCTACCCCAAGCGTAACACAATGCACACGGTCCCACTTTGTCGGGCCTCACGCTCTCCAGCTGTCCTGTTGACGGCGCTTGGGAGCCGTTGGCCCCAATTAGCTTGACGATGCGGTCCAGCCAGCCTACCCAATTGGATGAGGCTGGTCTTGGTCCAAGGAGATGGGGGGGGGGAAGTTGTGGGAGGGGGGAAGAAATTGGAGGGGGGTGGGCGAAAAGTTGGGGCATGTTAGCCCCTAGGGAGGAATGTGGCACTACAACACAGATTAACATAATCATAATACATATATTTTCACCAAGGGGGGCCCGCCAGACCCTGGCTCGAATAAAGGAGCTCTCAGTGGAGCTACCGCATAAACCTAACCGGGCTGGAGGAGAATAGAAATGTCCACATTCTCACATGGAATGTGGGCGGCCTCAACTCTCTGTGAAACTCTCTGTGAAAGCGCAAATCAGTAGAGAGCAGGCTCAACAATCTAGAAGACGATGTCATACTCCTCCAAGAGACCCACCTGTTGTCCACCGACTAACACCGCTTGAGGCTTTGGCGATTTAAACAGGCCTACTTTGCTTCCTCGGGGGGGAAAAGAAACGTGGTGTTAGCAATCCTATTGAGCAACAATTTCCAACTCCGGGACCCCACCGTAAAAAGAGAACCTGCAGGCAGGTTCCTCTTGGTAAAGGGATACATCTCAGAACAACCAATCACCATAGCAGGGATTTATTGCCACAACAAGGACCAAGACGAATTCCTACAGACATTAATCCCAACACTGTGGTAACATTCACCAAAGGGTACCCTTTTATGGGAGGGGACTTCAATATGGTCCCAGACCCCTTAGCAGACCAAACCCTCCCACCTGGATTACACCCAAGCCCTAACCTTCGCCAAGCTAATGCGAGAGACGGAAACAATAGACTCATGGAGGCTCGCTAACAGTGGGGCCAGGGATTACACCTTCTACTCCAACGCCCACGCAGGTCACTCTCAGATTGACCTGTTAATAATCACAGGGGCCCTATTCCCATGCCTGGAGAATATACAGCTCCACACTCGAATGATCTCAGACCATGCCCCAGTATCAGCAGACTTAGCAATAAGTGGGCTACCAGCACCCTCTCCAAGGCACTGGAAGCTAAATAGCTCCATACTCCTAGGCAAGGTAATTAAAACAGAGGTGAGGGACTCACTGACAAATTACTTCAAGGAAAACACAACCCATGATATGCCCATCGGAATAATATGGGAAGCTATGAAACCTGTAGTCAGGGGAGCATTGATCACTGCAGCAGTGGAACACTACCGGATCGCCAAGATCCAAGCAACCGCCCTGGAGCTAAAAGTCTCCGAGATAGAGAAGAGACTAAAAATTCATAGCTGGGTTGCACTGGAAATCCATTGGGCGGACCGCTTGGCCAAAGCCCTCGCAGACACAAAACAGTTTTACTACAGCAAAACTAACAAGTCAAATCGAATACTCGCCCATAAGCTGTAACCGAAACACAAAAGGAACAATATAGTCTGCATCACTGGGGAAGATGGCATAGCCCGATACACAGACACAGGAAAAATGAATGCCCTCCTAGCCCATCACAAATCAGTTATGACTGGCCCGCCTTCCCAGCTCGAGGTCCAACGCCTGAACAAGCATTACCTACAAACATCCACAGCACCCAACACGAAACCCCAGCTCAAATCCCTTAAAATCCCATTAACGGTGGAGGAAGTAGTAGAAGCTATCAAGTCCCTGAAGAACAGTGCCCCAGGCCCCGATGGGCTAACGGCAACATTCTCCAAATCATTCATGCAGACACTAGCCCCACAGCTCACTCAATTATTTACCTCATTCCTAGAATCCGGGACGATCACTAAATCAATGGGGTAATCCCTCACCATACTGGTCCACAAACCAGGGAAAGACCCAAAGCAGGTAACCTCTTACAGACCAATAACGCTCATGAATCTAGACGGGAAGATCTACTCCAAAGTCCTAGCTGCCAGACTAGGGAAGCTGCTCCCAGAGCTGATGGACAGGGACCAAACTGGGTTCATTCCTGGGAGGGGTATGTTGGATAACATCAGAAGAACGCTAGATCTAATTGAGAGCACCACGCGGCAGAAGGAAGAACTTCTGGTCATATACCTAGATGCGCACAATGCGTTTGACCTAGTAGGTTGGGACTATATTAAGAACATGCTCGAACACATGGGGTTTGGCCACAACTTCACAACATGGATAATGGCGAACTACCAATCCCCAACAACCCAGCTACGAGTAAATGGGAACAGATCAGAAAGCATAGCCATCACCCGGGGAACATGCCAGGGGTGCCCACTCTACCCCATGGTGTTCGCACTATCTATGGAGCCCTTTGCGGGAAGGATCAGGCAAAACCTGTAAATACAAGGAATCTCAGTGGGTAGCGGGGAATATAAAGTGGCATTATATGCCGACAACATTCTCCTAACAATAACACACCCTAGCACTTCCCTAGTCCCCCTACGAAAAGAGCTAGAAGCGTTTGGAAGAGTGTCGGGATTCAGGGTGAATTACAACAAAAGCTGCACTAGCAATCAACATTACAAAGAAACAGAGGGAGGAACTAGCCCCCAAATTCCCTATCCCCTGGGCCGAAGGAGCAATCCAATACCTAGGTGTATGCATCCCCAAAAACCATGCCCAGATATACCGAAGCAATTTCCAACAACTATTTAGAGAACTGATAAGGGATGTACACCACTGGAACAAACGGGAGATCTCATGGCTGGGCAGAGTGGCAGCAATAAAAATGAACCTGATCCTCAGGCTAATCTACCTCTGCCTGGCACTACCAGTACACATCTAAAAAAATTAGCTAAACCACCTACAGCGAACCATACTAAAATGTATCTGGGGGGAAGAGGGCCCGAATAGCGAAACGAATCATGACACGAGGCCGCAACGTGGGAGGCCTGGGAGCACCAAAGATAACCAGATACAGGCAAGAGGCCCAACTAGCCCATACATTCACATGGACACAAAGCTCAGACCCAGCCTACTGGAGACAGATAGAAGAAGCATGGTGCAAATCTCCCCTAATCGTCCTCCCACAAATCCGGCTGCCAAAAAAAAAGCCGAACACAGGACACTCAAAAGCAACGCACAACACAGTGACAAGTTGGAAAGCAGCAGCACGAAAATGGGGATGCACAGGAACTCTAGGCCCCCTGACACCAATATGGGGCAATCCAGACTTTTCCCCAGGCCTCCAGCCTCTAAGCTTTGCCGCATGGCAAGAAGTGGGCAATCAAACAATCTCAGACTTTCTAGAGGGTGGCAACCCACTAACGTTCGAAGAGTGCAAGACCAAATTCAAAATCCCAGAAACTGAACAGTTCTGATATTCCCAGATACGGCACTGGCTATCCTAAAGAGCAGTCAAGGAAAAGGGCTCCAGAGACCTAAAGGCGCTAGAGCTGACACTAACAACGGCCTCACCCAGAGGGAAGGTCTCCACATTATATCGCCTCCTGGATAAACATGACCTCGCAATCAAAAAGAGACATATGATCAATTGGGAGAAAGACCTGGGGCGACCAATAGATGAGGGCACCTGGAGCAAGATCTGGACGAGAACCCACAAAAGCACCCAATGCATCACCAACAGAGAGTGCGGATATAAGATCTGCTGCAGATACTACATCACGCCCACACAGCTGCAGAAAGCCAACCCAAACATTCCACCGGGCTACTGGCGGGGCTGCAAAGCTGAAGGAACCCTGTTCCACCTACTATGGACATGCCTGCAAGCAGCTAACTATTGGAGAGAAGTACTAGACCACATAAAAGCAATCACAGGCCTTGCAATCGCCTAGGACCTAGGGATTGTCTTGCTGGGGGACACAGGGGACGGGGCACTACCTGTGACAGGAAACATAGCTTGTCTATGTACATACCTCCTAACAGAAGCAATAATCGCTCTAGCTCTGCTTTGGAAGAATCCTACAGGCCCATCAATCCCACTATGGTGGGCAAAATGCTGGGACAGGGTCGTCGCGGAGAAGATTACAGCTCTATGAGCAGGGAACCTGACCCAATTTCAGAACATTTGGGGTCCATTTATGGACTTCACAGCACAGTTCCCATCCCTCTCCCGCAGACCCCCACTCACCCGCTGGCTCAGATGATCTGAGAGACTGAGACACCACAGCGGCATCGCTACCATCCCCTCTCCCCAGACTGAATCTCCGGCCAGCCCAGAACCAAACTCCTCTCCACCAATAAACCATCAAGCCACTAAATCAATATGCGATATAATGTATTCTGAAATATATGCAATGTCTGATGTGCTGCTATAAGTTAAAATGCCAATAAAATGTTATATTGAAAAAAAATATGTCAGGATAATCAAGCCGTTGGCTTCCCTTACCCACATTTTCAGCACGGGACAAGGCGGCACACTCAAGCTTAGCGCAGTCTCTGGCTTCTCTAGCACGAGCGTGCAGTCAGAACTTCATCATGGCCTTCTGTGCCAAAGTCTCTTTGCCATTCAAAGTCTCTTTTTCAGAGGGCCTGATGCAATACAACAAACAACAAAATTCCTAAAGTCCCTTTCTCCTTAGGGTTTCACATGTACAAATTCTCCATTGATTTTCTGTTCACCCTGGTTCCCCCTCCGCCAGGCTCAGACCCACCTTTTTAGGATTTCCCATGTACACATTCTCAAGTGATTTTCTGTTAATCCCGGGTCCCCTCTGCCGGGCTCAGACCCACTTCAACACAAAACCTGCTCGGGCGATTTTTGCTTCACCCCAGATCCCCCTCCTTCGGGCTCAGACCAACTTCAACACAAAGCTTTCAATTGATCTCCCTCTGCCGGGCTCACCCAACTTTATCAACTATATATTATAAATCTTCTTTACTGTATCAATATCAAAGACTTTGGATTTTGCACTGGGTTTCGCTTGACCCATCGCAGGACCACTTCAATTCTCTACAACTCTTTCACTTTGCAGCTGGATGCCTTCAATTGAGCACCCACACAGTGCCGGACCCCTCTGTCAAAGGTATTGTATACTTATTTAAAAGGTCCATTCACTCATCAGCAGTTCAACTTTACTTGCATCTTTCATCACACATATTTCAAACAATGTTCATTCCAGTGTACACCATACAATGTTGCCGCTTGCAACCTTGGCTTAAACACAGACCGGTCTTGTATTGGTCTCCCCAACTAACCGGCTGCGTTGATTATACTGATGCTGCTTTGTACTTGGAGCCAAGGACAGTACCACGGTGGCTGAGAATACTCCCCGCCTTGATTCTTGACACGGGAGGGCTCCCAGGTATCTCCGACACAAAATGCAGGATTCTTCAGCCTGTTCTGCTTTTCTTACGTTTTCCAATCTCACGGGCTCATGAAAGCAACAGTTCCTTGTCGGAAAGGTCAAGGGACCTTCCCTCCTTGCCTTAGAACTGCAGTTTCCTCGTGTGCTTTGCCTCGCGCAGAGTCTGCTCTCGTACTCTGCCTTGTATCCGTTGTGGGGAAGCTTAATGGAAGTCAGGTGTGTGATGGTCAGTAATTGCCTGACCATTGTATTGGGACTCGTCAGGTATACGTCTCAGTGTTAGTCCATTTTCTCTCATGGCGGGCTGTCCGTGAGAAAGTGTTTGTGTTGTAAAGGGGAGATGGTTGCAGTTCTTAAATATCATACAGGGTAGTATGGGGTAAAGGTGTTTTCAAGGCAAGGGATACCGCGTCTCACCATCCGGTGTCCCACTCCCTGCAGACCCCTCACCCAGATGATCCTCCCGCACCGGTCCACCCACAGGGAACTAGATCCAAAAGCACTGGCCGTGTCCTGGCCACCTGGATGACATATCACCGGGGACTAGTGGGTGAGAGCCCTTCTGGTTTCTCACAGATGTCAGCAGCAAAATAGTATTCGAAAGTAAAGTTCCAAGCTTCTTCCAGCTCTTTGGTTTTATCTCAGCTTTCCCTTCCCCAAGTTTAAAACAGTTCCACAAATATCTCAGGGTTCTCTTGCCCAGGAGTTCAACACAGTTCAACAGTTCCACAAAGGCCTCAGGTTTTCCCTTCCCCAAGGGTTCAACACAGTTCAGCAGTCTCAGGGTTCCCTTCCCCAAGACGCCAGCTCCTTCAACTTGAAAAAACCCCAAGTATCCTCTGGCTTTTAAAACAGTACTAGTTCAACTCCTTGTTCATTCAGGCGTTTTAATGATTTGCATAACTTGCTCTATTTCTGCATTTGCCAGTCACTTCAGCAACTGTTATAACATATATGCTTCTTTGCAATAATTTTCTTTTTCTATTATGCTTCTCTGCAATTGCTTTTCTTGACTCTTTGCCAGTGGGGTCACTCGCAACCGATAACCCTGCTTTCATTAACTCTTTTCAAGTAGAGGTCACTCGGCCTAGGCAGAGTTGTTGGATGTCACAGTCCACCAATTACAGGTCACACAACCAATAACCCTGTGCACCTTTTTATTCTTCCGGCTTTGGCCAACACATGTTTTTTTCTCTCTCAACCTGTAGTCGTGTAGATGCCTTTCTCAACCTGTAGCCCTGGGGACACTTGTATCTTGTTTCAATACTTATTTCACCTTCTTCTTGGCAGTCTTTTTGGCTTTGACACAACTTGTATTTCATACAGTTCACTCCTTGATAGTTGACCCTTTTCCTTCTTGGCAGTCTTCGGGACCTAGCCACACATGTTATATCATACCATTCACTCTGGGGTGTTTACTCCTTCCCACCACCTTGCTTTCACGTCATTCATAAATCCTCATAATGGTTCATCACTTGATTTGCTTTGTCACCGTATTAAAGAAAACACACTTGTATCCTTTAGTTCGTTATTCAATAATGCTCTTTGCCAAAGTACGTCACTTGCTTTATAAACATGTTCATCATATCTTTCAGTTAGTTTGGTATTCAATAAGGCTTGTTGCACCTGTCAAAAGTACTTATACTTGTTAACTTGTTCGTCATTCACAGTCATCTCCTTTGACCTTCCGTATCATGTGCATTCATATTCAGTTCGTTCGGCTTTCAGATGTGCCGATTTTCAGCCCCCGAAGTGCCACGGTACAAGTGTTTCCTTCTCTGCACTTATCGGTATCTTCTGGGCTTCTCCGTTTGCTCCTCTTTGCCCCATCTGCCAGCAGGATCCCCATCGAGTAGTGCTCGCCATCCTTGGCAGTTTGCAGCCCCGCTCTTCCACAGCGGGAGCTGTTGAGAGCCCCTATCACTCTCTCAACCTCCGGTAACACCCAGGAGGCTTCAGTGCTCCACAGCTCCTGCTGTGGGCACTGGGGAAGTGGGACTGGACTGCAGGAGTCTCGACCCTCTCATGGGCAGCCTTGACCACGGTGTCTCCCTCACACTCCTGCTTAGCCTGGCTTTCCTCCAGTGTGTTCCTTCCAGCCTGCTCCACCTCCAATACTCTGCTCCCTTCTCCTTTTTTTCCCTTCTTATACACCTGGCGCCTGTTTAAAGGCTGCAGGTGTAAGTTATCTACTTTAATTGCCTGACCTTGATGAACCATATTAGCAGGACGTGCCTGGCCATTGTAGTTGACCTCCTCAAAGCCCTCTCTCGTCTCAGCACCAAAGTGGTGTGAATGCAGGGAAGTGTGCATAACTCCTAGTTGTTTCCTCCTCATCCCAGTCTTAAGGTCAAAAGGATTGGGGGACCTTTTGAGCGGGATAAAGAGGCATCAACTGACAGCAGCCTGGGACATTTATGTTGGAATAAAGAGGCAACGACTGACACTACCCAAGAAAGGCTGGGGGGATATTGGTTTCACTTTGATCAGGAAAAGGGGAATACCATAACACACCCAAATGAGGATGAGTTTGCTTAGTTGATCTCTTCCTTGTTCTAGTATAACCACAACATCTCTGAGGCTCACTCTGAAATGATGAACATTTATGAGGTTGACAGTAACCTACAAACGCTGGTGGGATAGAGGGTTCATTGTGAAAAGGGAATGGGGAATACCATGTCACACCCAAGGAGGTCCTCTCCTTACTCCCCCGAAGTTACTCCACCCAGGTGATCCTCCCTCGCATATCCACCCCCAGGGTCGGGATCCAAAAGTAATGGCCATTCCCTGGCCACCTGAGCAGAGGATGTCGGGGCGGAAAAGGGGAGGGGAAGAATGGGTTACTCACATAAGTTCCCTATACTCCCAACCCTATAGGAAGGGAATTTGTTCTAATGAAATAAGACACTAGATTTCACTGCAATGAGAAACCAACAATCTCTCTCTCATCTTTGATCTCATTTTATGCTGACCAGATGACAATGCAACTGAGACATGTTTCATGTCCTCCACTATCAATTAACAAACAAATGTATTCTGGTGTGATACGTGTTTAATTAATTTCAACTTAACGGACTGAAGCGCCTGGTACTATTGATTTGCAGAAGGATATTCCATGAAAAAGCACCCCAGGGATGTGCGGGATGGAGACATAGTATAAAAGTGGTATAATTGTCCTAGGCATTCAGTTGTAGAATCATCTTTTTACATTGCGTTCATACAATAGAACAGTCTTTGGGATCTGCAGTTAGAGGATGCAAAGAACTTAATTTAGAATTCCACTTACAAGCTTATTTTCAGGCAGATTGACTTGTAGACGTTTGATTTAAAGAGGTAAATATGAGCTAACTTCTATACTATCAAGAAGCATATCTAAGTTGAAGCTCTGTCAGGTTACCCGTTCTTATTTAGTGGCCATTTAGTAGAAAACTCTTTTTGGTGAATTTGTTAGAAACACCCGTAGTGGATCCCAGGGAAAATGACTTGTAGGCTTCAATACCAAACTTATCATTTTAGGAGGCATATTTAGATTATAATATTAAAGATGAGAACAGACCTCTAATCACAAAAGAAAAGAAGGAACATAGTTTCGAGTGAGACAGTCAACCTTGAAAATTGATATTCAACTCGACTCATAAGAGTTAGTAATTTTTCGAAAGACACTCCAGAGATGCTGGGAAATATTGAAACCCAGCTCTGATTTAGGCCATGTTCTAGTGGGATAACCAACAGTTCCTTGAAAGAATCGCATAATTTGAGTATATCTAGTCTATTAGCAACCATGTAAAGCCCAATCCACCACTCATGTGATATCACTGTGAAAAAATTGCAAAGAAAGCATGTTAGTATCAGCACAATAAACCATTGTTCTATACAGACTGATGAATCAAGTGGCCAGGGAGGGCCACCTCACTAATGATACTCAATTTATGTTTTCCATTTGTGTGTGGATGGCACAGCTACCCAAAGGTATCTCAGTCCTCAGCCTAATAGACGGGCATTAGTGGTGGAACACATTTAGAAGAGTAGGAATTTGATTTCCATCCTGAAGGAGAATAGGTTTTCTATGTAATTGTTAGATGCCCTGACAGATATCCTGTGTTTAGCAGCAGTATAGTAGCAAGTCCTACCCAAACCACAAGCTCCTTTGACTCTGAGGACATAGAGCAGTATAGAGGCATTCGATCTTGGGTTGTGGACAGGAGAGCAGGGCTTATATGGCTTTTGATGTACAGTAGCAGAGAGCCACATGTAGCTTTGTGTTCTAGTGTGAGAAGTATAAATGCAGTGCAGAGTTGGACCAGGTACAAATGAAGACTGGTATGTCTATCTGGGGTATTGGATACACTCCTTGCTCCAGTAATTTTGAGGACTTGCAACAAGCTGATCAGGTACTTTTGATCACCAGCATAGAGATGTACCCGATAATCGCTCTAGCTTTAGTTGCACACTGAGTCTCAGATAAAAAGACTACGGTTGATAAAAGGGCATCAGATAAAAATGTGCTGTGTTGAGAAACCAAGCTAATTTGGGATATCGTGGACAAAGTAGGTTCAAGCAGGACACCCAGGGCCAACCCTTTGTTAGAAATACGAATGGGGAGACCCACGAGGTGTATCTCTTAATATATTGACATAGTTCGTGGAAATGTTTTAGTGGAAGAAACTAGAAAAAGTTATTTTTTTTTTCTCTCTGGTTAAAGCTTAAGTGTTTCTATGTCATCCAACTTTCGTTGATAATAAAGATGGACTGAACATGCAAGGTATTTTCTTCATGGTACTTAGCAAGTTTGCAAACAATTTAAGTATCATCGGCAACATTTTGGAAGACGACTTCAACATTGGCAAGAAGGTCATGCATGGGATTTAAGTGAATTTAAAAGAATAATGGCGAGATTCAGGATCCCTGGAGGACACCACAAGTAACTGTTCTTGGGTGAGAATATTTGTTTCCAATCTTTACTGTAGAGGCTCATCCAGGAGACTTCTTTGGCAGAGGCACTGCAATCGACTGAAACCTTTCTATTCTGGTATTGTGATTCAATGTGTCGAAGGCATAGGACAAGTCTAGCAGCATGCGCGATCCAGCCTTGCCATTGCCTTTTAACTGTAGTAGCCTGTCCTTGATGTTGATTAATGCTATTATGTGCTACTAGCAGGGCGGAAGCCAGACTGATGGTCTCCTAGGAGTCAATGTTCGACATACCTCTGGAGTTGGGTAGTGGTGATTTTATTCTGACTTTTTAATAGGAAGTTAACATTAGTGATAGGTTCGTAGTTGGAGCAGATATTTGGATCAAAGGTGTTGATTGATTTCAAGTTGGATGACATCTAGACTTAATTTATTGATGGCATTTACCCTGTTTTTCTAAAATGATTGATCGACAGTACTGAATTGTTAACACACGATAATTGGATAATTTCTCATTAGGGAAGTGCAAATGGCTGTTAAAACCATTTTATTAACAGGAAATTGTATGTGCGTTTTGTTCAGCCATGAAGAAGACTCTGTAGCAGAGGTTAAACAAGCCATTGCAAACATGTGTTCCCTGACATGCCTTTTTATTGGTGATTGTTGAATAAAGGACAATGCTATGTATTCTTGAATGGAATACATAGCATGGTCACTTCAAGAAACATTTGGTTGGTGCAACAGGCAGACCAGGAGATAGCCATCGTTCATAGCATGTGTCAGCGAGAGGGCAGTTTTGGACTATTGGATCACTTTCATTTGACCAAAGTTACCCACGAAAGATGATTTGTAAAATGAAAGGCCAGGAACGGACATATGGTATTCTTGTGACACCGATGCATATGGCCAGACCTACCTCTTGGACAACTCTTACATGGTCGGTTACACAACAAAGACAGTAGTTTCCCATGGACTTGGTCGACCATTGTCATTGTAGGAGATCATTCTGGTGCCTATTGCCCCCTCAGAGGTTTCCACTGGTTGAGTGATTCCATTTAATGTGAGCAAGGATTGTGAGCCTCTTTAATGTAGGCATACTCATGTATGTTCAGTGTACAACTAATGCACTGCCTCTTTGTAATCGTGCACTTTGCACAGTTCGTTTTACAGAACAAAATTACAGTTTTGATAACCAAAGCAAATCATTGTGTGCTGTTTAATCAGTGCAGATAGGTGAGCAGAAATCTCATGGGGTCAGATGTGAATGCAGAGGCGGTGCAAACTGCCACGGAATGGGCAACTCAAGCCATGTGCAGTATTGCCATTTGAGGCAGTAAGACTGAGAGCACCAAATATACTGCCCAGCCATTAAGGCCAGCCAGTATTCATCTTCTGACCTTTTGGCAAAGGCACCTGCATGTATGCTTAATGCCTCCTGCCATGTTGCAGTGAATATGCAGCTGACATTTTGGCTACCCACGAGTGCGCCCATAAGGATGCCACACCTATCACTTGATGCATTCAATGTTCTAAAAAAGAGCAGAGAATGTAACAGATACGATGAGAAGTTCTTTGATAAGTTGGCATGACGTAGAATTGTCCGCACCTTAACTTTCTTTACCTGTCTTTCTGATGCACCGTCATGTAAAGTATTTCCAATGTCTATACCCTACTTTAGAGGTGATGACATGGAATTAGAAAGGAACAATATCGGTGCTTAACAGGTTAATTGATTTTAAAGATGAGAGCATACAAGATGCCAGAGGGCAAGGCTCTCTGTGAGGTCAGGGATTCCCTGTAAGTTTGCACTGGGCTAGGTGGTCCTTTGGCCCGTAAGAGATAGGATTCGACTGTATGTAGAAAGGCAATACATAAAAAGGGACAGTAGAATGGTACCTCAATCAGGCAGACATTAACGCACTGTGACACTTGGGAATGTAGGGCCCCTTCCGTATGTGACGCAGCACCTTGTTCTATTGCTTGGTCTTTGTCATCCTCCTCTGTGTCATGATGTGCCTTGCTAGATGTGAACGTGCTATCTTGGCTCACACCCTCGCAAGCTGTGAATGACCTCCCAGGCTATGCCTTTACCCCCTCTGAGTTAATTCATTCTGTCCTCTCTTCACTGAGAATTTTGCATTGCACTTCTATGGTAAAATCACCAAAATACAGTACACAGGAGTTGCACCAGTTGTGCTTCCAGATTCTTCTTTGGTGGGTCGGGTGGCGAGTCTACCCATATATTGAATGCTTACTGATGATTTTAGGAGGTACCTTTACAAAGGGCCCTCAACCCCCCATTCCTTCCAGCTCGATGCTGAGCTGGCTCTATTGACCGAAGACTGGCCCTGAGTCCTTCAGTGAACCCACTTTCCATAGATCACACACATACCACTGAGAGAGTACATAATTGTACCTGTTCAAAGTTGTTAACTTTTTTTTACGATGTCTTGACCATTGCCTCCAATACCACTCAGGTGTTGGGCGAAACATGAATCTTTCATTGGATAACTTTTAAATTCAACATTATGCATACTTTGCAGTTCTCTGTCAGGAATGTGATTGTATTCTCTGGAGTTCAGTCAATTTAAGGACTATCATTACCTTTATTTGTACAAATATATTTGTTAGTGGGGGCCTTGGAGCCACTTAACTTGCCTTGGGTTAAGAAGTCCTCTTGTCCTTGCTTTTCAGCTGTACTGAGGTTGGTCCAGTCTTTCTCCAGGAGTCTGATGATTACTCCCTCTTGTGGCTTTCAAGGCTTCTCTGCACGTGTTCCTTTAACACAATGTTTTCTTGCATTTGACTGCACAGGAGGTGCTATCAAAGAGGGGATTCCATGTCATTTCAGTGGAGTACATTACTTGTATGCAATTTACTTCGTTGAAATTACTTTGAAAAAGCACTTCAAAGTGTTTTTTGCGGAGTCGCACCTCAAGCCCCCCTTTCCCTACACTTACAGCCCAACCCACCCCACCCTCTTTTACCCCTTACCCCACAAACATATGTACATTACAAAGTGTTTTCGAAGTAATGTCGACAAAGTAAATTACATTGAAGTAATTTGCTTTGTGGAAAGCACAGGATACCTATATAGGGTGATACCATTTAATGTTAACCTCTCTTTCTAATGTAAACTTTCCTTAACACCTCAACCACAAACCATGGGCCTAATATAAGCAATGGTTCTGTCACTTGCCATCAAATATAACTCTCCACATTCCCTGACTCTGCATACAGACGTATTCCACTGCTGGGGAGTCCAGAGTGATGCCAAAGCTTCAGCTCTCGCTGTTTTTGTTTTTTGGGCAAATGCTTTGCAGGTTGACCTCTCTGTAGCTGGCCCAATTAATAATACCTTGGGATTGATCAAAGTAAGGATGGTCCCATTTTTGGGTCACATCTCCACGATTTCCTTGGTCCCCATTTCTTCTGATTGTATTGAATCCCCCTAGTGTACTGTAGGCTCTTGGGTCGTACACAGTATGAAACTTCGAAGCTGGCAGAATCCACCATAGAACAATTAATACAAGCAAGACTGTTTAAATCATCTTCACAGTTGTCACGCGCCTTGCCTGAAGCGTATTTACATATCTTCACTGATGTATTCATGGTCCTTGGTATAGTGAGGTTTCAGTGCACCCCGTTTCTATCTGGGAGATAACTGTGCACAGTGCCTATCAGTGACAGATACAGTGGAACCACGCAGTGTAAACATTCTAAATCTAGTACTGCAGACAAAGCCTTACCCGACTAAATTATTAACACTCCTGTTTCGTAGAAAATTGCTGTATCTCCATGCCTTATTAGAACATGATATTTGCCTTTCCTTAAGTTGGTAAATGGGCTTGCAGTATGTTGTGTGCAGGTAAACCAGATTTCTTTGATAGTTTTGCCTCTGGCATAGGACAGAATTGCTCAGTTAGTGTTATAGTTTTCAAGAACGAATCACACCCCAGAATTGGTGCGATATCCTTCCCAGCTGCACTGCCTGCCATCCATTCTCCGACATCAGGACAAAGTGATCTTGCACCGCCTATGTCCTGCTGGGCTGGGGCAGTCTTTCCCAGGCAACCCGCACACTGGTGTGGCACCAGCGTGACAGTCTGTTGGGTCACTCGTGCCCGGTTTCTGCCCTATCCCAAGCAAAAGCGCAGCCCACTCTTCTTCCAGATCATTTCTATGCCCATTTATTTCTATTCATAAAGCGCCACAAAGACTATTAATGCTATTCAGGCTCTGAAAAAAAGTCCCAAGTGTAGATCGAAAAAACAAACATCCAATTTCTGTTGACTGAAAGGCAAATAAGCACGTTTACAATGTTTTCCTAAAATTTTGCAGCTGAGTGGAATCTCTTGGGTTTTACAGCTAACGCTTCCCACAGCATTGAGGCACAGACCATACATGGTCAGCCTCCAAGGTGAGCACGACCGACTGTTGAAATCACCAAGCGAATTGTTCCACCGCAGTGTAGAGAATGCATAGGATTATAACCAAACATCATTTTAGCAAGAAAGATTGATCTTTTGTTCTTAGAAATTGAAAAATGATATACTATGAGATTTAAATGTAATCATGTTCTCTAGTCAGCCAGTGGAGAGATTAATTGGCTGATGAAATGCAGTCTAGGGAAGAGAGGCTTAAAATCAATGTGGATGTTGCATTCAGCACTTGCTGCAAGCACTGAATGTGTGCTTTAGTAAGACTCAGAGTTACAGTATTCCAGTTGTCTAGACAGCAGACTGTTTGCAGCCAAAGCTCTGGCAGGAAGTGATGGGAACAGAAGCTTTCTTTGTATGGTAGGAAAATCATACTATTGCTGCAATGTCCAGGGATGAATCCATTAATACCTCCAGGTTTTCCACTGTTTTATCTGGAGATGGACACATTCCTAAACAAGGAGGCCATAACCTTTTTAAAGTCACCGGGATGGTACAGAAAGGAGTTAAGGTGTCAGATTTAGATCCACTGTCCATCGGGCGGTGCCCAACCACCCAAGAGTCTATGGTAACGAGACAAAAGTGGGATCTAGTCAAAGCGCTACGGTTGGCGCCTCACAGTTTAAAAACAAATCTGGCTATTGTTTGCAAGCATCACAAAATCCATTTAAAGAGACAAATAATTCTGCCAACAGCAGTCCATAAAATTTAAATTGTAAAGGATGTAAGACTGAACCACAAGGAACTCTCCATAATGAAGGTTTCCATTCAGATGAGAAAGGTGGTAGGGAAAGAGATTGAAAATGGTTGGATAGAAATGAGTATATCCAACTCAATATCAGTGAGTGTAAAGCATGTTAGTAGTTGGTGATCAAAGGTGTCAAAGGCTGCTGCACGACCTAATGAAAAAGGTGCTCCATCATCTCCCTTGTCTGCTTGCAACATTAGGTCCTCCTCAATGCTGATTATTCCCATCTGAGTACCAGGTGTGCCACCAAAGGGTGGGCCAAGGGCACACTTACAAAACCGCCGTGCCCCCCACCGGCCCATTCAGTAATGTGTGCCTGTTTTGGTTTGCCAACCCAAGATTTCCTGTGTGGCCACTGCTATGAAAAATGTCTGGGGGTGTTACTGTTCAGTGCTCGGGCCTGGCCGGATACCTGCCTGGTTTGTACCTAAGAGACTTTTGGCTTCTAAATAGAGTTGAAGCGGTTCAGTCACATCTTGCTCCAATATCTTCACAAAGTATGGTAACAGGGAAATGGGTCTATAGTTACCCAGCTCCGTTGGCTCTAGATTTAGATGTTCACCACTGGTCACGGGCTGTTTCTGCAGCCGTTTTCTACACTTTAGCTGGGAATACATCGAAGGGAGGGCATGGCAGTTTACACTTTGGGATAAAGGCCTAAATATCACAAGGACTAGATTTATTTGGACAGTTCTGAACAGGCATCTTCATTAATGCATCCTGTTCATATAGTATCATATACTTTAGAAGTCGTGTCTGTGAAGAATGTATCCCAATCTCTGAGAGGGAACTATACCATTGAAAACACTTTTATGCCATTTCAAGTATAAAACATGTAAACCAAAAGGTCTAGTAATGCAATGTTTTAGAATGAACACTTCAATGATAATAATGATTTGTTATTTATATAGTGCTTTCGCCAAAGAATTGCACAAAGAAGATATTACATACAATTATCACTCAACCGAAGTTGGTACTTATTTATTGACCTAAGAAGTATGAAAGGCTGAGTTAGCCTTGCTGGGATTCGAACCTGCAACCTACAGATCACACATGAATCGTGACAGCAATCACTCAACCTGCTGAGCTATCTCATTGACTTATCACTGCACCACTTATCTTCTTAATTTTGCAAAGATGACATCAACATTCTGAGTTCATTTGTAAACCATTTGTTAATTGTGTTGTTTTTTGGCTTCGAGTCGATAACCTTGCTGGAGCTACTTCATCAGTTTCCACTGTCGAGTCGTAATTGAGCTTCTCACATATCGCAATAGGCTCTGTGTCTGACATTTTGCTCTTCTTCGCATGATGAGAATATATGTATCGAACAGCTGTTAGCACTGCTGTTGTAACGCATTGCATCAATATGTTGCTGGTCTTGGTCCTATCTATGCAAGTAAATTACATTTCATTCTAGAATGGTCGGACCAGCCTGATTTTCTATAGGGTTAGATATTTGATGCAAAGTATGCCCATGAATGTAGGTGGCTGCTTGTATCGAGGTAGAGAAGCCTAAAGGCTCTATATTTTTCACTAATAAGTGTACCTTGGGAGTTGGTTGAACAAACCATAAATTGCAATCTCCTAAAAAAATCTGATGACTGGATTTACATAAAATAAACCCTAACGGAGTCAATAAATCCTCATGGAATATAGTAGAATTCCACAGGGTTCCTGTGAGGCCTGGAGAAAGAGGCCACAGAGACTGATGATTTGTGGAGGGTCAGACCGGAAAAACATCTTTGGATAATTTCATACAGGTACATCAAGCGAGTCAAAAGTTATTGGCAATGGAATTTTCTCAAAAGGTTAGTGAATCTTTGGTTTCCCCTTCATTATTTACATGGTTTTTGCTCTACAGCTAGAGCAACCTCGGGTTGATTACCCATCATTTTTTTTTTTTTTTTATAAAGGCCTCTCCACCATTAGCTTGGACAGTGCAGTCAAGTCTTTTCACTATGTCTAAACCAAATTTTGTCTGCCGCGAATGCAAGGACTAGGTAGCCAGACTCTTGGACCTCTGGGAAATTTCTTCCATCTATCTATTGTGAGGGGTCCGAAATGAGAGGCAGACACAGAGTTGTAACGTTTTCAACATTAGTCATCTTTATTAAAATAACAAAGTTGGATACATGCCTTTCTGTCCCTATCAGAAAGTGTTTTCCTGTCTAGTAAACTAAAGCTAAAGATCAGTCTGCATCTTGTCATCACAATTCTGTATACCGCCCAAAACATATCTGACCCTCACACTAGAAATTAACAACCAAGAAGTGCAAGAAAAAATGTCTCTGATCGAGGTTTAGCAAAAAGTGTTCACATGTCAAGAAAATAGATACATCCAACAAACACATGGTTTCTTCCAAGGAGAAATCCTTGGATCCAGAGAGTAGTTCCCTTCCCTTGGATTATATCTGGAAGGATGGCGAAGGTGTCTTTTTTTAAACAATGTTTCCTTAAGGATGACAGGAATGTCTCTTCCATACAAAAATTTATCAAGGCTGGCAAAAGTGTCTCCTTTACACAACAAGTACTTCAAGAATGGAAAAAGTGTCACTTTTTCACAGCAACTGCTTCAAGGATGGCTAAAGTGTCTGTTGTATACAACAACTTATTAAGGACAACCCTCTGGTATACTTTCCTGCCAGGTATCTTTCACAATGTCTTTTTCTTTCATATACTTTAAATGGATTACCAACCAGGAATCCCCTTGTGGGTTTTGTAGATCCGCTGGTATACTCTCCTGCCAGGTATCTTCCCTCAAAGGCTCACTGCCTGATGTATTTTATTTACCAGAACTTCTTTCAATGTTCTCTCTGTTTTTCAGTATAGCACAGTGGTATCCCTGCGTTGTCTATACTTCATTGGCTTTAGATATCACTTGTTCCAACTTTCCCCATATTGACCTTTCATATATGGAGACTTGTTCAAGTTCTGTATTTTAGCTTCTTCACCAATATTCATTTACTTGTGGCATTACTTGCTCCAACATTGCCCATATTGATATCTCAGATATGGAGACTTGTGCAAATTCTGTCTTCCAACTTCATTAACATTCATCTGCTTATGATAACATGTGCCCCAACTTTCCCCATATTGACATCTCATGCATGAGGATTTGTGCAAATTTTGTCCTTCTATTTTACTTGGTCAGTATTCAAAATTAATGTTGAATTGTTTATATGCCTGTCGATATGCCCCGGGGTCTCTACCATCACTGGCAGACTCACCAGTTTCTGATAGTGTTACCAACCCATGGCACGTTGCTGCGGTGAAGTCTTCACTCGGGGATGGCGTCTCACGCTTTGCAGACTCGCTTCCAGCTCTCCTGTCAGATCTGCATTCACTTGCTGGTGAAGCTGCTGCTGTTAGGCATGACCACGTCCTCGACAGCTTCGCTGCTGCTACCAGCTCTTTAGCGGCTCTCCCTATGTGCCTGCTGTACTTCTTGGGTCACCCACCACTCCGGTAGGTAATGCTTGCAAGAGGTGACTTGAAAGCATCTCCCTCCTTCAGCACAGTCTGTTCCTGTGCGTCTGCCTTCACCAGCGGGTTCTGCTTCCCGCTTCACCCACTCTGCTTCTCTCTTACCTGACTTTCAATTGAACACGCAAACCATTTTTAAATGTCCTGCATAGCTGATCTTCATGGTAACAAGTAGTCTGCATATTTAGCTTGGGGTTTCTTTCAATCCTTATGAACTCCATCTTCCTCTTCCTCATCTCAGACTTGGTGTTATGGGAATTGGACTCCATAGGATTTCTTTGTAGGTCTCCCACCATGATCTTGTTTAGACTTTTTGTTTAGAACAAAAACATCAGCGACAGGGGAATGTTAAATGTGTATTATGTGTTTGAGGTATGAATGGTATTCTGCTCGGGTTTTTTTTCAATTGCAGGAATGTCTAAGGTGATGAGTCATCAAGAATTCAGGAATTGTATGGCCTTCCTCTCTGGGAAGGGGAGAATACTGCATCTCTCCTGAGGGGGTCACCACATTTCCCCAACAGACATCTCCTTCTGTGTGATCCCCCCGCATAATACCACCCCAGGGCAGGATCAGGTAGTGACTGCTGTCCCCTGGCCACATGGGAGCAGATCCCCGTCCGGGGATCAGTGATTACTCCACAGGATTCATCACACTATGTCGTTCTTTTAGAATCTTTCCTTTAGCGAGCCACATCATAGCTAGCCTGCTTGCTAATGTTAAGTGTAGTTTTTTTTGTTTTGCCTCCCTACAGGGCATTAGGTGTTTGTGCTACATAAAACCGCATCATCTGCACATAATGGGGGGGACTAAAACCTCTTTCCGGTCTTAAGGATATATGCTGTGGCTGATAGCAATTCTTTCTGTAAATCATGTATCAACCAGCTAAAGAGCAAGGGCTTGAGTACTCGCTCACTGCTCCGGTGAACTTGAAATAATCTGTCATTCCACCCATTTGGCCAAACCTCTAGCTGACTGTAAAGCCATACTGCAATATTCGCTAATGCATTGGCCACCCCAAGGCTTTTCGGAGTCGCATATTAGTTTATCCAGGCAATCAAAGGCAGTGTTGGACCCCATAAAAGCTAGATCCACGCTGCTCTCTTTGTTTATTTCTGTACCAGCAAATGTAGGCTAGCACACTGCTCTGCTGTCCAAAGTCTTTTTTCCTAAACCCTTATCAACTATGACATTCGTCTTGCACACTGTGAAGCTGGGACATCAATGGGCATGCTCAAGTGATAGAAAACAGGCAGGTGGGTATCTCCTTTTTCAGTTTGGTCTATTAGGTGACGCTTTCACATCATATAAGACAAACTATAATATTTGAGTACATATAGGGAGAAATGGCATATGAGAGGGACACAGAGCTTGTAGGTGTTGTTTGGTTATTTGTCCACCCATTGACTGCCCAGGGCCATGCTTATCCTTATCACCATTCCCACCCAGTTTCTGTCCCTCCTAGACCAAAACCCCTCCTCAGAGGAACACTTTGAGATTCCTCTCATCAAGCCTTACCATCAAAGGATGCATTCAAAATGCCTGCCAGTGTTTACTCATAGCAGTCTTCTGAGAGTTAAGTACTTAATTGGTGAAATAAACGACCTACTGGTGTAATAAAAATGTCTTCACCAGGTCTGCCTTCAGCCACTCAGTTTATAAACACTATGCATAACTTTCACTGAAGTCCTGTTAAAAAAAACAGGTATTTGCATAGCCAACAGTGTTGGCCTGTGAATAGGTACTGGGCATTTGCAAGGCACTGCTATTAGATGCCCAGGTAATCGCACCATTTGGCACCTGCTATTATGAGTAGCCAGTTAATACCACTACTGCAGTACCTGGCAAATGCTTTTCACATGCCTACACAAAAGCCCAAACAGTTGGAATTGCCAATGCATGCTTGAAGATGGGTGTCATAATGCCCCTGGTCCAGTTTTTGGGAATTCACTCAGTTTACAGTACTGTTTTCGAAAGTTTCATCAGCAACTGGCCCCACCGTTCTAAACTCACATTTAAAATGTCCATAGGCAACCAATCTGGGCCCATTGCCTTGAATCTCTTCTGGGTGCTAATTATTTCTGTTATACCCTCCATAGTACTCGATTCTGCCAAATCAATGGGAGGATCCTGAGTATACAACAAATAATTTGCTTCTGATCATCCTCTAAAATAAAATACAACATATCATGGTTAATACAGCAACTGGATGAACATGGATTTATTAGCACATGGAGAACCCTACTGACCTTCCCTCAGCCAATCAGAATGTTGAGACTGCTCTCAGCATCTACTGGTATTGACTCATTTCGGAATATATCTTCTTCAAAAGTAAACCGGGAAACAACAATGCAGTTTCCATGCTAGATTTTTTTCAACAAGACACTTTCCCTCTGGAAGGATTTTCTTTGCTGCAACATGCTACTTAAAATGATAAAGAGAACCCTAAAATATGGGAAAATACTTTCAATGTCTTATAGAGAAATCTTATGTATTTTGCATGACACCTAATGCATGCTCATGTAAAACCCGCTCCAGTATGACCAAGTCTGCAATTTAAATGCTCAACCTACATAGACAACCTTATTTAAGTAACACAAAACCTACATTTAATTAAAAAACCCAGTGTCTATTTACTTTACTCACTATTAAAGTAACAGGATTACTATGCATTGCCATTACCACTATGTGCTAATAGCCTTATAGACCTCTGGAGGTGCCATTATCACATGGGATAGTGACTCTTCCCCAGCTCATAGCCCTCTATTTCGCCTCGTGCCATAAGTTGTCGGGCGGGTCCCTCTCCCGCAGCAATGATTCCTACCTCGTTATGTAAGGCTATATTAATACATCATTATCACTAAACAGTCTTTCAGAGGGGGCTATTGTAGACCAACATACGTAACCATCATCCTGAGAAGTCACCACGACTTCTAAGTTACTCAAACACGTATTTCTCCTGTGTAGCTATGACAATTGTTTTCTTACAATGGAACCTCAGTTGTTGAATTGTGTGGGTGCACCTTTATTTTGCTGCCTCTATTGGGGCACTTTTGGATTCTCGGCAATCTTTTAATATATTTATTTAAGCATAGTTTAAGCTTAACGTGTGTATCGTATTATCATATTCATGAAAATTATATTTTGATGATTTTGCTGTTGATTAGTGTTCAAGAGCTGATTACTAAAGCGTCTTTCATTTTATTATTTCATAATTGCTTGAATAGTTTTTCATTAGAAGTTGACAAGTGCAATCATTCATGAAGCAGCATTTTTGTGGGCACCAGGGTACGCCACTGGTGTTTTGGGCCATGTGTCTATGCTGGATATTCTGCTGTTTTGCAGAATGTTCCGAGCAAGACATTTCAACGAAACTGGCAATATGCACAGAGTTTGCAAATATGTCGAGATACCCCTTGGATACAAGGCACAGTCATTTCCCCAATAAAGTCCAGGAGTTGATCTTTGGATGTAGCCAGGTCGCACAGTCCTCCAAATTCCAGTCTTGTGTAGGCAACACAATTGTTTGAATGGGTGACATGTTGCCTTTTCCACCATTCAAAGGGCGCAGGGTACTGTGTACACACATTGGTATAGTATTCAAATGACTTTGCATAGAAGGCCAATCCTTATGTGATTGGCAAATATCCCACAACTACCAAGCCTTTATTGCCCGGACACCATTGGAGCCCTTGGAGACTGACTGCATAGGGATCATCCTAAGAGTGTGGCCACCGCCCATGTGCAGAGGGAGAAAGGGGCATTTTGTCACTGGCAGCCCTTTCATTGAGACAGTGTATTTAATTATGTATACATAAGGCAGATTTCATTTATCAAATTGGGCTGTGCTTCAGACCACAACTCTGCATACGAGAAACTACATTTATCAAAATGAACTGTATTTCATACCACATTTGTGCTATATCGGACTAAATGCATCAACATGGACATACTTCACACCGCAATTGTGCGTGCATGAGACTTGCTTCATAAAAATGGTCTTATTTGTTTAATTTGTATAGCACGTACAAGCCCTCAGGTGTCAGGGCGCTGTAGTGAACTGGTTACATGATGCCTGTAAGGGAGGATAGTGCAAACATTACAGATACAGTCAGCAATTGAAACTCATGCATCAAGTAGGTAATTCAAAGATGGGGCGAGATGTGTAGGTTAGTTGAGTAGCAAGGTCTTGAGATCTCTGCCGGAAGGTCCAGTAAAATTCTTCCGCTATTAGTGCATGCAGGATCGAATTCCATTGCTTCGTGGTAATGACCGGGAAGCTGGACCCGCCTGCTCTTGCACATTTAAATTTGGGTTGTACCAGTCTATGGGTGTAGGGGGTTCTAGTGGGTCTGGTCAAGTGAGTGTTTGTGATTCCTTGGGTGAGGTAGGGTGAGCTATGGGTAATTGTGAGAGTCTTCAACGCCATCCTTTCTTTGACAGGCAAATTGTGCTGCTCTGCGGGGTACTGAGATGTGCTCTCGACGGGGGATGTTCAGGGCGGCATGCAAGGCATTGTTTTGGATACTCTTGAGTTCCTTTAAATTCTGGACTAAGTACCAGTGAATCGGACACTACAGTAGTCCAAACTGGGGCCCACCACTTTTATGGCGATCGTAAGGCAACTTTAAATAGAGAGGAAGGGTCTGGCCACGTTTAGGAGTTTGGTTGAATGGGCAGCCGAAGATGATCTAGCATTCACTTGCCTGGTGAGGCAGAGTGTGGTGTAGAGGTCAAGTGTTTAACCACAGGGTTCAAGGTGCCATCTAAATTAAAGGCTGTATATTTGGGGCCCAGGTTTTTTAGAGCTGATGAGGGCCAGATGACGAGAAGTTCTGTTTTCTCCTCATTGAGGCAAAGGCCATGGGTGGCCATCCAAGCTTGGATAATGGCGTAAGTGGCACTCAGTGGGACAGCACCTGTGATGTATGAAACAGAGAGGGGGAGAAACATGTGCGTGTCATCAGCATAGTTTGTTTGAGTTATGCTGAGTGAGTCAATGCGGTCCTAGAGGAGCTTTGTGAATATGTTTGAGTGTGGGCAAGGCGCATGACCATTGGGTACACCACAGTTGACAGGAGAAGGCGTTTCACAGGCCTTCTCAGAGAATACTTTCATTACTCTCCCTTTCCTGGAAGGAGGTGATCCATGATGCTTCTTCCTGTCAGAATGAAGCTGCAGAGGTAAGGTGGTGGCATATTATACTAAGGCTGCGGACAGGTCTAGGAGGAGCAGTAGGGCAAGTTTCCCTTCGCCTCTATCTCGTCCATTAGATTTGTCATGTTGAGTGCTGACTCTGTGCCGTTCCCTGGGCGTAAGCCTGATTGTCGGGTTCCTAGGATTTCTTTTGATTCTAGATGGAGTTGAATTTGGACATAGGCTGCTCTATTGAGTACTTGTAGTAAAAGGGGACTGTGGTGATACAACGGTAGTTATTAGGTGAGGTTGGGTCAAGATTGTTTTTTTGGAGGGGAAGAATCCAGGTTTCCTTGAGGCTAGTAGGTACTACGCCAGTCACAAAGTATGAGTTGATGACAGCTGTAATAAATGGAGCAACATCGATAGCACAGTCTTTGACCAAGGGTGCAACAAAGATATCCCCTTTGCAACTCAATGGCGTTAGGTTTTTTAAGATGTGTTGGGTTTCTTGGGTGGAGATATCGTGGAAGGTTAACAGCAGGACTCCGGGGGGGTAGAGAGGGGTTTTAGCGTTTTGAGTTGTAGAAGCATAGCATTCTGTATGCTATCAAACCAGGTGTGGTCTTTGGCCAAGGTGGAGGCTCGAGGGATTGGGGCTTTCAGGTCCCTGAGGATGGCAAATCATTATTTTGTATCTGAGTTAGCATTAGTTATTCTGGTGTTGTACTAACACATTGGTGTCCGATGTGTCCAGGAGCTCTGGTTTGAGGATGTGTAGGAAAGGGGAGAGGCTATCTTTGGTTAGTTTTCGGGAACTGTGGGCCAATGACAGTGGTAGTGTCTTAGCAGGTGGTTTGGCTTGTGGGCCAATGGGGATAGAGAACGATATGACATGATGGTCGGACCATGGGCCGGGAGCATTGGCTTTGACGGAGATGTGGCAGTTGAGATCTGCAAGCCAGTCTAGGGAGCGCCCTTTATTATGCATGTGGTTAGGACTACATTGGCAAAAGCTTAAGGTGGTCAGAGGGTTGGCTAGTGAAGTGGCAGGTAGGTCAGTATGGTTTAGATTGAGATGGCCCACAAGGAGCACTTGTGAAGTCGGTTTGATGTTCTCGTTAACGGTGTGAATTCGGTCTTCTTCGAATGTAAGGGTCGGACCCGGAGGGCGATAGATCAGATGGGCTGTGATTGTGTTGGTGGGGATTTTAATAGTTTCAGCAGTAAGATGTTACTGTTGTCGTTCAGTGAGGTATTCGTTTGATGCATAGGTGGACTTTGGCTATAAGGGCCACTGCCCCTCCACTGGAATTCCATCTATTGTTTCTGTAGATGGACTAACCTGGTGGGATTGCGATGGATAGTGCCGGGCTGGAAGCCACATGTTGCCAAGTTTCCGTGATGTCGAGAGCGTTGAGGTTTTTCATTGTCAGGAGGTTGTGGATATCTAAGGTGTGAGCAGGCAATGATCGAACATTTACCTGTGCTAGATTGAGGGTTAGATAGGTGGCTTGCAGGAGCCTGCTTCAGGATTGGAAGTGGCAGGGGAATAAGTGGATAGAGTAGATTAAGCAAGGACAGGGTGCTGGCTGTGAGGGTACATCTCTTACAGGGCCTAGTGGGTGGTTGAGGCCTGGGCTGTCCCTGGAGAGTCTATTTGCCCCGTATTGGCCTTAGGAAGGTCAAAGAAGAGAGCCGTTTCAGTGGTGCTATTTACTGGTAGAGTTAGCTTCAACAATAATGGCACTTATTGGTATATTAGAGATGTGAGGTGAGCCTTGCGATGTGGATGAAGAGATCAGGGGTGTAAGGGCAGTAGTGACTGTATCGTAAACGTGAGATGTAGGTGGTGGGCAGGTATCAATTGTATCGCCGTAAGCAGAATGAGAAGTAGTCGACAGTTTTTGCTTATATGCATTACTGTTAGTATGCCTGTCTTGGCATAGACAGGGGTACACACAAGGCTTATAGTGGTAGGGGTGACATTTTCAACAGTTGGACATTATTATTAGCAAGAATATATTTCTCAGCAGCATGGGCAGGGGTACACACAGTGCTTATACTGGTAAGGGGTGACATTTTTTGCAGATAGAGATTACTATTAGCAAGAATACATTTCTTAGCATATGCTTGGCTGGTATAGTATGCCAGCTGGAGAGAGAGGAGGCAAGCATTAGTTCCATAAGACGGTGCTGAAGTGGAATTAAGAGTCTGCAGTGCATTGGTTTCAGTAAGTGTAGGATTTTCAGTGATATTGCTGTCGGGTCGAGTGTTCGGAGCACAGACCATTGTTGCGAATGAAAGTAGAGCAGTTTTGTCCACTTCCGTGTGAGGAGGCAAATAATTATGCCTGCAGAAACCTGGGCTTGCATAACGCAATGACAGTTGTGTCCCGTAGTGAGTTTTAGTTCTTGAGCTAATGCGCTTATTTTGGCTGTTAGTTGCCATAGGCCTGAGGAGGTGCCAGGTACCCGGAATGAACCGGTCTGTCAGGCGCACATTTCTTAGCGTAACATTGCAGGGTTTAGACAAATGATGGCGTCACGTTGCAGGTAGAGAGGCTTCTTTCCGCAAGCGGTAGCTCTTGAGCAAGGTTTTAAGTGCTGCGGCTAGAAACAACATTGGCTGAATGGTATTGTGAGATGACAATGTTTTATACATGAATGAAGGCATGAACTTAGTAAGCTTTGAGTGGCACATTGTCAGTATCCCCGATGATGATGAGGCCTATATCCCAGCAAATCGGAACCAAGATGAGACAATTATCTCAGCAAGACAGGAACACATATAACCCAAGCCAGTCCAGTCCCGCGTCTCCTCACATGAGGGAGATCTTTCTTTAGATTTGCCCTTCTGCTGAGTTATGATTATCAGACGAAAGGGGAAATCAAACGAAAGAGCTGGAGAACCACAACGCTGTAACCCAGGCTGTAAAGGAAAACAGACAACGATTAGTCTCAAGGATGCCCTTAGTGATACCAGACAGAATTACCAGCATAAGATAGCCTACGCAAGTTTCAGAACATCAAGTGAGCCAAGCTCCCTACAAGAGAAGACAGAGATAATCAAATATATGCACCCTGTATGTAAAGGGTGCCTGAATTGAGAGCTAGTATTGTTCAATGTCTTACCAGTATGGAACTGAGGTGTTATAATCTTCAATGAGTTTAAATCCAGAGGGAGACCACAAAATGGAAGGGAAGTTTAGTATGGGAACTGCACCCGGCCGGCACGAAGGACGCACTAGGGTCGGGTAGGTGCACTCGATAGAAATCCTGCAGGGCGTTCTTTAAGTGCACATGGAGGAAATAACTTGAAGCCAAATGAAGATTCTTTGAGAGAGGTTTATTGTGGCCAGAGGTCTCATGTTCTGGGAGCAACCTGTGGAGTATTGAAGAAAAAATAAGATGGAATAGAATCCAACACCTAAGGCTTTAATCTTCATGGTCAGGATGGTAGTGGAATTTAGAGCGTGACCAGAATGCTCTATAAACAAGGATAAGTGGGCAGTGTGAGCAAAATCAAACACAAAGGACAAGAAGATACCGTGTTTGTCGTAGCCAGCGTCCGAGTACCAGGAAACCATCCCTTAGAAGAAGGTAACAAGTTGGAAGGCAGGCGAGAAGTTGATAACAATTCCGGAGGTCAGAGCTTCAAAAGACAAGTCGGGGTACTCTGATGAAAGCAGTACTAGACGTTAATCAGAAGCAGCGTTCTGAAAGTCCTGAAAGCTTTTAAACCATACCGGTGTAGTATGCCGACAGGACGGTACGTGATGATCATGTGACACGCAGCGAACGCTGCACAGTGCAAAGCAATTGGATGCGTCTTAGTGTAGGTCACATGACACGTGGCGAATACCGCACCGAAGCAGAATGCATTAGAAGTGTATGTGAAGCAAGCTTCGAAGGGATGTGTCCTCTGACGTATTCTACATCTATGAAATGTAATGTCCGCAGCTGTGCACTTTGGAAACTTTTAAGCAGAGGGCGTCTTGCGTCAATGGTGTTGAGGGTCGACGTCACCGGATGTTATATATAGGACGCACAGCGACCATTGCCTTAGTTCTGTTTTTTCCAATAGCGAACGTGTATAGTTTCGTCTAACTCTGCGCGCCTCGTGGATTCATCGATCTCTTATGATATCTATTTCTTCGACCCAAGGTTCAAGACTTGCCGGGACTGCAAGTCCAAGATGTCATTGACCGACCCGGTCCGTATTTGCTTATGGTGCCTGGGTGAGTCGCACGTTACCGATGACTGCTCCAAATGCCAGTCTCTAACAGCCAAGGCCTTGCGTGAAAGGAAGGGGAAGCTCCGTGCAGGTAAGCCCTCGAAGTCCCGTAAGTCCGGATCGAAGTCTAGGGTTTCCACAAACGATTCGAGGTGCGACTCTCTGCATCAGGAGGAAGCTCGAGGTTCTCTGTCCCGGAGTGGTTCCCACCATTCCTCGTCCTCGCAGCACTCTCGGAAGCGCCGGCAGCGGTCGCCTTCCCCGTCCTCTTCGGAGGATGACACTGTATGTAAGGTAGCCTGTCCCACGAAGTCCTCAATTCCGGAGGAGTGGGTGGCTTTTAAAGAGCAGATGATGGTGATTTTCCAGTCGCAAGGCACGGTTCCTGTCGCTCCTTCTCGTGAAGCCGGCAGAGAACACACTCGATCTGAGGCTTGCACGCCTTCGGGCTCGGGCTTGTGTCGCAACTTGCACCAGGAGCCCTCGAGGTCCCGTGCAGATAAGAATAGTCACAAGAGACATGCGTCCAGGTCTCGGTCCTCATCCCCTGCGAGGCCATTACAGCCTGTGGAGGTACTAACGCAGGAGTCGACTTGTTCGGCACCAGCCGAGTCAGACTCGGACGATGCTTTACCGTCCTATCAGCCCATGCCTGTGGCAGCGTCAACACCCGCGGTGCATATTCTGGCGTCAAAGCCCTTTTTGCGATCTCAATGTCGATGTTCTCGATGCCCTCAGTGTCTGAGGAGTTTCATGGGGGTTCCTCTACATCTGGGAGGCCGGTATTGGGCCCCAGGCCCTCTTCTGTCACTTTGGCAGGGTTTTCTGAGCCTTTGCCTGACATTTTTGAAGAGGAGGAAAGGTCAGAGATTGAATACCCTGCTTCTCAGCATGAGGCTCCGGGAGTGTTGGGTGGCAGTCCCTTGGAGGAGTTGAGGCAGTCCCTCCATGACGCTGGTGGCCTGAATACTTCTCCGGAAGTTGTGTTTGGTAGGCCTGAGCCGGTGGCTCATGCAGACTCTTCCTACAGGCGCCTCATGTCTAGGGTTGCTGAATACCAGGGGTGCTCCAGTCCTCCTGAGGATTTTATTCAATATGACCTTACTGACATCTTGGACCAAGGTCCCCCCCTCTGACCCGGTATTGCCATTCCATCTTACATGGCAAAAAAAAAGGATAACATTGGCTTGGCAGGCCCCGGATTCACTTCCGGCAGTCAATAAGAATTTGTTGGAAAAAGTACCGCCCATCTCTTAGCGACCCCAGCTATTTGTCAACTCATCCCACTCCAGAGAGTTTGGTGGTTCAGGCGGCTACGGCCACCTCGAGGCAGCAGGCATACCTTACCATCCCTCCGGATAGGGACGACAAGCGCTTCGACGGATGGGCTCGGAAGGGCTTTTCTTCAGGGAGCATGGCACTGAAAGCTGTCAACTCCACATGTGCCTTGGCGAGATTTACACACACTCTGTGGAACTGTGCTTCCTTAGCGGCTGAGCATATTCCCGAGGGGGAGGAAAGGGATGGCTTCCTAGCCCTTGTGCGCTATGGCAAGGATGCTATGTGTGAATCCCTCCAGTCGGGTTTGGACACGGCAGACTGTGTCAGCCAGTCCATGGTTACGAGCACCATCCTACGCAGGTTTGCGTGATTGCGGAAATTGGGGTTTGCTCATGATGTACAAAGCCACCTTCTGAACATGCCCTTTGATGGTGTTCATTTATTTGGCAGCAAGGCTGATGAGAGCCTTGTGAGGTTGCAGACCCCCAAAGCTGCAGCAAAGTCTTTGAACGCTTTAGTACGTCAATCTCTGCCTTTTTCGTCCTAGGGGACAGCAGTGGAGGGGAGGTTCCTTTCGTTTCTTCTCCTCTTTTGGTAGATCGAGAGGAGCAGCCAGTCAAAGGGCTAACGTAAGGATACCCGTGGTTGATGGGGTACTCGGGGTGCCAAAGGCGCTCGGGCAGTTGCCTCTTTGCCCTCAGACACTGCCGCAGCTGCTCTAGCTCAGTCATGAGGCCATGTCCCATGGTTCGCCGGTTGGGGGCAGACTTGCGCAGCATCTTGGAGAATGGCGTGCCATTACTTGAGATGTGTGGGTTCTGGATATCATAGCCTACGGCTACTGCCTTCCCTTCCTTCAGTGGCCTCAAGACAATCCACCGGGGAAGCTCTCTTTGAAGCGTCCGGATCCACTCTTTGTGCAGGAAATCCTATCCCTACTGGAGAAATGTGCCATAGAACTGGTGCCTGTAGCGGAGAGGAACCACGGATGGTATTCCCCTTGTTTTTTGATTCCCAAGAAAGACTGGTGACTGAGACCCATCATGGACTTGCATTGGTTGAACAAGCTTCTAAGGAAGGACAAGTTCAAGATGGTCACTCTTTCTCAAGTCCTCCAGGCCCTTTAACTTAAGGATTGGTTGGTGTCTCTGGACCTCAAGGATGCTTACTTTCATGTGCCGATTCATCCCAAGCACAGTAAGTACCTGAGGTTCGCGGCTGGCAACTCGCAGTTTCAGTTTCGGGTCCTGCCATTCGGATTGACCTCCGCCCGAGGGTCTTCACCAAGCTGTTGGTGGTTGTGGAGCGTACCTCTGGAGAGGGGCGTTCATGTCTACCCCTACCTGGACGATTGGCTGATCAGGGCGCGTTCTCTCGAGCAAGCCCTGGATCATCTCTCTGTCACCTGCCATTCCCTTCACAAGCTGGGCTTCTCCCTCAATTTAAAGAAGTCGAATTTGACACCCTCCCAGCGGCTCCAATACATCGGAGCAGTGCTCGACACGTCCCTGGGGCAGTGTGCGCCTCCCTAGGTGAGGGCTCATCACATTCTGCAGATGGTGGACAAGTTTCAACATGCCCAGAGTCTCCCGGCTTTCGAATTCTTAAGGTTGCTCGGCCTCATGGCGTCCTGCATTTTTCTGGTGTCGTAGGCCAGAATGCGGATGATATCCCACCAGTGGGCTCTCAAGATGCAGTGGTTGCAGTTCTCCGGCAGGATGTCGGTTCCCGTTCAGATTCCGCTCTCGGTCACCCAGGATCTTCTATGGTGAGCCGATGAAGGCAATCTGATGAAGGGGGCACCGTTTTGGCAACCATAGCCGGAGGTGACAATCATGAAGGATGCATCCCTCACAGGATGGGGCACTCATGCCAACGAGTTGACAGCCAGGGGCCGTTGGTCTCCATCAGAGTCCAGGCTCCACATCAATCTGTTGGAGCTGAGAGCCATCAGGCTGGCCTTGAAGGCTTTTCTGCCGTCTGTGCGGGGGAAAACTGTCCTGATTATGAAGGCCAACACAGTGGCCATGCATTACCTCAACAAAAAGGGGGAGCAGGGTCACTCCTGTTGTGCAGGGAGGCGATGCAGCTCTGGTTCTGGGCCATCCAACAGGAAATCTCGATCTCGGCAGTTAATCTAGCCGGAGACGAAAATGCGGCGGCGGACACTCTGAGCAGGCAGAGCAGGGTCTCTCACGAGTGGGAGTTGGCTCAGGAAGTCCTTTTGGAGATCGTCGCCCTTTGGGGAACCCCGCAAGTGGATCTCTTCGCCACCAGTGTCAACAGGAAGTGCGAAATATTCTGCTCAAGGTAATTTCCTCCAAGAGGAGCCTTAGGAGACGCGTTTGTGGTGGATAGGTCATTCCCACTGCTGTACGCGTTTCCTCCAGTCCCTGTCATTCCTCAGGTGTTGCAGAGGTTAACGGAGGTCCGGTTCCCGAAGGATCCTCATTGCTCCAGATTGGGCCAGGAGAGCGTGGTACCCGGACCTTCTCAACATGTCCATCTGCCCTCGATGCTGTCATCCCTACCGAGACGATCTGCTCTCACGGGAGGGGGGGGTCAGGTTCTCCATCCAGAGGTTCGGTCTCTCAACCTTCATGCTTGGTATCTGAAAGGTTGAGATACAAGGATTGGGACCTCCCAGATGACGTGATGGAGG
This sequence comes from Ambystoma mexicanum, assembly GCF_040938575.1. Lineage (NCBI taxonomy): Eukaryota > Metazoa > Chordata > Amphibia > Caudata > Ambystomatidae > Ambystoma > Ambystoma mexicanum. The sequence goes on along the minus strand of NC_090929.1, from coordinate 1,367,073,638 downwards.
TGTTGCTTCCGGCCAGGCAGCCCGCAACAAAATCCCTGTACCGTTGCCCTTGGCGCAAGTTCTGCAACTGGTGCAGGGGTCAGAATGTGGATCCTTTCCAATGTTCCATTCCTATGGTGTTGTCTTTTCTGCTTTCTTTAGCCCACAAGGACCTTCAAGTGGGTACCATTAAGGGTTACATGGCGGCGCTGTCCATATTTAAGCGCTCGTCTGAAGAGTGTTCTTATTTTAAGATTCCTTTGATGTCACAGTTTCTGAGAGGACTGTCTAATGTGTTTCCACCGTCCCCTTTCCAGGGGCTGGGCTGGGATTTGAAGTTTCTGATGGGTGCTCCGTTTGAGCCCTTACATTCTTGTCCGCTGAGACTGTTGTCTTTTAAAACTGTGTTTTTAGTTGCAGTTACTTCCGCACACAGAGTGAGTGAATTGCAGGCACTTTCTGCCAAGCCACCCTTTACTGTTTTCCATAAGGACATGGTTGTCCTGCGGGTGCGACCTTCTTTTCTACCGGAAATTTCATTTGAGCCAGAAGGTGATTCTTCCGGCTTTTTATCCTCCTCTGCATCCTGGTAAGGAAGAGGAGAGGCTCCATAGGTTGGATCCTAGAAGAGCTTTGAGATTTTATCTTTCACGGATGTCCCGGTTCAGAGTGGACGATCAGCTCTTTGTTGGTTATGCTGGACACCGATTGGGTCAGGCTGTTTCCAAACAGACCTTGTACAGATGGATTGTTTTGACTATCACAGAATGCTACCATTTGACGGGGAAGGACCCTCTGGTAGGCTTACGGGCTCACTCTACTAGGGGTATGGCTGCCTCCACTGCTCTACAAAGGGGTGTTCCTATTTGAAATATTTGTGAAGCAACCACTTGGGCCTCTGTCCATACTTTTGTTAAACACTATTCCCTGGACTCCATCCATGGGTAGGATTTGGCCTTTGGTAAGGCAGTTCTCTATTCGGCCATTTGATTGAGTACTCTAAATTTCACATTATAAATTCTTTCCCTCCTCCATAGTGTGGATCTGCTTTGGGTGTCTGTCATAGATGTGGAATACGTCGGAGGACACAATCCCTTCGACGAACAAGTTACTTACCAAACTGGTAAAGTTCTTTTGATGCGATGTTCCTCCAACTTATTCCACATCGCCCTCCCAGCCTGCCCCTCTGGAGAATTTCCTTTGTGATTACAGCTTCCATTTCCGCAAGGCTGTATGTAGGCTGTTATACTGGCAGGAGACTGGTGTCTCACGTTCTGGGGGAAAAAACTAAACTGAGGCAACGGGCGCTGTGTGTCCTATATATAACATCCAGTGACATCGACCTTCGATGGAGGCCCTCGAAGGACAGCAGCTCGATGCCATTGACGCAAGACTCCCTGTTCTGAAAAGTTTCCGAAGTGCACAGCTGTGGACTTTACATGTCATAGATGTGGAATACGTCAGAGGAACATCTCAGCGAAAAGAACGTTAACAGTTTGGTAAGTAACTTGTTCGTCTCCATGGCAACTTCCACTTCTGATAAAATGGAGCAGCCAGGTAACGCGGCAACTGTGATGCCAGTCTCGCTTTTCTCTTTGCCAGTATTGTGTTCTCGGAGCCAGAGGCTTCACGACCCACCAGGACCATGACACACATACCATTGCGGAAGCTCGGTCATCTGGAGCCTTCTCGGATCCTGACAGGTCCAGACAGGTTAATTCCTGGGCCCCAAGTGAGGGCCTTTGGTGGGGGCCGGCAAAGCCAGCCGGCTCCCGGGAAGTCTGGTTACTTCAGGCACGGATGTCCTATCGGAGCATATGAGAGGCGGGCAGAGAGCAGGGCCTGCAACTCTACTGTAGCGCAATACAACCACAGCGGGCATCTTAATTTGATGTTGGTCTTCTATTCGGGGTAGCCCAGCAGGGCTTGCATTCACCTCCACATGAACATTGCCATGATGGATTTGGGCAACTAGACACTCTGGTGTCTTGCGGGGGATGCAGGTGCAGACAGGGGAATTCCTGGGCCTTATGTGAGGGACTTCAGTGGGGGCCGGCAAAGCCAGCTGGCTCCCAGGAAGTCTGGTTACTTGAGGCACGGCTGTCCTATTGGAGCGTACAGGAGGTGGGCAGAGAGCAGGGCCTGCACCTCTACTGTAGCGCTATGCCTTATTTCAAGTGTACATATGTGGAACTAGCTGTATTAAAATGGACCATACTTCAGACTGCAACTGTGCATCTGTAGTTTCCTGCCACTCTGTATGGTCGTAAATCTAGCCCTATATACGTAAACATGAAGAACAACACATTACACACCATCACTGATTACATGTGTCATTTCTTTAAGTGGCGCATCTCGTTTTGCTTTTGTTTGCTGTGCATATTTCATTCGTTATTTATTGTGGGAATGGATTTCTCCGATCGTTGCCCATCTGCTCCATTGGGTTGCTGTGTGTGGCCTCAGTCGTTTGCCACCTGAGCAACCTTGTCGGTAAGATTGATGCTTGCGGTCAGTGAGATTAGGAACCGAAAATGTGACACTTACCTGGGACTGTTCACGTGATCACAAGACCTGGTACCATCAAATATTTTCAAATCATTTACATCCTTCTAATATTCGCAAGATGCTGCTTGCATTGTAAGTTCAGAACAACAGAGGAATGAAAAGAAACCAAACTGGGGATTTCCAGACTAAATGACACGCTGCTGTCTTTGTCATGTACACACAACCATTCCAGGTAGGTCTTGCAGCAGAACAGTACATTTACCACTTGCATGTGTTTTGAAGCCCAAGGATCACAACATACAGTATGGCAGGTATTCATTGAGTGTTTCATCAATTGCCTGCAATTATGTATTCAGCAGGAGCTCCTTCTACGCATCTTTCACTTTATTTGTTCTGCAGAGTCTATGCTCCTTAATAAGTAGAATGTCAAGCATTGCCACCTGAGGAGAGCTGGTTCTTCTGTGGTTCATTTATGAAGATATGCTAAATTATTCAAACAAATGAATAGAAAATACGAAGCCCGCTGCAATGTGATAGCGTTGTGTCCTTGGCATGGAACAATTCTAAATAATAATATTTCTGACTAATGAAATCCATTGGGCATTAATTAACGTTAATGATTCTCAGGAGAAGCTTGCATCCAATAGGAAAACACATTCCAGGTAAATATCTTGACGGCACAGATCAATGCATCGTCCTCCGCTCTAGATAGTGTGCCACTGCACATGGGACCAATTACACATTACTTTAATATGGAATCCTTTCGGGCATAGAAGGCTGCCTTGTGATCGCTTTACGATGATACTTATAGTTACCACACACTTTGCAACTTGGTGTTTCTATGCGCATTTCTCCACTTGGCCACCTGCAAACATTTATTTTTCTGTGATGCTGCAAATAGAGCTAGAATCAATGAGACCACAACATAGGCTAGTGTGTGAATATTTAATCAGTGTGCCTGCTTTTTCAATAATCCTAACTTGGAAGCACCAGTTTATTAATGGGTGGATGACGTGAAGGTCTCCCGTACGAAATCTGAAAAATGTGTGGCGATATAAAGCGCCACTTCTTGAGGGGCACCGGTTTTCCTAGATTGAGGATTGAGACTTGGTACTGTGGAAGATTCCATAATGCCTATGATTGGAAAGCAGACTAGCTTGTAAAGGAATGTTTCCAGAACACAGCGTGTCTCAAGTCCATTTTTTTCTTATTCTAAATGATATGATATGGTATTTATAACGTGCCTTTACACAAGTGTTTCCAGGCACCACAAGACACGGAAAGGAGACAAAGGGATGTTGAGACAGACGCTTACTAGGCCTTGTGACAATCGGATTGTGCAAGTGCAACGAGAGAGTGCAGGTGAGAGGGTGAAGGGAGATGTGCAGTCAGGGCAGCAGGGCAATGAGCAAGTGGGAGGATGGCAGAGGACTGCCCAAGTGCAGTCCCAGACCAGAAGTGCTGGGTAGCCCAGAAGGCAGTGCAGGGTGACTGGCCAAAGGGGGTGTGCGTGGCACCCTGTGGGAATCTGAGGGCAACCATGCCGCCAGTCAGGATGAGCTGACAGGTAGATTAGCAAAAGAGAGGGAGAGAAGGAAGAAGAGACGAGGAAGGTCTTGAGCAGCTTCCAGAACTTCAGGTGTTCTGGCTCAAGTCTGAGAGGGTCAGGGAGACCATTCCAGAACGAAGCACCTGCAGAGGAGAGAGATCTACCCCCATTCTGAGTTTGGAGAAGCGTCTGACCCAAAGACAATTTGAGGTAGCTGAGCGGAGGGCTCTAGAACAAAGGAATTTAGGAAGAGAGAGTTGGGTTTAGAGATGACCGCGGCCCCAGAAAGCCTTGTGGTTGATGCAGAGGGTCTTGAACCTGATCGTCACAGCCACTGGGAGCCAGTGGAGATATTTCAGAGCTGGAGAGATGCGTTCCGTGGGCTTGAGGCCAAGGATAAGTCTTGCAGCCCTGTTCTGTATTAGTTGAAGAGGGCGAAGAGTAAAGTTAGGAAAATTGAGAAAGAGCCTGTTGCAGTAGTCCAACCTGGAGAGAACCAGAGCTCTGTAGACCGTGAGCTTCTGGGGGAAGGTGAGAAAAGGTAGGATACCTCTGAAGAGGTCCAGCTGGAAGTGGGCCTTCTTGGCAAGGTCTGTGATGTGCGGAGAGAAGGGGAGAGTGGAGTCGAAGATGATGCCAAGGTTTCTTGCCTCACAGGATGGTGAGGAGAGGGGGCCCAAGGAGGGCGGCCAGAGGGAGAGAGCAAAGTCGGGAGCAGGGGTCTCAATGAGAAGGATCTCTGTCTTACTGGCATTAAGGCGGCAGAGGTTGTTAATGGTGCACCATCCCTGAATAGCAGATAGACAGTAAGGAATGAGCGAGGAGGGAGAGGAGACTGAGGATAGCCTGAGAGAGAGCTTTGTGATATTGGCAAAACATTGAAAGTTAGAGGAGAACGTAGAGATTTGGGGGGGGGGCACAGATGGACATTGAAGTGCCAGGATGAGAGGATGGAGCCCTGAGGAACACCACATGTGGAAAGGTGTTGTTGGAGAGAGGACCTAAGTTGGACCTAGGACGGTCGGTCCCAAGAGGAAGGAGATCAGCCATGCCAGACCCTGACCAGTGATGCCAAGGTTCACACTGAGATGGATGATCAGAGAGGAGTGATTGACCATGTCAAAGGCAGAGGAAAGGTCAAGGAGGATGAGGACAGAGTGAGAGCTGGAGTCAAGGTTGGAGAGAAGATCTTCGTGGGAGTTCAGGAGAGCAGTTTCTGTGCAATTGGCTGATCTGAACACAGACCGATGGTCATTGAGATAACCAACAGATTCAGTGTGCAGGTTAGCTGAGAGATGATCAGTTTCTCCAGGCATTTACCCAGGAAAGGAGTGATGGAAATCTAGCAATAGTTGGCCGGGCAGGAAGGATCAGCAGAATGTTTTTTCAGGAGGGGTTGCACAAGGTAGTGCTTGAGAAGAAGGGGGAAAGATTCAGTGGCAAAGGAATGATTGCCGAAATCGGCCAAGGCTGCAGCGAGGGGGCAAAATGTTGTCCTTAATGGTTCTGGAAGAGCAGGGGAGCACCTGTTTGGATTAAACTTTCATAGTCCGGACTTATCTAGAAAAATCATCAGGTGTTATAGGAGAGAGAGAGAGAGAGCGAGAGAGAGAGAAGGGGAAAGGGGGCCGGATGGGGCCTGAGAGGGGGAGAAGGAGCGAGATGAGGAGAGGAGGATAGGGTGGATAGGATGTCCTGAGTGTTAGTGGTATGAAAAGATGGGAGGACCTTATTTTTTGTACATGGGGGAGAACATTCGAAGGGTCAACAAGTATCTAAAGCAGAACAGAAGGTAATTACCTCATTTCTCAAACTCCCAATCTGTGTAAGTGGGAAATATTTTTTTAAATAACTTAACCAAAACCAAAGAGATTATAAAAATATATTTTCAATTTATTTCCAACTTATTAAAGGCACAACCTAGAAGAACCAATGAAGGTATCCAAGTAACAGAAATACACATAATATAAGAAACAAAACAAATTCAATACATGAACAAGTGGGGTTAGTACGTGTTTTTAGTACATTACTTATTGCACAATCACATAGAGGGCAATAGCAGAAGAATATGATTCATCAAACTCTGTCAATAAGGCTTTTGTATGTTTCAGCCTGTGATGGTCGACATATGTTTCCGCATATTGTGTTAGATAAGATCTTTAATGTTTGTCTTTGCTGGTATAGCCGTCTTCAGCACAAAGAACGCTGGTTCAATTATGTTATATTAACAGTGCCCTTTCTTTCGTAAATATTAAATTTTCAGACCCACTCTGAAAAAGACATAAAAATACACTAATCAGATCATCTGAATTATTTAAAAAAGCAAATTTGGATGGATAGTAGAAAGAATGCCGATGGTGGACACTAACCGTAATAATTTTAAGAAAGCGAGTTGGAAAAAGAAACTCCCCTTGTAGTAATCAAGAAGTTCAGCAAGGAGTTTAATGTCCTTGGTTCAATACATCAAGTCATTCCAATGGCGTTGACATTTTGCCTATAGGATTAGATTGATAGACTGTCATTAATTTCTGGCAGATATTTTGCACTGGTATAACTTATATCTCCGTAGTAATAAGTGAGTGAACCTTTTATGCTCACCTGTGGAACAGCAGAACTTAATGATGTGTCCTTATTTTTTGATTGTAGTTAACAGAAAATGGAGTGCTTTTAATGACATACAGCGAGTATCTCCCTATAAAGGGTGACCGAAGAAAACAAGGAAAATTCCGAATTTAGACTAGGTAATCGGAGGAACAGTTTTGGTTCCATTTGTTGATACATTGCTTATCCAATTCTTTGCCAGAAACAGAAGAATACATTTAAGTGCCAATGTTCGTAACGTACTTGTGTCAAGATAGTTGTAACTTGAGAACGTCTGTTTTTTCAAAGCGCATCAATGAGTGTCGCTTTTCACAATGGCAAAACGCCCTGAAATAGTTGTTTTCACGGAATTGTAAGATTTATTTCAAATTAGTCACAGCACATTTTCCATTCTATTTGAGGAAAATGAAAAAAATGAAAAAGCGAACGGCGTATCGTTATTTTAGTATATGTGCGTATGACAAAAGAAATTGTCATGTTACAGGGCTACTGCGAGCGCCAGAGTAGCTCTTACCTCGTTGTGTTGAAAGAGTTTTATGTCTGTCGTTTGTAGTGGAAAACTTCCAACTTGATTTTAATGCTGAAACGCAGAAATCGCAATGTTAATCTCTAGCCACACGTGACTCGTGGGGCTGTGAAGCTAGAGGTTTTTTTTTTAATAGAGAGTAGCCAGCACTATTGGAGCCGCCATCTTGGGTGTTTAGTTTCACACAAGGAAACCGATGTTGGTGGTTTAGAAACGGCTGGCTAGACTGTATTCAACAGATGTTCCAGGAAGTGCTCTGACTATTTTGCACATTTTTTTATACTGAATTTGCAGTTGACTTCACATGTCGGCAGCGGCCCTTGATATTTATGCAAAAAAGGTTTTGCACAGGCCTTGTCAGAGGATGTGCCTAAAGCCCTCCACTTCAGTTCGGATGCTCTGCACTTGCATTTCAGGGCAGCCAGGTCAGAGTCATACAAAGAAATGCACTTGGAGGCAGGCTTCAGACGGATCCTCGTGACAGGGACAAAGGTATTGAGAGCATTGGAGATAACAAGATCAAAGTTGGAGAGGGCTGTGTCAGAGTGGGAGTCAGTCGCAGAGGTAGGAGGAGGAAAGAAAGAAGAGACATAAGCGGCAACTGACATCCACTTCATAGTTCGAATGACCAGAAAGAAAGGTGGCAGTGCTGAGGTAGGTTTTTGCCAGGGGGTCAGATAACTCGAGGTGAGAGGAAAGCAGAAAGTGGTCAGTCCAAGAGAGTGGAGTAGTAAGAGGGTTAGAGAGGGGATGTTTGAGGAGATGAGGACATTCAAGGTGTCTGGCTGAGTGTGTCAGACCAGAGGGAAGAATGGAGAGGGTGAGAGAATCGCAAAGGTTGCAAAAGTCTAAGAGTGGTCAGAGGAGTCCACGTGGATGTTGAAAACCCAAAGGAAGAGAAGCTTAGAGGAAGAGACTAGGAGAGAGGAGGAGAGATCAGCACATTCAGAGAGGAAGAGGGTGACCTGGCCAGGTGGCCTGTAAATGGTGGCCAGAGTCGGAGAGAAACCAGGAGAGATGGAGCTCCTGCTTACCAGTCATTCAAAGGAGGAGTAACACGGGTGGAATGATAGAGGCAGGGACACAGTCAGTAAAGATCATGAACACTCCACCTCTGCGCCGATTGGTCTTGGGTTCAGAGAGGATCATGTAGGCCTCAGGGAGGAGAAGATCAAAACTTGTGACAGAGCTGGCCATGAACCAAGTCTCAGTGAGAGCGAGAGCATCCAGATCAAGGTATTCGGGGAGGAGGCAGATGTCAGAGGAGTGTTTCACAGCAGAGCGAGCGTTGAGAGTATCTACGTGGACCAGGTTGCCACTTTCGACAGACTTCCGGGTGGGGTACAGGAGAGAGGTACCAGTGCAAGAGGCAGAGGGCACCAAGAAAGGGTAGTGGTAGCAGGAGGGGGCAGATGGCCCAGAGAGGAGGAAGAGCTGGATGCCAGAGAGGAGGCAGCAGAGGAGGAGGCGTGTGGCAGAGGAGCAGTAGATGAGGAAGGTGACAGAGGAGCCAGAGAGGTAGTGAAGGTAGCACTGGGTGGCAAAGGGCCCAGAGCTGAGAGCCACGTGTGAGTCGCCTATCCAGGATGAGGAGATTGGGCCGAGTGCCCTGGACCATGATGGTGCCATTTACATAGACATTAAAGATGGTTTTGGTGGTCAGAAGGAGGTCAACAGGACCTCCATCCTATACCACTATTAATGGGAGATGAAGAGAAAGGAGACTGAACAGCGTAGGGTACATAGGTCGGTAGAGGGAACGACAAATAAGATGTCGATGAGGGTCTGTCTCGAGGAGGCACTGTCAGCGATGGGAAGGCCTTGATTACAGATCAGGATGTCCTTCTTGAACTTCTTCCTTCCAGACTTTCTGAAAGGGATAGGATAGGTGATAAAAACGCAGTTACAAAAGATGGGTGAGACTGAGCGCACCATAGAGGGGTGTAGGTGTAAAGGAGAGGGAACAGCATGAAGGAAAACGAGAGAGGAATGGAAGCTGAGCACTGAACTACGCCACACAGCATGCACCGGGTGGGGACATTGCGCGGGAGGTGGGGGGTGACATAGGCAGGCACAGTAAGGAATGGACTGAGAAGCACAATCATGTAGACTCAACAGTGAGATTGAGCATATAGTGGAAAAGGCAGAGGAGGTAAACAGGTAGTGTACAACCAACAATTACCAACAGTAAACATGTGGGGGACCTAGAATGGGAAAAAAGAGCTAGGGGGTAAAACAGAAGCAGAATATAAAGTACAACCAATAATTACCAACAGTAAACACAGAGGGAGGAACCATCGAGATGGAAAAAGGCCTAGAGGGCTCAAGGGAAGCAGAGTGAAGATTACAGCACAGGAACAACACACATAGAGGGGGGAAAATGCAGAAGAAACAGCAGGGAACACAAAGTGAGGCAAGCATGAGAGATGAAGTCCAATGCATGTGTGGAGACCGTGTACGTTGAGCCAAGCGTTAAGTGGGAGTACGCGCGAAGACAGAGCGGTTTAGTAGAGAGCAGTAATGGGTGCTACCCCTGCTCGCACCTTTCTAACCTTTCGGTTGCTGATGGTTGACTGCTGCTCAGCACACTTGCCACCCCTTCATCACCAACACCTGCGTCGCACAACACTGCACCCTTGGCTTGCGCTGACTTTGCCGCAGAGGGTCTGATCCTCGGTTTTTAAAGTATCCAATTCATGGAACGTATGATATGATAAGTTATTTATATCAAGCGGCCAGCCTGTCCTGCATCGCACAATACATCCAATAACTATTGTCTTGAAGCTGGATGCTGGTTTAAGGTGCTAAACATTGAGGTATCTTGATATTTATTGTATTCACATGGAAATCAGGTCTCACCAGCCCTAGAAATGTAGATCTACTGGCAATTAGGATGTTTCTCTGGTCATCAACTAGTTCAAGGGATTGTTTTTTCATTATTCAATGTCTTCTTTTCTCAGAGCTCTAGTTAATTGCAGCTGTTCTACTCACAAGCTATTTTAATAGGTTCGATAAACTGCCTAAGTTTAGGAAAATGTAGCACGTAAATTTGAGCCCAGTGAGTGCTGATCCAGATGAAGTGAGCAGAGCATGAAAGTTGTTTCCGAAATCCATTAGACTTTTTTTAAAAAAATGTTGCCGAGACTGGGCGAGTTGTCACTCCTGCATGAATGGCATGCAGATATATCTATTTTAATGGTAGAGCATATCACTATAGTTACATAGTTAATGTCTCAATACAAACAATTGATGGATAGTAGCTTGCCCTAGCTAAACACTTCTAAGACAGGCTATTTTATTACGGACCAAATGAAAACTTGGATGTAGCAGGATTTTTGACCCACAGTTCTAGTTGGAAGGTTATTGGAAATGGAATATGCAGCTAACATGTATTGGTCTAGCTAGACCAGGGGCCTGCAACCTTAGACTCTCTAGTTATTTTGGAGTACAACTCCCATCAGCCCAAGCCATCATAGTCAGTGGAGAGGGGTCATGGAAGTCATAGTCCAAATCATCTGGAAAGGCAGGGGATGCAGACCCCTGAGCTAGATAGTGATATGGGCATAACTAATCTAATCAGAGCTTCACTTGACAGACTTATTTTTTATTAGTTTAACTGGATAGAAGACAATCCTTCTCTGTATCCTTAGCAGTGGTTGAAGTGAGTGAGAACGGTCGGGAGTGGTGTTCCACTACTTTTATTTTTTACTGTTAAAAGTTCCCCTACTTTTTGCAACCATTTTCACCATTCCGGAATTGTTCTTTAAGAAGTTAAAGCACACTTCTCCACTTTAACACCGGATATCAGTTACAGCTAAACTGAAATCTGTTTCAACTCAATTGGCTGTCAACCAGCATGACTACACCCCTTGAAAAATGTGTTGCAGCTTGCCTTTTTCGTCCTACTCTGTCCACCCCAGAGTCACAGTTCCACTACTTTTGTACTACACTTGTATCACTGATCCTTTGGGGCCAGTGGAATCTGGTAGTAAGATCCATCTCCTACTCCAGAGTAGACTACTTCACAAATGCCAAACAATACACTTTACATGCAGAAATAATTATTTGAACTAAAGTTGCAAATAGGTGCATAAGACGAACTGCAAATACATCACAGAGACTGCATATGGATCAAAACACAGCTGCTAAATGGGCTCATGTCTGCAGTAAGAAGGAGTCTTTATCAAACACCCAGCAGTCACCCCACTGGCTACCTACTGCTGGACAAATGAAATTCAAGTTTGGGTTTCAAAGTGTATTATGGCTTGGGACAGGGTATCCTTTTAAGACACATATCCGTACATCATCCATTTGGATGCCCACGTTCCACTCTTGCTCAAACTTCCCAAAAAATAGGCATGCAAATTCCTCAACGCCTTTTCTGGGATAGTTTTAAGCAAACAGTCAATTAGAGATATTGAAAGGTTTTCGGCTTTGTGAGTTTTGTCAGGGAGTTGGAGGATAGTAGTGCACAATTAGGGAGAAAGACAAAGACAGTTAGATAAGTTGGACGATCTGTGTTCTAGGCCAGAGTTAAAATTGTGGATATTTTCTATTGAGTTGCTTTGAGGATAAGCAAGGTTATGATCCCTAGACCATTTCTTAATGTTTATTAATGATGAAAGAAGTCATGTTGAAAAAGGGCAGCATTTTTAACTTTTTCATAGGTTTAGTAACTACTTTTGACTGTTAATTGTCCGAAGCTGGCACAAGCACTGGCAAATCTAGGCTGTTTCGTCACTATGCAGCTGCACAAAAAACAATGGCATAAGACTCCAATATATCCATAGAAGAGAGTGAAATGCTTATTTTGTGACATACAAAGGATCCTGCCAAAGGACAATTATTTGTAAATATTAATTCACAACATTAGAACTACAGCCTTATGCCCCTCATATGTGCAGAATGGAAATCTTAATCCTGCTATTTGTCGATGGCATATTATCTAGCACTGAACGATCCATAAGAAAGATCACAAACACCACAGAGGACTATTTTGATGGGAAGTGATTGGTTATCAACACTTCTAAAGCCGAGGTGATGATCCTCAGTAGACATCCCTCGAAGATAGCGAGGATAAGAATTGGAGGCCATCCTCTTGAACTAGTAAAGGAACTATGTTATCTATGTGACATAATTACAGAATACACAATAAAATTACCAATTCGAGCAAAGATCTTTCTCAAGGATCATAATGACCCACATAGAGACAAAAGACAGTTGGAATTTTGAAAGGTAGTGTAAGGTGATCTTATGTATCAAGCTTCTGCTATTGGTGGCCTCACTACAAGTGACAATGTGTTCTGATCAATCGTGTGGAGTCATCGCTAAATCCCAGACGATAAGCTCATCCCATGTGGCCAGGGGATGGCAGCCGCTACCTGATCCTGACCCTGGGGGTGGTATTATGATGGAGAATCACATCGGAAGAGACGACTATCGAGTGAAGGTGGTGACTTCACTGGAAGAGATGCAGTATTCCTCCCTTTCTTCAGAAGAAAACACAGAAGCTCCTGATGGCCTACTGTCATTCAAGTCCGAATCCCATTCATACCTCAGACGCCACACACACATAACATCTCCTGTTTCTGATGTTTTTCAAAATACAACCTCTAAACAGCATTACTTTGGAAAACATAAACACTTTAGGAACTTCAATCCTGTATAGTCTCAAGTACTGTGATGAAGAAGAGGAGGAAGGAGTTGATGCAAATTGATCAGCCTCCCTGCCCCTCTCACACTTGAGCTGGACCTCCTTAAATTCTGGATGCAAATTGATCAGCCTCCCTGCCCCTCTCACACTTGAGCTGGACCTCCTTAAATTCCGGAAGCAGCTTAAAACTCTGCTTTTCTCTACCTCTTTCCCTTCCCTGTTAATCATCCCACTGCCGCTGAGACCGGTGGCCTGACCCTTATGAATCTCACAGGATTTCGGGCCCTTCTTCCCACTAGATACCAGCACCCCCCTAGACCCCGTTAGTGCTCTGTGGATCCCACTTGGCTGCTCTGCATCCCAATGTTGGGAATCACCTGCACTAGCACTTGCTTGCAATCTCCTCATTGGCCCCCATTGGCACTTGTCCCGTGTCCTCGACCAGCACTTGTCCACTCCTCTGCCGCCCCCCCTTCTATCCCAATCTCCTGCACTTCTCCTCACTGCACTTGCACGTCAAAATGCCACAAGGCCTAGTAGTACCACAACTGTATATTTGCTCTTTTGACATTGTTATTCATTCCCCTGTTCACTTCCCATTTAGCCTTGTTTTTCTGTAGTATACGGGCCTAAACAATGCTCAATAAAATAGACAGACAGACCCAAAGCTGAATATGCAGGCTAGTGGTTTGACTCAATGTCTAATGCGAGGACATTTAAAAATGGTGTCCGCAGCAGAAACAGACCAAGAAAAGACCGTGCCGGAGGAAGTCAAGAGGACAGGCACATCCATGTGGCAGCCTCGCAAATGTGAAAATCACTTACTGGTATGGCGAGAAGGGAGAAGAGATGCAGTGGGCACCTTTGGAGCACTGTCCGGTATCAGGAGCAGTAGAGGAGCTTTCTGAGATACGGCTGTGCCGAGAAGCAGCAGTCTTCAGCCCAGGTCACGGTGACTAGCTGGCGGGTGAACGCAGAGCTGACAGGAACGCTAGAGGAGGCTGTCCCAGAAGGGAAGCTGCCTCGCAGACACACGCCACGGGTCGGGAACACTACAGAATACCGGGGAGTCGGACCAGAGCCATTGGGGACCCCAGGGCCTACCGACAATACTGTAACCCAATTACTGATTTAATAGCATTTGAATACAGACTAAATAAAGTGAAATGGCAACACTTGGAAAAGTCCCTATGTGTTAAATGTCAATGTGGGGGAAGCTGAAGCAAGTATTATCCGAAGCCAATAAATGCTGGTAACATAAAGAAAACAAGAAAACTTGAATGAATCCCTATATGGGAAATGTCAATGTGGGGAAAGTTGGAACAAGCATTATCTTAAGCAAATAAATGGAAATACAGTGAAGTAATACAACTGTGATATGTTTTAAAGAACACTGACATTTACGAGAAGTCCTAGTGAAAGGTATGTGCCAGGTAGTTTACATTTAAAAGGGAGAAGATACCTGGCAGAAAAGTACACCGGGGTATCTTCCAGACTACAGAGAAGGATTCCTGGCAGGGGAGTATATCAGGCGATCCAACCAGAGAATAGAAAGTTCTAAGACAATGTGGTGAACAAGATATCTGGCAGGGGAGTATACCAGGGATCTGACTAACCCATAAAAGGATACCTGGCAATAGATTATACCAGGACTTCCACCAAAACTATAAAAATGAAACTATTGTTTGAAAGAGACATGTTTGTCATCCTATTTCAACATCAAGAAACTGTTCAAGACGTTTTTACTGTTCTACCTTAATCTCCAGGGGAAGGGAATCACACTCTGGAACCATGGAATTCTCCTTACAAAATATGTTTCTGTTGGATTTACATATTTGCTTTTGCTCATGAGCACTTTTTGCCAATTATAGGTCACAGACATCTCCTTGCACCGGTAGCTCATTATAGTGTGAGGGCCAGATTGGGATGTTTTGGACACAAGGACAGTTTATAAGTTTAAAGACTTGACACAGATTGATCTTTAGTTTTAGTTTCTTAGGCAGGGAAACTCTCTAGGAGAAGGGATAGAGAGGTATTCATCCAACCCATTTCTGTTTTAAAAACATGTCTGATATTGAAAAACAATAACTTTGTTCGTCTCTCAATTCAGACCCCTCAGGGATATGTTTCATCTGGTTCAGAAGCAATATTTTAATCAAATGTTACCTCTTGTGTTAAGATCAGTTGATCACAAGTTAAAGGCATGGTCTAGTAAAAAATGTTATTTAAAAAATAGATAGGCAACATAAAAAAAAAAATACTAGCATTCTCTTTTTTAAAACTTCCTATGTAAAATTTTGAGCTATTCAAGCTCAAAATTCGCAAAAGCAAGCACATGGGCGCATCCATTTTGTGAAATGGATGTCCTCCTGTGCTGGCTTTTGCTTTTGCGGCACTAATGAAGGAAAAGCCAGCCAGCTGTAGTAAACAAAAGCTACCGCTGGGTGGCTTCCCTTCATTAGTGCTGTACGCGGAGGACGGGGACCGGAGACCAGAGCAGGAAAGCTGCAGCTGAATCTCGGTAAGTGCTATTTATTTTAAAAAAAAATAAGCACTAGCAGGAGGAGCCCGGAAAACTTAGAAATAAAACCGCAGCTTTAAAAATGTTGTTTTTATGTTTGCGGTCGCTTTTCAAGAGGAGCCTGAGAAACTCGGAAAGAAAAACCGCAGCGTTTTCCAACACAACCGCGTTGTGTTTCTGCCTGAATCTGCTTTCCCATTTGGGGCTCCCCGCGGGGAGCCTGAGAGCCCCAAATGGGAAAGCAGATTCAGGCAGAAACAACGCAGCATTGCGGAAAACAACCGCGTTGCAGAAACAACGCAGCATTTAGCATTTCCCATTTGGAGCTCTTCAAGAGCCCCAAATGGGAAATCAGCTGTAGGCAGAAACACTACGTGGCATGTAAACACAACCGCGTTGTGTTTCTGCCTGCTGTGGCTATCACTTTGGGTCTCCGGTGCGGGGGTGTTGGAAAACTCTGCGGTTTTTCTTTCTGAGTTTCTCAGGCTCCTCTGAGCCGGAGGAGCCTGAGAAACTTGGAAAGAAAAAACGCAGCGTTTTCCAACACAATAACGTTGTATTTATGTTTGCGGTCGCTTGAAAAGTGTTTTTAAAGCTGCGGTTTTATTTCTCCAGCCCGAAAAAAAAAACGCAGCTAGTGCTTATTTTTTAAAAAAAATAAATAGCACTTACCGAGATTCAGCTGCAGCTTTCTTGCTCTGTTCTCCGGTCCCCGTCCTCCGCGTACAGCACTAATGAAGGGAAGCCACCCAGCGGTAGCTTTTGTTTACTACAGCTGGCTGGCTTTTCCTTCATTAGTGCCGCAAAAGCAAAAGCCAGCACAGGAGGGCATCCATTTCACAAAATGGATGCGCCCATGTGCTTGCTTTTGCGAATTTTGAGCTTGAATAGCTCAAAATTTTACATAGGAAGTTTTAAAAAAGAGAATGCTAGTATTTTTTTTTAATGTTGCCTATCTATTTTTTAAATAACATTTTTTACTAGACCATGCCTTTAAGCATGCATATCGTACTGTGAAACCATTACAGTGGTTGAATGAGGATTCCCTTTGAAGAGAGGATGCACTGTTGCATCGATAAAGCTAAAGAAATGGGCCCTCACACTGGTGCCTTCTGCCATGTTCACTGGCCGTGAAAGGGCTTCTCTGTTGGAGGCCAGGGGGAGAACAATGAAGGAAGTACTTTTAAGGTGGTACTGTCCATCTGGCAATGTAACTCAATACAAAGTCGAAGAATTGATGTAAACGGCCATGGCACTGAGAAGGTTTTTTAACAACACTACATTTAGTCAAGCATTTTGTGATGTGTAATATAATATTACTATTTTAGAAATATCCCAGAAGTTGGGTTATGGATGTGAAACGTGTCTACAAAAACAGGCTAACCAGACATTTAAATAAATATATATATTTTTAATATCCAACCTTCTCATCAAATTCGTTTTCATTGACTTAGATTAGAATGAACTAAAAACCAAACAACAAAATCGAAAGTAAATAAATACATTTCATTGAAAATTTCCGTTTTATTTATTACAACTCACCAAAATGTTTTACAAAAATACCAGTGGGAAAAATAAGCATTTTAAAATAAACAGAAAAAATAAATAAAACAAAAGTAATGGAAGCGGGGATAATAAAGAGAAAGAGATGGGTAACTGTGGGTTTCTTGTACCTGCATATAGGAAAGCAGGAATGTGGTAGAAAACACAAACACTTACCTGTATGTTCGTTGAGAGGCATTGAGGTACAATATGCCAAAACTGATGTTCTCATTGAAAGGAAAGTGAAGAGCATGCCTTGAGTTTCCAATGCAGCGAGATCTACTGGGATAACATGACGCAGCCGTGGGATGGATTTTGGAGAGTTTCGCGACCTATATTACCTTTTTATATCCTTATTTTCCTAAAAATCTGCACAGCACTTAAACCAATTATTAGGAGGTTTTATAGTTGATTTATATTGTATTGCACATTTCTTTTGAAGTCGTTTCTCTACCCTTTGTTGGTGTATTTACACATGTACGAGTCTCCTTTCGTTTTCATCATGTTATTGGGCCTTATTACGAGGTTGGAGGTAGCCTTGCTGGTTTTACCGGCAAGGCTATCCCCAAACTCGCATCCGGCTCCGGCACCCTTGAAAGGGGAATCACCGGACCATTCCGACCTCGGCAGACCCTGTGATTCCCCTTGCATGGGAATCACCGGACCATTCCGACCTCGGCGGACCCGGTAATTCCCCTTGCATCGGTGCCGTAGCCGGTACGTCCCCATTCCCATTTGAGCCCCCATAGGGCTCTATGGGAATGGGAGGGGGATGGTAGCAGCGGTACCGTTTATAACGGTACTGTTGCGACCATCATGTTGTGTTCGCGGGTGCCGGTACGGCCACCTAGTCAGACCAGGTGGCTGCAAGTGCACCTGCGAGCAGAAGTCCTTGTATGGCGGTACGGTAGCAACGGTGCCGGTAGCGATACCGGCGCGTTGTTGCCTTACCACCATACTCCTAATGAGGCCGTTACCTTTCTCCCATCCCAGAAATTCCTTTGTTTTCCTTGGTATTCTCTTCCTTAATTGGTTGCATGCTTTATCCCCTTTCCCTTTGTAGTTCTTTGCATTATTTGTACTTTTGTTGTTAGGGGAGTAGGACAGTAACAAGGCGGGGGACTGGCTACAAGACATTAATTGGCATTCCTTCTTTGGTAAAGGAGAGCAATGAGGACATCTGGAGGGTACTGCAGCCCAGCACCACAATGTAGTCTTTGGGACATCAAGCCTGGTAGTTTGGTACAGGGGGAGGGTGGATATGGTTATGTTGGATACGTTAGGACAGAGAGGCAGGAGCAGAGGAAGCCTGTTGCAGATTGTTAGGCTGAGTGCTGCTGCCTGCATCACGACAGCAGGTTGCACTAGTAGGGCAAGTGGAGAAGGCTGTGGGACAACTCTTCGAGGAAGTTGTGTCGCAGACGATGAAGTGGTTTTGATTATGATGGAAGTGCTGTGGCGGAGCCCCTGATGGAGATTGGAGGGCGCATTGGTAGACCACGGGCTTACTGAGTGGGAGGCAATCATGGCTATGGGCACTGTTGGTACTAATGGGGAAGGGAAGGAGGAGAATTGCTATGAAAGGAGGATGGGCTCACTGCTGCAGTGGTGGCTGCAGCATCAGGCTCAAGGAGCGGCAGAAAGAGGTAGCGGCTGATCATTTTCTGCCCACCGTTTGAGGGTGGAATGTGGGAACAGACGTCCGAGGCAGTGTTATGGCAAGATAAATCACCCTGTAGACTCCACCTTAACTTTGCGAGCAATGACTCTGATTTACTACCCGCACACTCATGGCATCTGCTCCATGCACCAAAAGCTGTGTTTTGCACTACGTGTACAACGCATGCGTGCGTCTCTCTAGTATGCTACTCCTACACGCAGTGCTGCTTCATAGATGAGGCTTGGAAGCCTTCTGCCTCCATCTGTAAAGACACCTCACATGGTTTCATTAACTTTCCTGCTCCATCTTTGCCTCCCCGCCTAATGTGGTTCCCAGGATTTTATAATGCAGGCAGATCCAATCTTTATGCCTCCCAGCTCACCCTGTTCTTAATTCAGGGGTGCCACAAAGGTCCTGCGGGAAGAATCGGGTCCCCAAGGCACTGTTTCAGGCCCTCCACACAGACGTGATGCATATTGCAGAGATATGCTCTCTGGCCTAGATCAAAGACCAAGGCTCCCGGCCTCAAAGGATTTGATTTCATTAACGTGAAAAACGGCACTGTCACCCATAGCCGATTCTCTGTAGAGCATCACACTACTAAAAACAGAAAAGCCCTAAAGTAGTAAGTTAAAGCAAAGCAGGCCAGTTAATGAGCAAAAATGGAATAAACCAAATAAACGCACAGACTTTGGCACCATAAATAAAGAAGGTCATTCTTATGAGGTCAAGAAGATTACGGAAATAAGCCACACAGCATCGCTGGTGCCTCGCACATATTACGCCCGGGAAGCCAGCCCTCAAACCTCCTCCATATCTGAAACATAGATGAGTGTACAATTATAATTAACCTAGGAGTTCATGTTCCTTATGGCGCCCGCTTCAACATCGCTGTGCCGCATAATGGTGCATAGGGCTGGTGGGAGCATGTGTTTTGCCTGTCATGTTTGTGTCGTAAATTCAAACCGATTAGGGGCCTGCAACATTTTGCGGCCCACTAATTGCTGAAAATTTTGGGCAAAACCACACAAAATGACATTTTGTACGGGAAAACACCTGAAATAGTTGTGCTGTGCAGGGGAAATTGGTGAAGTGGGCAGATTTTGGATCAAACATCAATAGTTGCGCCCATCCCTATCTGTTCACTCGCGCTTGTAAAAGGGCTCAATAAGGTTTACTTGCATGAACAACTCAATTGCTGTGCAACGGCAGTCATGAGCTTTATTCAGCTCAGATGCTTCACAATGCTACTACTTTTAGTCTTACTACCATAAAACGAAATTCCCACCTGCCTAAATCTGACTTGTGCAAAGCAACAAGTCCTCTTAACTCCAAATTGGCAGTTTTTCCCATGATGTGGTACTAGTTTATCTTGATGAATGTCAGTTGGTTGACATTCGAATCATTGAGGCTTCCTCTACATTTACACAATAGATCCGGCAGAAGTAAACCTTCTTTGCTACCTTACACGGGAAAGCTTAAGCTTCTGCTGGCACATCAGACAATTTGCATTGTTAAATCATGTCACGTATTAGACAGAGGCTTGTGAGAAACCAGAAGGTGTCTCACCCACTAGTACCCAGGTGTCTGTAATCCATTGCTTTTGGATCCAGTTCCTGGGGGTGGACCAGTGCAGGAGGATAACCTGGGTGAGGTTTCTTCAGGAGTGGGACTCCAGATGGTGAGACGTGGTATCATCTTCCCTGAAACACCTTTACCCCATCCCACCTGGTATTATATTTAGGATCTCTACCCTCCTTTTAACAACACAAACCCTTTTTCACTGACAGCCTGCTCTAAGGGAAAACAGACTAACACCCGAGCTGTGTACCTGACATGTCCCAATACTATGGTCAGGCGAGGTCAGGCAATTATCGACAATCACTCACACCTGACTTCCATTACACTTACCCACATGGATAAAAGGCAGAGCACGAGAGCACACTCTGGGCGAGGCAAAGCACACAAGGAAACCGCAATTTCTAGACCTTGAGAATAGAAAGTGTAAGACCAGGAAACCAGGCTGAAGAGTCCTGCCTGCATTGTGTGTCGAAGATACCCGGGGCCCTCCCGCATCATTACTCAAGGCAGGGAGAATCACCAGCCGTCGTGGTACCGTCCTAAGCTCCAAGAACAAAGCATCATCAATGAATTCAACAAAGCCAGTGAGTTGGGAGACTGATACAAGACTGGTCTGGGTTGAAGCCAAGGTTGCAAAGGGCAACATTGTATGGCGAGCGCTGGAACACACATTGTTAAAACTCATGTGATAAGAGACGCGAGTGAAGTTAAACTGCTGATGAGGGAGCAAACTTTAAAGAAAGCTAAAATACCTTTGATGGAGTGGTCCGGCACTGCCTGGGTGCTCAATCAAAGGTCTCTGTAAGGTATCCAGCTGAGAAGTT
Organism: Ambystoma mexicanum; assembly: GCF_040938575.1. Lineage (NCBI taxonomy): Eukaryota > Metazoa > Chordata > Amphibia > Caudata > Ambystomatidae > Ambystoma > Ambystoma mexicanum. The sequence continues at coordinate 1,367,052,697 of NC_090929.1, read as the reverse complement.
AGAACAGTACATACGTTTGGTCCGAGCCAGGCGGCGGGAGACCAAATGAAAGAGAGCAAATAAATGTGAATCAAAGTGGTCCTGCGACGGGTCAGCAAAGATCCTGCACACAAGTCGAAAGTATTCGATTTTGATTATATGATATCATATTTTATTTGTATCGCATCCATACACAAGGGTTTCAGAGCGTGACAAGGCAATAGAGGGGAAACAAGGGAGGATAAAACAACAATCTTACTAGGCCCAGTGACATTGAGAATGTGAAAGTGCAGGGGAGAGGGAAGGGGGAAAGTGCAAGCGGCAGGAGAGGAGTGGAAAGTGCTGAACATATGATAGAATAACAACCGGTAGTGCGGCCAGCAGGTGGTAAGTGCAACAATACGATTTAGACAACGGGTGTCTGATATGTGCTGGAAGGGGACTGTAGGGTAGCAGATACAGACCCAAGTGCAAGGGTTGCCAGGAGGCAGTGCAGGTGTGAGGCTGGGCAAGCAGGGATCTGGGCCCGAAATCAGAGGGTAGCCAGATGCCCGGTGCCAAGGCAGACAGGTTAACAGGGGAGAGGAAGAGCGAAGGCAGAAGCAAAGAGGAAGGTCTTGAGGTGCTTTCGGAATCGAAGATGGTTCTCCTCAAGTTTCAGAGGGACAGGGAGGCTGTTACAGAGGGAGGGCTCAGCCGAGGAAATGGATATACCACCAACTCGTTGCTTGAAGAAGCGACTGATCCTGAGGGAGTTGGAGGTGAAAGAGCAAAGATCTCGAGTAGGAAGGTATTTACAGAGAGAGAGTTGACGGTATTGTGAACCCAAGCCCCATAAAGCCTTTTGGACAATGCAAAGGGTCTTGAATTTGATCCCTGCAGCCACTGGGAGCCAATAAAGAGATTGCAGGCTGGCAGAATACGTTCCCAGGGCTCTAGGCCAAGGACAAGTCTCGCAGTCCTGTCCTGGATGATCTGCAGAGGGTGGAGAGTGGTTGCAGGCAGATTTAGAAAGGGGCTGTTGCAATAGTCCAGCCTAGAGAGCACCAGAGCTCTGGAGACAGTGAGCTTCTGGGCAAAGGAGAGGAAAGGAAGAATACCTTGGAGGAGGTACAGTTGGTAGTTAGACTTTTTTTGAGATGTCAGAGATGTGTGGAGAAAAGGAAAGCGTGGAGTCGAAGATGACCCCGAGGTTCTTAGCCTCGCAAGTGGGAGAAGGGAGAGGGCCAAGGGAGGCCGGCCAGAGAGTGACAGGAAAGGAAGGTGCAGGTGTGCCGATGAGGAGGATCTCTGTTTTACTGGCATTAAGGCAGAGGTTGTTGGCAGCACACTACTCTTGCATTGCAGACAGTCTGTCAGAAATGAGAGAGGGAGGAGAGGTGGCAGAGGGGAAAAAACAAGTTGGGTGTCATCGGCATAGCACTGAATGTTTGAGCAGAGAGCAGCAATGCAGTGGGTGAGCTGTGCCAGGTATTGGTTGAAAAGCCAGGGAGAGAGGTTAGACCCCTGGGGAACACCACAGGTAGAAAGTGAGATAGAGAAAATGAAGGACCCAAGTTGGACCTGGGAGGTTTGGTTGGAGAGGAAGGAGCTCAGACAGGCCACGGCCTGATCAGTGATACCTAGGTTATCACGGAGGCGATTGAGCAGGATGGCATGGTTGACCGTATCAAAGGCAGAAGAAAGATCAAGTAGGATGAGGACAGATTGGATGTTAGAATCAAGGTTGGAGAGCATGTCTTCACGAAGAAATAGAGAAAGTTTGAAAAAGTATGTGAATTTAGTCCAAGCCGGCAGAGGGAGACCAATTGAAGGTTTTGTGTTAAAGTGGGTTTAAACCCTGCAGAGGGGGACCCGGGGTGAACAGTAAATTACCCTAGAAATTGTATAAGTGAAAATTCTAAAAATAAAGGAACTTTACTGTTTTGTCTTGTTGCATCAGACCCTCTGAAATAAGAGACTTTGAATAACAGAGACTTTGGCAGAGAAGGTCCTGATGTTGAAGTCTTGAGCTGCATCCTCATTCTAGAGAAGCCAGGGAGTGTGCTAAGATCGAGTGTGCCGCCATGCCCCCTGCTGAAAACGTGGGGAAGGGGAAGCCAGCAGCTTGAATATCCTGACATATCATTTCTTGAACACTTTTCTTTTACATAACGTTGTTTCCTACACTATATGTATTTAGATATAAGGATTGGCAATGGTATATGCCCTTCTAAGTTGACAGACACCACTATGACTGCGTTATTATTGTTTGATGGTCGTAGCTTGCTTCAATCTTTATATTAAGGATTAGATGGGCATTTTTCGAACCCAGTTAAAGTTCAATGAACACCTTTGAACTGTGATCACTTGTGTCTATCTTACTGTTTGATACCATGCTTTGCTTACAGGCTGCAGCGGATTATCAGCATTGTTATACAGCTGATATGCATCCACCATTTGTTTAGTTGTAGGCCACAGATTTGTGTTGTAGAACTGTAAAATCCTGCCATAGGGAAGAGTTTCTCCCACAGTCCTCTGTCTGTCTACGGTGTGTACCACAGTGGTGTTCCTTTAGCCTGAGTCAGATGTGTACAAGAGGAGGCAGGTATTTCCTGATGAAAACCTTATTTTTCTCTGTGTTGGAATGTGAGAGTCAGACTCGTGTTGCATACCTTAGCTCCCCTTGCTCTCCATATGATTGTTTTTCCAAGTGCCATGCAGTGCATTCTTGTACATTGTGAGCATGTCCTACTTTGACAGTGGGTGCTCTGATTTCTTGCCAACATTTTGCTGAGAAGAGACCACTTTCATTTGAAGTCATGGGGCAGAGAGTGACAACAACCTTGTTATTTGCGATTATTTTTGTATGATGAAATCCCCAGCCAGACCCTTGAGGGTGGGTGGCAGAGTAGAGCAGGGACATGGTGCTGCCCTCTACATTGCGATTATGTGCCCACTGGTGGTATGGGGGATGATCCTATGACTAACCTTGCTAGACCAAGAGCAGGCAATCGTCACAGGTTCATGCCAAAGGGCTCTGGCTCTTAAAGTAAACATATATACTCTTACGTCCCGTCCGCTTTCCTCCATACTGTATGGGTGTCCCTTCCTAGGGACGCCGGAGACAGAACCTTTTTCACCAGAAAAACATTCTTCCCCTTTAAATTAGAGGTGTGTGGGGGTGTGGCCCTGGGAGCATGCGCTGCCCTGACTACGCCCACTGGCGCCACTCCCCAGCCCCCTTTTCCTCGTCGACGGGAACTGGCCGATTACACCAGTGCTCCCGGGTTTGGCCTTGCCATGTAATTCCACGCGCTCTTCCCCGGATTCTTCTTTTTGTTTTTATTTGTCATCTAGGTACTTCGTCCTCCGTCGTCATGCTCCTCCCCGATGCATGTCAACTTCAGCGGGTTTCAGCAGGTGTCCAGCCTGCGAGGGACTCTTTCCCATGTCTGACCCCCACGCTCTTTGCCTCTGCTGCCTTGGCCCTGACCATGGCTGAGAGGGTTGCACCACGTGCAACTCTCTGACACCACGCAGACTGAAGAACAGGCTAGCCAGGAGGAGGGAACTCTTCCAAGCGTCGCCTCCAGAGGACTTGAAGGAGTTTGTCCAGCAGAGCTGGATGCCCAAGGGAGGGCCGTTATTTTCCATCGTAACCCGTAAGTGCGACTCCTTCTGGAGGAAACGCCTGAGCAGGAGGAACCACTCGGGTTTCGTTACTAGCACATGCACCGAGGCTAACCCAGTTACCGGCCTTATGGTTGAAGGCTCTCCGGATCCTACCAGTATCAGCGCTGAGGGACCGCAAGGTTATTCTACCAGGCCTACACCCGAGGAGCTTCACCCTAGTACTGGCACCATGCCCGAGGGCGCATCTGCACGCAGCACTTCAGGCGACAATGCCGAGGGCGGTACGCCTTCCAGGCCTAGACCTGAGGTGCAGGATAGGTCTCATGTTCCAACACCAAGAATCTTGGGCGAGGCTGTGTCCGGAGGGCCATGCACCATGACTTTGGCACGTGGCACACAGCCCGAGAAAATGGCCGCCACACCAGACAACATGGCCGCTCGTCCGATACTACTCCTAGGAACAGAGGAGGCGGGTGAAAGAGTTTCAAGGTGGGACTGGTGTCAACCAGGTATTTGGCCTACAGTGTATCCATCAGTAGCTGCAACCCAGACTGAGTGTGCTCCGGCCCCAGCAGCCCCCAGCCACTCCATCAGTATCCCCTGACTCCTCTTCAGCCTCCGATGACAGGTTCTTCAAAAGTTTTTGGGGCTGATGCGAACCCCCTCATATGGGTGCCATCCTGAGGGATGCAGTCAGAGACTTGCTCCCTCCGGTCACTCCACCGATGCCTATAGTCATTCCTCCCATGGCTCCGGCACCACAGGCCCCTGCGCAGCCACCGCTGCCAGCTCACTTGAATCTGCCCCCAGTGCAGCCGCTTCTGAGCCAATCTCCACAGCAGCCTCTGGCTCTGGTCTCCACACAGCAGCCCATGGCGCCAAGCACTCCTCCTCCTGCGGCGGACCAGTTGGACCCACAGGCGGTTAGAGATGAGGAGGACCACCCTGACACGCCATCGTCAGCGAAGGCCTTTCACGACAGGCTTGCAGGTTTGGCAGAATATCTGGGCCTTCTTTATCCTGAGGTAGAGCAGCCCGAGGAGGGGTTTTGCCAGAGGTCCTCTTCCTAAGGCCCCCAACAAGACGGGTATCTCAATGCAGAAGGACTTCATCGCTCTGGCCAAGGAGGGTTGGCTCAAGCCAGACTCGACCCAGCCTGTCAATCGGCGCCTCAATGCCAGGTACAGACAGATGGAGAGGGATACTCTCTTGCTATCAACGCACCCACAGCCGCACTCGTTGGTGATCGCTGCAGCGTCACTCTACTCTAAGCCTGAGTCATCCTCGGCCACCTCGTCCTCGGTGCTGCTATGCAAGGAGGAGAAGATCTTGGAGGTGTACGGAAAAAAGCTGTACTCCAACGCCTCCCTGCATCAAGCCAATACGGATGCCATGCTGGCAGCCGCTAACCAGAGGTTGTGGCGGGAAATAGACTTCCTTCCAGAACTTCCAGTGCAGACCCAGGCACGCTTCAAAACAGGTCTAGGAGAATCCAGGCTTGCAACGCAGGACATCATGGAGTCCACAGTGGCCCACATCGATACTTCTTGCTGGGCCACCTGTATCGCCACGGACATGAGAAGTATGGCCTGGCTTCGGCCTACTAAGATTAACACTGACATCCAGGATCACATATCGGGCCTTCCGTTCGAGGGTAGTGACCTCTTCCACTCTACCAATGATGAGGAATTTGATTAGAAGAACAGCTCACAAACTGCAAAGTCTTTATCGTAACGAAGGTCACGCCCAAGGCATACACGCAGTTGCATCAAGGTTCTGATAGGGGGCAGGCGTTTGGCGGGTTCCTGGGATTCCAGGTAGGGAGGTCGAGACAATCTGACCGCTCGCCAAGTCAGCACCGGCGCAAGCAACAAAAAGGGGGGAGGAGGGGAAGGGCTTCTTTCAGTCCCCCTCAGCAGCAGCATCAGAGGATTTGTCACAGCTCTTTCAAGCAAGTAGACCATTGACAGCACCTCACTGGGTGATTATGGATTCATGCTAACACAGGTGGTGACTTCTTCACATTTCTGCATCACAGACAGACATCAGTCAGCAGCTGGCATGTTCTTATGGGCAGTCTACTGCCCAGCTGCAACTGTGCTGTAGCACCAACACACACTGCTTTCATCACATAGGTGACACAGTGCTCTCCATTCCTCAACACCTGTTCGTGTGCTGCTACATTATGCTGCAAACCAAAGTGGCCTGTACCAGGAAGCACTGACATCTTGACAATTAGAGGCATGTCATTTGCAGTTAGTAGCCCAGTATGTTCCCAACTGTGGACATCTCCGGTGCTTACAGCATCTCTCATAGTTGCCCTGAATGTCCCTTAACTTGCGTGCTAGCAATGTCCTTTCCCTTAGCATGGTTGGGGCTCTAAACATGTTGAGGTCTAGAAACTCCTAATTGTTAATCTGTCTCATTGTTAATCTGTGTCAGTCTGCCTCCTGTCATAATTGACCTTTGCTCAAAAGAAAGGCATTTGAGATGTGTTTCCTGATGAGATGAGCTGTGCGTGAATGTTCTACAATGTTTTACATGGACGCATCACTGGTGAGACGAGGGACAGACTATCTGCCTTTGCTCCCAGGGTAACCAACGTTCATCCAGCATTGGACTGGGACGTCAAAATGCCCTGGCCCTCAGTCACCAATGGCAATGTGTTCCAGCTAAGGTGATGTAATGGTAAAATGAGTTGCAAATAGTCGATTTTAAATCACATTTGGTCAATACTATATATATATATATTTGTGTATTCACATTACAGTAATTACAAATAAAACAGGTTTATATATAATACACAGATTATTCATCCCATCCCTCCACTCTCACAGTCCTCCTTCTCAACCCCATGTTATACAGCAATTCCTCCAAGTTAAATGTTGGTCAATAAGATCGCTCAAAGCTGCCAGCTGCAGGGTGCAGTCACTCATCAAACTGGCCCCACAGTAGCATGTTGGGCTGGTCCTTAAGGCATTGCCCTATTGACCAGTCCGCCGCCTTCACCGATTTCATTTCTGGTGACAGAAAACACCTTGGCAAACCCTTTCATCTCTTTTGCCAATCTTCATTTTTTGGCGATATATCATGTTGTACATGGTTACTAAAGGTTTGAAAAACGTGTAAGGTAATTTGGGATGTTTTCACACGTGCACTGGTTTTATTTCAGCGAAAGCTTTTGCTTTACCCTACTTTAAGGGGGTAAGTACATATAGGCCTCAAATTCCCTGGGCTTTGCAAGTGCACCACTGCCAGGTCGGTGAAGTATGGACTCTGAGATGAATTTCAACACCAGTGCCCTCGCAAACAGGAAGTGCTTTCCTTGCCAGATATTGCCAGGTCGCTTTGTCCTCGTTCACTGAGATGCCCGTAAAGGCGCACGCTAACATCAAAACGATGGAGAGCTTGCAGTGCATTAGCAAATTACACTGCAAATATGAGTGTCTTGCATTAAACGTACAACTCTAATAACACTAAGGCAAATGAGTGGGCGGGCGCAGACGTTGAGTGACGGCTGCTGCATTCTCCCGAGCCTGGACTAGATTGCCTGACAGGCAGCAGCTTCTGTCCTGGCTTAATTCAGGGTGATTAGATGGCTCCTCTTATTACTCCAACTGCACATTTCCAAAATGTTATCAAATCAAGAGAAATTATAACAGAAACAGTATGTATGTAACTGTGCTTTCGGAATGGTTTTATGTGGAGATAGAGGCTCTCATGAAACGTGCCTTTTCCCGATATTGGATTTCCAAAAGTGAGGAGTAAGCTGTAATGCGCAGAAGCAGCACATCCTGGTGATTTAGAGCTATTTAATGCTTCGGCTATCCCGAAATAGAATGACACTGGCTCCAGTGGGCTAGCAGCAGATATTGCTACTATAGAATAATGGTTGGGACCCGGGAGCATATTTATAACCTCTTAGATCGTACTCAACGGCAGGCGCGAAGAGCGTTGGCTGCCTCCTATTCGAGAGGGAGAGAGGGAGACAGAGACAGGGAGAGGGAGAGGGAGGGAGGGGTTGCGGAGAGAGGGAGAGAGGGAGAGAGGGAGAGAGGGAGAGAGGGAGAGAGGGAAGAGGGAGAGAGGGAGAGAGGGAGAGAGAGAGAGAGAGAGAGAGAGAGAGAGAGACTGACTTTTATTTAGTAAAATGGTAAAAAGGTCCTCGCTATCTATTCCTAACTTCTAAGAGGGGTTTCCTTGCCTCAAAACGAATGCTAAAAGGGTTTGTCAAAATGTCCATCAAAATATGTCACCATCCAGTGGCAAAAACCTACTTTTATCCCTCATACTTGGGGGTTGTGCCGTTTATCCCCAGTAGAGGAGCTCCTCCCCATGAGGTCCTCCCACATTAAACCAAATTAGTCTCATGAGAAGGGGCTCCCCTCTTGGGAGAAGTCTGCACCTAGTCAATCGTTAATCAGAGTACTCATAAGGGCAATTACTCCAAGAGCATACATTTACAAAGAGGAAAAAACCTCTTGCTGTGGAGGCTATTTGGAACGATGTCCTAAGTGTTAGGAGGAGGAAGCGAAGAAGTAGAAATCCAGAGCCTGCAATGGTGAATTCATTTAGGCCAACTAGGTTAAAGTTATAGAGCAGGAGGTGGCTGGGCTAAGTGAACCACACTGCAGAATAGGACTGGTTAAATGGGAAGGCTGACAGGATTCAGACCTTGAGAAGAAGTTGTTGGAAAGGAACATGTTGTGGTCTTGCCCAGGTTGTGTTCGATAGCCCTGGACAAGTCTCCCTTATTCTGGAAAATATTCATCCCTACCATTTTGAGTGTGTGAATCACTGGCAAACTTGCAGCAGACCTCTGAGCCTTGAGTGATAATTCATCGTTCAATCCCAAGCGGCAGATCTCATGATGAATAACAAGTCTCTTTGTCAGGTTTGTCTAGCCACTAACGGCCCTCTCGAGTGATGTCTAGTTCGTTCAGCCAATAAGAACCCACAGATCTCCTAAAGGAAGCTCATACCCTATACAATTCCCTGATTTTTGTGCTCTTATGAAGGCTTTGCTAGATTGTGAGAGGAGTATAAAGGGGTCCTTAGAACAGATGTGCACTTGGAGAGTATTTGAGCATTTAGGAGGACCAGTTTGTGTTGCCTTTTGGCTTTTTTGGAGTATTTTGTAATTTTGTATGTTTCGAATCCATCTTTCTGTCCTGCTTTATGTACATGTTTGTTTAGTGTGTTTTATCATCTTGTGTATTAGTTTGCCTTTTTCAAAAAATAAATGCCCTTTTCATCTTGTTCCTTCCTCCGTTTGGATCCATTCATGAAGTATATTTAAACAAATGTCCCTTCCTGTTTCCTCAAAACACATAAAGAATACACTTTACCCTCCTTGTGTTTGCCACGTAGTTTAATAATTGTATTGTGGTAGTTGTAGGTTGGCAACTGCCACTTGGGAGGGGAAGAGAATGAAGTTTGAGGGAGTGTTAGAGGAGGAGACGCATTTCTCTTTCTAGGAGGAAGAGGATTAACCCAAGATATTTTGTTTGCCTGTTTGCCAGACCACGGGCCTGGGCCACAGAGCACTGCCAAGCTACTGATTTGGTGGTGGAGGTGGGGGCATTGGGTGAGGCGTCAGAAGTGGGAGAGGAGTGCTTGACAGAGGCAAGCATACAGGCATGGAAGAGTGGGTCTTGTATGTATGCCCTCACCAACACAGGTGTGTCTTGCATGTAGGAGGAAGGTGTGGCCTCAGCAAGCACCCTCGAGGAGAAGTTTGGATTCAGTTTTGACTGGGTGCAGGGCATAGTGGAGGATGTGGAACTACGTTGCCATGCCTTCAGGGAGGAAAGACAGGGTCTTCTGCATGGTGGAGGTCTGCGGGAAGTGGGACAAGCATGGCAGAAGTGAAGGTGCACAGTAGGCTGCCCCCTAGGGACCACAGAAACGAGGGGCCACATGTACTGGTTGCACAGGAGAGTGTACCAGGTTCATGTGCCCTTATAGGCCATCAGCGACCGCTCCAGAGTGGGGAGCATTAAGAGGGTCTTGGCATGTCCCAGCCTGGGCTGAAGCACGTATACAACATCCAACATGCTGTGTTCAAACTCCTGCTCCTATTCTCCCTTTCTTGCCGGACGTATCAGGCACCAGGCCCCTTTTGCCAAAGCAACCCAGACAACTGACAGTGCACATATTTGGGTAGGATGGAATAATGAGCTAAGAGGATGCCTACTGCTTTTATTGTGGATTGTTTATTGATGAGAGATAACGTATCACTCTGGGCTGTTCAGTCACACTCACTACTGCAGCTCTGTTTTTCATCCACACCCACTACAAAACAAACCTGTTCCACTTTTGTGATGCTTGGCACGTGCTACTAGCCGGTACCAAGCCATCATCGCCCTCTTCTGAGCTGATGCGATGGCCATTGTAAACGTCTCATAGTCTTCCGCAATGAAGTGCCCCCTTAAATTTGTATAAAGGTCAATTGTTCTACTTGTGACACCTCAAGGGATCTCCTGTGGTTAGAAACAATAACCCCAGCCACACTAAAAACGACTTAGGACTAGATACCTGCAGGGGAGCAGATTGGGGACTCTGCAGCAACTTGCCTAAGTGCCACTGGTCAGGAGGAGTGCTTGATGTACAAATACTGTAACATGTCATCATCCCTATCCATGTCTGTAATGTTCAGTTGCTAGCCATCAAGCATCTGCATGTCTGATGATCCCGTCTCTATTCTTAAAGACCCACCTGTGTTCAGGATTCACTGGCTGGTGTGTCCCACACATTCTATTCCACACACTAGGCTGTCACCTCATTGCTCTCAAATCTTTCAACCGATGTTGGTCATGTGTTTCCGAGTTTGGCCTTCCCAGTTCACTTGGCAAACTTTGGGTTTGTGTTTTCTTTGATGCCTGTGTTCTTGCACATTTAATGTTGCAAACACTGCAGCAAAGCATTCTTGCACATTTTATACAGCATCTCCTTCTTATGAAGCTTCCAGCAAGACCTCATCCCCTGAGACAAGCAATTGAAAAGCGGGCACTTTTACTGGCAAGTGAACAGATGTTTGGGTGGAAAGGAGAAACGTGATTATGCACACAGGCGGGGCCACTGGAGTTAGCTCAATAGGAGTAATGTTTTAGGCATTGCAGCAATGGTGAATTAGCTCCACAAGCTGATCCAAACGAAGGACGTTTATCGTTGAATAATGGCTGCATTTGTAGCAGCATGGCGATCTGAGTATCTCCAACACGGTTCTGATAATGATTTTGTCATAGGCTATTAAAATGTACAGCCTTGCAGTGGTGAACGTTTTAGACCTGCGATTTGCGGGCACCCATCTCCATCATCATGAACAAACAAAATTATAAGCAGTGTAACAAAAGGAACATATGCAACTTCAATATAATATATGGAAGCAATGTGATGTATGCTCAGTCATAAAACCGTTTTAATTGTATAACCCTCTTGTTCATACAAACGTTAACTAATGTGAATTAAGTTGTGAAGCATACAGGAAGTTAAGTTGAGTGTAAGTATTTGTTTGCACCAAATCATTTAGGTTACTTTAAAGGCGACCTTGCAGGAAGTGAAAAATACCCTTTTGAAGATGTACTTATTGAGTATGTGTGAAGGGTCAGAAATGCGAGACATACACTTGGGTAGAGTTTTCGCATAACTCGACAAACCGATCTCCTCTTCTCTTCTTAGTTTATACGGACTGTGTCAAAACTAACAATGCGGTATCAGGATACTTTACATAATAAACCTATTCTTATATAGTGAGAGCTATATAAAGCTACAAGAAAAACAAGATTCTCTCCTGATGACCCATTATAGAATAATGGAGAAACACGAGTAGAGAGTAAGGAAAGAAACATTTAATATCTAGAAAAATGTCATGTATGACTCGAGATTGGAAAGCAGATAACACAACTTTATTTAAAGTGATGAAAGATTTTGGAACAAAATAATCAACACAAATAAAATCACAACTGTTAAAAGAAAATTGAATGGAAACTATGATTTCTGGATAAAACCACATGCCATCACCCTCAGAAAATAATAAATGATGTAGTAGCTGGCACACTGAGAAAGATGCCACTAAAATAATACTGAATAACGGTCTCAATATGTGCATCTACCGCGCTGACAACTAAACACAATTGAAACAAGATAGATTCACTAAGTAAATGTAGCCTTTTTTTACCAACATCTTTGCATATAAACTAAGGCTGAAGGAAAATGACCTAATGTTCAAATGCATCTGTCCCTCACACTAATACATACAACAAAATCATACAGGAATTATTTGGCGGTTTAAACTTAAACAAAATAACATATGAATTCAAACACAAACGTTATAAACAGGAATCCGTGTGACCAGGGCTGGATACCCTTCCTCTGGATCAATTCAGGATGGTTCAAACCAAAAGTCAATTGCAGTAAAGTTATTTTCACTAGCCTCAATTTCAGGAAAGTTACTTTCACTAGCCAAGTTCCACTTCGAGTAGTATACAAAAGTTATTTTTATTCAATGTGTCATTCACTTGGCAAAAATGATTCTTTGTTCCAAAGAGTTTCTTACACTTAGACAATTGTTCAAGTTTTCACTTTTCCCAGAAGATCAATAACATTTTATCACATCATATTTCTCCTTCTCAAACAACACCTCAGTCAGGATGGTTATACAATAGTTCATCAAAACACAGTAGTAGAATTGCCACCTCTTTTCCACAACTACCTTATACCACATTCACAGTACTTAAAGCTATCTTCTTCCTGGTCCACTCACCTGCCAGGATTAACTACTATTTGTCCCTTTCCTGGATTACTTGCCTGCCGGGATAAAACTCATAATACTACAAATTGTACTCTGTGGTAAGGTTTGATGCAAACTTTCCAAATTCAAAACCTCAATAGGGAAAGTAGAATCAACAACTGCTTCTTGATTTAGTCTCTTGACTTTCAACACAATTGGCTTACAACTTCTTTCACAACCATAATGTAAAAAAAGGGTGATGGTTCTCGCATTGCTCTGTTTGCCATGGGCAATGCATGTTACACTTCTACCCCGTAACAGGTTTAGCAATATATCCTGGATGGACATGAGCTCAAAACAACGGCGCAATCATAGCCGTGACAGGTCATTATTCCTATCGCCGAGTATTCACAGATCAACTCTGGTTTATTCAGGCATCCCAGACTGAGTTTGGAACTTAGTTCCTGCTTGTTATTAGCCTCTGTAAACCACAGCGTTTTGTGGATTCAACTGCCCTTATTCATAAGTGACAGCCCTTCACCCCGCCGAAATTTGCCTGTAAGGGTCCACCTCAATCAATTGCCTCTTATTTCTGTGAAAACTTCGGCACAGAAACTAATAACAAGCAGGAACCTGTTACGGGGTATATGAAAGAGGTTTCCATCACTTGAAAAGAAACTGTCTGTCCTGAAGAAGGCCGCGAAAAACCATTGGGCGTAGAGACACTAGGGGTAGTGTTTTAATCTCCAAAAAGGCCGAAACATGTTGACACATGACAACAGACTCATGAATTGATGAAGTCTTGTATCTTTATACTGCTTAAGTGAATATAGTTGTTTCCATCAATGCAATTAACCCCCTATAGATAATACTTTTTTAAAGAATATATTGAGAAGATAATGTATTGTTGATTTGTTTCATATATATGTTACCTTGCTCTCTCTCCATTTTTTAATTTTTCTAAATTGGTCTTAAAAATAAATAAATGTGTATGGACTCATTTAAGAATGGTAATGTTTTAGTGTTTTTTGAGTGTGTATAAGCGGGATGGTTCTTATCCTTTCAAGAGTATGTGGCATTTGTCACTTTAAAATTGGGTCACCTATTTGGAAGGTGGAAGCAATAATTAAGATAATACCGTAGATCACCAAGTCTGGCCTAGCTTGCTGTAGGCCATACATATGGATTATATAGGGACTAGTTTGCTAGTTTACATTTCAGTCACATCACTGTGTGCAAGATTGTCTCTAAACCCATCCTAAATGCTCTAACCAGGCTTTGTTCCATATGACAATAAGAATGGCAGCTGATATGTAAGACAGCTTTCCCCCACCAGGTCCTTCTCCATCAAAAACCTTCTGAAGAAATGTCACGATTATCCCTTTACTCTGTTGGTCATTCCATACTCTTCAGTTCAGTTAGAAGTTTGCTTCTCGGTGCTTCAGTCCAGACTGTGATGACTTACCCTATCCTGATCTGATGGCTTTTCCGCTTGACATCATCTCAGTTCATTTAATGTTATTTTGACATCAAATAAGAGTCCCAGATTTGATTTAACAGTGTGTTGTTTTGCTCTACAAATCTCATTTGAAGTGTTAGTCTGTTGTGCAAGGCAAGTTGTTGATTGTTTTTACTTGTAATAGTGAAAACGTTTTTCTGTCATGTGTTCATGGGTTGATGTTTATTGGAGCCTTTGAGGAGGCACTTCACATATGACAGCCAAAACCTGTTGACTTTCCAGTAGCTGTTATTGGTAGCACCGCATGGGCTCTTCTCTTTGTAGTTTTACATGCTTTTATGTTCATAGTGTTTACTTTTTGACATTTCTTTGGGACTTCTTTAGTTTTCTGTGAGTGAGGTGCTCTGTCTTTCTAGACAGAGAGTTGGGGGGGTCCACAACTGGATTCTCCTTACTAACGGTATTAATCTCTGGAATGCCGACATTTGCCAAAAAGATGATCCACTTAATTTCAGAACTAAAGACATTGGGCGGCCATCAAGAAATGCTTAATGTTCTTTGACCACCTTTTAACATTCATAAATGGCCTCCTGGAGGTGTGTATAGTCCACAAATAAACCAACATAAATCATGATATTTCATGTAGTACTATGAACAAATAAAGCAATATTTTATTTGCAAACAAAGTGTTACAGGGCAAATGTAGAGCGAATAATGCAGAAAAAAAGTTAACTTAAATTAGCAAGTCATTTTTTAAAAACTGTGGTGGGTCATGTAAGGAAGGCACGGTATCAATAGTAGACACAGACAATGGATACATGTTTCGAAAAACATTATTTTAGTGTTTTGGTTGGGTTGGTAGAATTCCTAACTGGCCCTAACTCTAGAATGGGAGTAGCCTCGACCATTTAACAAAATACGAACAAGTCCAAGTCAGTCTAGTCAAACTAAAAAGTCCTATACTTAAAAACCTAACCTTGCCCTCCTTCTCAAATGACAAATGTTTTAAGGTAATACAAAAGGAAAAATTGTGTCTTAAAAGAAATGTCAGAATGGCTCCCTTCACCACGTTCAGCAGCACAGGGTCTCGAGAGTTTCCTGAAAATGATAGGTGGATGGCACAGTTCTATCAGTCTTGCACAATCCGGCTTACTGATTCAATTCAACAGTTCAGGCTTGGACTTCACGCTTTTGGCAGTCTTAAGCTTCTTAACCCTTCTCGTAAACACACAGTTCACAATTCACAATTATAAGAATAATGCCTGTCTGTCCCTATTGCTAGAGGGAATACCCTGCCTATCTAAAGAAACTAAAGGTGCTTGTCGGATGTCAGGATGTCCAAAGTAAAATGTCCTCTGTCCAAACTAACTCTACCTGACACTAACACTATATTTAACTAAATTAAATGGTCCAAGAGAATGTCTTTTCGAGGGGATTGTGTCCTCCGATGTATTCCACATCTATAACAGTAATGGCCACAGCTGTGCTGCTTCGGAATTTTTTTCGGCATAGGCATCCTGCGTTGATGACGTTGACACGCTGTCCCTCGAAGGCCTCCGTCGAAGGTCAACGTCACTGGATGTTATATATAGGATGCACAGTGCCTGTAGTCTCAGTTCTGTTTTTTCCGCGAACATGTTCGCTTCGGAATCTCGGCGCGCTCGGTTCTACTTTGATTGCGAAAATGTCTTCATCTTCTTCTACCCCGAAGTCGGGCTTTAAGAAGTGTCGGGACTGCGGTTCCAAAATGGCCATCACGGACCCACACAACGTCTGCTCTGGTGCCTCGGCGAGAGCCACACCAGCGACGACTGCGATGATTGCCAGTCCATGACATTGAGGGCCTTGTGGGAACAGAAGAAGAAATTAACGGTAGGAAGGGTATCTAAAACCCGTAAGTCGAAATCTGCTGGGCCTTCGACCGACGACTCGAGGGGCGACTCGCCATGTCGGCGTAAGTCCAGGGGGTATCGATCTCAGAGTGGGTCCCGCCATTCCTCTACCTCTTCTAGGCATTCTCGGAAGCGGCTTCACCAGTCGCCTTCCCCGTCCTTGCCTGAGGACTCTGCCGGACGGCGGGTGACATGTCCAACCAAGTATTCATCGCCGGCCGAATGGGACGCATTCCGCCTGCAGATGATGGCGATTTTTGAATCGCAAGGCACTGTTGTGTCCACGCCTTCGAGAGAAGCCGGCAAGGAATGAGCTAGAGCTACCACTCGCATGCCTTTGGGCTTGGGTGGTCGGCGCGATCATCAGGAGCCGTTGAGGTCCCGATCGGACAAGTTTGATCACCATAACCGTGCCAGATCCAGGTCCCGGTCCTCAACGCCCTCGAGACCGTCGGAACCTGTGAGGCCTTCCAAGAAGGCATCGACCCCGTTGGCTCTGTTTCTGTCGAGGTACTCTCTCGAGGCTCCGGCTCTGAAGAAGTCATCAACGCAGAGGCCGTCGAAGTACACTCTCGGGGCTCCGGCCTCGAACCAATTGCCAAAGTCATCGGCGCCTCGGTTGACGTTGACGCCGTCAGTGGGGCCTGTTTTTGAGCCCTTTTCTGTTCCTCCACCCAGGCTGGATTTATTCCAACCTTTGGATTACATTTCAGAGATGTAAGAAGAGTCTGATGAGGGGGTTGTGCCTCCTGAGGTTCCTGATGACCTGTTGTCTGGTCACAGTCAAATGGAAGACCTCCGTCAGTCCTTACATGACGCCAGTGATCTTGACACCTCTCCGGAGGTTGAGTTTGGCAGGCCTGAGCCTGGAACACATGCCGAATCCTCGTATCAGCGTCTCATGTCGAGAGTGACTGAGTACTTGGGGTGGTCTGCTACATCTGTCGATTTTCTTCAGGATGAACTGATGGATATCCTGGAGCAAGGTCCACCCACTGACCCGGTGTTGCCATTTCATATGGCTTTGCAAAGAAGGGTGGCGGCAGCTTGGACTGCTCCAGAGAGTCTTCCGGCAGTGAATAAGTCACTTCCAAAAAAATACCGTCCAGCCAGTGGTGAGTTTGGTGGTGCAGGTGGCCATGGCCCCAGCGAAGCAGGCTGCGTACCCTACTATCCCTCCTGATGGGGACGACAATCGCTTTGATGGTTGGGTGAAGAAGGTATTTTCTTCTGGGGTATGGCTTTAAAGGCAGCCAACTCCGTTAGTGCCTTGGCAAGATTCACTCAAACTCTATGGAATTGTGCATCTTTGGCGACTGAGCATATTCCCAAAGGGGAAGAACGGGATGGTTTTCTAGCCCTCGTGCAAGATGGCAAGGATGCCATGTGTGAATTCGTTCAGTAGGGTCTGGACATGGCAGACTGTTTCAGCTTGTCTATGGCTGCGAGCACCGTGATCCGCAGGTTTGCGTGGTTGCAGACGTCGGTGTTTCCTCCTGATGTGCAATCCCGGCTTCTCAACATGCCCTTTGATGGTGTCCATCTTTTTGGCAGCAAGGCTGACGAGAGCGAAGTCTTTGAGCACTGCAGTACTTCATCCTCTGCCTTTTCATCCTAGGGGTCAGCAATGGAGGGGAGGTTTCTTTTGGTACTACTCTTCCATTGGTAGATCGAGGGGAGCTGCCAGTCAAAGGGGCCACCTTTGGAGTACCAGAGGTGGAACGCAAGGAACTCGAGGTGCCAAAGCCACTCGGGCAGTTGCCTCTTTGCCCTCAGGCACTGCCGCAGCCGCATCCGCTCAGTCATGAGGCCATGTCACATGGGTTGCCGATTGGGGGCAGCCTGGTGCAGCATCTTGGAGAATGGTGTGCCATTACTTCAGATGTGTGGGTTCTGGAGATCATAACCCACAGCTACTGTCTCCCCTTTCGGCAGAGGCCTCACAACAATCCACCGGGGAAGCTCTCTTTGAAGCGTCCGGATCTGCTCCTTGCGCAAGAAATTCTATACCTGCTGGATAAAGGCGCCATAGAACTGGTGCCTGTAGCGGAGAGGAACAAGGGATGGTATTCCCCTTATTTTTTTATCCCAAAAAAAGACGGGGGGTTGAGACCCATCGTGGACTTGCGTGGGCTGAACAAGCTCCTCAGGAAGGACAAGTTCAAGATGGTAACTTTCTCAAGTCCTCCACACCCTTCAACTGCAAGATTGGTTGGTGTCTCTAGACCTCAAGGATGCTTACTTTCATGTGCCGATTCATCCAAAGCACAGAAAGTACCTGAGGTTCGCAGTTGGTGATTTGCATTTTCAGTTTCGGGTCCTACGGTTCGGATTGATCTCTGCCCGAGGGTCTTCACCAAGGTGATGGTGGTGGTGGCAGCATATCTCAGGAAAGGGGGATTCACGTCTACTCCTACTTGGATGATTGGTTGATCAGGTCGCGTTCTCCCGTACAAGCCCTGGATCATCTGTCCGTCACCTGCTACTCCCTTCACAAGCTGGGCCTCTCCCTCAATTTAAAGAAGTCCCATTTGACACATACCCAGCGGCTCCAGTACATCGGAGCAGTGCTCGACACAGCTGTCATGACCACTGTGAGGGGGCACAAGTTGTGCCACAAGCAGGCTCCCACCAGAACCTTGAGGGCCTTAAAACCACTGCAAAAGGGCTCCTGGAGCCAGTCCTGGCGCCTTTGGCACCAGGCTCATATGTAGGAAGGAAGGGCTGTTCAAACTAGGTCCCATATGTACATGGGCCTTTAAATTCAACATGAAGCGCCCACACAGTCTAGTTCTAAGAACCAAGCTATGTGGTCTAGTGTTTTGGGTGTGGCAGGCCTGGAACTACTTTCCCTGGTACTACTTTACCTGGGCTATATAAACCACACCCTGATTGCAGAACACGATTTGTGTTATTCTGCAACCAGCAGCGTGACGCTCACCGTTTCCAGCTCCTGTTCTTCAGCATCTTCCTGTAATCCTGCAAGAACAAGAAAAAGATTATTCTGTTTTACCTGAGAAAACAACATGCAGCACTCAGCATCTCAACTGGGCTGCAATCTGTGGAAACTGAGAGAAGAAGAAACATCACTCACCTGTGAGTACTGGCTTAAGGACTTTGGCAAACCGCTACCACAGCTGCTGTTCGAACATTGCGAACTGCAATAACGAGAAAGGGAAAAACAATATTGGATCCTGCGCTTCCAAAACATTGAATTCCATCAGTCTTAACTGAATTCCATCGAGCGATGCCACGCTTCCATCCGGAGCACCACAGCAACATCTGCAAAGGAAAAGAGACATATTCAGGTTCGCTTTCAATATTAAACAACTGCACAGCGCTCTACTTACCTTAATCGATTCCGGGGGCGTGTTTTTCATCGCGCTCTCATCCACTCGCAGCAACAAAGCGGCCTGTGAGGAGAAGAAGAAAACACAGGTTAGCTTTAAAAGACAATAAAGGTGCTGTGTTTCGTGCTTTCGCTTACCTAGAATCGTGCCTCTCCATCTGGCACGCCAGCATGAAGACCTTCGCACCTGAAAAGAAGGAGATAAAGACTTAACTAATTCCCACCATAAACAGAACAGAGACTTACAATTAACAAACCTACCTGCCTACCAGCAGATTCGGGGTCACAGCAGGCCTGGGCCCAAGAAAGGCGTACTGCACCAGTGAAGCAACTCTGGCAGCTCGCCAACAAGCATCAAGCGCCCCTGCACAAGAAACGCAGGACGGATAGCTCACCCTACAAATAACTAAGGTAAGAAAAGAACCCAGTGGGAAGGGAATCAGTCAGAGGAAGGTGGGAGATTCACCCATTAGAGACAGTTATCACAAAACCTCCCTTCTGTAATTGCAGATTCATTATTCAGCACTGGGCAACTACGCATCCAGGGTTCCAGATCTCAGAGCCTTCCAGACGCCCCCGGGGATATCAGGTGAGCGTAACACATCCCTGGGGCCGTGTTCGTCTCCCCAGGTGAGGGCTCATCACATTCTGCAGATGATGGGCAAGTTTCAACGTGCCCAGATTCTCCTGCCGTTCAAGTTCTTGAGGTTGATCAGCCTCATGGCATCCTGCATTTTCCTGGTGCCAGAGGCCAGGCTGTGGATGTGATCTCTGCAGTGGGCTCTCAAGATGCAGTGGTCACAGTTCTCTGGCAAGATGTCGGATCCCGTTCAGATTCCATCCTTGGTCGCACAGGATCTTCTGTGGTGGGCCGTCAAAGGCAATCTGATGAAGGGGTGTGACATTTTGGCAACCTTGGCCAGAGGTGACTATTGTGAGGGACACATCCCTCACGGGTTGGGGAGCTCATGCCAATGAGTTGACGGCCAGCGACCGTTGGTCTTCGTCCAGACTCCACATCATTCTGTTAGAGCTGCGGGCTGTCAGGCTAGCCCTGAAGGCTTTTCTGCCGTCTGTACAGGGAAAAAATGTCCTGATTATGACGGACAATACAGTGGCCATGCACTACCTCAACAAAAAGTGGGGGCAGGGACACTCCGTTGTGCAGGGAGGCGATGCAGCTCTGGTTCTGGGCCATCCAGCAGGAGATTTCGATCTCGGCAGTTCATCTGGCCAGATACAAAAACACGGCGGCGGATGCTCTGATCAGGCAGGGCACAGTCTCTCACGAGTGGGAGCTGGCTCAGGAAGTTCTTTTGGAGATCTTCACCCTTTGGGGAACCCCACAAGTCGATCTCTTCACCACCAGCATCAACCATAAGTGCGAGAGATTCTGCTCACGGGAATTTCCTCCAAGAGGAGCCTTATGGGACGCGTTCGTAGTTGAGTGGTCCTTCCCACTGCTGTACACGTGCCCTCCAGTCCCCGTCATTCCACAAGTGTTTCAGAGGCTACGGAGGTTCGGTTCCCGAATGATCCTCATTGCTCCGTCATGGGCCAGGAGAGCGTGGACTAGACATGTCCATCGGCCCTCCACACCGTCTTCCCTACTGAGACAGTCTGCTCTCACGGGAGGGGGGGTCGAGTTCTCCATCCAGAGGTCAAGTCTCTCAGCCTTCATGCTTGGTTTCTGAAAGGCTGAGGTATACGGATTGGGACCTTCCCGAAGACGTGATGGAGGTGTTGCTTTCGGCCAGAAGGCCCGCAACGAAATCCCTGTACCGTTGCCGTTGGAGGAAGTTCTGCGACTGGTGCAGGGTACAGAATGTGGATCCTTTCCAATGTTCCATTCCTTTGGTTTTGTCTTTTTTGCTTTCTTTAGCCCACAAGGGCCTGCAAGTAGGTACCATTATGGGTTACCTGGCGTCGCTGTCCATATTTAAGCGCCCGTCTGAGGAATGTTCTTATTTCAAGATCCCTTTGATTTCTCAGTTTCTAAAAGGGCTAACTAATGTGTTTCCATCGTTGCCTTTCCAGGTGCCGGGTGTCAGCTTCCGATTCTACCACTGGTGTAATACCCTTCTTTCTCTCTTCAACCTCCTCACCTGTGGAGTCGAAATCCTCTTCAGCTGGACTGAGTGCTCGATGCGCCGTATAATCCTTTTCCTTTTTTCGAGATTGAGAGTGTCTCCCACAAGAGGAAGCCACAGTGAGAGCGTGTAAATGCGCCCTGACCGTGTCCCCCTCCCGGGAGAGACGGGAAGGGGGAAAAAAGCCAGAGTAGGCAAAAAACCCCTTGGACCGGTAAGTATCCTGATGGCCGCTGGACGTGTATGCAGATGAATGATGGGAGAAGGCAGCAACCGGAACCAGGTGGAATTATATTGCAGCGAAAAACGCCAAAAGGTAAGAAAACAAAGTAAAGGCAAAGAGCTGGAACTAAGGAATGGAGGTAGAGAGGAAACGAAAGACTGGGACCGGAGTAGGACCGGTAATAAGGACGGAAAGAGTAAGAGTAAAAATGCTCGAGGAGCAAAAGGTAAACAGCGTGTAGCAAGACCGCGGCAGCGAGGAAAAGCAGCTGACCGTGGAAGGTTGCAACGCGCTGTGCTCAGGGAGAGGAGTGGTTAAATAGCGCTACGGCGGAGAAGACTAGACCGCATAGAGAGAACGTAGCGTCAGCGTGACGGGAATCAGGAAGTCCCTAAGCGGCAGCGGGGCCAAAGACGCCAGGTGCGGAGGCGGCGCATGACAGTATGCCCCCTGCCAAGGCCCAGGCCACCCGGTTTGCCGGGATGCAAACGGTGAAACTTCCGGAGAAGGATAGGAGCGTGGATGTGTGCAATTGGTTCCCAAGAGTCCTCAGTATGTGAAAAACCTTTCCAATGCACCAGGTATTCCAGGCGCCCTTTGCGGTATCTGGAGTCCAGCAACCCGGACACTTCATAATCAGGAGCATCAGGTGAGTGAGAAAGAGTGGGGAAAGGACGAGCCCTTAATGACTGTTCGGCACTCTTCAAAAGAGATGCGTGAAACACCGGGTGAATCCGCCTAAGAGAATGTGGCAGCTTAAGGCGGAAGGCCACTGGATTGATCTTGGCAGAAATGGGATAGGGACCGATAAACCTGGGGGACAGTTTAGATGGGCGAGACCATCTAGGAAGGTATTTAGTAGATAACCATACCTTGGAACCAACCTCCCAATCAGGTACAACCTGCCGGTGCCGGTCAGCTTGCCTTTTGTAAGCCTGGAGGCTATCTCTGAGATTCAACTTGGCTTTGTCTTGGATGTCCTTTATTCGGATAAGTGTCTCTTCTACCGCCGGAAGTGCAGGTTTGCAGGAAAAATGTGGAATGATGGCTCGGGGATGAAAGCCATATGAACAATAGAATGGAGACATTTTGCTTGCGGAATGACTGGCATTATTATATGCGAACTCCGCTGTCGGCAGCATATCCACCCAGTTGTCTTGTTCCATATTGGTATAGCTGCGCAAATACTGTTCCAAGGTGGCGTTTAACCGCTCTGTCTGCCCATTGGTATGGGGATGATATCCTGATGACAAAGCGCGCTGAATATTAAGAGCGGCGCATAAGGACTTCCAGAATCTGGAGACGAATTGGCTTCCTCGATCTGATACAATCTTGTCGGGGAGACCATGGAGTCGAAACACATCTTTAATGAACACTAATGCCATACCATCGGCAGTTGGTATACCAGGGAGTGGAGAAAAATGAGCCATCTTGGTGAGAGAGTCGATGGACACCATTATGCATGTACATCCGTGGGACAAAGGTAAGTCCACAATGAAATCTGTAGATATATGACTCCACGGACGTTCCGGGATGGCATCTTGTTGTAGCAGACCTATGGGTTTCTTTGTGTTGTTTTTACTCTGACAGCAGACTCTGCAGGACTTGACATAATGTTTAACATCTTTAGACATATTAGGCCAATAAAAAGCTCTACTAATCAAGTCCAAGGTGCTGGTTTGTCCCCTATGGCCTGCTGTCTTGTGATCATGGCACCAGGACATTATGTCTTTTTGAAGAGGTTTGGATGGTATCCAGATCCTCTGTTTCTTCAGGAACAAACCATCCTTTTGGATCATGTCGCGAGGTTCTGGATGTAAGGAGACAGCTTCTTTTATCCGTTGAAACAGGGAAGAGATAGTGGCAACAATGCGGTTCCTGGGAAACAACTTTTCCGGGCAGGATGAGGCAACATGGGAGGAGAAAGCCTTTCTGGACAGAGCATCTGCCAAAGTGTTTTGGCTTCCAGGAATATATGTGATGGTAAAGTCATATTGTGAGAAAAAATGCGCCCACCGGGCTTGTCTGGAATTGATGCAATCCATTGACTGTAAAACTTGTAAATTCTTATGGTCTGTCCGGATTACAAAAGGGTGGTTGCACCCCTGTAAGAGGTGTCTCCAGACTTCACAGGCTTTTTTCATGGCTAGTAGTTCACGTTCTATTACTGAATAATTCCGTTGACTCGGAGTGAGAGTTTTTGATAGATATGCTATTGGGTGTTCCGCGTTGTCATGCTCTTGTAGTAGAACTGCTCCTATTGCTGCGGCAGAGGCATCTGTTTCAACAATAAAAGGTTTGCTTTGGTCTGGCTGGCATAGGATGGGAGCGCTGCAGAAGCTCTTCTTCAAGAGTTGAAAGCTTTCTTCAGCCTGTGGGCTCCAAATGAAAGGCACAGATGTCTTCTTTAACAAATTGGTGATTGGTAGGACAGTGTTGGAAAAACCTGGCACGAAACGCCTATAAAAATTAGCCAGGCCCAGGAATCTCTGAACTTCTTTGACTGAGGAAGGAGCCTGCCAATGGAGAATGGCCTCAACCTTCTTTTGATCCATTTGTACTCCTTGTGGTGAGAGGATAAACCCTAAGTAAGGGATCGAGGATACCCCAAAAACACACTTTTCACGTTTGGCCAATAAATGATGTTTTTTAAGGCGCTCCAGGACCTCAGTGAGATGTAGTAGATGTTCTGACATAGACTGTGAAAAAACAAGTATGTCGTCAAGGTAAACCACAACTGAAATAAACAATAAATCAGAGAATATTCGGTCTATGAACCTTTGGAATATAGCGGGAGCATTGACCAGTCCGAAAGGCATAACGTAGTATTCGTATAGGCCGAATGGTGTCCTGAAAGCCGTCTTCCATTCATCTCCTGGACTCACTCTGAGTAAATGATATGCATTGCGCAGATCCAATTTAGAGAAGACTGTTGCTCCCTGTACAGATTCCAAAATGTCAGGAATGAGGGGCATGGGATATCTATCCTTACAAGTGACTTTATTGAGTCCCCTGTAATCGATGCATGGTCTGAGGTCCTTAGAATCCCTCTTTGGAATAAAGAACAAGGGAGCACCCGCCGGGGATTTAGAGGGTCTGATGAGACCGTTGCACAAGTTGTCATCCAGATATTTTCGTAAAACGTCCTTTTCAGTCTTGGATAAAGCAAACATTCGTCCAAATGGGACCAGGGCATTAGGTATTAGCTCGATAGAGCAGTCCTCCGGTCTGTGAGGTGGTAATGCCATTGGAGCGGATTCAGCAAACACCATAGGGTATTCTTCCAATACCGAGTCAATGGAAAGCACCCCTATACTCGTGGGGAGAACAGTGGGAGATATCTTTACCTCCTGGTAATGTGCTTCTTTAAAGCAGTGTGTCTGGCAATAGCTGGAATTAAACTGCAAAGTGTTAGACTTCCAGTCGACATGGGGATTATGTTGTCGCAACCAGGTAATCCCCAAGATAAGAGGAAAATGGGCTGCTCGAATGATGTCAAAAGTAATGACTTCTGAATGTTGAAATATAGTCAGAGGAAGGGGTTCGGTTGTCTGAACAATGAGTCCTGAACTCAAAGGTGTGCCGTCTACTCCTTCTACTTTCTGACCGTGGCTGCGGTCTATCCGTGAAGCACCCACTTTGTCTACCCAAAGGGTGTCAGCGAAGTTTCCTGCGGCACCGCAATCCAAGAGAGCTAGCGTCTCTACGGGGCTGCCATTGATAGTAACCTGGACCGTTATAACCATCAGGCGGGAATCTTCAGTAGGGTTCGAGGAATCAATAGACATAGTAACGTAGGGACTGGAAGATTGCCCTCGATAACCCGTCCCCACTAGGTTCGAGGGTTTGCGTTTTCCGCCGGTTTCTTGGTTAGTTCAGAACAATTATGCACCGTGTGGCGATCAGAGGCACAGTAGGCACATAGGCCCTGTTCCCTTCTCCTCCTTCTTTCTTCAGGTGTTAAAGAACGGCGAGTAGTGCCGATTTGCATGGGCTCATCGTGAGGTTTGGGCGCTGCCGAAGGAGGTGAGGAGGTCCTTGAAAAGGAGGTACGTGCTTTTCTTCTTTCTTGACGCCTTTCTTGCATCCTGAACTCCATCTGAAGGGCGGCCGTCATAAGATCCTGCAGGGAAGTAGGCCGAGGAAAGTGAGCCATTTCATCTTTTAATTCTTCTCGAAGTCCTCTGCGGAACAAAATAAATTGAGACTGTTCAGACCAACCCGTCTCCATGGCCAATCTCTTAAATGAGGAGATATAAGACAGCACATCAAACTGTCCTTGACGAATGTCCATCAAGTCTTCACCAGCTGCCATCGAGACTTCGGGTCTCTCAAAGGTTTGTTTAACAAAAGCAATGAATGCATCGAAATTCTGAAGGACAGGGTCATTTCCGGTGACTAGAGGGGTGGCCCAAGCTAGAGCGTTCCCTGTCATATTAGACACCAGGAATCCAACCTTGGCATGATCTGAGGCGTAGGTGCGGGTTCTGAAGGAAAAATACACCCTGCAAGCGTCAAGAAATTCTTTTAGGGTCTTGGGGGAACCATCATACTTCCCTGAAGACAAAGGCATAGGGGGCAGGTCTGTGTTGGGGGGCTCCCTTACTGCCACCATTTGTTTTAACAGATTGTTTTCAGTTTTCATATTCTGCATTTCTAGAGAAAGGCTTTGTACCGCAGCGATTAGTTCCTGCACTTGCTCAGGAGTAGCCATGATTGGTGTTTGTTGGCGTTGCAAACTGTCAGCTTCCGATTCTACCACTGGTGTAATACCCTTCTTTCTCTCTTCAACCTCCTCACCTGTGGAGTCGAAATCCTCTTCAGCTGGACTGAGTGCTCGATGCGCCGTATAATCCTTTTCCTTTTTTCGAGATTGAGAGTGTCTCCCACAAGAGGAAGCCACAGTGAGAGCGTGTAAATGCGCCCTGACCGTGTCCCCCTCCCGGGAGAGACGGGAAGGGGGAAAAAAGCCAGAGTAGGCAAAAAACCCCTTGGACCGGTAAGTATCCTGATGGCCGCTGGACGTGTATGCAGATGAATGATGGGAGAAGGCAGCAACCGGAACCAGGTGGAATTATATTGCAGCGAAAAACGCCAAAAGGTAAGAAAACAAAGTAAAGGCAAAGAGCTGGAACTAAGGAATGGAGGTAGAGAGGAAACGAAAGACTGGGACCGGAGTAGGACCGGTAATAAGGACGGAAAGAGTAAGAGTAAAAATGCTCGAGGAGCAAAAGGTAAACAGCGTGTAGCAAGACCGCGGCAGCGAGGAAAAGCAGCTGACCGTGGAAGGTTGCAACGCGCTGTGCTCAGGGAGAGGAGTGGTTAAATAGCGCTACGGCGGAGAAGACTAGACCGCATAGAGAGAACGTAGCGTCAGCGTGACGGGAATCAGGAAGTCCCTAAGCGGCAGCGGGGCCAAAGACGCCAGGTGCGGAGGCGGCGCATGACACCGGGATGGGATTTCAAATTGGTTTTAAAGTTCCTAATGGGAGCTCCGTTTGAGCCCTTACATTCTTGCCTCTTGAGACTGTTGTCATTTAAGACTATATTTTTAGTTGCGGTTTCTTCCGCACGCAGAGTGAGTGAGTTGCAGGCACTTTCCGCCAAGCCACCTTTCACAGTGTTCCATAAGGACAGGGTTGTCCTTAGGGTTCATCCTTCTTTTCTTCCGAAGGTTGTGTCGGAATTTCATTTAAGCCATAATGTGATTCTTCTGGCGTTTTATCCTCCTCCGCATCCTGGCAAGGAAGAGGAGAGGCTCCATAGGTTGGATCATAGGAGAGCTTTGAGTTTCTATCTTTCACGGATGTCCCGGGTCAGAGTGGATGATCAGCTCTTTGTTGGTTATGCTGGAAGGCGTTTAGGTCATGCTGTTTCCAAGCAGACCTTGTCCAGATGGATCATTTTGACGATCTCCGAGTGTTACCGGTTGGCGGGTAATGACCCTCCAGTAGGCTTATGGGCTCACTCTACTAGGGTTGTGGCTGCCTCCATTGCCCTACAGAGGGGTGTTCCGATTTGCAATATTTGCGAAGCAGCCACATGGGCTCTGTCCATACTTTTGTGAGACACTATTCCTTGGACTCCATCCATGGGCAGGATTTGGCCTTTGGTAAGGCAGTCCTGTATTCAGCAATTTGATTGGGCATTCTAAATTTGTAAATTCTTTTCCCACCTCCATACGATGGTACTGCTTTGGGAGTCTGTCATAGATGTGGAATACATCGGAGGACACAATCCCCTCAAAGAACAATTTACTTATCTTACCTGGTAACGTTATTTCGATGGGATGTTCCTCCAATGTATTCCACATCAAACCCTCACAGCCTGCCCCTCTACAGAATTTCTTATGCGATTGCAGCTTACATTTCCACAAGGCTTTCTGCAGTCATACTGGCAGGAGATTGGTGCCACACATTCTGGGTAAAAAACTACAACTGAGGCTACGGGCGCTTTGCGTCCTATATATAACATCCGGTCATGTCGACCCTCGACGGAGGCCCTTGAGGGACAGCGTGTTGACATCATCAACGCAGGATGCCTACGCCGAAAGAATTTCCGAAGCAGCACAGCTGTGGTCATTGCTGTCATAGATGTGGAATACGTCGGAGGAACATCCCATCGAAAGAACGTTACGAGGTAAGATAAGTAACTTGTTCTTCTTTTCATATAGTCTCTTTATATACTGTTTTATATTTGGTACAGGTATTTCTTAACGTAATCTCCATTGATAGTCTCTGTTATCAAGGTTTCCTGATTTCTTTGGTCCTATAAATAGAAAATCTTTCATTCAAATAGTTCCTCACACTCCTTTTCTCATTTACAGACTTTTCCTAGTTTGTTAGTTGAGTAATTTAGTAGTAATTTAGTTTCTTAAATTGGGTTTATCTTGATCCCTTTTTAGGCTTTCCTTGTCAGGTATTCTCTCTCTTACGCTGTCTCCTCTTTTATCTTGTTCACTTGCAAGTTTTATTTCCTCTCTCTGGTTAAGTGTTTCTAGGTTGGATTCTCTCCAGTCCTCAACTCTAAAGACATACAGCGGTTTCCCTTCCTCCCGGGGTTTTTGTTAACAATCTCTGTTGCCTCCCCACCTTTTGTGGGATAAATCTCTTTTATATCTTTTTCACATTGCTTGTTAACCAGTTCCTTAAATGATATCTCTTCCTCAGGACTGTCAAGTGTTTGTCTTCACAGGATACCTGTTTCAACAACCGGGTTATTTGTTATTTGCTTTCTCAAGTTTTTACAGTTCCAATTACACAGTCTTACATTTAGTCTTGCATCCTTAGGACTGGGACAAGTTTCTTGGCACATTTAATGCTTTCTGGGCAGCCTCCGGCTTTTCCCAGTTACCCCGCTACATCCCGCTATGCCGGGGAAGGTTGCAAAATGCGGCTCTCGCTCGGGCAAGCTTTGTCTCTCGCCTTGCTTGTTGGTTTCCTGTTCTCAGGTCCTCATCAGGTTGGTGCCGTACACAAGCACTGGAGATCTGAAGCTATTCACACTTCTCACCACGGTAGCCTCTGACACTACTATGCAAGCATGGTCACGTCACCAAAAGGTACATTGTTCCTTTCTTGCTCCTCGCTATGCTTTCCTCACAGTTGCACACACTGGCCCTCTGGCGTCTCACACTGGCCTTCTGCGTCTTGTTAAAAGTCATAGGCTCCACAACCTGTCTTGGCTCCACCTCCAGAAGCACTATCTTTCTCTCTGTGTTCTGATTCATCCCAGTTAAATAGGCGTCTCTCATTTAAGAGACATCTTCCTCTCTTTTTCCATATGAGTTTCTTGTTACATTGCCTTCAGCAAAATGTAAAGATGCCACACTACTTTTTATAGCAGAAAGTCCCATGTATGTGGCTATGGTAGTTGGTTCACAGGAACAGAGGTCCTTGTTGCCAAAGGGGGCGTTTGCCCCGGTGAAGTCCCACTTGCCTTGACCCCTAGGCAGCGTCTTTCGGAGTGGGCACACCTCCCTAACCTCACAGGGGAGGCTCACCCTTGGAGATAAGGGACAAATATGAATGTTCTAAGAAAGGTTTAGTCATAAACTTGTTTTATCAACCATTTTATGTAATCCACGACAGAAAGAAATCCCATGTGTCATGCTTTCTTTTTTTTAATGTTCTGTGGTATTCTGTTTCATAGCTAAGCTTATTTTTTTTAATTATTATTTCAAAATGCCTGCCATGGTGCATTGGGACAGACATCACATGACCCTGAACTAGACGGTGAACGATCCATTGTCCAGGAGCGGGCTGCTCTACATGCCAGTCCTAAATAGTCCTAGAAGGATGATCGCCTGGAATAAAGCTTTCATTATCTTTTTCATCTAACTTAATTGCAGTGACATTATGGTAATGCATTTTGTAACCTCATTTTAAATCCTCTGTCATTCATTGCACTCTCAAAATACCCAGATTACTTCACCGCTGATTCCACACTGTGCTCTCTAGACTATTGTTTTTTTGTGATGCTGACGCCTGTCACTAAGTATAATACTTTTCAATTTGACTTTTATGAATAGTTAGGAGAAGGCAATTGTTTGTACCTTAAAGAAAATTACAGTTGACAGTTTTGTTTGCTAATAAATCACAATTATTGGGCTTCTTTCATGTAGAACAATGCAATCAAAAATAATATGTTGGATCTTCAGAGACCCTTTCTATTGAGTTTCACGTGTTACTTGGTTGAACTATTGCATGCAGGTTTATTTTAATCTTTAAAAATGTTTGGGGCCTTTTTACCTGACAAGTCACCCTCATCTCTCTCCATGATGCATGTGAACAGACCTCATTTACCCTTAGCAAATGTTAGAAAAATAAATATGAAAGAGAACATGTTTTATAGTATGTTTTATTCACCAAAGGCCAATGTTGTGTTATTTTAGCTGTGAGTTTAATGACGGTAGACTAAAGTGCAAAACAACAAAAAAACACATCAAAATAATTGATGTCAGTCAATTGCACCTTCCTATTCTATCTAGTCATCAAACTCTTAACATCTTGCTATGAAATATCTGGCTTCATCATGGACAGAATCAGTGATGTTGAGCAGAATCTCTCTGCCACGGTCACCACCGATTTCTCAATCCAAAATAGCCCTGACACGACACACACCGATTTTGCACTTTATCTCCACAACATCCCCTCCACCTCCACTCCAGTCCTGCCCAGGTTCCTGCATATTGTCCCTGCACATATTGTCCTGGCAACATATTGACAAGGTGTTAAGAGATACAACTGTCCCCATCTCTCTTCAACGAGTGATCCTCACACAAATCAAATAAAAAGCCACGCCCCACCCTAGCAATAACAGCAACGATAGACTCTGCACTTACCTCCCAACTATCTCAGAAATCATGACAGTCGCCCAATTCAACCGTATTCTACCTTGCACAAATTCCTCCCCCAATCTTTATCACTCCCTCGCCATGAAACAGAAGCTGAATCATTCGTAGCATAGAGGAATGCCTTGTAAGCAGTGAATGGACACGATGCCGTAACGGGTACAGCCCGGGGCGCTGCTTCACTTTGTTTGAACTAAAGCTGCTTCTGAACCATGCACACTGATTGGTAGTGGAGTTGCATGATTATACAGAGCAGTGGGTGCACCTCCTCTTCCACGCCAATGATCATTTGGACATGGGGCATCCCACTGACAAGGTGTTTAGCACGGAGCACCATTTAGAATCAGTTGGGGACCCTGTGACAATTCACAAGGTGTCGCCGTTTCTCCCCATGAGGCTTGGGAGGTGTGGCCACTACCCAAAAGTCCCTCTAGGAATGGTTTAAATGTGGAAGGACCTCACGGGGAGGGACTCCCCCTCTAGGGTCAAGGATGATCACCTGGGGTACGACCCATTGAATGTTGTCACTCCCCAACATTCCATAGCCCTTCCCATTGTTCAGAACCACTTTAACCCATGTACTGTTGCCGTATCAGAGATGAACCTAAAGCCAAAAGTACTAGGATGACGAAGAACACAGGAGACATGAAGGTCATTGTCTGTGCTTGTACTGGCACGAGGTGACCTCGGGGAGGCATAAGGAGTTAGTTGTGAACAGACACAAAGGACTTTTACAATCCACATTGGAAGAACTCGATACAATGTATAAGAAGGAACAAAGGACTGCCAAATGTGTCATGTCAATCCGCGGCTGTATCAAATCCCGCTGGTCTGGCAGTAGGTGTGGAGGGGAACCAGAGCGGGAGATCCAGGTGCTGCTGAATGACCGGAGGGAAGAGGATGCCAGTGAAGTGCTGTGGTAGTCCTCCACAGGTTCTGCAGGAGCGGATCCACCCAGCAGACCAAGAAAGAGAGCGCAGCTGTGGAAACAGACAAAAGAAGTACTGCACAGCCAGCGGTGTCACGCAGTGAACCAGCAGAGCCGGAAAGAAGTCCTGCGATCCCAGGAAGTCCTGTTGATGTACCACAATCCCACACAAGGTAATGGGAGATACGGGAGACCCGGAGTGGGCACAATGGTAAATGGGAGGCTGATTTACGAAGCTCTCTCTCACCTCAGCACTACTTGGTATAACCAGATAAGGGTCCAAACGCATATACTGAAAGTATAAGAGGAAATCTTCCTCATCACAGGGGGAAAGAGAACCACTGACCACTAGAGAAGGGTACGGGACCTGAAAGTGGATATTGAGAGCATTAGCGGACATCTTCCTCATCACAGTGGGAAAGAGCGAACCTCTGACCACCAGTGAAGAGGCTGGGACCGCAGCAAGATTTGGGACTTTAACAACATGCCAAAGTTTACATCACGCTTAAAGCAGTGAGAAATAACTGTGCCAAGCAATACCATGAGAAGTGATTAATTCTCCTGGTACCAGACCAGGAGTTGTTAGATGCCAGGTGAAGGGAGTCATTATCTCTGGCCTTGTTCTGAACTGTGCCAAGCAATCCAAGCAATACCAGGAAAATGTAGGCATTCTCCTGGCCCAGAACTGGAAGTTGTGCTGGGGATACCAGGGGAAGGAAGTCATTCCCTCTGGCTTTATTTGAAACTCTATAGAGCTACACCAGAAGAAGGGAGTAATTCTCCTGGATGCAAAGCTTGTATATGGGCTTTGTGAAACCCACAAGCCAGGCCAAGGGAGGCCTTCCCCTTGGCATTTTCATTGCAAGTGCATGTTCTTTTGAACGCTATCTACGAAACTGTGTAGATCTAGACCAGGAGAATTGAGTCATTCTCCTGGAGGCAAACCTTGTATAAGGGCTTTGTGAAACCTGCAAGGGAGGCATTCCCCCTAGTATTTTCATTGCAAGAGAACATTCTTTTGGATGCTATATAGGCAACCCGAGAAGAGAGCCATTCTCCTGAAGGAATGGAACTTTCTATTAGTTTATGCTTTAGTTGTAGTGTGAGGGATAGAGGTAGGTTGAGACACGGGATGGTGGAGTTTATTTTGACGTACATGTTGACGGACCCATTAGCATTAGATTTGAGGCAGGGACGACCCTCATAGAGAAGGATACATAGGTTTCTGGTACTGAAAATAAGTCTATAACCATCACCATGACAGCTTTGTGTCAGCTTCCTTCTTCGACACCCTTACAACCCACACAGGGGGGACATTTTGCAATGGCAGTCCTTTTGCGGGAGCCCTATGGTGTGCCCTCTGGACTCCTTTTTCACATCCTAAGTTACCCATGAAGGTGCACACTGAATGTGGCCGCATAAAGGAAGGCCCACTCTCTGGGATAAATTGCTGTGTCCATGCTTTGATACTCCAAACTATGCACACAGACAAAAAGATTACTTCATTTGCATGGGGCGTACCATGTTGAGGAATCAACCCCTTCAAGAATGTGCCACACATTGGCAGCAGGCATTTGTTCAGTATTACAGAAGGGGTTGTGTGTCTGTTCTATCATGGCAAACGGCGCTACCTGCTGAGTAAAAGGAAAAAGGTAACATTTGTAGAGGGGGGCCCACACTGGTAAATAGGGTTTATAAATGGTTGGTCCCATTTCTTTGCAGAATGCTTGGCTAACTGTACATTCAACGGCCCTGGGCAGTACTGTGTCCCTTCTGTCTTCAGTGGCGACTATTCATTTTTCCTCCATTTATTAACCTGATCAATCAGAAAGCATCTTGGTGCTTGGTAGCTACCATATAATCATTAAAGAACACTAATAAAATTGCAGATTACTGAGAATGCGTTTCTTGCTAATTTAAAGAAGGCCAGGTTGAGGCTGATTTCTTCTGAGACTATTCCATAGACTACCTGCCTGGATTGAGAAGGAACGGGGTTCAATTACAGATCTTTAAGTAAAGCGATAGGGAACAAGGAAGTAGATGCTGATCGGATCGTCCATCTAGGCACATTCTGCTGAGGTTTGATGCTACGGAAATAGCCCATGGAATATTGATGGCTTCATGTGTAAACCACAGAGCTTTGTACGGAATATTGTCATGCACTTTCAGTCAATATAGAGATTGAAAAGCCAGTGACATTCAATCTGTGCAGCAAGGTTCTCAAAAATAAGGACAGCAGCATTCAACATGTTTCTGTATTCTTGTTATTACGGATTTGGGACCACCCTGGTATATTGCATTACAATAATCTGGCCAAGAGGAAATGAAACTCTTAACAATCATCATCATCTGTACTAGTAAAGTAGAGAAATGCAGAATCCATTGTAGCTGCTCTAAATGAAAACCCCTTTCTTCGGTACCGCTGATCTTTGTGGTGAGTCAGATAGTTCAGAACCCATTTTGACTGCAAGGTGCTTCAGAACTGGTAATGTAGCTGGACTGTTTCCCTGCAGAATGCTGGCAGGAATGTGGGATGAGGGTTTGGTCAAGCCACCTGGTGCAAGTAACTCTGTTTTATTGCTGTTTAATTTCAAATGGTAATCAAATATTCATACATGCAATAGAACTGCACTGAAAGATTACCATCCATATAGGGAAAGACCTGGCTGTTACCTGTATATGCATTGAATTGCAGACCAAAGAAAGGTACATGAGAAAAAGGTTACATTTTCGGGACAAGCGGGCTGAGCCTTTTAGACCCCCATAAGCTAGATGTCTCAGAGATGATTCAACAGGAAGAAGGGAAACTGGATGTACCAAATTCTGTAACTAGGACCGTATCGACTGTAAGGGTAGGTTATTAATGCGCAAGGATAGGACACATCACAAGAGGAACTGTTGATCTATATTGTCAAGGGTTGCTGAGAAGCCTGACATAATCAATTCCCAACAACATGAAGGTCCACCAGTTGGCAAAGATCATCCATAATCCAACCAGATAAGTTGCCTTATTGTTAAGGAACTATTTTGGATCACACAACCAGTCAGGAAAAATACTCAATGTATGAGGACTCGGATGCACGTCAAACCCAGCTTTATTTAGACAATGAATCTAAGCCAGGACAACATACAGCATTTCCTCTTGTAGCTCCCGTATTCCAGATGATTACAAGCTAGTTGCGTTACAAAATTGCATCAGAAATGACGTCACATTACATTATCAATTTACGAATCCTATGGGGGTTTGGGGTTGGTTAGTCAATTGAGCTCTATATAGAACATTTAGAGGTTAGTCACCTAATTGGTGGATACCTATCTGATGGCGCCACGTGGGCCCATCCTATCTAGAGATACTATTCCTAAGACATCACTGTGGGGGATTATTGATTGGGTGTTGTGGTAAGGGGACCTCTTATTAGTTGGCATCTAGCTTACCAACCTTGGACACGGACGTCCATATACAAGTGACACACAAGTGGGGGGAAGACACTTCCATGGTTTGCCATATTTCCAATTAAAGAATACCCCTAATCATCCCAAGGCGATAAGGCCGCCTTTATTCTTGAATCTTGGCCGTGTGTGCAGTCTGGTGTCTGTGTGCTTATTAAGGGAGTGCTGCATGTGTTCTATCTATGTTTGGCACATAATTAATAGGGAGTGTTTTCCATATCTGGCTGACGTGTTGGGACACTGTGTTGGAGAATGAATTTCCTTCTATTTATTAAAGTTTTAGCTAATTTTAACGTGCATGTTGTGTTCTTTGTGGCATCTCATGGTGCTAGTCAGCTTCTCTCTACAAAGGGCTTTGGCTTGGTGATCTCATGCACCTGGACTTCAGATGTTATTTGTGCTCTTATTAAAATTGATTAACTGGGTAGTCTACCATGCCTCATCCTGGGAACTGTTATCTGGTGTCTGCGTTCCGCTCATCCATGACTCCCTTCCTAGTTCCTGGCCTTGGCTCTTGGTGCGAGCTACTGCTTGGGGCCTGCATTAATATGTGTTTCTGTGGATTCATACTTGAGTTTTCTGAGGGCTTGAGGCCTATGCTTGTTCTGACGCATCCTGTGGCTTCCATCTTTGGGAAGATGGCTGCCCAATTACACTCTTGCTTCCATGTTAGTGAGCTAAATTTGCATGTCGTTCAGTTTGCATTCACTTTATACATTGGTTATGTTAATGTTCCTCATGTCTTATGGATGCTATGTTAGTATTCTTCATGTCTAAATGCATGTATCATCTATTGTATGAGTTCTTCATGTGGAGTGCATGTTTTCTTGTCTAATGCATGAACTTCAGCTATATGTTCATCATGTGTATATGTATAGTTATCTAGATACACTCTATCTCACCCCCCCCTCTCTATAAACTGCCTGAGGAAGTCCGAAGTCCTAGTCACGGACGGAAGTGTGTCAAATTTACCATGCGGGTGGGACATGTCATCTGCTATGTTTTTGGGTGAGAATATGTTATCTCAATTGTTTTCTCCATTGATGTGATTCATAAAAGAACAGCATTTGCTGCACTTTTTTCTATTTGCCCACGAGTACCCAGATTCTTTGTTTTGTGCATTTCTGTGCTGATGCTTTATCTATATAAACGAGGGGAGGACAGTAGGTGGATTGTTTTTTATATATATATATATATATATAACTACCTGTCCCTCTACTATTCAGCTCACTCATCTGTCTTATTCATAACAGTAACTTTGTTGTTTGAGTTGGTCTCCTCTTCCACCCCTAGGCTCTTGGGGTGGTAGGGTTGTCTCAGTTGGTACCGTTTGTCACCTCGTTGATTGTGAGGGGCAGGGATTGGAATCAGTACTTGAATATTCATCCGAATATGGGCAGTGGGTATTACCTGTGTATTCATCTGCCCTAATACACTATCAATCCAGGGGGGAATCAAGGAACAGGCTGAATTTTCGCCCATGCCATGCTGCTATTTGTTCCAATCGGAATAGACAACTGGGAAAATGCTTGGAAACTAAATGCAGTGAATGGGTCAATTGAAGTCTTCTTTAGCAGAGGCACAACAATGGCAGGTTTCAGAATGGCTGGAACAAAACCAAAAATGTGAACTACTGTTGGTCTCAATCACTTATAGCTGGAAAATATATGTGTTTAATGTAAAGCTGCAAGACATAGGTCCCTAAGGCTTTACTGTAATTTTAGAGCTGATCAAAAGCTTCAGGAAAATCTGGAAAACAATGCAGTTATTCTTAAATCTCCAGAGAAATAATGGCGAGTGGACACAAGGGAGGCAAACAATGCTTATGTTGAAGCATATCCTTATGTAGTTCCTCAGTTTTTGTTGGGAATGATCAGCTATTGGGTATGCTCTGTTTGAGTTAGGATAATTTTGGGCACAAATTTAATGAACCAGTTTGTTTCTATGGTACAGTTGTCAACATCTAAAATTCTCCCCCAAAAAGTATACTCTTAGCATTATTTGAGTAATGTTTATAGGAAAGTAGTGTGACAAGGCCAGTAACCTAGCCTTTTCAAGAGGGGGTGGGAACCTCTCTCAACTGGAGGTTGGAAGCCTACTAGGGAGCGATTGAGAGCAAGTCCTACTCCTGAGGTGGACGCTGGCAGTTGAGAGGGCTACAGTTCCTTCCCCCCCCCCATCGTGCCAGCATGTTTCTATACAGACCACTGTTATCTGAAGTCTTGCTTCCAATATCAAATACTTTCCAATGTCTTTATGTTGCTTTTAGAGACCAGCATCTGAGTCAGAAAGCAAGAAAAACCATCAGATTGTAAACTCAGAGATGAGAACAGAGTTACTGTCAGACCGCAACAGTGATTGGCCAAGGAGAGAGAGATATCCACAGAGGAGAAGAGAAGTTGCGATATTCATGCAGATGCACATGGTACAGGGCTGGGATCCATGACAGGGAGAGAGAAAACTGAAGGGAAATGCTGCCTCCAGATACGACAGCCTAGAGGGCTCTGCAGATATGCTGGATGACACCAACCAGCCCGTGCAACAACCCACATGTCCCAAAGACCACCAGGGATGAAAAAGGTAGAAATGCCCACCCTCTCCCAAAGAACCTATTGTAGGGAGACACGGAACAGGGTCCCGGAATACAAAGACTTGCCTTCCCAGGCTGCCATCTCCATTACGAGACAGACACATGCACGAATAATGGATGGGGCCTAGCACTTAACACACACGTCCCGGGTGGGGAAAACAGGGTCCGATTGGCCCGGGGGAGAGATCCAATCCCCGCAGAGTTTGGAATATAAGCAAGAAGTATAGGGTATTCTAGTGAGGACAGATGTTGAAGATGAGCAAGAGACCAGCAGGAGGGGGTGTGGACTGTTGTGGCGATTTCTGGAGCATGTGAGGTATTCACAGGAACATGTAAGTGGTACTGTTGTGTGTATTTGTGTCTTTGTGTGGTCAGTGTGTTAAAGATTACTGTAAAGAGTGGCACTGAGTGAAAGGAGGGTGTTTGGATAGTGTGGATGAGCAAGTAGTAGTGTTGAGGAGGGCATAGTTGTGTGGATGAGGGAGTAGTATGGCAGAGAAGGGAGTTATAGTATGGAGGAGGGAGTGGTATGGAGGAGTATTGTGGAGGAGGATGAGGAGGAGGAGGGAGTGGTGGGGAGGAGGGAGTAGTGTGGAGGAGGGAATAGTGCAGAGGGGGGAGTAGTAGTAGTGTGGTGGAGGGGGTATTAGTGTGGAGGAGTGGGTGGTAGTCTATATGAGGGAGTAGTAGTACAGAGGGAGGGAGAAAGAGTGTGGAGAATGGAGTAGTAGAGTGGTGGACGGAGGAGTAACATCAAACGGTCGAGGCAAGACCTAGGTGGGAGGAGTGAGGTGATGTGGATAAAATAAGAAAGGGAAAGGTATTTATAAGGCACAATCCCCAGATTGCGGTAGAATGACTGCTGGATGTGAAAGTTAGTATGTCCCTGAGGTTGTTTAGTGAGATACAATGTTCTGCTTGTAGGTTCTCACCATTAGCAGAAAATGGAAATAGCCAGTAGGGCTCAATCTTCTGTATCTGCTAACCTGGCGTCAGGGATACCTGGGTTAGGGTGGAGGTGTGACACGCGATGAGAGGAATGGCCCTACGGCCCATAACAACCACCTCTGAGCCTTGGAGTGATTCTTGCGCCATCTGTGATAGAAGCTTCTGCAAAAAATGAGTCTTCTCTGATAAGTCATAAAGTAGCTTCCACATTTTTATTTGTGCACTGTATGTCTTTCAAGGACAATTCTTCCTCAAGTGATAGCTATGAGTTCTTAAGGCTTTTAGGAATTGCATGTTTTACTGTCATAAAGTCATTGACTGATGTAGTATTTATTCTTAAAGGATTCAAAAACATACAAAAGATCGGACTAAATAATTGGTGATAGAAAGCATAGGGCAATATGCCAGGAAGCAGGAGAATTTTATTCCGAATTGGTATTCTGATTTACAGAAATACATCATTATTATACCATTACACTGGTGTGGTGACAAATGTAGAACTATAGTTGGATGAAAAGATGTCATCTAAGGTGTGGCCTAAAGTGTACATTAGTGACATGATCATCAGAGACAGGCCAAGGCTATCAACCTTTCAGGAAACGTTGAAATGAGGTTCTACGCACAGTCAAACCACAAATTGGAACCATGCAACATGCTTTGGGCATGGTCTATCATGAATAAAAACAACTTGCACGGAATTGACTTGATATAATTCATTAACCAAATCCAACCTATAGTCAAAAGGGTTGCTTGATAGAGCCCACAGTGATAAGAACAATTATTGAATTGACAATTAGGTGTAACACAGTGAGTAAACAGAAGTTTAAAAGAAAAACATGCAGCACAGTCAATCATGGACGAAGAGACCATATTATAAATTAAGTTAAGCCCACCATGGTAGCCAAGGAAATGTGCCATTCATGGGAGCAAAGTTAAGATGAATTTGATGGCAGGTTCCATAAAACAGCCTCACTCATGTAAACATTACCAAGACTAAATTTGAGGATAGAATCTAAATGGCAGTTGCATTTGGGATTGATGAACCTGTGATAAAGTAAAGACCCAAATGATAGGAAGGTTGACCATTGTTTAAAGTACAATATGATGATTGCAGAGTGAGGGACTGAAAAAGGTTTCCAGAATGAAGTTCTGTTTAGTTGGTCCTTGCTGAAATCACTCTCGTTTTGCTGCACTAGCACGTTTGGCTGCTGCTCCTCATGCCTTGATTGCGCCTCCACCTTCAGTCTCGGAAAGGCCTTCAAACTAGGTTGGAATGTTTAATTCCTACTGCAGTTTTTAAGGTTTATTGTATCGTTTATATTTCATGTAACTGTGTTGTATTTTACGCTTTCATCGTTGTGTCTTTCTGTGCTTTGCGATTGTTAAACGTCTATAAACATTAAAATATAGCTGGTGCTCAGTAGAAACAAATTCAAGATTCACCCTATGATAGTTTTTCTACTGATTTGTATGGTTTTGTGGGGGCACCGGGAACCAGGAGATGGTTTGCGTAGGCGGACCAACCGAGGGAGAAATATGACAAGAAAGACTGTGCCAACTAACCCAGAGATATTTAGGAGCTAGAGTGAGGGAATCAGAAGATACCACATAGACGCAGGCATGCAACCATCTAGGAAGCCTGTGGTCCAGTATTAAATGTTTTTGATATTTTGCTATTCCTTCTGTAAACAACTCGCAAAGGTCCAAATTGTTTCTTATGTTCTACTGGAGTTTGCATCAGTGATTCAGATAAATATTTTATAAGCGGTAGACCAGATAGTTTGAAACGGTATGTAAGAGTTCCCATTAAGGCATCTACCCAAATTAATGCAGTCCCTTTACAAAGATCTTCCTTTATTCTCGTTTAATGTACAGTATTAAGAATGCCATGACATGAGAAAACATGATGTACAGAGCGCTGTAGAAGTGGGATGTGATGCCTATGGTCCTTTGTCTTTACACATGCAGACAAGTTACACCTACTTTGAAAATCTCCATTATTAAAAACGTTTAGGGTTTGTATTTAATACTAAGTTAATTCGTTATAGAAAGTGATATGGAATGCAATATTTTCAAAATGTATATTGAGGGGGAAGGAAGAATCATTAGGAGATTGAATAGCAACAAAAAGGTTGAACACCGAAACTTTATCCCCCACATGGTTCCCTGGCTTCTAGTATGTCTGTATTTTTTGTACAGAGTTTTACAGGAGAAAGGATCTCCTCATACCGGGTCATCTAACGTTATTTTATAACGTATCAAGCAAAAATATCTCACTCCTATCCATTGCATGGGACAACTCCTTTACAAGTTGTATGTGAGCAGCTGCGGAAGTGGTGTGGAAGACTCTTGTGGGGGGCAAGGTAACACCACCTTTTTAGAAATGCCGAAACTGGAGGCTGCATATGGGGGTCCCTCAGAGCGTCTTCCCCCAAACCCTCCTTGCTCACCTAACCCCTACATAATCATACCCAGAGATGCCCAGTAGAGAGAACCTATACTGTGAAACCCTTGATTGACTAGAGCAGTCCATAGGGGTAGGGCTGCAAGCGAATTATAGATTGCTATGTGAACCAACAAAAAGAGCATTGGGTACATGCATTGAACCCTACATATAATCGTGGCCTCGCCAATTCACACCAGCATGAAAAGAGAAGCTGTGGTGGTGTTGTTGGGCAGCCAGCACGTTGGGACTGCCCAATTCCAGATGTTGGCTCCGCTATTCATCGTCTAGGCCTAGTGGGTCCATGCTGAGTGATCTAAACAGGTTTTGGCATATATGTTTAGGAGGAGGGCCCAATCCACACAAGCCAGTGGGACGTAGGTGTCCCCGTGAAACAATGTATGCCCTTGTTCCCTAACTGGCCTAAGTATAAAAAGGGATAGAATAAAGTGAGGGCATGTGGAAGGAGGGTCAGAGATGCAGAGTTGTGGAGAGTATCACAGGTGGCCTGACGGACACACCAACTCCCAGATGAGGTACAATTTATTTGTATTTTTGTATTTTATATATTTGTATAGCGCACCAGGCCCGAAGGCATCCGGGCGCGTATCTTGGAACAACAGAGAGTAGCAAGTACAGTTAAAGGCAGTGGTTGTAGTTGTGATTAGGCAAGGTTACATTAGAATACAGGCAGAATGAGAGTTACATTGGCAAATAGGCAGTATACATGTACAGAGTAAGGCAATAAATGGAGTACATGGGAGTGTAGTAGGCCGATGGTAGTTGTCAATGAGTGAGGAGAGGAGTGTGACGTAAAGAGGTGAGTGGGAGTTAGTCAATTGTGGAAGATATCCAGAGCTTGGCTCTTTGTTTGAATAAGGTTGGAGAATATATGATTCTGGTGGTAAGTGGAAGTAAGTTCCATAGAGGCTAGAACTGGGAAACTTACTCCACCAGCTTTCTGGAGTTTGTATCTAGGAATGGTTAGGCAATGTGTTTGGGCTGATCTGAGTAACCGGATGGGTGCATACTGGGAGAAACGAGAGGCTAAGTAGTTGGGCCTGATTGTTTAAGCATTTGTGTGTAAGTGCAAGGGATTTGAGTGAAATCCGTTGGGTAAATGAGAGCCAGTGAAGACTCTTCCTAGTTTCAGAGATGTGTGCAGATCTGGGGATATTGAGGGCAGCTCTAATAGCATTATTTTTGGGTGCCCTGAAGTTTGTTGAGGTTACGTTGGTTGGTCGCTTGATATAGTGCGTTACAGTAATCAAGTTTAGGCATAACCAATGTCCTGGCCAGAGTAATACAGTTCTGTGTAGAGAGGAAGGGGCAACAGGCTGTAATAAGCTTGCATCTGTAAGCAGAGGCAGCAACAACAGCATTGGTTTGAGGAAGAGCGTGGAGTCGATGTAGATTGCTAGCGTTTTGGTGTCTTTAGACACTTTGATGGAGTTGCCATCAATATCGAAGGATTTGAACAGTGGGTCGAGCTTGTTCAGTCTCTGTTGGGTGCCCAGGATGAGGAGCTCTGTCTTGTCATCATTGAGACAGAGCTCATGTTGAGCCATCCATGCTTGGATGACTTGATATGTCATTCAAGGCTTTGGAGTCAATCATGTAGTCACCAGTGATGGGAATGAGTATCAGGGTGTCATCAGCATAGTTGGTGTGGGTGACACCCAGATAATCAAGTACATCAAACAATGGTTTGGTAAAAACATTGTAGAGTGTTGGTGAAACACAAGAGCCTTGTGGCACTACACACGGCACCAGGGTGGGGTCTGCCGATGTGGTTGGTGAGAATACTCTCATGTGTCTGTTATCTTGGAAGGACCTGATCCAGTTGGTAGCTTTTTCCGAGAAGTGGGCAGCTGTGTTCAAGTGGCAGCAGAGGATTTGATGATTGACCAAATCAAAAGCTGCCAATAGGTCAAGAAGTAGTAGGAGGGCCAATTTGCCATTGTCTTTTAGATCCTCGACTTGGGTTTTGAGATCTAGTAGGGCTGTTTCTGTCCCATGTTTAGGTCTAAATCCAGATTGTCTGGTACCAAGTAGATTGTTAGTTTCTAGGTATCTCTGGATCTGTAAGTAGGCTGCCCGGTCTAATATTTATTGTAGAAAAGGGACAGTGGTGATGGGTCTATAGTTAGATGGTATGCATGGGTCAAGGGTAGGTTTTTTTTAACAAAGGGATGCCCAGGAGTCCTTGAGATTATCCGGGACGATGCCCGATTGAAATGAGGAATTAATAAAGGTGGTGATGAAAGGGGCAAGATCATGCGCGGATTCCTTAATGATGGGGGCAGGGCAGGAGTCACCCTGGCAGTTTGAAGGTTTTAATTTACTGATGATGTTTTCAACCTCTAGGATGGTGAGAGGCACAAAGCTGAACGGGGTATGAGTTAAGGAAGGCGTGGCTGTCTTGAATGTCTGGAGTGGCGTTTAGGAGGTGGTTAGTAAGCAATTTTGTTTAGCATTGATTTTAGATTGTAGAGTAGTTATTTTGGTAAGGAGGGCTTTTTGAATATTGTTGCACCAAGTGCTGTCTTTACTACAGGCATCGGGGATTCTAGTTCTTTAAGAATTTTGAATAGCTCCTTAGTGTTGGATTCTGTCTGCGAGATGCGCAGGATGTACGTTTCTTTTTTTGCTTGTATAATAGCTTCCTTCTAATTCAGTGATGCTAAGAGAAGGTTGCCTTTGTTAGTCTCGCATGGGAGACTTTTCCAAAGAGCTTCGCATTACGTTTCTCTTTGCGCAGAACTCTCAGTTGTGGGGTGAACCATGAGTTCAGGTGGGCACGTTGTTTGGGTTTCCGTAGTTTGAGGGGTGCTAAATTGTTAATAGCTTTAAGTAAGGTTTGGTTAAAGGTGTCCACTAGGACTGTGGGGGTCATTGTGTTGGGAGGCACATTTGTTGAAACAAGAGTTTTTATTTCAATTTTGAAACCATTCTTCCATCTCTAGCCTAGGGATGCACAATCCCACCCTAACACAGGTGTCCCTCGACTGGTACTAGTGATCTGCAATCCCTACTTTGTAAAAGCTTTTTATCGAAAAGTGGTGGCCCAATGGCAAATGCCTTAACTATGTAGACTTCCAAAGGGGACACCCATCTGGGACTCCCTGTTGGATAGGGCCTTCCAATCACTCTAGGACACTCGCATGATCTTCCGCACCATCCTACTCCTCTCCTTGTTGTACTGCATGCTCTCTACCTGCTTCACTACTGGCCTACCTTCCTTTCCTCCCTCACTTCCCATGCTCGTACTCTTTTTCTATTCTATGTTCCTCCGATGTTATCTCTCGCTCTGGGGCTCTTTTACTGGCAAGTATATGTTCACGCATTAGCAGTTTATGGTCCATTTAGAAAATGCCCCTCTGTGGCTCTGCTGCAGGCAAGTGCAGTTGCTTTGAAAAGTGGACGGCAGTATTACCCACACTCGCTGATACTCGATTTGGTAAGTTCTTCCGTGCAATGCAGCGGGTTCATAGTGTGAAGATGCTGGCTGGGGTGCTCTGGTACCAGGTATTCCCTGTGCAACTCTTGTGGACTTTACACTCATCTGTCCAATGCTGGGGAAGCTGGTAGCTGTAGTTCTCTAGGAAAATAGAAAGACTGTTCAGACTTTTGAAATCGAGGTATGGGTTGATTAAGTGGGGTACCATATACAATTGCACTGGCACAT
The DNA here is from genome assembly GCF_040938575.1 of Ambystoma mexicanum. Classification (NCBI taxonomy): domain Eukaryota; kingdom Metazoa; phylum Chordata; class Amphibia; order Caudata; family Ambystomatidae; genus Ambystoma; species Ambystoma mexicanum. The sequence continues at coordinate 1,367,007,960 of NC_090929.1, read as the reverse complement.
ATGGAAGGGACAGGGACTGGGCCCTCACAAACTGCCACCTTCCCCTTCTGGGGTAGGGATGGGTCTGGCCTCCACCCTGGTAGGCCTCCACCCCATGCTGAGGGGCACTGATCCCTTTCTGACAGGGTTAATATACTGGCTCTGTCTCAAGAGACTGTGAGAAAGGAAGGAGCAATAGGTCGAGGTTGGAGCATGAGGACTGCAAGATCGAAAAGGGGGGGACACGTGAGAAGAGATTGAGCTGCAGGAAGGAGAAAACAAGGAGAAAGACATAGAGATCAAGAAGAAGCAGACATGAGGGGGAATGCCATAGGAGGAGGGCAAGGAAGGAGAGTCGGGAGAGGAGGAGCAGAGGTGTGATAGGAGGTGGAGAGAGAAAATTAAACTAAGGATGAGATTGTTTGGAAAGCCGTTTTCTGCTACATATGTAACCCTCAGCATGTTTTCCTCAATATCTGATAAAGTAGTATATTTCAGTAGAACAATATGACAACTGTACTTAAACGTTCACACTTGGCTTCGAGATAGGTAACCTAACATATGTGAGAGCCAGACTGCTAGAGACCTCAAATGGTTTCATTGTGCAAGCAGCCTGCTCCTTGACATGGGTATAACACACCTTTGGGAGTTACCTACATTAATCAGCAATTCAGGTGTGGCTCAATTGAAACACCCCTATAAGAATGTTTTTGAGTAATCTGTTGGTAACCTGTTGAGTTGGATGTCTACTACTTCACTTCTTATTAGACTAGGAGGCCTACCTTGAGTATGTTGAATCGGCCTGGGGATGGATGTCTACTACCGCACTGCTTGCTGGACTAGGAGGCTTATCTTCAGTATGTTGAATCGGCCTTGGGATGGATGTCTACTACAGCACTGCTTGCTGGACTAGGAGGCTTATCTTCAGTATGTTGAATCGGCCTGGGGATGGATGTCTAATACCTCACTGATTGATGGACTAGGACATATACCTACATTTCACCGAATACAATTTTGCCTAAGGTGAAATGACTGAATTTTTTTCACCGAAAATGGTAGGTAAGGTGGTATTGGTATACTGCATAATAGGTGGGGTGTGGTTTATATTAAAAAAAAGACAAAGTAAAATAAATTTGGCCACTTCTCCATTAGGTAAAATATTTTCAAATACATCCGTAATAGGAGGCCTACCTTGTGTATGTTGAATCGGCCTCTGCATGTATTTTTAGTTTTGTATAATCACTTTTTGCTGCTGGTCTCATTTACGTCACAATTGGCATATAGATTTTGGCTTTTTTAAATATTGGCTAAATCCTATTCTTCAAACCTTTGTTGTTTGTCCACCGCTGACACTCTAGTAGTTTGTCAGCCATCTAGCACACTGTATGTTACCTGTGGGTTGGCAACATATTTACTATGATGATGGAAATTAAGATCAAGGTTAAAGGAAGCAACTCAACCGCTTTATGTCAAAAACGTGGTCTGAACAGATATTGATTGGAACTGTATGCATACTTCTACTTTTATTTCAATCATGTGTTTCTATTTCAATGTTTTTATTGTTTTAGTGTGATGTTTAATCATCCTTGCATGGAAACCTACAAACATGCTTATTATGCTTACTTTATCACTTAAAGCTTGACTTTGGTTTCTTGACCTCGCAAACCATAGAAAATAGTGTTCCAAGGCCACGACAACCTCTGTGCTCTAAAAATGCATTAATAGCAGTGCTGCGGCAGTTCCCCAATACAGTGGTCTCACACTCCATTTTGTGTGTGTGTGTGTGTGTGTGTGTGTGTGTGTGTGTGTGTGTGTGTGTGTGTGTGTGTGTGTGTGTGTGTGTGTGTGTGTGTGTGTGTGTGTGTGTGTGTGTGTGTGTGTGTGTGTGTGTGTGTGTGTGTGTGTGTGTGTGTGTGTGTGTGTGTGTGTGTGTGTGTGTGTGTGTGTGTGTGTGTGTGTGTGTGTGTGAGAGTGATCGCGTGAGTGAGCGAGCGAAGAGATGGCATTATGTATATGTGATATCTGTGTGCACGAGCGACTCAAGATGAGTTTTGGCTATACTAAGTATGATATAGGCAAGATTAAACTGCTCTATATAAGTGGATGGTGCCATAGGAAGACTGGCCAAGGACAATAAAGTCGTATGTGTATACATATTGCTTTGAACATTTCAGGATTAAGTTTTTTTTTTAAAACATATAGTGTTCAACAACAAAACATTATCAAACATCCCAAATATACCCCCCACCCTCTGACTGGTTACTGTCCGACTTGTCCGGCTTCTCTAGGAAGTCTCTTACAACTTTCACAGAAGTAGGTCTAATATCCTTATTTTGTGTGGGCACCACTGTTCTTTATAATTTGTTTGGACGTATTCCAGAACCAGACCCCAGTCATTTCTAAGCTTTTCGTGTTCTCCTTGGATGTTATAGGTTAGTAGTTCCATGGCCAGATGTGTCCACACCCTTCTCATCCAATCCACTGCAAGGGGATTTTTGTTTCCAGTTGTATGCTATTTCCAGCCATGCCCCTATCAGGTGGCCCATGAAATTCCTTTTCTGTGTGACGTTCTGTTGTTTATCCCTGGGATCCCTTAGTCCCCCTAGCCACACTTCATCTCCTATCTGTTCTGCCCCTGGGAACATTTTCCCCATTTGGTCCTTAATCTCTTCCCAGTATGGTCTCAGTTTCGGACAGTCCCACCATATATGCTGCCAGTCACCCTTCCCGCCGCATTCCCTCCAAGTCAAAAGTTATTAGCAATCAAATTTTCGGATTTTCTATGGTTTATGCAACTCACCTTAACTATAGCGCGGTGGTTGCTGCAATTCATTATGTATGGTTGATGTAATAAATTGGAAGATTCTGTGAAGGGGCTGTGGGGGAGGGGAGCAAAAGGTCTGAGAAATTATTCAAGTTTTGTGCAAATATTTAGAGAAGAGAGATGGACAGAGCATACGTTCAAGTTGTTAGTAAATTGTTAGTAAAACCTTTCTAGTGAATAAAGGAATTATTCGATATAGTTGCCGTATGGGTCATCAATAAAACCCTAAGTACCATCCAAACATAGAAACTAAACATGTTGTATACTACAGTGTACCCGGTACTTTGCCCATTCTCCTTTACAAAAATAATACAAAATAGCTTTGTGCTTTCTCATTTGGGAGTTTCACTTTAATCATGAATGACTTGATTGTTGAAACAAATCACACACATTTTGAAAAGGACCTTAAGATGCGGCACTCTTTTTTTAAAGGATGCTCGTTGCTTTGTGTGATGACTTAATGATCTAAGTCAGGGGAACCCATTGGTCGCGCATAGGGGACCATGCGGAAACTGTTGTTGGTCACTGATGTAAAATATGTGGGCAGTCCCCTAGATTAGTGTATTTCTCTCTTTATCCCCACTCTACACTTCTGGTCTACTGAAGCAATGTCAGTGACACATTGTGCATTCTGGATCCCCATTTGCAGAATGCCACACGACGGTGTTATTTTTAAAGGTCAAACATTTTCAGAAATCAGCTTACAGAGCGTTCGAAAAAAATGGAATAGTTTGCGATTATTAACTTTTAACACTATTTCGAACGCTCGCATAGAAGAGAGCAGGCAGTCGAGGACTGACAAATGTGTAAAAATGCAAAGACTGACTAATACAACCCCCAGATAAGACTTTAATTTTCACCTTTTGCAAACGAATTAGCAGATATTAAGGGTACGATTCTGATTATCATGCAGTGCTTTTCAGAGGTGATTTCTACTGAAACATCAGTTCCTTTTTTTAGTCAGCATGTGCTAATTTGCATGATTTATTTTGAGCGCATCCAGGCTTAATGCAGTATATTTAACACTAGCAGGCCGGCTGCTTTTCAAAATCCCTTACAGGTTTCACTTTGCAGACATTCTCTGGTATTTGTGTTTAATTAGAATGCCACAGTTACAAGAGTGCCAAGGTGTATGTAATTATGCAATTTTCTCTTGATCTCACAGAGTCTTCCTGCGAGCAATTAATCAGTATGCAGACATGCTAAACAAGAAATTTCTTGATCAAGCCAACTTTGAGTTACAGGTATGACTGAACTTATTTCATTCGTTTTTGTGTTCCTTGGTTATAGATTAAATTGCCAATTTAAATCGCGTTCTTGTGATTGATCTCTGTGATCCGGTGTCCTGCCTCTGCTACCCAAAGGCTTTGAAAATGCATGCGTTGTTGACCTTGCCTCAGGAATGCATGGCAGCAGGATCAGCGACCAAGAGAGGCCATAACGTTGCCAGAGCTTACTTAGTCCCCAGCATGTGCACGCTTATTAGGGTGCATCGGATATTTTATTTCCTCCCACCACATCAGTGCACTGGTTGAGCTTTAAAGGTCATCCGTCCTTGCCTAAACCAAGGGCTTCTTCATATAAATATTAAACTGGTCATCTTAGCTGCACACTTTGCACCTGCTCGATTTTTTGATTTCTGTTAAATCAAAAGTTTGATACATTTGCAAATATCTGCTCTTTGTACTTGCTGCCTGCCCAGCTCTTGCTGCTGTTGAATACGAGGGCCCTGCACCTCCACCTGCTGCATGATGTGGGGTTACGGAGCGGTATGAGTAGCATCACCTTGTCTTTCGACACAGTAGGACTCAACAATGGCTGGCCGGGTATTGTGACATACAGTCGGCCATTTCCATATGGAACTGCAGCGGTATCGTCACCCTGCAAACTCTAGAAATATTGATTTAGAAATAATGAGTCCAAAGGTGCTCAACCTGTATTTTCTTGGCAGTCAAATGAATGTAGAGCAAAGTGCTGGCAGCTCCTATCCCGATTCGTGATGCGCGTGTGAATCCTGGAACCAAAATGGGAGACCAACCTGCTATAGGCTCAGTTTGCAAAACCTAGCAAAGCCCGGGAAGTTCATTTCACACACCTGATTTAGTTGTCCGTCCACCCGCCACTCCCCTGAAAGAACCGCTTATGCTTCACAGGTACCACAAATTTGTTTAAACCTACAGGGGATAGGCATGTGTATAAACCAGGATAGAGAAAGGATGCGTGTGGGCGTTTGCAATAGTGAGTGCTGAAGAAGGCAGTATGAGTTACAAGGCAAGGAGGAGGTGAATGTGCAGTTTAAGAGGAATGAATAGGAGGAAGAAAGAGAAGAGGTTATAGGAGGTGAATATCAAGGAAGAGGAGAGAGGACAGAAGAGGTTTGAGGAGAGAAAAGTATGATAAAGTAGAGAGAAGTAAGACCTATGATGAAAGGAAGATGGAAAAGTGGCAAGGCGGTAGAAACAGTAGATGGAGGAGGTTACCAGTCATTTGGTCGAAAATAAATGGCCGAATGACCATTTGATCGATTTGATCGATGTAAAATTGTCGAAAAAAAAGGTCAATTTTTTTTTTATTTTTTATTTATGGGGGGTTCCCACCAACCCCCTTTTTCTTTATTAAAAAATATTTTTTAAGCAACCAAACTAAAAATATATATATAAATAAATAAATTCGACCTTTTTTTTCGACCTTTTTGATTCGATCAAATGGTCATTCGACCATTTATTTTCGACCAAATGACCGGACACCGATTGGGGAGGGGAGAAGACACCAAAAAAAAGGAAGGATGATGGTGGGAAGCATGTTGGAGGTATAGGGATAGTGATAGCCAGAGAGTAAGACCACTCTGTTGTCTGGGAGGAGAGGGTAGGGGTTAGCCAGTTCGAGACCTAGCGCCACGGTCCAGCTAGTACAACAGGCATCTTGTTAAAGAGAGACCGGAAGACAAACTGGGTTGGGTGCCAGTAGGTTCAGGACTCTTAGAGAGGTACATGAGGTAAAACCCAACCAGCCACCTAGGGAACCAACTAGCCTACCTGAACTACGGTAGATGCTGTGGAATTTGCTGCAATATAGCCTAGAGCTTCAGCACAAGTACCTGCAGCACCTGAATGGTACTACATTGCATGTGGTTTTCAGAGGCCTTCCAATGACAAGTGTAAGAAAGGCATGGTAAGGGTGCTTATTGAACTTTCACAAGGTGGTGAAAAGCACCTATCTAATTCCAAATCTACAGATGGGAACAAGCTACACCCATCAAATAATAATAATGTGGTCCTAGTGGAGTCTTGTCAAAATAAAAGGGCCTATACTAAAAAAAAAACGATTGCCAACCTTACTGCTAATTTACAAATAGTGTGAGGTAATGTTCATGTAAAAGAAAGTGTTCACAAAATAAGTCAGGATTTTCGGGCCGTTGGCCTCCCATTCCCACGTTTTCAGCCAGGGGAAAAGCGGTTTACTCGAGCCAAGCGCACACACTGGCTTCCTCAACACGAGGATACAGTTCCAATTCCAGATTCGGGGCCTTCTGCACCCCAGTCTCTTTTCTCATCACAGTCTCTTGATTCAAAGGGCCTGATGTATAACACAACACAAAAATAGAAAGTTATTTTCTTCTGACCCCCCCCTCCCTCAGCCAGGCTCAAATCCCTTCTTCACATTCAATTAGTATCCCTCAGCCGGGCTCAGACCAATTTCAGTTCCCTTATACTTATCGAAGACTTTCGAATGTGCACAGGGTTTAGCTTGACCCGTTGCAGGACCACCTCAATACAAAGTTCCCTTTTTACAATGCAGTTGCCATTCAGTTGGATACCTAACCAAGACCCTCTAATGAGCACCCTCGTGTGGCGCCTGACCACTCCGTACACAGTATCTTAGTTGGATTTTTCAAAGTACATTCACTCCTTTAGCTTCCACTTGTTCATGCCTCTCATCACATGCGCTTCAAACACTGTAATTTATGGATTTCTTCATCGGCTGTGCTGATTCGACTGGTGCGGCTTGCTTGCAGGAGCCAAGGACAGCACCACGCCGGCAATCGCTCCTCCTGGCCTGCGTTATCAACACATGAGTGCCCTGGATACCTTTGATGCACAGCGTAGATATGTTCAGCTTCAGTTCCCGGTCTCAGGCTTCTCACTCTCCAAGATTCCTAAATGTTACGGTTTCTAGAGGTCAAGGACACTTCCCTCCTTGCAACCCTCATCGGTCTCGCCGCCTTTCTCCTTGGGTTAAATCGCCATCTTGGAACTGCTGCTTCCTCATGTGCTTTTCCTCGCTCAGAGTGTACTTGTGTGCTCTGCCTTTTATCTATGTGGGGAAGTGTGATGAGAATCAGGTGTGTGTAATGATTAGTAATTTCCTGATCTTGCCTGACCATGGTGTTGGGACATGTCAGGTATACGGCTTTGGTGTTAGTCCGTTGTCGCTCATGATGAACTGTCCATGAGAAAGTGTTTGTGTCGGGAAAGGGGGGGGGGGAGGTTGAGCTTTTAGGTATCCTACCTGTTAGGATGGGGAAAAGGTGTAACAGGGAAGGGGATACCCTGTCTCACCCTTCGGTGTCCCATTTCCAGTACCCGAAGACCCCTCATCCAGGTGATCCTCCCACACTGGTCCACCCCCATGAACTGGATCCAATAGCGATGGCCTTGTCCTGGATGACAGCTCCCCGGGGACCTTCATGTTTCTCACACAAGGCTATAGCTTGTTAAAGTAACCCTGTGTTAGGGAGAATTATCATAAATGGCTAATTTCCCTTACCTATTGTGTCTCTCAGCAGCGTTCCTGGATTTCTAGGATTTATTTTTTCACCTGGTAAGAGTGTGAATCTTTTTCCCACTCTTGCATGTGTTTTGCCATGTGTGTTTTTACCATTTTGTGTGTTCTTGGGCACTAGAGACTCACCTACTCCATGTTCGCCACTTTTTGTGTGGGTTACACAGCACCTTCAGTGCAGTGACACAGGGTTGTCTTTGAGACTTTCCACTGACTCAATTTTCTGGGGCTGACTACTGTCCCCTAGAAACAGGTAAAGTTTCCATTAACTTTATATGGTCACTTTAAACCACAGACCCAGTACCCCCATCTTACATGGAGTATTGGAAAGGGTTAATTCTTATACCTTTTTGTCTGTGCCTCTTGGAGCCTTGTTTCGCTCCCTTAACATTAAGACTTGGCTGGTGGCACTGGTAACTACCCTAACTTTTCTACCGCGATTATCTTATATAAACGTGCTATTGTTTTAGGCTATTATAGTAGCCTTGAACATAAACCCGCTTGACCAAATACATTTTATTTTGGCTCCAGCTGGGTTTATTCACCATTTCTTTTTGTTAGTCTTTCGCGTGTTTTTCTCTGTGCGCCAAACCGGGGATGATTCCTTTGTTCGCTGCACAGAAGCCCTCCTTAAGGCACCTGAAAGTCTAGGTAGGCAGGATGTGAGGGAGGAATCTTTGGACCCCTGCCATGGGTTCCCTTGGTAACCCAAGTCACACTTTTGTCTGATTGGCTAAGGGCATTGGCCTTGCCGGGCAACAGCCACCCTGCTGTGTGATTGACAGCCAGGCTGTATGAATGCGGGAAAACTGCATAAAAATCAGGTCTCTGGGATTGGAAAGGCAGAGTCGCCACTGGAACGAAAGAACCAACGAGCAACTGGAAGAAGAGGACCCCTACAATGACTGAACCGCCCGGTGAAGCCCTGCTGCAGGTCCGAATCTTCAGAATCCAACGACAAAGAAGATCCTCCAGGAAACTTCTTCCCTTGAGCTGGTGGGACCAACCAGTTTGCCCAAACTGCAAGCCAGGACCCCTCCTCTGGTCGAATCCGCTATACAGAGCTACAGTGGGCTGGATAACCAGGAAGGTCGGACCCTGCTTAGGTTTTAAGGAGCGCATCTTTTATTCGTTGTTTGGCGCTGCTGCTGGTTTCTTCCCTGGGTGGCGCAGGACCCTCCAGTCTTCCTACTTCGTGTCAGTCCGACAGTCACTTCAGGAACCGTGAGCCTGCAGGAACCACCAGGAACATCCACCACAGCTACAGCCCCCTCTCCGTTTTAAGGGACTGTGCAAATTCGGTTGTCCGTTTCGTTCAACCGTGGTGAAAGTGCTTGAATTGTTTTGCCAATCCGAGGGCTTGTACTTCTCTTCTCTTTGAACTAACTTTTCTGTCAACCAACCTCGTCCGGAATCTGTGCCACAAACTTTACCGCAAACTACCCTGAACTGTGTGATGTTGAGCAAAACACTTTTGACCCATTGACTTTGGCCCTAAGCCTTTTCTAGCTGATCTTTTACTGAAGTTCCTCTTGTTCAAATTGCCCTGAGTACTTGCCTGTTGGTTTGATTTTATTTCTGATAACTTTGACTTTCCCTCCCTTTTAAATTGCTGGAATGCCATTTTACTCCCACTTCATTTTGTGAATTTACGGGAAGTGGTGTGGTGTATTTATGACTGTGATTTTTAACTTGCTTAGAATAGGTAAATGTTATACAACTGTTGAGTAAATAAATATATATTCTTTTACTTAGAACCTTGAGTCAGTGTTTGCCTGAATTATAGTAATTGCTGTCCTTTGTGTAACTATTTGATACTGCTCACTTACTCTTGAGATAATTCTGGCTGCTCTGTTACTGCTACCACTTTAACTGTGTGGTACAAGCTTGTACCAAAGGTGAAATTGTACTGTCACTTGTAGTCTTAATTGTGTGTGGTGTTCCCATAGGGTACTGCATATAATTCTACCTAACAGCTTGTGCCTAAGACTGTGACTGATGTTGGGAACAGACGCAGAGAGCATTTTAAAAGTATCTGTCTTTTGAAGCAGGCATACTTCGTTTTGCCATTTTGACCCCTTTTGAGTTGCCCAACATTGTACTGTATATAGTCTACAATAAACATTTCTGAACTAAATAAATGAGTTGCATTCTCTGTGGAATCCAATGGCTTCTTACATCAGCAGTTGTAATTTTCTCTGCTTAGCAAATGCTCACTCCTCTTGTATAAGTGAGCATATTTATCCCCCTCCCCCGTGTGACGTGTTCTGTATTCATACACACTGTCACCATAATACCACGAGGAGATGTCGGGGAACCTTTTGCTTAAACAAGACACACATGCGCATCTATACTTCACTACAACCTCCCATACAGCATTCCAGACCCCAATTTATAATGACTTCAATCAATGCAATATTGCTTTGGAGAGGAAAGTTTGGAGCTGTGTCAGTCCAGTTTGAAAATCTACGTTGTGATACTTTTTATTGGATGAACTAAATATATTTTGCTGATATGGTAAACTAGTAGGGCCATTGGTTTTTGAAGTTCTAGAGACCTCTTCATCGGATGGTGATAACATGACAAATGAGCAAGCAAAGAAAATCACACACAGAGCTAGACATCACTTTTTACATAGAAAGGAAAAAAGACAGGCATTCTCCCATGTTCAATTCCTTTGGCTGCAGGAAGAAAGTATGTAAGTAATTCAGTCCTGAATGGCCAACTTTTCTAAAGGGACATAACATTAGAAAGGAACAAAGACAAACTCGAACACTAAAAAGCAGTTCTCATTGCTCAGAAATTACATTTCGAACAAAGCCACATTATTCACCCAATGTTTTACAAATAATGCTTAAAACTAAAGCACGAAAGCACTGATAAGTGGAACCAAGTCTGAAAAAACAGTGATGCCTTTGCAGGGAAATTCCAAAATGTTAGATTCAATGGAACTTCCATCTCTGCTTGATATTTTCAGTTGGTCCAATAAAAGGTATCAAAACTTTGGATTTTGTTAGCATATTTCTGAATTTCTAACATTTGAATATTTTACAGAGAAATCTGCCTGATTTAATAATCCCAGCACGACCATCCCACACTAAAATCTCGGACAGAAACATGCCCTCTTTAATCTGCATATTCAGTTTTATTTAAAATAGTCAAGAAATTAAAGGTGGTGACTTAACTTCCAATGCTAGGAAAACCACACCCACAATTCCACATAAATGCAGGCAGCTTGTCTACAGAAAAGAAACAGAACCTGCTAATGTTTACATTCACAATACACACACACATCCATATGTATATAAAAAAAGCAAATCTGAATAACTATTCTGGACAAAAGTATAACATTCTCTCCAATATACACATACAAACTGTGATCGGACACTGAAATAAGAAAACACAAAACCGTTATTAAAATAAATTTAACTTCGTTTTCTATGAAACCATCGACAAGTGTTTGCATTAGGGAAAAAATGTGGTTCATATAGAATGGATTCACTTTAGAATGTTGGACACTATTGATTTCTAGCTGGAACATAAGTACAATAATATCTGGTAGGGTGTCACAGATGGCCTGAAGGACTTTCATAGACGGGTCAACAGTTTTCATTATCATTTTAAAGGGGGTCTAACTCAGGCCTGTCCTCGTCCTCTCTCATCTTCCCATGGGCTTCCTCCACCCTATCCCAGATTTCCCAAATCCCAAAATGGTCGCTAGAGATTGGTAACTATGTAAAATCGTACTGGCTAAGGTGAGTGCCTATCTCACTCCCTCTGGTTTCATCTATGTGGATCCTACTTTGGTTTCTAACAAGAATTATGACATTCCTAAAAAATGGAAATGGTGCCTTCCAGCTACCCAGGTCACACTCACTCTTACCCCTCTCATGATTTCAAATTTCTGACCCTAAGTTCTTGTCTTCCTTCCGTGGTCCCCCTTCTCCCACTCATCATCTTCTCTCACGCTGATGTTATTTCATCTCAAGTCCACTCCCTCCTACTCTCCAATCTACTTTCCACTACTCTCCTGTCTACTCTCCACTCTATACTACGGTCCACTGTTACCCGCTTCCCTTCTTTTCTCTGCAACTCTACCCTATACACCACTCCTCCTTCACTCGCACTCGGCCTCATTCCCTCTGCCGGAGCGTGATAAGCTGGGTGCTTCATAGGTTTTGTTCTTTGGATCCCCTCATTCTCGTAGGTTGGATAGTTTCTTGTTTGCTGACAGTACTCCTGGTAACTCAAATCTTTGGAGCGACTCTCTCTCTTGTGGGGCAGACAGTCTGGTCCGCGGCAGAAGGGTATGAAAGAAAACTGAGTGAACAATGGGCAGTATGTTGTATGGCAGGCCTGCATATTTAAAAGTGATGCAATTGTAACCAGGCACATGGAGAGAACAGAGATTCTGGCCTTCCCTATTCCCTCACCCCTCCTCTGGGGATGGAGTGGCTCTGACAAACAAACCGGTAGGCCCCTGCCCCAGGTAGTGAGGGTCCGCTTTCCCACTTGATAGGGTGAGATCCCTGACCTTGTCACACATGTCCAGCATGGTTCCATGTGATTTTTAACAAATCCCCATATTTCCCTTTGTTTATAACCACACCCTAACCGCCTTCCTATCCGTTTTAACCCCTTGCCCCACCCCATATATACATATTTAAAAATAATTCAGTATTTAGTATTATTCCGTAATAACGATTAGTAAAAAATGTTTTACGTTAGTACTTATTCGGTAATATCACTGAATACCGTCCAGCCTTTCTTCCAATTCCTCCTCTTTCCTGGGGCAGCTGAGAAAAAGACAATGTTTGACTGTTTTGATCCTGCCCTATGTTCTAATGAATATTAATATGGCTGAAGGACCAAGAACCATCTTAATATTCAATGAGTGGTGTCCTTGTTTCATGCCATGCATACCAAAGGGGTATGGTTTTTAATTGGCATGAACCGTTGGCTGGTCATGCAGTAATGCAGGCTATTTACAACCCACTTTACGGCCAGATACTACAATTCCACTCCTGGATAATTCTTCTCCCTAAGGAAGAGCTTGAGACTGATGTATATTATAGGTTTTTCTTCCCTGTCGTTGATCCGAGATAAGGCTGCCCTTAGTCCCACAAAGGTGGCATTGGTTTGAAGGAGGAATTTTTGTGAGAAATCTGGCATGGCCAATACCGGGCTTTGACAAAGTCTGGTCTTAAATATGTTTTAAAGCTGTTTCAGACTCTTGGTATGAGCATACAGGGTTGAGAGGGATCTTTGCAACTTTGTTAGTGGTGCTGCTAGTTCTGATACGGGGGTAAACTCTTTACAGAGTCCCACCAGTCCCAGGAAAGCCTAGATGGCCACCTTGGATTAGAGCAAATGAAAACTCTTAATGGCCTCCTCTAAACTGGGATGAGGTAGCACTAGTCCATCCCCAACATGAAACCCTAGAAACTTCACAGACTGGGCCAAGCGGCATTTTGCAGGGCTGGTCGTGGGATTAGCCTTTCTCAATGTTTCACAAACAGCTGCCCAGTGTCTCAAATGATCCTCCAAAGTCTTGCTATACATGTTGGCTATGTCATCTAGGTCTGACAGTGGGCCAGGGGGTAGTCCATCCATTGTTGGGATGTAGCAGGAGCCCCATCCAAGCCAACAGAAAGACTATAAATTAAAAAAGCCCTTATGGTGTTGAGAATGTGGTTTTCCACATCCAATCTTCATCAAAAGGACATGCCAATATCCCTTTGTGAGATCCAAAGTTGAAATGGTTCCCCTAAGGTTTCTACAACGTCTATTCAGAGCATGTGGTAGTCATTGAATATTCGTTTAATCTTTGGAATTTGAAGCCAAATTGTCAGCTGTTGTCAGGGTTTGGTACCAATACAATGAGAAGAGACAACTCATTGTTAAGATTTTTCAATAACTCCGAGGTCCAACATTTTTTTCATTTCTTCTCCCACAATCCTCTTCCTGTCCTTTGGTAGACCTAATTACTCTTCTGGATTGTGTGTCCATTTTCTGTACCCCCCTTTGTACTCTTCCTGGGTTTGGGGAGAATACATCAACATATCTTTCCAACAACTCCACCAGTTCTTTGTGACTGGAGGAGGAAGACCTTGAGGAACTGTGACCCCATTCAATTGAGTTAGTAGGGCTGTCTCTCTGCTATTGTTCTCATATTGAGCCAGCAGATTGAGGTTGCTGTTTTCTTGTTGGTCTTTTAACTTATTCATGTGCTACATCTTGGATGGTTTTCTTCTATTGGCCTGTTGGATTTTATATGTGAGGCTGGGTATGATCTCTGTGGCGATATATGTCCTTACTCTCTAGCCAGTAACATATTCCTGGTGGTAGGGAATAGTACCATTAGTTTGTCCCCTACTTTAAAAATGTGTAATCTGGCTTCTTTATTGTTGCTCTACCCCTCCTCTGTGCCCCTCTGTATCCTTTCCCCTGCTGTATATCTGTTCTGTTGTTACCACTGAAAAGCACTCCGTTATGTATCTGTAATGTTGTATTACTCTGTAAAGCACTCTGTTGCTTCTGAAAGCCAAGTCAGCACTAATTAAATACCATAATAATAATAACAATAGTATTTCCCCTGAGCCTGGGCTGTTTGAAGAAGAGTTCTTACCAGGGTTCATACCTTTTCCATGTATTCCTAGGTTTTGTGTACTATGGATTGATTGCTTATTATTGGGCCCTTCCCACATAAACCAACTCAAAAAGACAGACTACAGTATATCATTGGGGTGTCTTTCGAACAGCAAAAAGAGCGTCAGTGATCAGTTTTCTGAGGATGCGCTTCAGTGTTTGGATAAAACTCTGATATAGCCCATTGTTCTGCAGGGATGATACACCGATGATCCAAGGGTCTTGATCTTCATGAGGTCATTCATTTCACCCATTACATTGGGCATGAAACTGCTTCCCTGGTCTTGGAGTATTTCTGTAGGGAAGCCAATTCTTTGGAAGGACAGAATGAGTGATTTGAGTATGGCTTTTGTGCTGTTTCTTCTCAAGGGAAATGCCCCCAGGTATGTAGTTGCATAATGTAGGATTACAAGGATGTACTTATTTCCTCTCCATCAGGGCTCCATAGCTCCATGATATCCATGTCCATGTGGAAGAATGGGATCTCGACCATAGGCAATAGTTGGAGGTGGGCTCTGGAAAATTTGGCACACAGTACCAAACTGTGTGATCTGAGCATATACCCCAAGACAATAAAATCAGCAAAGTGCAATATGTATTGTTTTTAGGCCCAGGTGTCCAGCTGTTAGATTGGCGTGAGATAACTCCATCACTGCCTCCCGGAATGGCTTACGGACCAAAGGTTTGTTATGATTGATGCCCTCCCTCCATTGGGTTTATGCCATGTGATTCAGGAGACTCTTCTGTTGATGAAATGGTTGGTCTTTAGAGATCAGCTCTTTTCTTCAGTCATCAAGTTATTTTGAGCACATTCCAGAAGTGATCCATTCTCTGGGCCTCTGCAAATTCTACCGATGCAGGACCGGGGACATCTAAGGGATGGGAGTCTTTCTTCTAGGCCTCTGTCCTTTCTACAAACCCTCTTCAGCAGTTTTGGTTTCATCAAGACCTTTCACTTCCACAATCTCCAGAACTACACCAGCTGGGCTACAGGCTGGCTGGGTTTTATGACACAAGTGAGATTTCCCAGGTTAAAGAGGGCTACCTTCACCTTCATGCAGTAGTCTGTGTCAATAACTTCAGCTCCCACTTCCAGGGAATGCTTATGGGTCAATCCTGACATAGTGGTGATCTGCCCGTATGTCCCTTCTGGTACCTCTACCAGCAGATCTACCTTGCCCCGTGTTGGGAACACTATCTCCTCGTCTCCATACAGGTCATATCCTGTGGCCCTTAGAGTTGCTCTATTTTTGACTACAGCAGTGTTTGTCAGTCTTACTATCCTTTATATCGGGGTCTGAACAATCCAACAATGACCCCACATGTCATAGCTGAACTCAAGAACACACTAAGCATCACAGACAGTTCAAGGGGCTTTAATATCATTGTAAATGTGGTCCAGCTAAGAGCAGTCCCCCCCCTCTCTCTCTGTCTCTCTCATCTTCCTATGGATTTTCGCCACCCTAGACAGACTTCTCAAAACTGAAAGATCGTCACTAGAGTTCATTATCCACTACTATCTAATACATTACTGGCTAGAGGCAACAGCCTTATTAATCTCAGTCCCTCTGGGTCCTTCTACATGGATCCTAGCTTGGCATCCCACGAGAATTATGAAGGTCCTTAAAACAAGAAATGGTGCCTTCCAGCCTCCCAGGTCTCAGGATCTCTCATTCTTCACCCTGATGTTATTTCCTTCCTTTCCCTTCCTTCTTAGACTTTCTATATTCTGTCTCACGTCTACTCCTCCCTCTTACTCTTCAATCTGCTCTTCACTACCCTCCTCTGCTCTCTAATACTGTCCTCTCCCATCTCTACTTCTTTCCACTCTCCAGTATGCTCCACTACTCTCTCTCTACTCTCCACTACTCACTATACTCAACCCCACCATCTCTCATATTCTCCCTCCTTTCACTCTCCCAGTCACCTTTCTCATTCACTCACTTACTTTACCACATAGCCTCACTGATTCACCATACACTCACTCGGACACCCAAGTATCAGTTTCTCTCACCAACCAATACCTCACCTTCAACACTCTCTTGGCTAGTCTCCCCCACACTCTTTCCACCGTCCTTCCACCACCTGGTCTCTTGGTGGTCCTCCTTGCCCCTTGACCTAAAATAAACAACCCACAATCAGCCCTTTCACTTAACCTCGTCTAAACTGCTCTGTCTGGCCTTTAGCCATCTCCTCTTCCTACCAGTGGCTGGAGTGCTCACCTGCTCCCGTGGGTCAATCGATACATTACTTTACACAAGGGGGGGGGGTCAGGATATACAAGGAAACATAAATAAAATGTCAGATTAGCCTGGGGCTCTTTTTCCAAAGTGGATCCATGAGGCATTCATGTCGTCTGATTGACATTAGGATTGTCAGGGCTGCCAGTGCGTGGTAAGTTGGCTGCTTTATATCTTTTGTTCTATGGTGCCTCTTCTTATTCAAGGTCAGGTAGATTCTCATCCACTGGTGGGATTTCTGGTTACTGGAGTCCTTGGAGTGTCTCTCTCTCTTGTGGGTTTGATAGTGGCTGGTCCACCGCAGAAGGGTCTGAAAGAAAATATGGGGAACACTGGTCAGCATGTTTTACGGCAGGCATGGAATGATTAAAAGTTATACTTCCTACTTACCAGGCACTGCTTAAGGAACATAGACTGGAGCCCTCCCAACTTCCTCACCCCACCTCTGGGGTAGTTCCTACTCTGGCAAGCACTCTTGTTAGGTCTCCTGCACAAGAGGGGTTTCCATTCCCCTTGACAGGGTCAGGTCCATGAAACTGTCACATAGGGTTAACATGGCTATAGTTATTTTCAAGGCATGATTTCAGGGTAGAAGATTTTATTTTGGAGCGCAAACTATCTTGATGTGTTAAAGGGGCACACAGGCATGAGATTATAAAAATGAAACGGAAAAGAAAACTGCATGTTACTTAAATTGGTATCAGGAGTCCACTTAAGGCAGAATACTATCTTTTCTGTACAGTGTTATTTTGAAAAACGATGTGGTTATTTAAATTGGCTTTATTGCTTTGGCAATTTAGAAATGAAGTGGAGAAATTGGTATCCCTCCTATTCCACTTTGAGGAGTACAACACTGTTTTCAGTTCTTTTCTGTTATGTAAAATATTTTTTTCACAGATCAGGTTCATCAATCACGTTGTACGCAATGCTCACAAACCAGATATAATTTGCTCCTGTAAAAACACAGGGAAATAATAAATATTTGGTTAATGTTAGACTAATATGCCCTGCCCAATTGTAAATTCTAGGTCATTGCATTTTGAAATATACTAACATAAAGTTTAATTTACAGGCCCAGGCCCCATGCAGTGATGAAGCTTGTAAACATGGTCCCCCAAATAATTTGAATTGCTATATGGGAGTTAATCTATTCTTGGGACATGTATCTAAATCTACTGTGGTTATTGTACTCTTTTGGTTTGTCTTTCAAATGCCCCACACAGTACACAACTCCTCAGGACAACTCCGCTAGGTAAGCTCTTCTTTTCCCTCTGTCTCTCCATCATCTGGTTCTGTCTTATGAAAGGCTTCTGCATTAAGCTCCTTTGGGAAAAGGCCTTCTTAAGGAGAATTTACATCAACTACATCTGGGTGAAACCCCAATCAGATCTTGTCCTGTTGCACAGGCTTTCTTCCTCTGCTGCTTTCCCAAAAATTCTCCCAAAGTCTTATATGTTTAACTTTAAATGTCCAACAAACTCCACCCAAGGACAATTATTTGATGCAGCCATTTCAGATTGAACAGAGTCTATGATAGGTCCCCTTAGCATACTCACACCCACAAGAAGCCTTGTCTTTGCTTCAATTGGACCATTTTATTTGGCAATGTCATAAGGGGATGTATTTAATCGTGGGGTATCTCTCCCTTCAGGAATTGTGATCAAGTTGAACTGAAATATGCTTTTCTCTAATTTCTTATATGGGCATGTGCAATTACTGATGCCTACATATTCTGAATTTACATAAAATGCAGAGACATCCTTCAGGTTTCTGCAGCTGCGCGTATAACAGTTATTAAAATATGCACATTTAATAATATTCCATACATCTTTATATAGTCTTTTTTTATGAGTGATTGGGGCTGTTTTGCTGAATTAAAATCTAGTCTTGGTTTTTAAATGTGTACAAAAGTTAGAACTGATAATGTATTTAACTATGTTGCCACTTTAAATGCATTTTGGTTTCAAAGGCTGCACCTTACATGTTTTGTTGGAGTTTTGAAATTATCAGAAATGATGTCATGGTAGCAAAGGAATCTTTTCATTGGGATGCTTACTCCACAGACACACACTTTACGATAAGGGTTATGGCTCTATCAGGCAAAGGTTTAATCTGAACATCTATTCCTATGAAGTGGTCTTCACTGACTGACTAGACTTTTGAACTCTCACCTTGCTTTCCTCATATAATATACATGCATAGTGATTTGAGCTAATTCCCACATGTATTTCACATTTAGCTCTATTTTCTAGGTATTTTAAAACCAGACCTTTTGTTCTAGTAGACACATCTGTGCCTATTACTCTCTGATTATAGGTTATTCACTGATTAATGATGAGGTCTGTTTTACAGGATGCTGGCACAAATCCTATTCTTTAGAGCTGAGCCCTAGATAGATTGTGATGATTTACAAGGTGTCATCACTTCCCCCAAGGGGGGAGCCCTTTTCCATGAGGCTAGTGAGGTGTGGGCGCTACCCAATCATCCCCCTAGGGGTGTTAATGCGGAAGGACCTCATGGGGAGGGACTTCCCCTTTGGGGATAAGGACGATCACCTGCGGTATAGCACAATGAGTGTTGCCACGCCCGACATTCCATAGCCCTTCCAAATGTCCAGAGCCACTACATTGAGAACAAGCCTATGTATTGTTGTAACATAGAGCCTAAGACCAACAGTACTAGGGTGAGGAAGAACAAAGGCGACGTGAAGATCATGAACTGTGATAACACTGGAAAAGGGGCCCCAAGGAGGCATGCGGATTAAGCCGAAAACAAAGAAGGACTTGTGTACTCCGCATAGGAGAAACTGGTTACAAAGTACATAAATTAATGAAAGACTGTTAGATCAAAGAAGCCCGGCTGTGGAGCTGAACCCAGCTGTAATGAGAAGCACAGTGGTGGCAGGAGTAGCAATAACCAGTCCTGTTGGGGAAAGGAGCCGGCACCCGAAGCATCCAGGGCGCAATATTCGAACACTGACCAACAGCTGTGAAGAATTGGAGAATGGCAAGAGGACACCTAGGAAGTTCTCTGCCCGCCGAATGAAGGCAGACCACATCCCGAAGCCAGGAAGGTTCCGCGAAAGCTTGACTGCCGAAGAGAGAAGCCCACAAAGAAAGAGAAGTGTGCCCCGGTTCCAGGAAGGCCCGGCAAGGTACCGAAGCCCCATAAGTGGTAAAGGGAGGTACACGAAAACGGGAGGGGAACCAGGGGTTGACAGAGAGACTAAGGAGGCTTTTCCCCAGCCCAGTATTAACAAGGGAGTTAATAGGCATAACGAAAGGAGTGTCTTGGACCCCAGCATTTAGAGGGCTAGCATCAGAGGCAATATTCCTCAGCGCAGTGGTAACGAGAAAACCACTGACCACCAGAGAAGGGTCTTGGACCCCAACAATAAGGTGAAAAGCATAAGTGGAAATCTTCCTTTGCGCAGTGGGAATGAGGAAACCACTGAACTCCATAAAGAAAAGAAAACCTATCTTGCCCTATTTCTAAGAGGGGGTTCCCTGCTTCAACAAAAAGCACTACAGAATCTGTCAGGATACCAAAGTAAAGAGTCCATCATCCTGTGTCAAAAACCTATTTCCTTCCCTTACTGTGCTCATGAAACTAAACAACTATGGGCATTTCAATAGTTCCAAAGTGAGACTGTGTTCTGAGGGAATGCTTCCCTTCCCCAGGTTACAGTCTTGTTCCGAAACAACACAAAGTTCTAGGTTCATCAGGTTCTTAAAGCATAGTTCATAATAAATGTCCCTTATTGGTCATAGTTGTTTTTGCTATTGTATCCTTGGGATATGACTTTCTTCAGTCTTCCTGACCAGGGGGATGATTCCCTCCCCTCTTGCCCCACTTTACAATGTCAGGGAGCTGTCTCCCTCCTCCTAACCTTTCAGGGATTTTGTTAGCTCAAGTCCGTGTGGGGGGGTAATATCTCCCTTCCCCTGGCCTTTCTTAGGCAACACAATGATTGATGGGGGAATATCTCCCTTCCCCTGGCCTTTCTTAGGCAACACAATGATTGATGGGGGAATGTCTCCCTTCCCCTGACCTTTCGCAGGCTTCTAGGCAGTTTGAATGACTCCTTCCCCTGGTCTGTCTCAGCTTTCGTTAGACACAGTCAACATGGTTCACTTCTTTGCCGTGTACTTTGACTATAAAGAATGATGATCATCTTTCTTTATATCATGGGTGCGGGTCCCAAACTCTGCTTTCTTGCTTCGCTTTCCTTCTTGATAGACTTGGTTCACTCTCCTGCCAAGTACCATTGTGCGACCCAAGGTATGACTGTCTTTCCCCCAGTCAGGGTACCAGACGCTGTATTCTCAGCTTCTTTTACCCCTCTGGGCTTTCCACCACTGTCTCAGGGCCCCAGCACCTTACCAACAGTGTGTGTGTCCCTTTTCTCATGGTCCATGCTCGTCCTGGGTCTTTGTTGATACCTGCGACCAGCCGTAGGCCTACCCTGACTCTCATGGTCTTCTTTTAGTCTGCAGCGGCTCCACAGTTGAAAGCTTTCTTTGGGCAGTGTGATTCTCCATCGTCATGCTCCCCAGGCCTCAGGAATGCCTGGAGCTTCTCTTTCTGGGGTTGTCTAGCAGTCCCCCCACTCTGGACCAGCTCTGGACCTTCCCTCTTCCTTCTTGGCATCCCGCTTTGCTTTGCTCGTTCCTGGACCGTGCTGGCTCTCGCGGTTCCTCCAGAGAAGAACTAACAACTCGTGCAGTCCTTCTCTTTTTGTATCCTCTGAGTGTTCACATTGACTAGAACGGGTACCATGGTTCCACGGGGCATACCTCATCCCTCTGCACTTCTTCATCCCAGTATCAACGTGATTTTTCTCTGCTGGGATAGGTGGATTCTTCCTTGTCCCAGTTTACTCATGCATTCCATATGGATAGTCCCTACTCTTCCTAATCTCAGTATGTCTCACGAGGAAGGGGCTTCAATCATACAAATACATACAGAAGTGTTGGAACTACAGAGGGAAGTTGGGGTGGAGTGTTTACATAACATGTTCTCCCCGGATAATCGTCCCTGGTCCTATGGGGAGGAATCCATTCCCAAATACCACCCGCAGGGGGACTATCTGGTAGCAACCTCACCTCCCTGGCCTCATCGGAAGGGGATCCCCCTAGGGAAACGGACGACATCCTTGGATTCGTCACAGCTTATATCAGGATAAGGGAGTACTTGTTCTGGACATTGTAAGAAAGGCATGTTATCAACAGTAAGGCGGACACAAGTGACCACAGTTCAAGGGTGTTTATAGAACTTCAAAAAGGGTTTGATAAACGTCTACATCCTTAAATGTATCATCAAGTATATAAATCACAGCTTTTTTGGCAATTCAAATGACAAATTACACTACAACCGACAAATGAACCACATAAATTACAAAACCAGAGAAAATAGTTAAGTGTAACATGTGAATATTCCATTCGTGTCTAGTGATATACTAGACGCTTGCCTCAGAGACCCGAAACGCCCTTCCACTCTACAGTACCTTCTGGGTATTCCGCAAGAATCTTAAAACATTGCTTGTCACATAGCAAGTATACTCGCTTGTCGCTGCACGCAAAAAGTAGGTTTCTTTCACCAACTAACGACTTCTTTCTTCTCTGTAAGTTTTATCTGAAATGTATGAAATGTCTGGCTATGGCCCATACCTATGTAACTGGCGCCCTGATGACTGAGGGTTTGGCACACTGCTATAAATGCTCAAATAAATAAATAACATATAAAATAAAGGTGTCTTATATGTTATCACAATCGACAGACCCAGAGCAGCCAAGCATGTTTCAATCCCTCCAATGTTATGGGCTCCAAGGCATGTGCGAAAACAGTAATTGGTGTAAAAAACCTCCAATAAAGGTAGGGAACCTATGTAATGTATGGAAGAAACACATGTTTTAAACATCAAGTGAGCTTTCGGTCTATTAAAGGAGCACACTTTTTTTGGAAAAAATATTCCATTAACGTGCTTTCACCATTGCATTCAATTTGCCCTCTCCGACTTTTTGTAAATTTTTAACACAAAATGTCAGATTAGTCTGGTAAGTGGCGAATTTGTGCAACCTCCCCCGAGAACAAGTTTATCTTTGTTTATGTCTTTAAAAAAAATGTATTGTGCTTATGGTTTATCAAACACCTTTCTACACCTACAGGCTATATATAACGCACGTATCGCTGTGTTTCTACAATATAGACATACGTGCATATGCAGCAATATCGGCTGCTGAGATGAAGCGTATTTCAGATGGCAGGGCGAAGATGCGAATCCTCTTTCGGAAGCAAAGGAGCTTCTCATCAAATGCACTGTGAGGGGTTTTCTCCCAAGTCCTCTGCTGAGGGCTTAGGATGATCGACTTTCAGTGCACGTGCCGAATTTCCATCCAGCTGCTCACGCAATGGTCAAGGCGATGAGCAGTTTAGCTGCATTCTTAGCAGTTGTGCGGGGCTGACATAAGGTACAACTTGCAACGCACATGTAATTTGGCAATTAACAAAAGGCAAAGGGCTGCCTCATATTAATAAGGGGTAACGCCATGATGTAACCAACTAAAACATGCACGCCGATTTCTCAGTGTTAACTGTCTTTAATTAAGGACTTGTTACAAGGCTGGGCAACTAAATATAAAAACAGGGTCTTCCCACAATAAAAATGATGCCATAATGGTTTACTTCTTAACAGGGTCAGTCCTCTAACTACTTGGGTGGCCTCCCCTTTCGCTGTCTCTTCCGTGGGATGGGGATAGATAGGCTATCCCAGGCCCCATCAGGAAAAGTCCCAGTTCAAACAGTTCAAGAGAGGTTGCCTCACCCCGCCCCAGTGTGGCAGGTGTTAGGGTGACATAAAGCCACCTTCTTCTTGATCTAATGTAGATGCAGTCTTTGTGGGGTCCCATAACCCATGACTCACTCGCTTTTAGAGTCTTGGAACAGATTAGTTACAGGACCTAGCCACCTGTGAGAGCTAGAGAGTGGTCCCTGGGGTCTACCTGCACTTCCTTCATGTCTCTCCTTCCCTATCCCTCTAAACTCACAATAAACTCCCTGACCCCAACTGATTTGGTGTCCCTCCAGCTGGTCCTGAATAGTGCAAATCATGACCACTGGAATTTGCCTTCTCTTTATAGCTAGGTTTCTGGCCCTCACCATTTCCTCCTGATTCCTTTGCTTGCCATTTGATGTTTCCATCTGGACTGTCCTTTTTCATCCAGTTATTTCCCCAGTCTTTTCTACACCAGCTCTTCCTCATAGGGCTCTCTTTGCAGCCTTTTAATGTCTGCCTTTCCCCACGTAGCTGCCTCCTCCATATTACTAGGAGTCCCTGATGTTCTTCCCTCATCCTTCTCCTTGGATCTCGAAGGTTTTGCCAGCACCTGTGCTCCTACAACCTCCTCTTTTACTTAAACTATCGTGGTCTGATATTGTGCCCACCTTCTGCCACCTCCTCTTCTTTATCTCCCTCTATTATTATTACCTCCTCTCTGGTTACCATCTCCTACTGTCCCCTCTCGCATTAAGATACGCATGGCATACAGCTTCACCTAAAGATCAATTTCATCATCAACATCCATCGACTCAAGCATTGTTTGCCCCTCATCAAAGCCTGGGTGTCAAGCATCTACTTGAAGCTCAACGCAACAAAGACCAAATTTAGTGTCCAAGGAATTCCCACCAGGCCTGCCAAGTCAGGAATTGGCTGACTTACATGAAGCATGATGGATTTAAGTCTCTATCACCATGTGATAACATCTCTAAGCTTTACCCTCGATTGTGAATACAAATTCAAAATGCACATTTACAAGAAGACCAAAGCAGCATGGTACCTCCACAGAGTCGAGCCTTTCACCCCTCCCCCAAGTTCCACAACAATTGTCCAAGCCATGGTCCTCTTTCATGTGGATAGTAGCAACACCCTAGTCTATGGAGTCCCGCCGTCTGAATATCATCCTGCACACTGCAGCATACTTCATCACAGGACTAAAAGCGATTGGCATTACCTTCATTCTCAAGGAGCTGCACTGGCTACACCTTGAAGCATGCATCATGTTCAAGACAGCCAGCATCATCTACCACCTACAATGCCATCTCACCCAAATCACTACTCTAACTGGCCTAAGCATTCATCATCTCTGGAGGCCAGCGCACCACCACAGGTGACCGCATCAACAAGCTAGAAACTAAGAACTGTAAGTAGGAGAGAAAACGGGAAACAATCCTTTTCCTGCTGTGCACCCCAACTTTGGAACACATTACCAACACTGGTAAGACTACCCTCCCACATCCTGTACTTTAGGAAGGACCTGAAAACATTACTCTTCAAGGAACATCTTGGCATTTGCTGATCACTACACCTGACACAAATTCTCCTTCCCTGAAGCTCCAAGGTCCCACTACCCATTCCTGCTCCTGTGCTACTCCCACGCCCCAGTGAAGCAAAGGAGCAATGCAATGTATCAGATGTACACACAGGGTTACAATAGTGTGTACACAGGGTTACAACTGTGTGTACATCTGATACAATGCAATGCTTCTTTGCTTCCCATCTAGGTTTGTGCTTTAAAGATTCCATACACAAGTACATACAGATCCGGCACATAAATATATACATTTGTGGATGCCACTCACAGGCCAGGATTGAGTGGGGGTTTCTTTACTTGAAATTGGACTGCTTGTCAATGCATTAATTAAGGTGGTTCCAAAAGCTTTGAAAGATGAAACACGAGTTGGTATCATTTTTGCCAAAGATGTGTTTTTGTCAAATGTCTTTACCTTCCGATGCACTTTCCATGATGTCACACATATCGCAGATGATATGCAGTGCAAGTACCCACAGTTCCCAAATAGAAAAAAGTACAGATCAGTACAGTGAACAAACCGCCACTGTGCATGACCTTTGATGATGGCCATCAGGCACCGTTGGTAGTCTATCTATGCCCGGAGCCATGAATGCCCTGTGTTGTGAGGCATGTTTTTTACCTGCTAGGATTGGACTGTGCCTAAGGTCCTGACACAGTGCACATACCAAAGGTGCCTGCTGAACATGAGCTGCAGCCATGCCCAAAGGACACTGCTCCCTGGGCATGGACTAAGACAATGCCCCAAGTACAGTTTCACATCCCAAAATTGCCCTTTGGCATGGGTTGTGGCCATGCTCAGAGGTCACAGCACCCAGGCTATGGCACTTGGCGATTCCATAGGCACAGGGAAAATATAAGCGACGGCCTGAAGTCACGCCAAGTGTACACTGTGCCGGGTAATGCCTCAAAAAACGCTGAGTGCACATACCAACAATTGCCATTGGGCATGGCATCCAGCCATAGTCAGTGATAACTCTCTCCAGGGCATAGCTTTATGAAATGTCCTGACATTTCGACAGTGCCAGCTAGAAAAAACCAACAGCTTTGTCTATCAGGCGCAACATAAATAGGAACAGTTATCAATGGGCATGGTTAACGGCCATGCCCACAGGTCACAGTGAACTATAGGCTCTAAGGCCAACGTACCTTGACTTTTCATGCATTTACCACTAGGCATTGCCTATGGTCATTGTGTCAGGGTGTTGGCAATATTTGATGTAGGCTGGATATGCATTATAATAATAATAATTTCGCATTTATATAGCGCTACGAACCCTCAGGTATCTGAGCGCTGCTTATTATTACCCACGGTGTATGGTGCTCATTTATCAACCTCGGAAGGATGAATGGCTGAGTTTGGCCCTGCCGGGATTCGAAACTGCCTTAGCAAGCTCTGCATGGATGTCAAAGCGAGCTCTACTCACTGTGCCACTTGACCATTATGTAAAATTGCGTGCTATTCTGCTCATTGTGGTCATGGTTTAGGCCTCACAAAATTGCCAATTTTTTGGTTCTATGCTCATTGCAACTGCAGGGATGTTGGTGATGTAAACCTTTTCTTTCTTAATTATTTGAATGAAAACAGCGAGATGATTTAAACCAAACAAAGCAAGGCTTATGAATTTGACGAGGCATCAGCTTTTCCTGCAAGTTGGTGTTGTGATGAATCTTACCTAAAACTTCTGTGTATCTCTGCAAACCTGAAGATGTGACAACTACGGGAAGTAGACTCGGGTATAACTGCAGTGCCTGGAAAACAGACAATACTAAAAATATTGAGATGAGATGGCTCACTAAAAGCATGAGGATTACCTTGGAACCGCTAATAACAAGGACTGACGTTAAGGGCAGGACCAGCCCTATAATAAGGAAACTGAAGAAGGACTCAGCGTCTTCTACTGCAGAAGTTAGGAGTCCATGACAGCTACCTGTGAGATTCAAACCGGAAGAAGGGCGCGAAAGAACGAGGCGTCGCTGATGCTGCAGTAGCAGAGGAAGCGGCCAGAGGCAGACTACTGCTGGGATTGCCAATGGACTGGCAGTCCCACGCCTGGTATGAAGTGGACCGTCTGGTCCAATCCAGTACGGTTTCCGAGAAAGGAACGAGTGAGCGAGGCGTTGCCGACACGGAAGCAGCAAGGTCCGAGGAGCTGCTGTAGAAAGCCGGTTGGAGTAAGAGAGGACCAGAGAGGCTGGCAAGAAGAACCATGAACCCTGGAAGAGCAGATGACACTTCCCATTGGGAAAGCAGGTAATGTGGAATGAGAGAGACCCGGTGGGTGGAGTGAAAAGCCAAGCATAGGTTGAGGGACAAAATCACTCAGAACAGTGGAAACAGAGATACTACTGACCACCAACAAAGGGTCTGGGACCCGCAGAGAAACCCAGAGAAAGTTGGAGGGGGTCTCCCTCGTGGTGGGGATCAAGTAAAGCCACTGAACACCAGGGAAGGGCCGAGGAACCAAAACCAAAACTTGTAACACAAGTCATCCTCTTCGTGGTGGTACCTTGCAGGAAAGCAGCTCAGGTCTGCCAAATCCACGTAGTAGAAAGATACAGGCTTGGGACCTGCACTTAGAAGGGAGATCAGTGTAGGTCATCTTCCTCTGGACAGTACCTGGCAGGCGAGTGAACCTGGTCTGCCAGAACAAACCAGTACTGGGTTGAACCATGAAAGCAAATATACAAGAAGTCAGGAGAAGGGAGTAATTCCCCCTGGTGTTGTGAACTGTGAAACAAGATGTTCAAAAGGGCCAGGGAGGTAGCCATTACCCCTGGTGTTACGAACTGTGAAATGAGCCTGAGAAATGCATGGGAAAGGGAGACATTCTCCCTGGTGTTGTGAACGGTGACAGCAAAGACAAGGTAAGCCGGGAGAAGGGAGTCATTCTCCAGGCAGTTGAGCTCGCAAGGAGGATCAAACCAGTTATCCAGGGGAATGGAGTCCTTGCCCCTTGGATAAAGATATGGTGAACTTTCTGATGCAGAGTGTTGGAGGAACATTAATCTGTTGCTTTGTTTGTGAAGTACTGAAATAAACAATGTCAGTTATTGTATTTCTAATATATTCAAATTCTCTCTTGGCACTCTGGATGAGATCCCCTTGCCCAGGTTTCAAGTACATTTTTACATCTGAACCTTCCTTTTGGTGCTTTAGAGGCAAAGTGAAGGGCATGGTCTTCACCCAGCAAACCTAACTCTCCACCTCTCAGAATTGAATATCCATAGCTGGACTAAGATTTGCCTGTCTGTTTTATTTACTGTATTTGTAATATTTTGATGTCTATTGCCATGACCATTTGTAACCTGGTCTTCATAATGTGCTTGTATTTCAAATACTGCAACCTGATCATTATTGTAACCATTCCCTCAAATGTCACCAAGCATCCTGTGCTCTGTATTTGTAACATATGCTCCATGTTTAATTCCCCCAGATACCTTACGGTTAAGCTGCGCTAAACAAATAATAAACTAAACTAGTTCCAGTGTTCAACAAAACAAAATGGGAACAAGGAAATCGGGGTTTACAATAAAGTTTCAGTTCAGTTCTTCGTTCCTTCATTGTGTCAAAAGAAAACCAATGTTCAAACAATAGAAATGCTTCTCCTCTACCCTGAAAAATGATGTTTCTATTTTGGTAAATAGCATCAGGGATGTTCCAGGTCAAGATGCATTGCCACAATTTGTAAATGTCAAATAACTACTACAGTTCATTGTCAGATTTAAGGAAACACAATTTCAGGCAAGGTAAAAGAATCACAACTTTTGGCAATGCTTCTTAAGCTTGTTTATAATGATAAAAGTCACAGTTTACATCTTTGTCAGAATGACTTCACAGCACTTCTACTTAAAATTCACCATGTGAGTATGCTCGCCTGCTCTTTAGTGCTCCACATTCAATTGTGCTTCTGAAGTGTTAAATCTACTGACAACCAAAGGTTTTCAACCACATCTTCAGCAGTCTGCAATTCTGTGAGTTTTAGCAACTTAGACAATACAATATTCATAAGTGTTAGTGAACCTCTTCAGGTAGGCAAGGCACTCTTCCTCTGAAAATTCACCTTTCAGAAGGGCAGCCTCGTTGCCATTTGTCTTTCTGCAGCATCAATTTCTACTATACCTTCAGCAGGATGTGTTTTTGTGACTTTGAACAACTTCTCAGAAAACACAAAATTCTCGGTAGTGACTCTCAAACACCTCTAAGTAAGGAAGGCACTTCCTTCTGAACATACAGTGTTACTCAACCTCTTTAGGTAGGCAAACACTCTTCCGCTGAACATTCACCTTTTAGAAGGTCAGCCTATCTGCCATTCTTGTCTTTCTGCAGCAACAACAAGCAAAATGCCTTTAAGGATGTAATTCTACCTTTACTGTTCTTGGCGTTTGAGAGGACAGTCCCAATCAACAAGCTTCCATGTTCCCAACCTTGCACGGGTCACTTTGCTCCCTGCTAACCAGAGTAGTTTAAACATAGACCTTATCAGTTTCTTTTTGCTTTATGTAATGCTTGTTCACCTTTGGTTTGGGCTATGTTTATATCCTTTTTGGTCTAGGACAATACTTGCACCACTCATTGTCTTGGGAAAGGTTTAATTCCCTCTTGGCTTCGCCAATATTTGTTTCACTCTTGTCATAGCCAATACTTGCTCTCCATAACTCATAAAATGTTAATGTTCAGTCACTTAACTTCAGTGATACTTTGTTCTTTGACTGCATGTAATGGATTCTTAGCTTTGCATTCACCTTAGAATCACTTTTATATACACGCAACCCTTCTTTCATCTGTTTTGAAAGGTGTGAATATTTAATTAACAGGTTTCAGGAATTTTTACTCTTGCAGAAGTAAAGGGAATAAAATTCACTCATATGTGAGTGCTACTTTTCACTCTTCCCGTTGTCCAAAAATCAGCGGTCGCATTAAGATAGCTTTCACTCCGACACGAGTGATTCTACTGAATACAGTTGCCTGCCTTTGTTCGTACAAGGGATCAGAATGCTCAGTAACACTCACCGGCTTCTGTCTTGCTCCCTTTACGTGTTGCAGGGCTTGGGCATCTTCTGGCTTCTCTTGGACACACACTCTTCTTCGGTAACAGCATTTTCATTCCTACCACTCAATTAAGGAGCTCCTCTCCCTCCTGGGACCCTTGACTGCATAACTCCATTCAGCCACGGTCTGCGACATGTTTCCTGCTGCACAAAAGGCACCTTCCTACATGCCTTCCACTGCACAAACTCTGCACTTCAGATGTTGTGTGAAAAGGACCTTCTCAGAACAGTCAGTTGGTTGGTAAAAGTCTGGGCGTCCCATTTATTCACCCACTTCTTCTTGGATTGACAACACTGTGCTCGGCTTCTGCTGCTGCTGCTACTACTGCGAACACTGACTTCACAGCTCCATCTCCTTTTAGATATAATGTCCTGCACCTGAGGGGGCCTTTTAGGCCTCTTTGGTTCCACAGGTGTGGGCCAATAAGCTTAACCGGCTGACCTTCATTGCAACATTGCTCTTCACCCCTCTTCCTCGTCCCAGTACTCATGCGATTATGGGACTTGCAGTCCCAAACAAAAAATGTAGGTTTTCTTTTTTCTTTGCTTGGGGTATGGAAAGATGTCCATCCATCTTTACCCACATCCACAGGTTTAATAGGTGGTTTCCGATAAAGCATAACGTCAATAGGCCATTACATGTTTTGATACCTTAGAGATTCTTTTTTTTCAAGGATAAATACTGTGTCTAATCTCACTGAATCTCCTTACTTCACTGGGCCTGGTCTCCTCACAGGTGATCCTCCCACAGCACAACACCCCCAAGGTCAGGATCAGGAAGCATCTGCATTTCCCTGGCTACCTGGGAGGAGACTTTAGGCAGGGTTTTAGTGAGGCACCCATAGTATTCATCACAATGTAGATAGGGACATTTCGACACAGGACGGTGGACTATTTAAGTTACAAAGACATCCTGACAGACGCATTAGCACTTTAGTTGAGGCAGGGAAACCCCACATAGATGTAGAGAAGGATAAATTGTCTCTTTATTTTTACATTAAATAGATTTGTGTACAGGCGCATTATAAAAGCCACATCATATCATATCATATATATCAATCACTATGCCAGAATGGTGTCAGTCTCCTCTTTCTGCACCAGTAGTGTAAATGCATGTGGTAGTTTCTGCTGTAAGTTTAGAGTTGAATGTATATTTTCCTAGGACGGATTTCTGCAATTTATTCAAATGGCAACAAAGTTATTAGTATCTCTAAAAGTGCTCTTCCAATGGGGTGTCCAACTAACCATTACTTGACCATAACTACAGAGTTACTATTGACAACTTGTGTTATGTAGGAACTTCAAGGATTTGTTTAAACCTCACTACTTTGTTCATATGCCCCCTCCCATCCATTCTTTATATGTGTTGCATGAATCAAGAGCTTACTTCAAGTCATCATTACTTTTCATGTTGGTAATGCTTTCGATGACAAACATTTTCTCCTGTAACCCAATATTTCACCATCTTCATGGCTTCTTCATGGACAACCATGTAGCAAGTTTGCTTGCTCAGATATAAGTTAATGTTTGCAGTTGCACTTTCGATAACACTGTATATGCATTTTGTGTTTCTGCAGCTTTGGAACAATTACTTTCATTTGGCTGTTGCCTTTCTCACTCAAGAATCTTTACAACTCGAAAATTTTTCAAGTGCCAAGCGGAACAAAATACTTAACAAGTAAGTTCTCTTTCACATCCATGTAAAATATAATTATACAGTAATATGGCAGAAATTAAATGGAGTTAAAATATACTCGTATTGCATTAGTATTATCTTGTTTAGCCAGCATGTTCTGATTCAAGTCCCAGCCACCCTTTCTTCTACAAATGGCCTCCGCACACACTTTTTGTCCAGCCACTGCCTACACATACATTTCCCTATATACACATCCCACTCACTAGAAAACAACCAGATCTCACAGGTCATGGCACGTTGTCTATTTTGTATCAATGCTACTAAAAGAACAGTGGCCTATGGCCCATGCCCACTCCTTTTAACCCCCCTCATTTCATCATTAATGGGAAAACACTTGAAAATGTCAAACTCTTCCCCACTGCCACTGTTCATCCTTCCTCCTTTCTCTAGGATTCCAAACCCCCTCTTGATTAATCTTCCCTGGAGCTCTCCTATTATCCCCTTTCACCTACCACTTCATGTGACACATTTCTTTTTCTAAGCATGTCTTTAACATCTGCCTCAAAAAAGACACTCCAGCCCTTCTGTTATGCTTGATTTATGCTTGATCCAAAATGGCGCGAGTGCGCAATGCATTCTGGGAGCGCTCGGAGCCATGTTGGATATTTACTTCATACTGCAGTGAAACGCTGCACACATTTTGCTGAGTGTTAGATTCACAGTGCTGAGACAAACATGCTTTTCCAAACCTGGTATGCGGTCAAGGCCATTTTCGCTGGGAAAGCGAACGTTGTAATGGCTTGCTACTGTTCTCTGTAGAGCGTGTTTTTAGAGAAGGGAGGCACTGGGCTTCTTGGGGGGAGCTCTCGATTGACCCAGATGGCAACCGACGGCTGTTCCTCAACTGCACAAGTGCAATTTCCAGAATGTTCGAGAATTAACTCCCCTTTCT
Organism: Ambystoma mexicanum; assembly: GCF_040938575.1. Lineage (NCBI taxonomy): Eukaryota > Metazoa > Chordata > Amphibia > Caudata > Ambystomatidae > Ambystoma > Ambystoma mexicanum. Next base: position 1,366,975,481 of record NC_090929.1, on the reverse strand, counting down.
GGAGTGTGTATATATATGCGGAAACCCAGTGGTGGTCAGGTGAGACTTCAGCCAGAGAAGGACGCTTACGTCTGGCCTTCCTGTAAGCTGTGGTACTCTCGGCCTGGCTGTTCCCGGGGTCTTCCAGCCGCTTCTGGGCGAGATGAGGAATCTTGTTACGCTCATGGTGATGTATTTCTTTTTGACTTCTTTACTACTTCTGTGATCTATGTTCTTATTATTTTTATGAGTTAATTATATGTATTTGTAATCTTTGAATAAATAGGCGTAAAGAGCTGATTATCTTCTAAAGAGTGCGTGGCTGTGAGTTATTGTGTCTGTCTGTTTATGGTTTGAAGTATTTGCTCTATAATTGCATTGGTGACTTTATAGTTGTTCCGTGTACTTTTTGGGGAAGAGCAATACATTTTTGGCGTCACGAACAGGATTGCTCGTGATGAATTGTTCAGAGTGTCCAAGAATCTGTTGTAACGTAGATAGGATTTGGTTGTCATATGAGTGAAGTTTTTGAACAGTGAAGTTTTTTTTCTCTCTTTTGTAAGTGTTTGAGTGCCTGTGGGAGTGATTGCAGTGTGGAGAAGAAAATATATAGGTTCAACGAGGTTTTGCTTTGTTTGCGACAAGGAGTAGTTTGTTCAAGAAGAAGAACATTACCGCTGGCGGTGACTGTTCTGATGTTGTTATCCCAGGTTGGACTAAGAGTCCATTTGATAAATTGGCTCAGGCATGGGCATGTGGTGCCGGTTTAAGTGAAACTTGGGATCAAGGATTGGGAGATGCCGATCCGACTGATGTAATTGCATGCTTGCAACAAGTTCCAGTAGAACGTGGCAAAAAATGTGCAGCATTAGGTAGGTGAGGTTGGGTTCTTTTGCATGCTTATAGGAAAATACATCAAATGAAGGTGGAAATGAAAAATCAGGTTTTGCAATTAGGGAGAGAGCTAGCTGCAGAACGGCAGACTGCGTTAATGCAGCAGATTCAAATGAAACTGTTTAAAGATAAGGCCGACACATATCAGGCGGTGGCCAAGAGGGCAGCAGTCTGAGTAGCCCGGTATTAGTATAGGAAAAGACGGGGAGGGGTCAACAAAAGAAAGGTGGCAACTGTAATCGCTACCGCTGGCGTAGAGTGGGATCCGGACAAGTGGGATGGTGATATTTTTGATTCGACCAGTCTAGAAAGTAGTTCCGCAGATGAGTCTGACCCCAAACCAGAGGCGAAACAGAAAACAGTGGCGGCGAAGCCTGTTCGAAGACGGCGAGCTGGACCACACCCGCAGAATCCTGGTTGTGGTATGGTGGATTTAACCACTTTTGAGAATTACACACAACAAGAGGTTGGGGAAATTATTACCCGTTTGAGGCAAAAATCGGGGGAAGCTTTGCTGACATGGATGGTGAGATTGCTAGATGGAGGTGCTGTTGGTAGATTCTACTGATTCACTGCGTTTTTTACCCCTGTCAATTGACACTAATGTACAGGAGGCTTTAAGAACAGGACCGCCCCCTGACGCAAATGGTCAAGATACGCAGGTGTCTTTGTTGCACGTGGTAGCCCAAGCATGTAACCGTAAATACCCTATTACCACAGATTGGCCCAGTGAAGAAATGAAGTAGTATACGTTGAGAGAAGCAATTCAAAAAGTCAGAGAGCATGCTATGAAAGAGGCGATTGGCAAAGATGCGCCTGATCACATGGGAGCCGTGCCGCTCTCAGTTTCAACCCGCAACATGGTGATTAGAACTGCGCCACCCGCATACAAAAGTGTCATTATGACTTTGCTCGTAGGTATGACGGGCAAGGCTACTGATGAGGTAGCAGATGCCATTCGGCAACTTGCAGATTTGGGAGAGTGGGATAAGAGCGATAACAAGCCATAAGAGAGAGAAGGGCGTAGTGAGAGAAGAACTGAAGGCAGGCGGCAAGATAGCAGAGACTCCCGAGTGTCCCGAAAAGTCATGTTTTTGGCTTTGTTAAAAGATGGTGTGCCACACGAGGAAATTGATGGCATTGAAACCAAAGTAATGTATGAATTATATAAAAAATGCAGACTTGCAGCCAAAGAGCGCTATAAACAGGTTAAGAAACAAGTAGTCACCACACCACATGGGGATACCTCACCTTCTGCTCCCCCTGCGGAAGAAAAAGACAACGGGTCTGTGGGGACACCTTCCCCGTACCAGCCGACATACGCTGATTTGAGAAAGGTGGTGAGTGCGATGCTAGAGGCGGAGTCGAGTCACACTCATTCAAAGTTTGACTAGGGCTTCGGCCAAGCTCCGGCAGCGTCTGCCCGCATAAAAGTGGATAGGCGGCCTCATGTTGATGTTAAGATTTTTTGGGGGCCAGGAAATACACAAGGGGTGCGAGCATTGATAGACACCGGGGCGGAGGCCTCTTTGATTCATGGTAATCCGACACGATTTAAAGGCAAACCATTTATGATTACAGGTTTAGGGGGAAAGGAGACCCCCGCAGCGCAAACGCGAGTGGAAATGAAAATAGCCAATTTAAAGCGGCAGAAATACCAAGTGTTGATTGTCCCGATACCTGAATATATAACTGGCTTTGACATTTTGGAAGGGCTAACCTTGGGACTTGCCGGTAAAACGTATCAGTTTGGGGTGAGTGCATTGATTTGTACACCCATTACCGTAGGCAAATTGAAGATGCCCTCAGTACAAGGTCCAGTGGCAACCAAGCGGGTAGCCATGAAACAATACCGCATTCCTGGGGGGCACAAGGAAATCTCAGACACAATTAAAGAGTACGTGGAGGAGGGTGTATTACGCCCTATTACCACCTCGTGGAACAATCCGCTCTGGCCTATTAAAAAGGGAGATGGGTCGTGGAGGATGACGGTGGATTACAGAGAGTTGAATAAACATACTGCTCCCTTAGTGCCCGCAGTCCCAGATGTTTTTACATTGATTGAAAATGTCCAAAAGTTTGAGGGGACTTGGTATGCAGTGATTGATTTATCTAATGCATTTTTCTCCGTGCCAATTGCTGATGAGTGTCAGTTTGCATTTACGTGGGGTGGACGTCAGTACACTTTCACGAGACTACCCATGGGTTACATGCACATCCCAACTATCTGTCACCGGCTGGTGGCAGAGCACTTAGACAAGATACCATGTAAACCTGATATACAAATCTCTCATTACATTGATGATATTTTGATCCAAGGCAAGGATGAACACAGTGTGCAAAGTCAGATAGATGTCCTTATGGAAGGATTAAAAAACGAAGGGTGGGAGATTAATCTGAGTAAAATTCAAGGTCTAGCTGAAACAGTGATATTTCTAGGGATTCAGTGGCATCATGGGCATCGAGAAATGGTGCCAAAAGCTCGACAGAAAATACTTGAATTCACCAATCCAACGAGCAAAAAGCAAGCTCAGCAGTTTATAGGACTGTTTGGCTTTTGGAGACAGCACATTCCGCATTTAGGGCAGATATTGGCCCCCCTCTACAAGGTGACACGAAAGAAATATGAGTTTCAGTGGGGGGAAGAGCAGCAGAAAGCCTTTGAGATGGCAAAAGACACGGTGCAGCAGGTGCTTGATTTATGGCCCCTGAAGGAAGGCGAAGTGGAATTAAATGTGACTGTGCAAGACAATTATGCTAACTGGAATGTGTGGCAGAAACAAGACAGGACACGTGTGCCATTAGGGTTTTGGAGTCGTAAGTTGCCCGACGCTGGTAACTCATATACTTCGTTTGAGAAGCAATTGCTGGCATGTTATTGGGCTCTTGTTGATACCGAGCAGATGACGGTGGGTCATGATGTATTTGAGACCTGAAATACCAATCATGCAGTGGGTACTGAGCTCTCGTAAAACGTATCGTATAGGACATGCTCAGGAAGCCAGCATAATTAAGTGGAAATGGTATATTCAAGACAGAGCCAAATCAGGAAAGGGTGGAGTAGCAAAACTACATGAGCAAGTAGCCAACATACCGCCCTCAAATTACATACCACCGGAGGTGCCTGAAAAACGTGAATCTCCCATGAAGTGGGGAGTACCTTACAGCGATTTAACCGTGGAGCAAACGGAGCATGCTTGGTTCACGGATGGTTCAGCCTGATATGTGGGAACTGAGCGGTACTGGAAAGCAGTGTCGTACAATCCCAAAACAAAAAAAATGTTGACGACGACAGGGAAAGGGAAGAGCAATAAGTTTGCAGAACTTTACGCGGTTTATGAAGCGTTGAAACAAGAGAATCCTGGTCAATGTTATGTGTACACAGATTCATGGTCAGTGGCACATGGATTGGCAGTGTGGTTGCCAACTTGGCAAAAGAATGGAAGGAAGATTCATTCAAAAGAGTTGTGGGGAAAGGAACTGTGGCAGGATATTGCCGAAATGTTGTTACAAAGTGAAGTCACTGTATATCATGTGGACGCGCATTGTGCCACAGATTAATTAGAACATTGGTTTAATTCTGTTGCAGATGAACACACCAAGATTTCCTCAGTGGATGCAGAGGCTCGGGAAGACGATATGGAGGGTTTGGCCAAATGGGCCCATCAGAAATGTGGGCACCTTGGAGAAAAGGCTACTATCAGATCCTGGGTCTGGTTGGTGTAACTGTGGCACTAAATGGACTCCATTTGGGCGAGTTAAACGATCTGCTGTTACAACCGAAAAATGTCACATCTGTGCCAGTGATCAAGGGGATACTGATAGTGATGAATAATGTTGTCCCCAAGCAGCCCTATGCCAGTGCCGAAAAGCCCGCCAGACCGAAGACATGGATTCGTGAAATGCGACAAACACATCAGGAGCAAGTGAAAACAACCTTGATACCAGTCGTGCCAGATGCGATCGTAGGGAGGCGGAAACACTCTCGTATGATTACCCAAGAAGAGAATATGTGGATATATCTGGCCCAGCAAGTACTGAACATATCACACTTTTGTCTTACCGATGTGCCCAATGCTGAAGCTTTATTGACTACGTGTTTAGTAGCGGTGCCGATGCCTGTTCCAGTTTTAAAGCATATCTTCGGTGTCACAGATAATGATTCTTTAGTTCAAGACTCAGACATTAGACAATCTTTTTCAGTTTATGAATACTGTCGGTTCTGCCAAGAGACTGACAGGAAATGAAGAAATTTGACATGGGTTATTACTTACAATATAACTCAAGGTGATTTATGTTACGTTATGACGTACACAAAGCACAAGAAATTGGCAAATGCCGACAAATAGAGTTGACCAATCGGTACAATAACACCATGTTCGAGAGGTGACTATGTTCGCGAATGTCACGCAAATGCACCAGTGTAAATAATACTATGTCCTGCAATCATACAGTGATAACTGCTTGCCATTTGAATCATGTGAAACTTCCAACAGGATGGCTCTTTTCATGTGGTAACACTACATATACTTATATTCCAGCTAACATTTTTGGAGGTCCATGTGCTTTAACTCGATTAGGACTAATGTTTCCTTTACACTCAGCGATAACTCGAGGTAAAATGTCAACTTTTGAATCTGTAGCGCTATCTCCTGACTGTGATTCACATGTACATTTGTTATCAGAAGCTGAGGTTCTAGCATTAACCCTTTCACTAGTGGGTGTTTGGGGTTTAGCTGCTGGAGGTTACAAATCTTTGATGAAATTAGCGTGTTTAGTAGTTAAAACTCTTAATCGTACTTTGCAGGCTTTAGAAGAATTACTCCTTGATAGTCAAGTTATTAGAAAAGCAACTTTGCAGAACAGAGCTGCTGTTGATTACCTATTGCTAAAACATAATCTAGGGTGTAATGCCTTTGAAGGTATGTGTTGTTTCAATTTAAGTGACCACTCGCAATCTATTGAAAGTCATATTCGAGGTTTGAGGGATCTCATTTCTCAAGTGTCTCAAGATCGTAATAGAAATTGGTGGGATTGGTTATTTTCATGGATACCTGATATTGGGGGTACACTACGTTATATTTTTGCTTGCATTTTTATTATATTGTCTATTATAATTGCTTGTTGTTGTTGCATTCAATGTATTCCCAATTTAGTCTTAACATTTCCTAGGTTTCAGAGACCGGTTCCTGTGCCACTGGGATATGGAAGATAAATATCCAAAGGGTGGAATTGTTATGCTTGATTTATGCTTGATCCAAAATGGCGCGGGTGCGCAATGCATTCTGGGAGCACTCAGAGCCATGTTGGATATTTACTTCATACCGCAGTGAAACGCTGCACACATTTTGCGGAGTGTTAGATTCACAGTGCTGAGACAAACATGCTTTTCCAAACCGGGTATGCGGTCAAGGCCATTTTCGCTGGGAAAGCTAACATTGTTATGGCTTGCTACTGTTCTCTGTGGAGTGTGTTTTTAGAGAAGGGAGGCACTGCGCTTCTTGGGGGGAGCTCTCGATTGACCCAGCTGGCAAACGACGGCTGTTCCTCCACTGCGCAAGTGCAATTTCCAGAATGTTCGAGAATTAACTCCCCTTTGTGGAGTGTGTATATATGCGGATACCCGGAGGTGGTCAGATGAGACTTCAGCCAGAGAAGGATGCTTACGTCTGGCCTTCCTGTGAGCTGTGGTACTCTCAGCCTGGCTGTTCCCGGGGTCTTCCAGCCGCTTCTGGACGAGATGAGGAATCCTGTTACGCTCACGGTGATGTATTTCTTTTTGATTTCTTTACTTCTTCTGTGATCTATGTTCTTATTATTTTTATGAGTTATGTATATGTACTTGTAATCTTTGAATAAATAGCCGTAAAGAGCTGATTATCTTCTAAATGAGTGCGTGGCTGTGAGTTATTGTCTCTGTCTGTTTATGGTTTGATGTATTTGCTCTATAATTGCATTGGTGATTTATGGTTGTTCCGTGCACTTTTTGGGGAAGAGCAATACACCTTCCCAAACTCGCCAGCTATCCATGGTCTGCTTTCCACCTTTCCACCCCTGTACCTTAATATACAACCTCCTCATGCAACACATTTATTTGTCTAAGCATGTCTTGGGACATTGCCCTGGTAATCTTGCATTAGAAAATAAATCCGTCTCAAAACAGACTCTCCATCCCTTCCCAAACTCTCCAACTATCCATGATCCTCCCCCCCCTCTGCCCCTGTACTCCAATGTGCAACCACGACTTTCTCTCCTCCATCTATCATTTTCAGCCCTTTTCTTTCTGACCTTCCTGCAGGATTACCATGATAATTATTTGCATCAATCTTAAAAAAGAAAAATTGCAGGTTTTCATTTCTGAAAAGCCTCGGGTCTGCAAGATCCATGGAAGATGCATTGCTTTCTTTGGAAGAGGGTCAGCCCAATCACCATGGAATATTTTCAAAATCTACTTGACAGAATTTCACCAAACAAAAAAAGGGTAAAACTGTGATGCTTTGTGCACAACTTGCTTCCTTTTTGGCACACACTTATCCAGTGTTTTTTGCACTTGCGCCTTGAAACACTTGTGTATAGGCGCGTTACAAATGCCATATCATATCATATCATATCACTACATGTGTTGAATGGAGAACCTTTTTTTCTCTGTGAGATGGCCAAAACCATTTTTTTTTAAATAGTTTTCTTAATAACATTTGAGCAGTTTAATTAATCTTCCCCGAATCCAGTTTGGAGGGACCCACGCCAGACCTCATATTTGGAAAGTTTTAGCCACATCCGTCCTGCAAGTCAAACGTTATTAGAAATAGATTAGCAGTTGATTTGAGACCAACCACAATCGCGCTTAACACTTTGGATGTGACTGAGATAGATTCTCTCAAAAGAATTTGTGAAATCTGTTTTTTGTGATTGCATAATAGTTTAACGAGATTTGCTGACACGTGTTTTGACCTTCGAGGTCTTTATCAAGGCTAGTCATAATCAGCTTTGAAGTAGAATGAAACTTGTTTCAAGAAGCAGGAGGGTAAGGCCCCTAGTATAATGTCAGACAGGTGTTCCGTGATGCTGGGGCAGCCTAGAATCAAGGCTCGTACAGGTTAAAACGGTCAATTGCTCAGGCTTTTTGGTTACTTTTACAATGTGCCTAAGACAAGCTGGTGGCAGTAGTGATATGTTTACTATTTTGATGTTATTTTACTTGTGCACTTACACATTTACCCCCAAATGCCTACTAAAAGTGGCTAGCACCCTTAGGTGGCAGTGCCACAAGAGTTTTTACTTATTTTTTGGCCCCATTTCTTTTTTTTTTACCTTCTTCCTCCTTTGTAAGGTCAGGAAATGCCTTATATGAAAATCCCTTTCCTGTGTGAACGGTGTGGCTTTCTCATGCTAAGGGGTGTTTTGTGTGTGCTAGAAGAAAGGGCTGGTACTTTATAGTTCCAATTAACATCACTGGTGCTAGAATGTCTGTTGATGGACAGATGTGTTGACGACTGGTTATCTGTGGTTGGATAGCTACTTGCTGTTTAAATGGTGCAGAGCTTTTCCATTGGTGGATTTGCTCCAAGCATGAATCTTTGATAAAAAGAGGACTCCTGTGACTGTTCGGCAGATCATCGTTGGAACCAAGACGTCTACGAAAATGAGCATCCAACTGACGACCCAAGGATGACCCACGCAGCTGACCTGCATCGACTCCAGTATTTTCCTGATGAAGCCCTGTTCCTACCTTGATCTCAAGAAGGCCTTTATTGTTTCTTCTAACCCTGCACCAGTGGGAACAACCAGTCTCGACTCCTGCTTGAGGATCCATGCCTGTTGAGCCTTCACATGTTTGCCTGGACCAAACAGTGCACTGACCAGCTCCCTCCTGGTTTACCTCACTGCAGCTATTGTCATTCTGAACAAAGACGTACAACTTTTCAGATCTTCACCTTGTGCCACAAGTCACCTGCTCCTGCATTTTTCAACATTCTGACTCCAAGGAAAACTGTGCTGGGGCTGCGTCTGTGTTCACTGCTGTACCATTGCTTGTTGCCACCTGGCCTTGGGGACCTTCATTGTATTGTGTCTTCTTCGTGTCCCATGGCTCTCTCTCCCACATAAGTCTTCATTTGTCTACGTTTTTGTCTTCAGCTGGAAGTTGTCTAGAACCGATTTCTAACTACCACAACTGACTGAAACTAAATCCCATGAAACAAAGTATCTATTCTGTGTGTACATGTGTACATCCAGATGACCCTGGCGTTAAGAACAAAGACAGAAGACTATGCACGGAACCTCCACGAGTGGTATGGGTGCATGGCTCTGAGTAAGTGCAGCCAGGCAGCGTGGCTCTGGGTAAGTGGCTGTCATGATTCCTGCCCTCATGTCCCCAGCCCTCCAGGATGTCAGGCTGGAGCCAGGCCACGATCATCTACATGGCCCTCAAGGGCCTCTCCATCCCTCCAAAGACCCACTTGGAGTCAGACTTGGCGCTTGTGGCACCAGGCTCACTCACTCCTATAGGATAACATTGGGGATTGGACTTGTAGTGCATTGATGGGGACAGGATGGATGCCCCCACATATTTTGGTTTCCAGAACTGCATGTGCAGTCTAGTCTTTTGGGTGTGGTTCAGCCCAGAGACACCTGGGATACCCAGAGACTATTTAAGACTATTTAAGCCATGCCCAGGCTGAGAAACATGCTTTGTGTTTTCTGCACCTGCAGCGTGACACTCACCGTGTTTGGATCGGTCTCCAGTAAGCCTGCATCTTTCTTCTGCGCTCAGCTCCTGCAAGAACAAGAACACTGTTAGGAAAAGCCTTACCTTGCAGCGCTTCTGCCCATCATTCATCGCTCCTTCTGTTCTGCGGGCATCTTCGGCGGTGTCATTCCCATCCCGGCACGCCGCTTCCTAAGGAAAAGGGAAAAGAACAGAACAGAAAAAAGGCATTAGTAAGCATTCAGCAAATCTTGGCTTATTTTTGAAGACTGTATGAGCTTCAAACGCTTACCTGAATCCCAGCCGCTCTGGGGGAACTGTCTCCGGAACTTCTCATCCAAGAGGGAAAAGACACTCCAGGTTAGTGTGGAAACATCTAGAGGCGCCGCATACCACGCTTACTCACCGCATTTCTTCTTCATAACCAGCACCCACGCTGAAAATGTTGGGGCACCTAAAAGACACAGAAAAAGAACTCAGTTCAATACAAATACAAAAGGGTCGCATCGCGCATTGTGCTCTCACTCACCTTCAGCGCTACTCATCTCAGCAGCACGTTGCCATCCCCGCACGCTGGCCATCATCTAAGGAAGGAAAGGAACAAAGTTAGAGAACTGTTCAAAAGACTCATTATACTTAACTGTCAGACTCTTGCCAGTGAAGTAACTAGGCAGCAACAAGCCCGCATAAATCAACGCACGCCTGCGCTGAAGGCAGGACAGAGAGCACACTTTCCAAGAAAACAAGGTGAGCTGTGGATCAAAGGGAAGGGTTGGACCCCGGGGAAGAAGGGGTTCAAGCACACAGAGACAATAGGGAGTTAAACTCTACCAATCCTGTGTTTCAGGCCCAGTCGCCAGTCGAGTAGACTCCAGGGAAGGGTTTGAGGTCGTAAGAGGTCAGAACAGTCTGAGTGACGTCCCCGTGGATACCAGGTCAGCGTTACAGTGGGGTTGTGCGAGTTACAATACAGCCCCTAAGTGCGCCGTAGGCCAGGAGGCAGTGCAAGGAAGACTGGTCATGACACTGAGGGTACCAAGCAACCAGTCGGCACAGCAGACAGGTAAATTAGCAGGGAAGTGAGAAAGAGAAGGCAAAGGAGAAAAGTAGGGTCTTGAACTGCTTCCTGAACTTCAAGTGGTCCAGCTTAAGTCTGAGAGGGATAGGTAGGCCATTCCAGAGGGATGCACCTGCAGAGGAGAGAGATATACGCCCCACTCTCTGCCTGGAGAAGTATCTGACTCGCAGAGAGTTGGAGGTTGCTGAGCGAAGGAAGGTATTTCGGAAGAGAGAGGTGGATGTAGTGGGGGCCCCAGTGCCAGAAAGCCTTTAGGACGATGCAGAGGGTCTTGCACTTGATCCTTGCAGCCACCAGCCAGAGTTCAGGGCTGGAGAGATACAGTTGCTAGGCTTGAGGCCATGGATAAGTCTCGCAGTCCTGTTCTGGATTAGTTGCAGCGGGTGAAGAGTAGAAGTAGGTAGATTGAGAATGATGCTATTGCAGTTGTCCAGCCTCGAGAGTGCAAGGGCTCTGGAGACAGTGAGCTTCTGGGGGAAAGTGAGAAATGGTGGAATACCTCTGAGAAGGTGCAGGTGAAAGTGGGCCTTTTTGGCAAGGTCCGTGATGTGATGAGAAAAGGAGAGAGTAGAGTCGAAGATGACACCAAGGTTTTTTACCTCACAGGAAGACCAGGTTGAAGGGCCCAAGGAGGGCGACCAGAGTGAGGGAAAGTGGGAGCAATGAGAAAGATCTCTATCTTACTGGCATTAAGGCAAAGATTGTTGGAGACTCACCAATCCTGAATCATGGATAGCAGTCAGGAATGATGGAGTAGAGGAGGCTGAGGAAAGTCTGAAAGAGAGCTGAATGGCATCCAGAAGGAAGGATGTCAGCCAGGCAAGGGCCTGATCCATGGTGCCCAGGTTCACACTTGGTTGGCGTGATTGACTATGTCGAAAGCATAGGAAAGGTCCAGGAGGATGTAGACCGAGGGGGAGCTGGAGTCAAGATTAGAGAGCAGATCTTCACGGATGTTCAGGAGAGCAGTTTCCATGCCCCCGGCTGCTCTGAAGCCAGATTGATGGTCATGGAGACAACCAACAGATTCAGTGTGGAGAGTAAGCTGGGAGAAAGCCAGCTTTTCCAGAAGTTTGCCCAGGAAAGGAGTGATACAAATTGGGCACTAGTTTGCCGGACAGGTAGGATCGGCAGAAGGCTTTATTAGGAGAGGTTGAGGGGAGAGGGGAAAGGGCCAGTGGTGAAAGAGTGATGTAGAAATCAGCCAAGACTCGAGCAAGGGTGGCAATGTGGTCCTTGATGGTTCTGGAAGAGCAGGGGAGCACCTGTTTGAATGACACTTTCCCAGATAGGACTTGTCTGGAAACATTGTCCGGTTTTGTCAGAGAGAAGGAGGAAAAAGGAAGAGGAGAGAGAGAGAGGTGGCGAGAGGGGGCTTGGGAGAGGGAGAGGAAGAGGAAGAGGAAAGCGAGGACAGGATGCCCTGAGTTTTAGTAGGGCCAGGGAGAGAACAGGAGTGCATAAAGACTTGACGCATATTCTCTCTGACCTGAAATTTGGTGGTGAAACCTAGGTTAAGGATTCTTCCGTGGCATATCCTAGCGTATGAATGGAGTTCAGTACTCACTTTAATGTTACTTGAACTGCAAATTCTATATAAACGTACTTGAAGATGTGTTTGCTTTGGAACTCATGGCCTTTGGACACAAGGCCCCAAACCATCTTAGGGTTGGACTTCATAAGATTGATGGAATCAGGTTTTGTGTTGATTCTAAAGAGTTCTGTCTATTTCTATGCCTCAGACTACTCACCTCTGTTGCACTGGTAATGTATTCATGTGCAATTCTAATTCCACTAAGGTTGGATGTGTATGTATGTTTTGTAAGGTTTTGTGTGACAAGATTTACCTATGTATTTTATCTGCTTAGTGTGTAAACTAAAAGCCTAATAAACTGTAGTTTTAGATAATTTCTAACTGGTATTGCTCTATGTGGACTTATTGAAGCCCTAGACCACTATCGGACACTTCTGCTACCTCACCTTGATTGTATTTGGCTAACCTCTCAGTGTCTTCCCTATTCACCATAATAAGGTGATCAACGAAATTCTTCCTACCAGGGCTAATTTTGCAAATCCATCTTTACACCCGAGGTTAAGCTGAGTGTTATTATTTGCGGAAGAGTCAACCCAAGCGATCGCCTACCCCCGGGGTTCAGAAGGCTATTAGCACGTCAAGTTGTGCAACTAAAAAGTAAAGTGAATGATTTTAGACTCCTGTTCAAGTCAGACTTTTTCAAATGAGGTTGTTTCAAGAAATTAACACCCTGAATGGGGGGGGGAGTCAGATGGCCTCCTTGCCACATCAGAATGCTTGAAACGGGTGCTTTACCTCATCTTAAAGCCCTCGTTCCTAGCACCTTTAGAAGCGGGAAGACGACATCTTCTCTGCCGGGCTGCAGATAAGGCTGAATTAAAAAAGAAAAACGGTTGCACATATGGGGATGAAAACACATACATAGATCATTTTAACAGCTGACTGCAGTTGCATGAAAACCCTCTGCCACTCTCCCCTCACCCATTCTTCTCCCTCCCCCAGTCCCCAGTTTTATGTATCCTCCCAGTCCGGCGGCCCGGGGTAATTAGTCTCTGGTTCGGTTCTGTCCTATAGGGCCAGTTGTGCGGAGTGAGGTTTGTGCGTTTGCGCTGGAAAGTTCTGGTCATATTCTACAATCGGTGCCCAAATGTCTTTGAACCTATGCAGTAAGCCTGCCTTGGGCGCCATGATCTTCTCTGCAATCAGAATGTCCCAAATTTTGATCCACCACATGCTCACGTGATCCTTCCTGCAAGCAGAGGTTGTGTAATAAGCGCCGCTGACCTCCCTTTCCTTGGTTATGACTCAGGTGCTGGTGCGCCCATGAGGACCACTTCTGGATCTTTGGGGAGTACCACCTGGATGATTATTTCTATTGTAGATATGCAATGGGCCCATAAAGTTTGTACGGTGGGACAAGTCCACCACATATGAAAGTATTTGCGCCAGCATTGAGGACTAAGGGATTTCTGAAACTGATGGAGGCGTACTGGGGGATAATACCAGCGGAGGAGCAGCTTAAGGGCACATTCCCAGTTCGTGATGCAAAATGACGAGGAGTGGATTCTGGTCCATATGTCTACCCAAGTGTGGACTTCCAGTGCGTGCCCTAGGTCTGTTTCCCATTGTGCCATGTATGGGGGCCTAAGGGAAAGCATGTCTTCCTGCAGCAGTTTGTAGAGGTAGAAGATCTTCCCTCTGATTGGGGCCTCTTGCAATGTGAGTTCAATTGGGCTAAGGTTCCTGGTGGCTACCTGCCGGACCAGGGTTTGAGTGCACCAGTGGCAGAGTTGGGCGTAGGAGAATCTATCAGTTTCGGCTAATTGAAAGGTCGATTTACAATCTTCGAGTGTGTGTGGTTGGCCATTCTCATAGAGTTGCGCTACGGCTTCTAGCCCTCCCCTGACCCCGTTTTTAAAGTTCAATGAGTCCAACCCAAGAGAGAAGGCCAGATTATGAAGAATCGGAGAGTTTGGGCCTAGGCCACGTGTGAGTCCTTTGAATTCCCGTGGGCAGTCCCACACTTTAAGAGTGCTCTTCGTAGAGGAAAGTAACCCTGGCAGCGGGGGTGAAATATACAGGAGGAGGTGGAGAGGGAGAGTTAGTCTGGATTGCTCCAGTTCTACCCACGTCGGGGGCCCTGCCACTATGAGCCAAGCCCAGGAACGCGCCCAGGTACGCTGCCACTTGGTACTTGCGCAACTTGGGAACCCCCAGGCCACCCAGGCGAGCATTGCCCATCATTACTTTTTGCAAAATTCTTGCTTTTCTCCCTCTCCATACAAACCTAAGCATTTTCTCTGGTAGGCGTAGGAGGGCAGGTAGTGAGATTGTGACGGGCAAAGATGAGCAGAGGTAAAGGAATCGTGGGAGTAGGTTTATCTTGCAGGCCGTAATCCGCCCAACAAGTGATATTTCCTTGCCAGGCCAACCTTCAAGGTCTAATTCTATTTTTTTTTTTAAAGAGAGGGGGAAAGTTTATTGAGTACACCGCCTTCGGACGGGCTGGGATCCGGTCCCCCCAGGTAAGGAATGGATTTCTCATTCCAGTGTCTGGGGCAGAGAGGAGTAAGAGCCTCCAAGTCTGTGAGCCCTAATTCTACCACCAGGGCTGCAGACTTCTCGTAATTAATGGTGAACTCTGCCACCTCTCAGAGGGAGGACACTAGTGAAGATTGAATGCCTGTTATGGATAGCAGCACGTCATCGGCATAGAGCAAAATCTAATGCTCAGAGGTGCCAATCGGGAAACCCTTGATGTTCATCCGCACCCGTTGAGCAACTAGATCCATTATCAGGGCAAATAATAGGGGGGACAGAGGGCAACCCTGTCTAGTCCCACAGGTTAGGGGATTGGACTCCGATAGGTTCTGGTTAACTGGTAGGATGGTTTCGGAGATCAGTAATTGGCCAGAACCATTTTACGAAAGCTCGGGCCAAAGTGAAAGGCCTCTAGGGTAAGCTGTAGGAAGGACCAGTCTACTTTATCAAATGCTTTGGATGCATCCAGTGCCAACAGAGCTAGTTTATGTGAGTCTTGGGCTGCTATGTCTACCAGATTTAAAGCTCTTCGAATATTGTCCCCAATTGACCTGTTTGGTCAGCGTTGATTAGCTTATGGTGGACCCAACACCAAGCAGTTGACTAAGACTTTTGAATAGATGTTGATGTCCAGCTTTAACAAGGAGATGGGTCTATAGGAATAGTTATCTCTGGTGTCTTTACCAGGCTTGAGCGTGAGGATGGTTACCGATTCCAAACTTATAACCCTCTGCTTCGTCCTGGTGAGAGCTTGGGGGGGAGTGTCTTAATTATAAGTTGCCTTCCAAACTTTCTGAATAGCCCTCAAGAGGTATATAATGAATGGATCCATGGGCTAATATTTGTTAGGGGGGGCACCAAGATAAATTCAGATTAGTTGGTCAGAAATGGCCACTAAATTATGTGATGCCTCTGCAGATGGCAGCAGTCCTCCGTGTAGATGGGATGTACGTGCGCAAAATTCCAAATTCGAAAATGTCGAATTCGAAAATCACGCTGCGGTGTAATCACGCAGATTAGGTTTCCAAACATCCCTTTACTTGCTATCACCCGCCCTACTTACCTTTTGACAGCACACAAATTAGCGTGCCACCAACTTCCCGGTCTCCCTGCAACGCGAGTTCCCTTCACTTACGTGGATGGGAACTGGCACTGCAGGGTCCTTTTTCTAAAAAATCTTTTAACTAAATCCGGGGGCACGCCCGCAACCTGTGATCACAATGTAGTGAACAGGGGGGGGGGCGATCAACACCCCCGCAACCCCTGCTTCCTCTGTTTGCTGTAATGGGATAGTATTTTATTCGACATTTTGGGATCTATGAAATTTTAGTACAGCCCAAATTCGAACAATTCTACCATACGTACATTTATTTTTGACATTTGAGGGGGGAGAGGGGAGATGTGTGGCACCCAGCTGACGTTTGCGATCATCCTCATCTCTTCATGTGCATTCTTTACCGCATCATTGTGTAAAGCCCTTTGCAGTGAATCTTCATAAGCATTGTCACTTTCAATGTGCTTGCATCCCCGAGGCATAGATTGCGGCGCTGCAGCCGTGTATGGTTTCTTTCTTAAGAGATTACATTGCTCACCCCTTGACAGCGAACCTGAACTGCCTGAGTTATGTTCCAAATTTCCCAATGAATAAAATCTGTCAGAAAGGTAGAAAAAGTCCAGATTTGGGGGCATGAAAGATTGTCCACTGTGTAACTCCATTGATTTTGCTGTGTTCCAAGGCAGAGCAAGCTGGTTGGGCCATTATTACTGAAAGGGATTTAATGGCTTTAAGCAGTATGAATGTATCCCCTCGCATGGAATCTATTCTTTCATTTTATTCCCTGTATAGCATTCTTTGCGCAGCTCAAGCCTTTCTTTTCCGTCCACGGTAGCACAGACCAATTTATTCTAGCGGGTTGGGGGGCACCTGATTGCCAGCTTTTCACATCTGTAATAAGCTTGCATGTCTGGAGCCCCTATAATATTATTAGTTTGACTCTGTATTTTGCAAGATTACCAGCAATTGTAATATTCGTGTTTGAAAAGAGACATTGGAACGAGTTCGACATATTTAAATGATCACACGGTGCAGAATAAAGTACATACATAGGATATCCCCTGCCCACCGAGTTTCCTTGTCGTCATATGTCCAGTATTTTAACCCACGTTCTCCAATGACTATAGCGCTGCAACAACCACCGTGCCCTTTTTAAAGTGGGCTATTGGGTATGAGCCAAAACTATTGCATTAGAGAACAAGTATGGAGAAATGCCATATGAGGATGGACACACAGCTTGTAGGTGTTTGGTTATTTGCCCACCCCTTGACTGCCCAATGCCATGCTCATACCTATGGCCACTCCCACCCAGTTCCTGCCACTGAACGCCCAAAACACCTCCTCATGGAAACTCTTTCAGCTCGCGTTAATCAAGCCTTAACATCAAACTATTCAATCAAAGTGCCTGTCAGTGTTTTTTCAAAGCAGTCTTCTGAGAGTTAGACTTAATTGGGACTGTAAACTAGCTACTGGTGTAATAAAAATGCCATAACCAGGTCTTCCTTCATCCAGTCGATTTATAAGCACGATTTGTGTCCTTCACTGAAGTCCAGTTAAAAACAAGCACTGTCAAAGCCTACAGTTTTGGCTTGTGTATAAGTATTCAGCCTTTGCCAGGCAGTGCTATTACCTGCTCAGGTACTTGCACCATTATGCATCTGCTCCCATCAATGGGCAGTTAATACCACTAGGACAGTGCCTGGCAAGTATATTTCCCAAGCATTCACAAAAGCCCAAACTATTGTCATTGCTTGTTAACTGATTGTGCCAGCTGATTGTTGATTTACTATATTACTTCTTCACATGGTCTGGTTTGTCCGCACTGAAAAAATATGCAGATTGATTCCGGCACTAACATTTTGGGTTATCTCTAGGGACAATTGGGTTTTCAGGGGTGTTGTACAAGTGTTAAAAATCATTCACGCTCACTGTTTGAGTAGATGTTGCATTATTTTGAAGATGAGACTGAACCTTTTTCTGGAGTAATTTTACTATTATATGCATTTTATATATCGCTGCATTCTGAAAAGCAACAATAAAGCACACAAGCAAGACCAACCAAGGATAATGCTCTGGAAGTAGAAGGATGTTAACCCCTTGTAACCGTCTTGTGTTCAATGCAGAGTTCCTGGCACTAAATGCCTGGTGACTTTACGCTCTTTCTTTGATATGATATGATAGGTTATTTATAACACACTTAATACCCAGAGGTTTCTAAGCACGGACCTGGGATCGAACCTGTGGTGCTCCATGTCGTCTTGCTTTCAAGGCGAGCACGTTGCCCCTGAGCTATCCTCCCGAGACTGACTGTGGCCATTGGAACATTAACAGTTTTATTGTGGATACTCACCCAGGAAACAGATTATCTAATTAGAAAAGGTCTTCCCTGGGTGTGATTCAGTAATCGCTGTCTGCGCTGTGACATAAAATAGTAAAGTGACTAAAATCCCTTTTCAAATGGCGGTGGCGGCCATTTTTTCATTTTTTTTTTTTTTTTTCATCAGACCGCCGCCATTAAAGTGAAAAAGGGACGAGCTCATCTCCTGGCGAAAAAAGAAAAAGAAAGCCTTTTGCACCACGGATGAACCTTGTGGTGCGAATGGCTTTCATACCCCGTCAGGAGGGCGGACATGGCTGTAAACAGCCCCATGGCTCGGGCTAGAGGGCCGTTACCGGCCATATCCGCCCTCCTGCCCGGGCATGAAAGCCATTTGCACCACAGGGTTCATCCGAGGTGTGAATGGCTTTCTCTTTCTTTTTTCACCATAACCGCAACATGGCGGACATGTTTTATGGTTTAGCCGCCTCATGCCGATCGCAAGCGCAAGGTTGATGGTAGTTATCTTTTATGGGTTCTGTTTAGAGATAGTTTACTATCATGTGGTGAACTATGATGGTGGGTCACAAGAAATGTATAGGGTCAGAACTATGCAGGAATCTCCATTTAAGTATCTCACAACCAAGATGGTTAATCCACGATGATTGTTCAAAATAGAGGCTTTCCCTGTGTGACCCAATGTACATACATGGCCACCTAGCACTCGACTGCCTGGTGGTAAGACCGGCCCAGAAAAGAGACAGTGCAGCTCTCTAAAATAGTAAACATTCCACCTGATAAAGAACCTCAGATGGTATATTGTTTTGGACGATAGATTGGCCGAATATAATAGAGGCCAGTGGGATCATTTTGTGGCTCTGTGGAAAGATATACCAATTGAACTATACACGGCCTTCCAAAAGATCTTCAAGAGGGTAAACCAACTACTAACTCGGTGATTAAGAATGCCCTGGATGCAGTAGAGACAGCAGCCACCAGGTAGCAGGGCCAGTTGTCATCAAGTGCCATGCTTGGTTTTGGGGGATGGGTTTCAGGGCAGAAACACAAGCCACCCTACTTAATAAACCAGTATAAGGATCAGTACATTCTGGAAGATCAATAGACCATGCCCAGGAAGGTTGAAAAAAGCCCATGATACCGTATGACATACCTCAGACAAAATAACATTTTTAGCCCACCCATCAGAAGGGTTCACATCCTACAGTGGAGCTCATGAGACAATCACACATCCTTCAACCAAGAAAAAAGAAAATGCCACAGAAGTATTTAAAACTGCTTCTGAAAGGAGGTCTGTGCAGTACTGCAAAAGAGCACCCTCAAAGCAGTTCCTCATTTTATGTTTTAGTTCCTAAGAAAGACAAAACAAAGGCTGGTTTTAAACCTACAGCCTGTAAATAAGCATGCCAAACTCCTATTGGATCTTTTGTGGATTCACTTATAGATTTTGGAATGGTGCATCCCCTAAATAACGCCCCCTCGTATACACTCTCACCCTACACGAACAATTAAAAGGCCGTATTAGGCACAAAAATGTCATTCTGTTCAAATGAAATCAATTGAAATGAGGTCCCCTAACTTTATGCTGCTCAATTCCCCACAATGAAATATCGATACATTAGCAAATGGTTTACAGAAACAAGAATTGTCCTGCCTGCACAAAAGATCAATTCATTATATTCTGGAGTCTAAGTCTAATTGGACAATGTATTTTCTAATAAGAATCTAAGGTCTGGATGTCATTAGTAAAATGTCACGAGTGAGGTGATTTATTTTTATTTTCCTGAACCCTAACCAGCCTTCCCCAACATATTTCAGGGTAGCTGTTATCAAGTATTGTAAACTGCAGTCCTAGAGTATGTGGGAAAAGCACTTGATATTATTCAGGGGGAAAATGTATCACCTTGACAATAAAGGATGCTCCCACCTGCATGCCATTGAGATACCACCAATAAATCCCTCTGCATCCTCTCTATTGTTTTTCCACCTTCTGTCTGGAGAGGACCTATAAGCTACCATTGACTCATGCAGGATCCATGTAACCCTAATCTTTAGAAATCAATCATGAAATATCCAGACTAAGCACCCATCTTCATATTCCACCTCAATGACTCCATCAGCACCGGAAAAGTCAGAGTTCAGTTGAAATCTACATATATTGAACCTCTGCTTAAAACCCCATAGCAGACCCATATGACCCAGCCAGCTATCGCCCCATTTCACACACCTTTCATTGCAAAACATCTGGAAATATGTATATATCGCCAGCTCCAGGACTTCATCGAAACAAACCAACTCCTGAATGAGGCAAGGAACAGTTTTAGACCTTCTAGGAGTACAGAATCAGCTCTGTGCTCCATCTGGGATACACTTAAAAACAATGCAGCTGAAAACTGAGAGAGTGCGCTCATCCTGCTAGGCATCTTAGCAGCCTTTGACACCATCAGTCACAAGATCCTCCTAAAAATACTGCAGGATTTTGATATTAAAGAATTAGCTTTACACTGGATCATCTACTTCCTCATGGGTAGAACAGAAACCATTATCTTGGGCCCCTACAATTCCCAGCCTCGCCCACTCACTTGTAGAGTACCCCAAGGATTCACACACTCACCTCTACTTTTCAACATCTAGATGACACCCCTACTTCACTTCATCAATAAATCTGGTATCTCCTGTTACAAGTATGTGAATGACGCACAAATAATCTACAATTTGTGAACCACCCATCGCCCCAGACATTAAAAACTGCCTTGCACAAGTGGACTCATGGATGACAGCATATCCTACAAGTTTGAACTCTGTCACAATACCTTGGCCTAACAAGATGCGACCCTACCCAAACCTGTAAACCAGGGTAAGAAATCTTGAATTGAAAATGGGCATGTCACGGTTCGCCCCTGGAAGGTGTGGGGAAGATGGAGGCTCCACCGAGCCACAGTCAGAATGGCAGCAGCTCTCTAGTCTTCCCAGACATCTGTTTATAGGGAGGCCACACCCCCTTCCCTCCGTGTTGCAACTCGCTCGTTCAGTTCCACTACTGTTCCGCTTGTGCTTGCAGTGCTCCATGTAATCCGTGCTTATATATTCCCTCCAGGGCAGGTACTCCGTACGCTGCCCTATTCCTTGTTATCTTCCTTCTTTGTTCCGTTGTTCTCTTGTTACGCTCACCTGATATCCCCGGGGGCGTCTGGAAGGCTCTGAGATCTGGAACCCTGGCTGCGCAGTTGCCCAGTGCTGAATAATGAATCTTAATTATTTGTAGGGTGAGCTATCTGTCCTGCGTTTAAGGGGAGGTGCTTGATGTTTGTTGGCGAGCTACCAGAGTTGCTTCACTGGTTCAGTATGCCTTCCTTGGGCCCAGGCCTGCTGTGACCCGGAATCTGCTGGTAGGCAGGTAGGTTTGTTAATTTTAAGTGTTTGTTCTGTTTATGGTGGGAATTCGTTAATGTCTTTATCTCTTTCTTTTAGGGTGCGAAGGTCTTGATGCTGGCGTGCCGGATGGAGAGGCACGTTTCTAGGTAAGAGAAAGCGCGAAGCACAGCGCTTTTTATTGCCTTTTGAAGCTAACCTGTGTTTTCTTCTTCTCCTCACAGGCCGCTGTGGTGCTGCAAGTGGTTGAGAGCACAATGAAAAACAGGCCCCCAGAATCCGTTAAGGTAGTACAGAGCTGTGCGGTTGTTTAATATTGAAAGCGAACGTGAATATGTCTCTTTTCCTTTGCAGATGTTGCTGTGGTGCTCCGGATGGAAGCGTGGCGTAGCGCGATGGAATTCAGGTAAGACTAATGGAATTCAATGTTTTGGAAGCGCATGTTCTAATATTATTTTTCCCTTTCTCGTTATTGCAGGTCGCAATGTTCGAACAGCAGCTGTGGTAGCGGTTCGCCGGAAGTCCTTAAACTAGTACTCACAGGTGAGTGATGTTTCTTATTCTCTCAGTTTCCACAGATTGCAGCCCAGTTGAAATGCTGAGTGCTGGATGGTGTTTTCTCAGGTAAAACAGAATAATCTTGTTCTTGTTCTTTCAGGATTACAGGAAGATGCTGAAGACCAGGAGCTGGACACAGTGAGCGTCACGCTGCTGGTTGCAAAATAACACAAAGCATGTTCTGCAGTCAGGGTGTGCAGCTGGTATTGTTATTCGGAGGCCTAGTTCAGACCTAAAGGGCAACAATCTTCCTTTGAAACCTGGCAGTTTTGGTGAATAGACAGCCTAGCATGTGAATTCAGTTTAGATTTCATCAATCTGAGCACCGTACTTGAGGCCTATTTGGAATGTTAAATGTATTTTTCCTCAAGTATATTTCCTTTGAGATGGGCCTATGTGAGTGGGATGCATCCCAGTAACTCTATGACTTGGAGATTCTGAAAAGATGATCTTTGTTATAGGGTTGTTGTTGTGTTTCTTTATTGCAAGATGATTTAGTCGGGTTATCTCCCCCCTTCAGTACTATCAAGTCTGGGTTGAACAGGAGTTCAGTTTGTGATCGTGATATCTGAAGAATCAACAGACATCTTACATTGTCAAAACAAAATACAAATACTGTAAGGCAGATCCCTTTCCTATCAATAAAAATAATCCAAATAGGAAAACCATGTGATGCATGAGATATGAGAAAAACACAGCATTCGTTATAACTGCCAGGGCAGGGAAATATCTAACAGACATTAAAAATCAATCGAAACTGCAGGTTATATATCAATTACATAAAGGAAAAAACAACAGTTGTTGCAAACTTTATTACAGTTCATTGGCTGATGCGATCTACAATGTAGGTACTTCTATACATTTTGTAATTTCATTGGCCTATTCTAAATACATTGTACAGTGATTTACTTGCTGGTTAGCTCATGTACAATTCACTAATTTCCCTTCTCACGCACCACAAGTTGACAGAAACATTAGACAAATGTATCATTCAGAACTAATCATACTATTGGTTGTGTGAAAAACTAGAGTGTGTTTCACAACCTAATCCCCGGGGATCCCTTACTCAAGTGGTCAGTGAAAGGACATTGCTTTTGGATCCCGACCCTGGGAGTGGACAAGCTAGGGAGAATCACCTGGATAGAGGGTCCTCTGGGGGTGGGGGACAAGCACTTGATGGTGAGACATGACATCCCCCTTTTTCCACAACCCTTCAATCCGATATCCCTGTTTATTTTGTGTGAAACTACAACTCCCATAATTCCTCCCCACCTTATGTTGACAAAAGTACTTCACCAAAGAAGATGATGAATTAGGATAGACGAATTATCTCCCCTGACTTGAATTGGCCCTGTCCCTGTAATGAGGCCAGGCAGAGCCAGGCACGTAGCTTTAATAATGTACTCCTGCCACTTATTAAGGCTCCCTGTGGAAATAAAAGGTGGCGCACACAGACACACTTTGAGTGAGGCTGGGTACGAAAAGGAACAGCTCTACCGAGGGGAACCAGGCTGTTGGAGTTGGAAGGCCAATGGGCGAATCAGCAATAGAGAGGATCGAGAGAAAGCCAGGCAAGATTTCCAAGCTTTCGGGAAGCTGTGAGTGTTCGAAAGGCAGAGCCGAGCGAAAAGAGGAAAGAAACCTTCAAGGTGCAAGTAAACGGCCCGCAACCCTCCTGGTTGAATGGTGGAGTTGGGGAGGAGCAGAAGAGGCATTGGTAATGGCCTTGAACTGCCTAAGAAAGATGAAAGACATTCATTTAACACAACCAGTGAGTTATCGAGAGCAACAAAAGTCTGATTGATGTTAAAGGGAAAGTGCTTGTGATTTAAAAGGTGAAGAATGCGCGTGTGCCGATAAAACGCAAATTAAGAGAGCAGTTGTTAAGAGGAGGATACAGAGTGGCACTATGAGAGGAAACATGAAATATGAACTTTTGAAAGATGTTACAAGTGGAAATCAAAGCAAAGAAAATTAAATAAGAGGAAGACAAAAAATGTGAAATGTGAAACGCACCAAGAGGGCAAAAGTAAAGCAAGCCAAGAGGGTGAAAGTAACATTAACAAACTTGGAAAAAGGCCAAGAAGGCCAGTGAAAGAGTATGAGAACTACAAGTACCAAGAGGCATTGGTGCTGCAGGAGAAGATTATGAATTGAAGAAATATGGAAAGAGAGGTCGAAGTGGTCATGCAGAGGTCTATGTAAATTCCTTGCAGTTTCGAAAGTCTTCGACGGTGAAAGAGATCTAAGATAAAACATGGGGGAAAGGAACCTTCACGAAGAACAAGACAGGCTCAAGCGCGGCAGAGGAAAGCCTGTACAGAACTGTGAGAGCTTAAGAGTATTTTTATTTAATTATTTCATTTTTTACAGGCGCCCAGGACCCAGAGGTATCACGGCGCTAGATTACATACAGTAAGGCATAGGTAGTTACAGTACAGTCCAGTCAACAGTAGTTACATAGGTAATCATGCATATTTGTTAAAAAGTGCGGTTTTGACTTGTTTGCGAAATGCAAGGTAGAAAGGTATATTATATGACCTGAGTATTGATGACGAGGGGCGTCAAGCCTAAGGAAGTGATTGAACCATCCAAATGAAAGCCGAGGATTGCACTGTTGATCTGTACCAGTAAGCCAAAGTGTCCAAGACTAATAGAACTGTGCCATCCACCTATTCTTTATTTATTATGAGACTCTCTAGACCTTGTGGGGTTGAACCTGGCGAAGGGAGGTGGTGCTGGAGCCGTTCTGACATTTATTTTTGACATACTATTTTCCTTTTTGTATTCCCTTAACAAATGTGTTATCTTGAAGAAGGACAAGGTCAGGTTTTCTTATCCTTTTTATTTTTACCAGACTGACATGGACGTGTTTGTTATTATTTAATGGTCGAGACTACGCTGATTTTAGAGTTAGGGCTAGTTAGGAATTTGACCAACCCAACTAAAACCTTCAACAAAGGTTTTCAAAACTTGTATCCATTGTGTCTGTCTGCTACTTGATACCATGCCTTTCTCACAGTTAGTTCAGGAGGAGTAGATGTGGAGTGAAAGATTACAGAGATCTTGACCAATCAGCATTATAAGATGTGACAGTGTGGCACATAAAATATAACTTTTTAAGAAACATCCTATTGACCTCAGCGGTTGGCAGCTTCATACTTCTTTCATCATTGTGAACTGCTTACTATCAGTTCATTTTGCAACTCCATCATTGGAAAACTACTTTCATGTCCTTCCTGTTCTCATGAGTTCATCTGTCCTGTCTGTGACCCTACGCACTGAGACTTAGCTACTTGCAAGGTTTGCTCTTTCTCAGTGGCACAAATATGTATATGTGTTTATAAGCATAAAACGTGTTTGTGCAATGTACATTGACCTACACTTGTCTTTGTTTATTATTACATTATTTTGGTGGAAATTAGGTGTGAGCTGTTATTCTGATCATTGGATCTCAAATGGTTCTTGTGCAGGAGCAGTGATGTTTGTGTAAACTCTAGCTTCATAAGGGATCCCCATCATCTCTGCATTTGCATGGTGTGAGTTAGGTGCAAGCTTCTATATTGTTTACTTATTCACAATTAGGGCTGCTCTGTGGATCATGGCGCTTTGCATAATTATTTTGTTGTCACAATGAACTCTGCAAGTGCAATGTACCCTATAGGGGGCAGTGCTGTGTGTGATCTAGCTCTGCAATCATGCTTCTTCATATTTTGTTGCTGAAATCCAGCCAACTTATGACCTTCATTAAGTTGCTGGTGATTGTTCTCCCTGGGACATAGATTGTTATAGCTCTCTAGGCAATGTCTGTGGGAACTCAACAGGACTAAGGTGTCCTAGGCAATTAGTGTACAGTGTATTGTACTTAAACTCTGGGGCCTAGTATCGTCTCTTGTTATTCTTGTGTGACTTCACGACCACAACTAAACCCTGGGAGAGCTTTCATCCCCATTGCATCAACCAATCATTGCACAGCATTCAACCTTTGACTATGTGAATCGTTACAACTTGGAATATGTATCTTACTGCAAGGGTCTGTCTACTGTTCTGTGCTGAGCAGTGAAGGGGAGCTTGCGTGCTTCAAGAAAAGCTAACCACACTTTATGGCCTACATGTGTGTTCAACTAATGCATAACAACGGCAATCATTTGTTTGTCATTATAAACACATCTATTATACTTCTCTAATGTGTAAGGAAGGCATGGTATCAATAGTAAGACAGACACAAGTGAACACAGTTCAAGGATGTTTATTGTACTTCAAAAAGGGTTTGTTAAATGCCTATCTAATCCTAAATCTACAGATGGGAGCAAGCTATGACCATCAAATAATAATAATGCAGTCCTTGTGGTGTCTTGTCAAAATAAAATGCCTATACCAATAAACCTATTGCCAGTCCTTACCTGTAAATACAAATAGTGTGGGGAATAATGTTATGAAAAAAGAAAGAAGGGTTCAAAATTATATGTCAGGATGTTCAGGCCGTTGGCCTCCCTTGCCCACGTTTTCAGCAAGGGACAAGGTGGTTCACCCGAGCGTAGCACAGACCCTGGCTTCTTTAGCATGAGGATACAGTTCAATCATTAGAATCAGGGCTTTAGATGCACAATTCTCCTTGCTTCTCAAAGTCTCTTCATTCAGAGGGCCTGATGCAACCAAATAAACAACAAGTTATTTTCCTCTTTAGTCTTTCACAAGTATTCCCTTTGGGTGATTCATTATTTACCACAGATCCCCCTCATCCGGGCTGAGATCCCATTAACACAATGTTCGTAGAATATTCTTTTTCGGAGGACTCACAGTTCACCCTGGACGCCACTCAGCTGGGCGTGGAT
The DNA here is from genome assembly GCF_040938575.1 of Ambystoma mexicanum. Taxonomy (NCBI): domain Eukaryota; kingdom Metazoa; phylum Chordata; class Amphibia; order Caudata; family Ambystomatidae; genus Ambystoma; species Ambystoma mexicanum. Next base: position 1,366,948,594 of record NC_090929.1, on the reverse strand, counting down.
CCCTTTTTACACAATTAGTCTGCCTCGGCTGGGCTCGGACCAATTTCAATTTACTGCACGTATCGAAGACTTACGAATGTGCACAAGGTTTGGCTTGACCCGTTGCAGGACCACTTCAATTTCACAATTCCTTTCTATAACATTTGTCACCTTTTAGTTGGATACCTAACAGAGACGTTCAAATGAGCACCCACGTGATGCCAGACCACTCGGTCTACGGTATCATATTTTAGCTTCAAAATTCATTCACTCGTTGGCTGCTATATTTGCATCACTTTTCTACATACATTTAATGCACTGTTCTCTTCCCTTTCCTTTATACAATGTTGCTGCTTACAACTTTGGTTTCCGCACAGACCGGTCTGGTATCAGTAACCCCAACTCACCAGCTGTGCTGACTTCACTGGTGCTTCTTTGTTGCAGGAGCCAAGGACCGTTCCACAGCGGCAAACACTTCTCCCGCCTTCACGATCTACGTGGGAGAGACCACGACACACAATGCAAACAGCTTTGATTCCAGCTCTTATGTTTCCTATTCTCGAAGGCTCTAGAAACATGCAGTCTTTCGGTGAAAAGGTCAAGGGCACTTCCCTCCTTGCAATCCTTTTCAGTCTTGCCATCTTCTGCCTTGTATTAAACTGCCATCTTGGAACTGCTGCTTCCTTGTATGCTTTTCCTTGCTCAGGGTGTGCTTTCGTGCTCCACCTTTTATCCCTGTGGGGAAGTGTGATGGAAGTCAGGTGTGTTTAATGAGCAATAGCCGTGTCCTGGCCACCTGGTTGACAGATCCCCAAGGACTAGCGGATGTGACACCTTCAGGTTTCTCACAAATGTCAAAGGCTACGGAGTCTGGTTAAGGGTGCATCTTCTATGTTCATCTACAAAGTGTGTGTTATGAGCTACTTAGAGTATGGTTATTGGGGCCTTGTTGGGCCTATGCAGAAAATTCTTCATTTCACAGGGCTGCTCACTTCTTTGTTATGGGACTTTCACAGCTTGTTTTTACGTGCACATTTAGGATGCTGAAGATACTCTCCCATATTTATTCCCCTTCAATACCATATATGGCCAAACAGCAATGCATTCCCTATATGAAGTCTAACATGTAACTGTTCCACTTTGTGTATTTACAATAGACTTCTATTTGCATGTATCCCAATTCTTACCTTACACACATTCTTGAAAGGAGAGCTCTGTGGATTTTGAATACAGTTGAAAAAAAGGAATTAATAACAATTTGATCATGAAATTACAAATTAATAATTTGGATGCTGTGGTTTTCAAACTGGAATTGTTATTATGTCACTGGGTTCCATTCATATCCCTCACTAAACATTTCCTGCCCCCACTCAGACCAGCAGCATTCTGTATAAGTGTACCATGCCTCGCAATCTACCCATACTTCCACTGAGCACTGTGCCACACATTCTGCCCAGGGCTCTACTGTGAACCACAATCTCTGCCCAGGGCTCACAGCACACCGTGACACGCATTCTCTCCATGGCTCCACTATGCAGCGCACCACGCTCTCCACACATAGCTCCATGCCACACTATGCCACGCATAATGCCCATGGCTCCACTGCACACCACACCACACATTTACAGCTTGCTTTGAACCCCACAAGACCTCATACTGCTGCTCATCATAGAACTCCGCTCTCAGTCCTCACTTTGCAGCCATGCCCCCTTTTCATTGCACCCTCCCCCGCATTTACCTGCAACAACCAAATAAGAACCCAAACCTTGGAATTTAGTGTGTCTGCTCCAGTAGCTAGGAACATCCCATACCACCCTCTGCCACACTTGCCTGCCACCCCTCATCCTAGGTTACAATTTGCGCTGATCAATGCACGATCACTTATTGACCACACCCCGACATCCTTGATCTCATTGTTGCCAACAACCTTGACATGTTAGCCATCACCAAAACCTGACTCTGTGTCACTGCTGTCCCCTGTGCTCTCCATCACCCTGACACCCAACTACACCATTCAGTGCAACGATTAAAATGTAAAAAAAGGTGGCAGGTTGCTTCTATATACGCAGAGATTGGAGCCCACACACACTCAAGGATGTACACTTGACTGAATACTAGACCATAATTGTAATAGCACCATCCTCTCCAACACCCCCCTGCACCTGGTCGGATCACCACCTCATCACGTTCACTAGCACACCTTTTGACCAGCACCTCCTCCATCCCAGCCACACTCCTCCTGTCATCGTCCACTGCACCCGCAACCTCTCCAGTGACCTTCTCTGGCCACTGCCTGGAAACTAACCTCCCTAACCCAATATAATGTATGTTGACAGTTTAATCAATCACTAAAACACCTCCCTCAACACAACCATTGATACTCTAGCCCCCTCAAAAAATGCACCCCCAAATGAGCCATATGAACCAACTCTTGGTTCATCCTTGGCTCCACACCTTGTGCATTAAAAAGCAAGCACGCTAGCGAATGCACCTGGCTACTATGCCCGTCAGCAGTGAAGAAATCCTGCTTCACAACACTTTCCAGAACATATTAAAAAACACATCCAAATGGCCAAAGCATCTGCTTACGTACCCTGATTGCTAATGCCAATTCTAACTCCTGTGAGCTTTTTGCTATGCTACGGAAACTAGAAATCCTCTGTCCGTGTTCACTAAGAAGGTTACCTGGTGCAACAATATCCAGCATGCTCTCGTAGACAAAACTGCCTTTCTACAGAGCAAAATCCAACTCAAACTGACCACCATTAACACTGCCTCGCAGTCCCCACCATCCCGACACTGCACCCACAGTCCATTCCTCCATTTAACTTTCACCAAGTCTCTGTGCTAGAGGTCACAACATCCTAAAGGGCCTTTAACCCTCCAGATGTAATGTAGACAGACATTTGCTATGCATCACTCATCAAAGAGTGCACAGACCTCCTATTGCAGCAAATCACAGACATCATCAGTGCCTCCTTTGCTTCCTGCTCTGTCCCTGTTTCACTTAAATAATCCTGGATCTCAGCCCTACTCAAGAAGCCTTCACTCAGCCCGTTCATCCCCACAAACTACTGGCCTATGACCACAGTTCTCTTCCTTCTAAAAATCATGGACTGGTCTGCTGATCTCCAGATAGAGCAACACATTGAACAGCATCATATCCTTAGCCCTCATCAATATGGCTTCCCCCTGCCCACAGAACAGAATCTGTGGTTCCTAACCTTAGGGACCAGATGGACGACGTCAAAGACTGAGGAAACCTCCATTCCTCATGCTTTTGGACCTGAACGCAGACTTCAACTAAGTTGATCACTACATCCTTTGCCACCATCTGACCACCAATGCCTCTTTTTCTTGAGATGCTACCAAGTGGGTTGCCTCCTTCCTGGCTGATTGCAGCTCAAGAGTCTTTGCGGACAACCGCTCCTCCAACCCTACATCAATCACTTGCAGAGTGCCCCAAAGATCCTGCATCTCCCCTACCCTCTTGTGGGATGTTTTAACCCACTTCTGCTCTGCTAAGCTGCAGCACTGTGTTATGAGGGTGCCAGAAATAGCAACATGGCTGCGAAACCACTGTGAGCGCCAAAACCCCTGAAAATCACGCTTTGCAACGCACAGACAGATGGTTACCCAATCTTCCACGCATGTTGTCAGTGGTGGAACAGAGATCTCACTCCTGGAATATGTCACTGGGCTGCACAACATGTGAAAATGGAATACAGAAGGAAAAAGCAGTATTGCTAAATGAAAACCCAAAATCTTGCTTTAAATCCCTTTTTTCTTTGGTGCTGAAACTGCAGAATGCCGGTACAAACACCCTCAAACATCCATAATTCTTGCTGGGTGCTACAATTCACTTAGTCTAAGAAATCATTGTCAACTTGCAACGTCCCGAAAAGCTGAAAGCATAAAGGGATTTCCACAGCAAAAGTGGCCTGTCTGTGGATTTCAAAAATCTCTGTGCAGCAGTGGAATGCTGAGATAACAGCTGTCAAGAGCCTGCCTGATTAAACTTTAAACATGTATAAACTGAAATCAAATGGTTGCAATCTAAGAGGCCTCTTACTGAGAGTAACCATCTTGTAATTGTTTTGATCCCATGGTTTAAAATCTTGAATCAGAATTCTAGCTGGTATTTTGAAATCACAAGTTTGTTTTAAGCTATGGGAAAATGCAACAAAATTAACAATTAAATCAAGCCTGGCTAAAAGCACCAAACTGGAATATCAGGTTTCTCCACAGAAGGATGGCCTTTCCCCCACCAGGAAATCACAGCCAAGCAGTAATTATAGGGTTTGGAAATAACTTGGTCTACAGAGGCAAAAGGGAACAATGAACAGCTGCTACTAAGGAAATGTGGGGTGTGAGGACAGTCGTAAATGGCCTCTGCCAAGAGCAAAAAGGGAGGAGACTGTTTCTGAACTGCAGGGAGACAGAAAGAGGCGGACCCGAACAACCATCTGTGGCTGAACCTTCACAAAGAACATTTTCTTCTAAGACTTATAATGTGTTAGTGGAAATTGTACAAAATATAAAAGTAACAGATTCTTGAATCTAAATTTTGGCTGCACGTTTCAAGAGGCGGCAAAATTGTGTGACATGTTCTGGAAAGAAATGGCAGAAAATGTGATTTTACACAAAATGTATTTTCGCTAGAAGTCTAAAACTTTTTACACTTATGCCCATGTTAAATGTGCACACTTGTAGAAATTTACTTATAAATTGGACATTGTGTTCCTGAGGCAAAGGTCAAAATTCAGTGAAAAGCTGAGACAACATCCCACAGCTACGTGGTTTTGAGGGATAGCTGCTATATAAAATATGTAATCTGTATATGTGATTCTTATAGAGGTTGCACATGTGTAAATATTTATTGTGCCAAAAGTAGATTTTGTGTTCAAGGGGCTAGGGGTGGATTCTCTGCCTCATAAAATCACACCAGAAAGGTGACACACTGTTGCTCTCCTATCAAGGCAGAGAGGAGACTCTGACCCAAGCACCTGTCAAAGGGGTGAGCCTAGGATAAACCAGCACACACACCCCTTTATCATAGCGTAAATAGAGACAGCACACCACTAAAAAAAGACAGACAGATTCACTCACTATCCTGATACTGGCGGCACCCTGCTGCTGTACTCTACATCTTCCTTGCTCCAGACTCCAGAAACTGAGTAAAGCAGAAACCCATTGCATAGCTGAACCATTTTCAGCTAGGCCTCCAATTTCAGATCCAGAACCCCACAAACCTAAGGGGAAGCATCAAAATACAGCCGGGCTGCGCTGTACTACTTGCCTGCTGAAAGAATTATCATCAGAACCAAGAAGGGCTGATCCAATCCACTCCTGTGCCGTGCTGTGACCAGAGTGCATTGCAGATCCAGTCCCGTCCTGTGCCGTGCTGTGACCAGAGCGCCTTGCTGATTGCAGATCCAATCCGATGTGCCCAGCTGTCTGTCCTAGAACCAGATCCCATTCCCTGACTGGAATCTTGACGGACCAGAATCCTGACGGTTTTGTTTAAAAACATATCTAGTGAGTATCTATAGATTGAACTGTGTCACTAGCATATGTACTGTCCATAGTCAATCCCAACCTTAAACCCATCCTATCTTGTATTCAGAATCTGTATTGTTAGGAGTATTTTTGAATTGTCTGAACTCTCTATCCAAACCTCCTATCTTCCTCTGTACTAGTATTGCTAAAACTATCTCTGCACTGATCTTTTCTCATCTGAAGAAGGCGAGTCCTCTGCAGGCACTCATTCTGATCAAGTGGCTGTTTTCCTGTGTGGTATTCGTTTTGTTCATAGTCATCCTCTAGTGTAAGAAATCCATTTGTCTTTTTAAAAGTGCATTCCTGTTTTCCATTCTTGTGCCCATCTCAAAAAAACGACCTCCACTAAAACGCCTATAACTTCCTCCGTTTTTGTGCTAGAAACACAGCTTTAAATCGCATCCAAAACCGCATTCCAAATCCATAGGGTTCTGCCGTTATCGCGATTATCGCGCAGTGAAAAGTTTGCCATGAATTTTCATTTAGGGAAATTCTTACACGTGTAAAATAGCTTTTGATTGCTTCTGACTTGAATTTTAAGATTTCAAATTGTTTCTTGGTATTAAATCATTGCTTGTGTTTGTGTGCAACTATCCAAAGCGGCTCCCATAAGAATTTATAACAATTTCAGCAATTTAGATCATATTTAGTGTTTTTGCCCAGTCCATTCTAAGATAACTTTAAAAGCCATGCTGACAGCTTGACAATCAATTCTGTTTTTCTCTTGTGTTTGCTGGGGGAAAGTGGGATTGATATTCTATTTGAATTCTGCCATTCCTGAATACCTGCTCTCTCCTCCTATCTCGTTACATTGCCTATTGGGGGTTGAGGGGTGTGCAGGGGCAACCTTTAACCACAGTGCTATCTGATCTGAACACACACACAAAAGTATAATTTCTGTGCTGAATTGTTTTGCTCACTATTACTCCTGGTGTGTTAGAGATGATTCTGTGTTACATCACCACATTGGTGATTATTGTGTACCCATTAAAACGTAGTGTGATTAAATTGAAATACATAAATAAATATTTTAACTTTGCAAACCAGCCTGATTCCTGGTTCAGTGTGACCGGGGGGGTTCCAGGAGAGGGGCGTGATATGAGTGGTATATCGTTCAGAATAAAGAACTTTTAGACGAAAATAAATACGAATTTCAGTTGTGCACTACACGCTAGGCGTTGACTTGGGTGTGTGCCGGATTGAAATCACTTAAACTCTACAATGTTTACACTAAACCCATCTTCGACTTCATGGACTCTCTCAACATCAAATACACAAACTATGTTGGTGACCCACAGATCCTCATTCCCCTCACTGGAACTCACCACCTGGACTCCCTAAAAATCAACATCTACAAAACCTTCCAAGCATGGATTGCTTGCATAGCTTATGCCTCAATGATGAGAGAACTGAACTCCTTCTTGTAGGCAACCTTTCACACGTCACCAAACTCAGCCCAGACAACCAGCTGTTCACCATTGACAAGCACCCTATCCTCATCTCCCTGGCTGTCAAGATGCTCGGTTTCCAACTAGATGCCACTCTCAACTTGTCTTACTATGTCACTCCATTGCCTCATCTGCTGCATATGTGACCAAGCTCATCAATGCGAGTTAACCCTTTTTGTCTACTGACAAGTGCCTCAACCTCGCCTGGGCCATTATCGTCTCAAAGTTGCATTACTGCAATGCCCTCCTTGGAGGCACCTCGAAGCTAAACCTTAACAAGTTGCAAACCATTAAGAATTATGTCCTGAGAGCTGGCCAAGACCAAAGTCAAAGATGACCATAAAACTGCAGCAAGGAGCGAATCACCCTGGCTCTCACTCAGAGAACAGATCAAATTCAAAATCCTCACAATTACCCACTGCTGCCTCGACAACACAGCCCGTGGATAACTGACACTGCCTATGCCAATTGTCTCTGCATTCCTAGGTTCATGCGTGCCAAAGCTGGCAGCTCCAGCGTGCCTGTCTCTGCGGCCACACTCTGGAACTCCCTTCACCCTACCTTGAGATCCGAGCCTTTATACACCTTATTCCAAAAAAGACTGAAAACCCACCTGTTTCATTAGCATGCCTACTAACTGTTGTAATAACTGTTGTTATATGTCATTTCATTAACAGATTTTTTTAATTAATATTTTTCAATGAAAGAAACTCATAACATTTTTATTTTTGGGGGGGTACCACCACAGGTCCCCCCAGCCCATATTGTTTTTTCTCTATTCCCGACCCCCACCCCTTATATGCACCCCCCCTATATTTTTTGATGAGTTTTTCCATTGAAACATTTTAGTTAAAAACCCATCGAAAAAAGCCTGTTGATGAAAGGACGTTGTACCAACTATAAGCTGTTACCAGCGCCTAGACACCCATGGGTTAAGTGTGTTCTACAAATATTTTCCAAGTAAGATATGTACTAGTGCCAATGTTTTGGGGTTCAGCACATTGTTCCAGTGCACCAAGTAACCATTTTAGATGACTACAGAAAGTTTTATTTTAGGAAAGTGGCTATTGGCATACTTTTCTGTCAATTTAAGTTGGTCCCACCCATTACTTGCAATTCATTTTCACACATACAGTTCAAAGGAATGGTCCCGGTATGTGGCAAAATCTGCACCATACTACCTGCATCCCACAGGTGCACATTTTCCGTGGTAGTTGAAGAAAAACACAACATGTGAATGTGGTGAGGCATTATCGCAGCACCTCTCACTTTAGATTAATCCTATTTCTATCTTCCCGAACACCACAGATGTTTGGGATGAACACACTTTAGGAAGCAATGATCCTTCCAAGAAAGGGGGGGCATTGGAAAACATTGGTCATGAAAGCTCCATACATTCATATTTGCCCAGGTCATCAAACGTATTTGTGCTTTAAGGTGGCCTTTCATCACTTCCAGTTCAAGGCGCTGCCTGTTGAAATTGCTTCGGCGCCTCATGTATTCACTAAGTTCCTCACAGTGGTGGCAGCACATCTACACCGGAAGATCTTGCCATGTCCTGTACCTAGACTACATCTTCGACACCAACTGGGGATTTAAATCAATAAACCAATATAAATCGTCAATCCTTACACCAAAAACAGTTCCTTTGGGCAATGTATGACACAAAACAAGTGCTTGTGCATGCCATTCAAGAGAGAGGGCAGGCAATAATTCCCCAAACTCTCTGTTGAGCAGCTCGGAAGTCAGGTAAATGCCAGAAAGATCATGCAACTGTTGGGAATGATGGCTTCCTGCATAATCATTGTTCAACAAGTGTGACACAACAGGTGCCCATTACAACAATGGCGTATAGACTAATGCTGACAGGTGTTTGGTGGATGGTACCATGTAGGGGTTGTCTATCAAAGGATGATGAATGCTATTTAATTGCTCACAGGTGGCTCAAAACAAATCAAAAGCATCCTATATTCCTTGCCAGCAATAGCTTCAAACAAAAGCGTGCTTATCAACACAGGCAACACCACAGTCATGTTTTACACAAACAACCAAGGCAGCACACACTCAAGACCTCTGTCAATTGTTGCTCAACAATATGGCACTGGTTCATCAAGAGAGAGATTTTTGAGGTACCGCATGTTCCGGGAAAGTAAAACTGCCTTGCAGACGATATAAAAAGAGTGCCTTGCAGGAACACGCATGGGAAATAAACACAAGTATATTCAAATAGATTTGTGCAGCATGGGATCATAGGTCAGCAAATCTGTTTGCAACAGTAAAGAGTGTAAAATGCCGAGCCTTTGCGTCCAAGTACCCAAAACAGGGGTCACTCGGGAACCCACAATGGATTAACTGGTGACAGATTGCGTTTGTTCGCTCCCCCACCCCGACACCACTGCTTCAGAAAGTAGTGCACTAATTGCTACGCAAACAACTAACACTGATTATCATTGCTGCAATGTGGGAAAGACAAACAAGGTACCTTCACCTCATGAGAATGTTGGTACATCCACAAAGCGGGCTTCTCCCAATCCACAAGCTACTGATCTCGAAACAGTGGGCGCTTACACAGCCAAACCTACACACTAGGCACTTGGCAGCCTGTCCCTGAAGTCAGAGTTTCACTGCTTACATCAACATGCAAGGACATCTTGCATGAGACAAGAAAATTAAACCCTAGACACTGCTACCACAATAAGCGGAGGAAGTTTGCCATTTGGTGTTCTAACAAAAACAATTATAAACTACATGTATATCATCTTCTAAACATAATTATACTGTCTTATAATAAGTGAGATAGTATTCACAGAACCTTTGTATATTCACCAAACTTAATTAACAAAATTGCCATATCTCTCTTTCTCTTTAATTATAAATTTCATAGTACAAAACATTGACATACTGAATAAGGTCCCATCAATATCTAATAAAAATCTAATGGCAATCCTTTTCCAGCATACAACACCATAGTCATCTGTATAGATCGCAAACAGCCTAAAATCAGGTAATGGTCCAAAAGGTCATTTTATGTGAACATGTATCGATATCCATACACAGTATCCACGTGTGTGCACATCTTTCCTGATGCATTTCCATTTAATGGCACGGGCTTTCTCTGGGCCATGCCTAATAGGTTTCGTTTTCCAAGGACGTTTCTATATGCAATGTCAATCAGTCCCTAGAATTACCAACATTCTTCCCCAACCCACAGAGTAGGGGAAAGAAAGGACTAAAGACATTAATTGTTCTAAGGGCAGTAATGTTCTACCTTAGCAGAACCAAAGAACTACTTGCAGCCGAATAAAAAAGGGACCCAGTGACTAAACCCACCATGACAGGATGGATTGTAAAGTGCATGCCGCTTTGTTACACCCTCAGTGATTAAGGGTGAAACCCCAAGTTTTACAAAATTAGCAAGAAATTGGGAGCCCATATGCTGAGAACGAACATGATTCATATAACTTGTTCTTAGTAGAAGAAACTATATAGAACTGGCTAATTGAACCATGTTCGTTCTCAGTAAGGGAGAGCTCACACTCTTGTTACATTTGTAAACTTTGGGGTTTTACCCTAATCACTGGGCGTAATCCAGAAGTCAGCCCTTTGTCAGCTTCTCCTCACTGAGGAGGCACAACAAGGCTGAAACATTTTGCTCATGGTACTCTTGTTCAGAGGATAATTGCCTAGCATTTCGGTGCTGGGCTGCTTTGTGGATGGGGCCAAGATGATACGCAATTAATGATTCTCCTTTGTGATGGGACAGTGAGCTAAAACATGGTTGTAGACCATCCTGAGTGGAAGAAATTTCATGAAACAGGTTAGTTGAGCCATGTTCGTTCTCCGTAGAGACGCTCCCACACTCTTGTCATTGTGAGAAACCTGAGATTTTCCACACTACTCCTCCCCCTGGATCCTCTTCTCAGCAGAATGAAAACTGAAAACAAATTTGAATTCTGAACTTTCGAATACCAAACTGAATGAAAACATAAAACAAAGCGGAAATATGCATATTGAATTAGCGAACTGAATGAAAACTTGAAATTAAGCCCATTGAATACTGAATTGAATACAACTTTATGGGCAAAGAGCAGATGACAACCAAACGGAAAGTGCCCAAGTGAAAACAACATATGGAAAAGAGTGAAAGATTGCCATAGAAGGGTAGGGCATGAATGAGACCACCTGAAAGTGAACTTTGTTAACGGATGCATTGCAGCAAGGCCAAAGACTGGCAAGAAGTGTGTGACATGTTATGGCAACCCCAAGAGGTTAAGTGGGAAAAGCCAGAAGAGTGTACACCTGCACCTAATGCCAAGAGGCCAACAAAGCGGAGCTAAGTGAATGTGACTCTGAAAAGATGGGCAAGTACATAAGAACCTGTGTGGGCGGAAGAACATAGTGATCCTGGTTGCGCGACCTGTGACGAGTGGACCGTGAAAGAAATAGACACAGTGAAATATACCTGCCACAAGAGTATGCCAAGAGTATACCAGGAGATCTAAAGAGAAAATTGAAGAATTCCTGTCAGGGGAGTATACTAGGAAACCCTTCTCAGAACAGTAGTGTGAAAGAGACATTTTTGCCATCATGTCATTTGTGAAACAGTTGTGATAAATAGACATTTTTCCATCCTTTAAAGCTGAAGAGAGTTCTTTTGCTATTTTTCTAAAGCAATGTTTTGCATTTCAGCCATCCTTAAATACTCTGACTTTAAGAAAGACACTGTGATCATCATCCCTGAAATAATCCAGGGGAAGGGAACCCCTCCTCCATTCCTGGATTATTTGTTGAATTTTCTATACACTTTTCATTAAGTAAAATTCAGAACATTTACTTTGCACCTTTGATTGTTGAAGTGTGAGTGTCAGATATAGTTTGGACACAAGGACTGCTTTCATAATTTTGACATGATGAAGACTGATCTTGAGCTTTAGTTTTCTAGGTAGGGAAACTCTTTAGGATATGGACAGAGAGGCCTTTATTCAACCCCTTTCAGTTAATAAAATGCCTGATGTTGAAAACATTACAACTTTGCGTCTGCCTCTCATTTCTGACTCCTCACAGTAAGCTGAGGGTACAGTTGCAAATAATTATTTTAGGACAGCTTGGACCATCTATGACTTAGCTCTTGCCTGTGCATAATGTGACAGCATCACGAAGCAAGACTCCGACAACAGATTCAAATTTCAAAATAAAATGATTTATTAAATCAAACGTCAGGATGGTTGAAGGTCTACGTTGACCCATGTTAAGGTGGCATTTCCCTACCAGAAAGAAACTAAGGAAAGTATGAGTCTGTAAGTTCAACTTAAAAGTCTGTCTGTGTCCAAAACATGTCATTGCCCCCACAACTAAAGCTAAATGATGTGTAGGGATGTCAACAATAAAAGAAATGGTGATCAAAACAAAGTACAGAGCTTCTTCCAGCTCTTAGATTCCTTCTCAACTCCCCTTCCCCAAGTTCAAGAAAGTTCCACAAAAGTCTCGAGATTACCCTGCCTAAGTTCTAGGTAACAAAGTTCCACACAATCCTTGGGGTTCCCTTCCCCAAATTCAAGGCAACACAGTTCCACACAAAAGGGTCTTGAGGTCTCCGTCCTCAAGACAGCGCTATAGTTCATCAAGCCCTGGGATTCCCTTCTGTAAGACTCCAATGTCTCAACTTATACTTGGTTTCAATCTTTCAATGTTCAACACAACTCCAGGTCAACTTGACACTCCTTCTGGATTGCGTTAACAGTTCACTTAAAGTGATCGTTCTTGACTCGTTTCACAGTGTCTTTGGGTTTCACAATTGAGGGTTCTCTGGTCTAGACGGTTGTCAGACCACACGGTTCACCCATCACAGGTCGCGCAACCAGGAACCCTAGGCTTTTCAGCCCACACTGGTTCTTCTGTATTTGCCCTTGTGTACAGATTCACATTCACTTTGCTTCTGCTTGTGGGCCCCTTAGCTTTATGTGCAGGTTCACACTTCCCTGGCTCCTCCTAGTTAACCTTGGCATTGCCACAAAGTGTGACACATCGTATGCCTGTCTCTGGCCTTGCCGCACTGTATTAATTCAGAAAGTTCATTTTGTGGTGGTCTTATTTATTCCCAACCTTTCTGTCATGCTATTTCACACTTGCACTCTTATTTCATCTGTTGCTTTCAAATGGGCATTTTCACTTTTTACTTTCATCAGCTCATAGCTTTGCCCACAAAGTTCTCATTAATTCGGTATTCAATATGTGTGATTTAACTTTGCAGCTTAATTCTTATTCAGCCCGTGGCTTCGGGTTTATTTCAATCTGCAAATGTCATTTAATTCGTCATTCTATTTGGTTCAGACGGCGCTTCTTCACTTATACGTAGCCCTTATGATCGCCCGGGCTTCGAGTGACATTCCCCTGCACTCACTGGTCCTCGGCGTTCCTCTCCGGTAGATACGTTGCTCCACTTCTGTTTTACTGGCTGGGTTGCCGATCACTGTGAGCCCTGCTCACACTTTGGGTGCTTCTCTGCACACGCTGGCAGGTCTGCTTGGCTTCTGCGCACGCTTGCAGCATCCTTTCTTCTTCTCCTTTGTCCACAGGTCCAGCTGCTTTCTTCTGATCATGGTGTCTCCCACACCTGTGAGAGTCAAGTGGCACAACTCGCCCAGGGCTCCACAGGTCTTCTGGTTCGTCTTCCAATGTCCTGGCTTCCTCTCAGGACCCAGCACGGATGCCTCCTCATGAGCAGGGTCCCCTGCTGGTCAGGCCTCCCTGTTGGTCATTTCTTTGCTGCTCTTTACCTCTCCTCTTATACACTTGCAACCACTTGCCATGTGGCAGGTGTGAGCTCTCAATTGGACTTGCTTGACTGTAGTTAGAGGGACATGCCTGACCTTCATAGTATTCTGCAGGCATCCTCCTCATCCCAGTAATAGAGTGGTGATATGAGTTATTAGTGTTCACTGCTCCTAGTCTCCTCGTCCCAGTACTGTCATAGGTAAAATGTGGGACAGTGAGGCGAAATCTTTTACAATGCCCCATAAAGGTTGGGGGAGGGTTAGGTTAGTTCTTAGACGGAATAGGGGATACCATGTCTCACCTACGTCACCCTTAACCCCTCTCTTCTTCACCCTCTTTCTGCTGCTTCTAGATTGGTAATATCTCCTGGCGTTTTCTTGGTCAGTTACAGGAATAGCAATACCCTTTAATGGCCTCTGGGATGAGGATTCCTCCTGAAATGGAAATGCGCAGTACCGCAACTCACCTGAGGACATCTCATCACCAATCCCTAAACACCCTCCACCCAGGTGATCCTCCCTCGTTTCTCCACCCCCAGGGTCAGGCTCAAAAAGCAATGGCCTTTCCCTGGCCACTAAGAGGAGGACCCAAGGGGAGTAGACGCAAGGACGCTGTACAGTTTCTCTCAAAAAACCGTTCCAATTCAACTTTGTACTTCTCTTAGCTTTTCTAATTAGGGTTCACTCAGGCTAGGCATTGTTGTCAGACCACACAGTCCACCCAACCCAGGTCACGCAACCAATAAACTTTGGCACTCTAATTTTTCTGTAGCCTTTGTGTTTTATTGCTAACACAGGTATCTCTTCTCTGTATCAGTATTCAGAGTGTCCATTCACTACAGACTCTCTTTGCCAGTCTCTTGGCTTTGCCACAATGGGTTCTTCCCCACAACTCACTTTGTGTCATGATCTCTGCTTCCAAAAGATCAGGACTTGCCCGACTCCCTTGGAAGCAGACCCATAACCCCGGTTCCGAGTGCCAGCCAGTCCCAATTGGGACCTTTTGGACCCTGTCCTGGCGCCAGTGGCACCAGGCTCATAAAGATGCCCAGTCCCAGCGCTGGAAGCGCCGGGCTCATAATGCTTGGGTGGACTTACCTGCAGCAGACCATGCTGCTTACTTACCTGCCAGTTGAACCCCTGATCTTCTTCTGTTTGGGACTACTTTTCCTGTTGGGTGGGGCAGGAGCCACTCCCTAGGTTCAGAACACTGGAACTCTTCTGGAAAGCAGGAACTCTTTTCTTACCTAGGCGTGGCTGTGGAAGGAGACACCTAAGCACTACAGGAGGCTATTTAAACCACACCCGATGGATGAATCTTGCTTTGCGTTATTCTGCATTCTCTGCAGCAGAACGCTCATCGTGTCTTCTGCTTCTGATCCTGGGCCTAAGGGAACAAAGGCTTACCATCCTGGAATCCAGTCTTCAGCAGCACCTGTAAAGACAAAGAAAGAACAGGTTAGCACTACGGTCTTCAGTGGCAGCGCATCTCTTACCTGGTCCATCGGCTGTCACCAACGCCTCGCGCTGCATTCCGGCATCTGAAAGACAAAGGCTTACCTACTCTTCGCATGCTCCGGAGGTCTTCGCACTGCATTCCGGCATCTGAAAGACAAAAGCTTACCAGCTCTTCGCACGCTCCGGAGGCCTTCGGCGCTGCATCCCGCATCTGAAAGACAAAAGAAGGTGCGTTTAAAGACATTGGGCAACTTTATTACTCACGTGCCATTACTCCTTCCCATGCCGAATCCAGTGGGTATTCCAGCACCCTTCAGCTTCTCTAAAGCTCCGAACTTGTACCTGCAAGATAAAAGGGACAGTTAGTGCGCATCGTGAAGCAGGCTACAAGCGCTTACTTACGTGCTTCCAGGCGCTTCTATTCCTCACGCGGGTTCGATCCTCAACTCTCATCAGCCCGCCATCCGCCATCGCCGGAACCCTGCAAAACAAGAGATATCATTACAAAAGACTTTTAAGACATTTGAAGTGCCCAGAACTTACCGTTCATGCAGTTGACAGACAGCAGTCCTCTGAGGTCAAGAGGCCTGCACCCTTATCCAGTGAAGAAACTGGTTACGGCACCCTGCCCCGAGGCAGATGGAGAGCTCGGCGTTCACTTACCTAAGACATCTTACTCTTCGAGTCAGACATACAGTGCACAGAGGTCCAGCCCAAAGAGCCAACCGTGTGTTACAGATCACCTTTGAAGATACGGCATTCACCCAGTCAAGACCGGCGCCTCTGCGGGAATCAGGTGAGCGTTACAGAACGCAAAGCCTATCGCAAAACTCCCACCCAGGCGCTATGGAAATCTTCCTTCAACATCCTCTACAAACCCAGTGCAGATCAACCTACCTGGGAATGTACCTCTGGCTCCGCCCGAACGATTTTCTGGTGACCCAAAGAGGTTTGCAGTATTTATTAATCAGTGCCGGTTGCACTTCTTATGCCGGCCAGCAGCCTTTCCAACTGATCAAGCTAAGGTAGCTTTCGTGCTTTCGTACCTTAGTGGCAATGCGGCAGACTGGTCGATCCCTCTAGTTAATCAAGATGATCCGGTTCTCCATGATTTTCAAGCTTTTCAGCTCAGTATGGAAAAACTGTTTGCAAGACATTCACAGGGGCAGGCCTTGGACAATGAGCTCCTTTCATTGCGACAGGGTAATCAAGACCTTTTGGCTTATATTGCACCTTTCAACAGACTGATAGTGGAAACTCGATGGCCTGAGGACAAAAGGATTACACTGTTTTATAGAGGTCTACGTGGAGAGCTCAAAGATGTGTTAGCCCAAGTAGTGAATCCCCCGCAAGACTGTTCGGACTATATTGACTTAGTTGTTCAAATTGAGCACAGACTGCAGAACAGGAAGGGCGATCGTTCCAAGTTTGATGCTCGAGTATTTTCCAAACCACCAACTCTTACCAAAGGAGTAGACTCCGGGGAACCCATGCAAATAGGGGGCCTGAAAGGACCACTAACACAAAAGGAGCGGGAAAGGAGAAAACAGCTGCAATTATGCCTCTATTGCGGAAACTCGGGGCACTTTCTTCGAGACTGTCTGGTGAAACCAGCCAAGAAGGCAGTAGGAGCTGCAGTTACCAGGGTCACAAACTCTGAGCAGGGAAACGACCTTGCCCGACAAGAATATAGGTCCTCTTGCCGAGCGTTAAAACCAGTTCCGTGACCTCGCATTTCGTGATACCTATGGTCCTCATTAGCCCTGAACATCCGGATCGATTACATGCGATTGAAGCTTACGTCGACAGCGGTGCCATCGGCAATTATGTGGATCATGAAATGGTTTTGAGGATGAATCTGACTCTTTGTCCAAAGGCTGTAAAGGACGTCATTACTACGGTGGATGGTACGGAGATAGCCTCCGGACCAGTAACGCATACCACCCAAGAAGTGACGCTAGTTAGTCAAGATGGACACCATGAGAAGATCGTGTTCGATGTGATCAAGGCCCCTCAGTTCCAGATTATTCTAGGAATTCCTTGGTTAGAGAAGCACAATCCTCACATCGATTGGCGAGCAAGAACGGTTCAGTTTCCAGAATGTGTCTCTACTTGTCACCCTCGACCTGGTGCTGCACTGGCAGCAATTTCCTCGCAGGCTCCCCAGTTACCTCCTGAATACCTAGAATTCCAAGATGTTTTCCGGAAGGATCAGGCTAACTCTCTACCTCCTCATAGGTCTTATGACTGCCAGATAGACCTGATACCTGGATCTACTCCTCCTTGTAGTAGAATTTATGCCCTCACCGAGCCTGAGAATCTTCACCTCCGACAATACCTGGATCAATACCTAGCGAATGGGTTTATTCGTCCTTCCAAGTCCCCTGCTTCCTCAGCTTTGTTCTTCGTTCCAAAAAAAGAAGGGGACCTTAGAACTTGTATAGATTATCGCGCCCTGAACCAGATCACTGTTAAGAATAGATATCCGTTACCTTTGATCCCTGAACTCCTGGACCAAGTCAGAAAAGCATGCATATATACAAAGCTGGATCTTAGAGGAGCCTACCACTTGGTACAAGTAAAAGAGGGCGATGAATGGAAGACGGCCTTCGGGACCAAGTATGGGCTATTTGAATATCAGTTCATGCCCTTCGGACTTTGCAATGCCCCGGCCACCTTTCAATATTTTATGAACGATGTCCTCAGAGAGCTCATAGATGTGTGTGTTGTTGTTTACATTGACGACATCCTCGTTTATTCTTCATCGGAAACTGAACATCGGAAACACGTGAAAATGGTCCTCGAGAGATTGCGTCAACACAAACTTTTCGCTAAGTTGGAAAAATGTGTTTTCAACGTGACTGAAGTTGAATTCTTGGGATTCATATCATCACCTAGCAGAGTGCGTATGGATTCAAAAAAGGTCGATGCAATTCTCAAGTGGCCATCGCCATCCTCCGTAAAAGGTGTTCAAAGCATGTTAGGCTTCGCTAACTTTTACCGCAGGTTTATCCCCGAATTCTCTCGAATAGTCCAGCCCATCACCGCCTTGTTAAAGAAAAACAAACGTTTTGGATGGTCTACCGAGGCGGAACAAGCTTTCCAGAATTTGAAGACTAGATTTATCTCTGCACCGATCTTAAAACATCCTCGCCCAGAACTCCCCTACATCGTTGAAACTGATGCTTCGAGCCTTGCCATGGGGGCAGTTCTATCACAAAAGGACCCAGCAACCAATCAGTTGCATCCCGTGGCATTTTGGTCCCGCAAATTCTCGCCTCCTGAAATCAATTACACTATTACTGATAAGGAGCTTCTAGCTATCAAGTCCGCCTTTAAGGCTTGGCGGCATTATCTTCTGGGGGCCCGACACACCGTTACTGTGATTACAGATCACCGAAACCTGCAATATTTGAAAACCACAAAAGCTCAATCCTCTAGGCAACTCCGTTGGGCACTATTCTTTGCCGAGTTTGACTTCATAATTACCTATCGACCTGGTACAAAAAACGGTAAAACTGATGCCCTTTCTCGGATGGGAGTGGAAGAACATTTGATCAATCCTAAACCTGTACCTATCATTCCCGAACAAAGAATTCTAGGTGTAATCGCCACACAATCCATAGAGGAAGTTACGGATAAAGCCAGGCTACTGGTAACTCCAGCAGACATACAGAATTGGCATCTGCAGGGAAAGGACTTTACGGTGAAGGACAACCTATTATATTTCCAAGAACGGTTATACCTGCCCAGCACAGATTTACAGAAAAAGGTAATCTCTTGTTATCACGATTCTTTAATGGAAGGACATCCCGGTATGACCAAGACCTCGGAAAAGATCAAGCGCTACTTCTGGTGGCCGTCTTGGAAAAAAGATATCAGAGACTTTATAATGTCCTGTGGAGTATGTGCCCAAAACAAGAGTCAAAAGGAAAAACTAGCCGGCCTCTTACGCCCTATTGACATCCCGCCTCGCCCTTGGCATACGCTTTCTATGGACTTCATCACCGATCTACCTCCATGCTCCGGATACAATACGATCCTAGTAATCGTGGACCTATTCTCCAAGATGGCGCATTTCATTCCACTCAAAGGCTTACCAACAGCAGCAACTCTGGCCCGAGAATTTCTCGAAAACATCGTCCGACTGCACGGTTTTCCTTCAGTTCTAATTTCGGATCGAGGTAGTCAATTTATTTCTCATTTTTGGCGAAGTTGCTGTCGGTCGGCTCAAATTGATGTGAGACTTTCGACCAGCCACCACCCTCAAACCGACGGACAAACCGAGAGGACCAATCAAACTCTGGAACAGTATTTGCGCTGCATGCTACAACAAACTGAAAAAACTTGGAAAGATATCCTTTGGATAGCCGAATATGCCTACAATAACTCTGTCCACTCGGGAACTGGGAAGACCCCGTTTTTTCTTTTATACGGTAGTCACCCTCGAACCTCGGAGTTGGATCCACTCCAAGATCTTGGAACACCAGCAGTAGACCACCTGCATTCTACAATCACCCAAGCCTTTAAGGAAGCCGTTTCTCACCTTCAAAGGGCTAAAGAACAATACAAGAAAGGAGCAGACCAACATCGGAAGGAAGCCCCCCAATATCAAGTAGGAGATCAAGTCTGGTTATCCACCAAATATCTACCTCTAAAAGGACCACGCACATTCAGCCCAAGATACCTTGGTCCCTATTCCATCACTACCATAGTAAATCCAGTAGCGGTCAAGTTGGACTTGCCCCCTCACATGAAGATACATCCGGTCTTCCACGTCTCTCTATTAAAACCCGTGCAACCTCAAACCCGACTAACTACATCTCCAAAACCTATTCTAGTTGATGGAGAACTCGAGTTTGAAGTCAAAAGCATCCTGGATTCCAAGATCTCCAAATCTAAACTATTTTACCTGATTGACTGGAAAGGCTACGGTCCCCAAGAAAGATCCTGGGAACCGGCAGAATATGTCCACGCGCCTCGTCTAATCAAAAGATTTCATCGAACATTTCCTAACAAGCCCAAACCCCCGGAGAAGCCCGGTTTGGGAGGGGCCTTGAGGGGGGGTGCTGTCATGATCTCTGCTTCCAAAAGATCAGGACTTGCCCGACTCCCTTGGAAGCAGACCCATAACCCTGGTTCCGAGTGCCAGCCAGTCCCAATTGGGACCTTTTGGACCCTGTCCTGGCGCCAGTGGCACCAGGCTCATAAAGATGCCCAGTCCCAGCGCTGGAAGCGCCGGGCTCATAATGCTTGGGTGGACTTACCTGCAGCAGACCATGCTGCTTACTTACCTGCCAGTTGAACCCCTGATCCTCTTCTGTTTGGGACTACTTTTCCTGTTGGGTGGGGCAGGAGCCACTCCCTAGGTTCAGAACACTGGAACTCTTCTGGAAAGCAGGAACTCTTTTCTTACCTAGGCGTGGCTGTGGAAGGAGACACCTAAGCACTACAGGAGGCTATTTAAACCACACCCGATGGATGAATCTTGCTTTGCGTTATTCTGCATTCTCTGCAGCAGAACGCTCATCGTGTCTTCTGCTTCTGATCCTGGGCCTAAGGGAACAAAGGCTTACCATCCTGGAATCCAGTCTTCAGCAGCACCTGTAAAGACAAAGAAAGAACAGGTTAGCACTACGGTCTTCAGTGGCAGCGCATCTCTTACCTGGTCCATCGGCTGTCACCAACGCCTCGCGCTGCATTCCGGCATCTGAAAGACAAAGGCTTACCTACTCTTCGCATGCTCCGGAGGTCTTCGCACTGCATTCCGGCATCTGAAAGACAAAAGCTTACCAGCTCTTCGCACGCTCCGGAGGCCTTCGGCGCTGCATCCCGCATCTGAAAGACAAAAGAAGGTGCGTTTAAAGACATTGGGCAACTTTATTACTCACGTGCCATTACTCCTTCCCACGCCGAATCCAGTGGGTATTCCAGCACCCTTCAGCTTCTCTAAAGCTCCGAACTTGTACCTGCAAGATAAAAGGGACAGTTAGTGCGCATCGTGAAGCAGGCTACAAGCGCTTACTTACGTGCTTCCAGGCGCTTCTATTCCTCACGCGGGTTTGATCCTCAACTCTCATCAGCCTGCCATTCGCCATCGCCGGAACCCTGCAAAACAAGAGATATCATTACAAAAGACTTTTAAGACATTTGAAGTGCCCAGAACTTACCGTTCGTGCAGTTAACGACGGACAGCAGTCCTCTGAGGTCAAGAGGCCTGCACCCTTATCCAGTGAAGAAACTGGTTGCGGCACCCTGCCCCGAGGCAGATGGAGAGCTCGGCGTTCACTTACCTAAGACATCTTACTCTTCGAGTCAGACATACAGTGCACAGAGGTCCAGCCCAAAGAGCCAACCGTTAGTTACACATTACCTTTGAAGATACGGCATTCACCCAGTCAAGACCGGCGCCTCTGCGGGAATCAGGTGAGCGTTACACTTTGTGGTGCTCGCACTCTTCGACCACCGTGCTTTTACAGTATTCATAAGTGTTCATCACTTGCTTTTCACTTTATTCATAAAGATTCATCATTTTCCTTTAAATGTTTGTCACTTATTTTTCACACTTGGTTTCACTTCATTAGAACTTTCCCTTCATTCAGTATTCAATAATACTTGCTTCACGTTCAAGTTAATTTAATTCTAATTTGCAGCATGCTTGATATCTAAAACCCCTCACTTTGGGTTCACCATCAATTGTCACACGTGTCAGTTCATTCGCCATTACTATATGCCCTGTACTAGCCCCAGGAGCGCCCTGGTATGAGTGTTCCCTTTATTTCACTTACCTGTCCTCGGCCGCTCCTCCAGGTGTCCTCTCTCTTCTTTCTTCCAGCATCCTTCGGCTCTGCGTCCATTTCTTGGAAACCTGGCGAGCAGCCCTCGCCTTCTTCAAAACTTGTTGCGTGTTGCTGGTAGCTCCGCTCTGCACTCACAGACTCTACCAGTGGCCTGCAGTATATGGGAGTCTTCAGTGCCACACACCTCTGGCTGTGGGCACAAGGCAAAGGAGACTGTAGCAGTCTCAACCCTTTCACAGCCCACTCAGACACCAGAATCACAGTTTCTTCTTTGCAGCATCTGACGTCCTGCCCTCCCTGCAGGACCCTCCTTGGCACCTCCCTCCTGAGCACGTTTCTTCATCACTCAGGCCAGCTTCTCTCCTCTCTTCCAGGCTAGTTTCTACTTCCCCGTCTCTGCTGGCGGTCTCACCTTTTATGCACCTGTGACCTCTTAACTGGTTGGACTTGCAAGTCCTTAATGTCAATTGCCTGACCACAATTACTTCTATTTTCTGAACATGCCTACCCCTCTCAGTAGTCTTCAAGTCTCTTCCCCATCTCACTACCAGAGTGATGTAAATAAGTTTTAGTGTGTACAACTACTGGTCGCCTCTTCCTCGTCCCAGTACTAGAGTGGTGTGACTGTTTGGAAGTATGCACCGCTCCTGATTGTTTCTTCCCTATTTTGGCCTGATATTTCTCTGAAATATTACTAGGGGGTTTATATGTGTATACCCCCCCAAAAAGGAAATATCCTCCTATTTAACCTCTTCCTAGTAAGAAAAGGGGAAAGGATGACAATAGCCTACAAAGGCTGCTGGGACTGAAGGTTCATCAGGAAAAGGGAATGGGGGAATACCATGTCTCACCCAAGGACCTCCTCTCTCCTCTCCCCGAATCTCATCTACCCAGGTGATCCTCCCTCGCATATCCACCCCTAGTGTCGGGATCCAAAAGTGATGGCCTTTCCCTGGCCACCAGAGCAGCGGATATTGGTGGAAAAGACACCCTCAGGTTCCTCACACCTCCAAATGAAATTGTCGGGCCAAACATTCAAAACTAAGAAAGTAATTCCCTAAATCCTCTCCTTCTCTGTAGGGTTGTAATATCCTTTGTGGTAATATGGGTCTTTGTAAGGCTGGAATAATTATATCCAATCCCTCTTGGAATCTGGTCTCTGCCTGAATCTGATGGGTAGTCAACTGGGTCAAAAGACACTCTTGGGTTGCCATTTATGCCACTTTCTAGGGTCTTCTTCCACACCAAAAGAATGATTTTGTTCACACTGAACTATATCAATACCTCTATCTGGCCGATCAAAGAAGGAAAATACTATTGGTTCACCTATCTCTGGTAAGGAAATAGGCTCCAATAATTCTTACTGTTTCAAAAATACCTTGGGCAGGTCTACTGAGACTAGGAGGAATACTGGTAGAGGGGCTTAAAGGTAAGTGTATGTCCGCTTTTACCACCAATCTTAATTAGCTATATCGTCTGATATTATAGTCTGACACCTTAACAGTATCTAAAAAAATCAGACTATTGAAAAAGGTTTTTTTGTGATCTATAGGGAATGCAAACTTTGTCAGGATCTTCTGTTTAATTCTTAGAATAGTGTCATAAGGATTCATTTCAATTACAAAATCCTCTTCCTCTAATTGCTGAATGAGTTTCATTAGAGGTTAAAGATGTTGTTAGTCGGCTCCCAGTTTGTATCAACCAGTTGATCATCCCACCCCTGATAACATATACCTGCCGCCAATGGATCTCTGCCTTAATGCCAGTAAGACTGAGATCCTCCTCATTGCGAGACCCACTCCCTCATTTCCCCTCTCTCTCTGACCACCCACTCTGGGCCCTCTTCCTGCCTGTGAGGCTAAGAATCTTTGTGTCATCTTCGACTCCACCCTCTCCTTCACTCCTCACATCTCTGACGTCTCTAAGAAGTCAAATTATCAGCTGCACCTTCTCAGAGGTATTCTTCCTCTGACTTCCCCCCAGAAGCTCACTGTCTCCAGAGCACTGGTCCTCTCTAAGCTGGACTATTGCAACAGCCTCTTTCTAAATGTTCCTGCCTCTACACTTTGACCTTTACAATTTATCCAGAACAGGACTGCGAGACTTGTCTTTGGCCTCAAGCCCATGGATCGTATCTCTCCAGCTCTGAAATTTCTTCACTGGCTCCCTGTGGCTGCAAGGATTAAGTTCAAGACCCTCTGCATCGCCCACAAGACTTTCTGGGCCTAGGACCGCTCTACCTCAATTTTCTCTTCCAAAACATCTTCCTTCCTCATCCACTTCCAACTCTCTGGGGGTCAGACGGTTCTACAAGCAAAAAGTTGGGGCAGATCTATCCCCTCAGCTGGCGTCTCCCCCTAGAACAGCATCCCTGCCTTTCTCAAACTTGAGCAGAACCACCTCCGGTTCCGGAAATAACTCGAGACCTTCCTTTTCACTTCTGCTTTCTCTCTTCCTCTCCCCTGCTGATGCACCTGACTGCTCTACGCACTGGTTACCTGGTCATCCTCTGAACTCGGGCCCAGATTCCTGCATGTCCAGGTGCCTTGCACTGCCTCCAGGCTCTGCAGCACTTAAGGGTCTGTATGTGCAATCCTACAGTCCCTTCTCTCTGCACTAATGAGCCACCCACTGGCTACACTTGTGAGTTAACTGCACACCTAAACAGTCAAAGGTGCCTGCTAAATGTGAAAGGTATATAGAAAATAAGTATGAACATTGAACAAATAATCCTTGAATCCTGGAGGGGTTCCCTTCTCCTGGATTATTTCAGGTATGATAACCACAGTGTTTTTCATAAAGTGTGAGTCTTTAAGGATGGCTGAAATGTCTCTTTCTTAAAGCACTTTCTTAAGTATGTCAAAGTGTCTTTCTCCAAACAATGATTCCTCAGAAATAGTACAAATGTCTTTTCCTGCAGCACTGTTTTTGAAAAGAGCAAAAGGAGACTTCATCTTTAAAGGATGGAAAAATGTCTATTTTTCACTTCTGTTTCACAAATGACATGACGGCAAACATGTTTCGTTCACATTACTGTTCCGAGAATGATTTCCTGGTATACTCTCCTGCCAGGTATCTTTCACTGTGTCTCTTTCTTCCATAGGCTTTATGGATTACCTGGTAGACACCCCTGCCAGGAATCCCCCCTTCTGAATCTTGCAGGTCCCCTTGTGTATTCTCCTGCCAGGTATCTTTCTCTAAAAAGGGTTAGCTGCCTGATGCGTTTTGTTCACCAGGTCTTTCTACAATGTTGTTCACTCTCGAAGTATAACACAGTTGCAGTACTTGACTTCAAGTACTACTTGTTCCAACTTGCCCTATATTGTTATCTCATATATGGAGATTTGTTCAAGTTCTTTCTGTCAACCTCTTCACTAGTATCTCTTGGCTTGTGGCAATGCGTGTTCCAATTTTCCCCAAGTTTAAATTTCATATAATGAGATTTGTCAACCTTTGCCTTTCAGGTTCTTAATTAATATCTTTTGGCTGGTGCCAATGTTTGTTCCAACGTTCCCCAAATGTACATTACATATAAGGGGACCTTTACAATCTTTGCCTTTCCAGTCTTTCTGGTTGATATTCAAAATAACTATGCAATTGTTTATATGCTTGCTCACACGTACCAGGACCCCACATTTTTCTGGGCCGACTCACTGTTTCAATGTGTACCTGTGGCAAAGCTCTGTCCCGGGGAAGGCTTCCCTGGTCCTGTAGACCTTCGCCCACTTCCCATGTCAGCTTCACCACTCTTCACAGATGGAACTGAGGCAGTCTCACAAGACTGTGTCCTTTACAGCCCCGTGGCTGCTGTCTGCTTTCAGCCATCCTCCCGCTGTACTTTCACCTGTCTCCCGTTTCACTGGTGAAGCAAGCCTCCACGATGCTGCCTTCGAGCGCTTTGCTCACTCAGCATGGCTTGTCTCAGTCTCTCTCCTACTGTGTGCCACACTTCTCGCTCTGCCTGCTGTCCAGCTGTCCTCTCCTCCTTTGAAGCTGAGATTCAGGTTTAAGAACCCTGTGCAGATGATTGCTACTGTAACAACTAGTCTGCGCATTGAATTTGTTCCTTTCATTCCACATTGACTCCTTCCTCCTCGTCCTCGTCTCAGTCCTTAAAGCTTTATGGGAGCTGGAGTCCACAAAAGTTTCCAACCTTTAATGTTATATTGTTTTACATTTGTGTTTGAATCAGAAACAGAAGATATTATGTTGGTGTAGGCACATTGAAGTGTAAATGGCATTCTGTTTAGGATGTCTGGCAAGGAGTGGTTTTAGGGTTTCACAACTGGAGGACTTTGAATAATGACAACATGCCATTAGGAAATATGGAAGTATAGGGTCTTCCTCACAGAGAAAGGGAGAATATCGCTTCTCTACTAATGGAGTCACTACATTTCCCAACAGCCATCTCCTCTCACGTGATCCTCCCTCATAATACCACCCCCAGGTTCAGGATCAGGTAGAGGCTGCCTCCCCCTGGCCACATGGGAAGATACTTTCAGCTGGGGTTCAGTGATGGCTCCATAGAGTTCACATTAACCACCAACTTTGTCTGGTGCTGCTTGGTAGTCTATGCAAAACATGTGAATGTAGGCAGATTCACAAGCCTCAAAAGAGAAACATTATTTACCCAGTACTCCTCTTTCTTTGGCTTGTATCTATATAGAATTGCATGCGCTGACTCTCCCTTCACACTTAGGAGCAAAGGGACAGTACAAAAGTAGCAACACTCACACAGAACATTCACATGTCATGACAGAAAAACAATCAATTTGCGGACAACAATGTGTGCAGGATCATGAGTCACTGTACTTGCCTGCGATTCTATGCAGTTACAAGCTAAAAAAAAGATTACTGTGCAAGTCATGTTATATATATTCAATGAAAATACTTTGTTAAAGGGACGTTATGGTTAAGTTGCACTAATAAAAACCTATGAAATTCAGTAAAAAAATTGTTAAAAAGACGTTATGGTTACAAGTAAAATCGAAAAACCTCTGAAATTCGTCAGTTATGGTAAACTAAGCAACCATAACTCACGCCACCAACGTGCACTGCTAAGACTAACACCCAGGACATAAAAGATGACATCACAAATATCATTGATGACATCACTGATGACCTCAAATGTCTAGCCCCTTCTTTTTTTGTTCACTGCCATATCTAGGCCAGGTGGTTTTATTTACTGACAGTCAGAAACTTAACTTTCAAAAGGTATTACATTTATAGATATTGCTATTCTCACATGTTCTTACACTACTTTCCTTAGAATTTAATTGCATCTTATGATGTACGTATATAGGGGAAGAAGCAGGCCTGAAACATAGCAATCATTATTTGTGCATGAATAAAATTATGTAGATTATACACAGTTGCTAATGATACTGCCTCTTGTTTGCTTACTTTACTCTCCATATATAAGCCCCATATTTGTATGCATTGTAGTCTATTTATGTTTTGTATGTATTAGTAGAAATATGTAGTAAGCGATGCATTATTAGCTACTTAGTACATGTTTTACAGTACGGAAAAGTCTAGTACAGAAGCAGTCACCATTTTATTATATAACTTTGGAAAATTACAAATCTAGCACCTCTGTAGTGTATACTGCAGCCAATACCTACATATCTGTATGAGTAGGTTCCTGTACTAGAAAGAACACTGCAATGGAATGTTCTTTAGAACACTACATTGCGTGATGAAGTATGTAGTTTAGTACACATCTCCCGATAATCCCTGATACTTTTTTGCCAACATTACATTCACAACCCCTTGTATGAAAAGTAAATACACATGTGATGTCATCAATGATATTTGTGATGTCATCTTTGATGTCCTGGGTGTTAGTCTTAGCTGTGCAGAGTTATGGTTGCTTAGCTTAACTTAACTGATGAATTTCTGGGGATTTTCAGTTTTACTTGTAACCAGAACGTCCTTTTTCTTTTTTTTAATGTGTTTTTATTCGCATTTCCATAAACATCAACCATGGAACATTGTCCCCCTTCCCTCCCCAACGTCCTTTTAACAAAGTTTTTTCATTGAATTTCATAGGTTTATGTTAGTGCAACTTAACCATAATGTCCCTTTAACAACGTTTTTTAGTTGAATTTCATGGGTTTTTACCAGTGCATGCTATTTTCCTACAACTTACTAACATTAATACCAATTTACAAAGTGTCACCTTAAAACTCTGCCATTGCCCACCTTCTAGAATCATTTTTAACACTTCTATACACGTTTTACAACTATTTCAACTAATTCTGCATCCGTAGACGTCTACGAACATCTGACTTCATTGCTGACCTTCCGGAGAGTACCACATGACCATATGCGCGGCATGATGATGTGTCCAAGAACCCGTCCGCACTTCACAATAAGATCCGTCCTTTGCGGACAGTTTGGAACTGCATTTCCTACTTATCTAGCAACTTTCAACTTCAAAATTTCCCTTGCGCACCTCCTACACCTTTTAGTACTCCTTATCCATTGCCAATCTAGTACACAGTACATACTTGGAAGAATGTTATCAAAACTGCTATTTGTCTTAAAAATAGCATCAGTTATTACCCTCCCTCCTCCCCAAGAGCCACCAAGACCACCAGCTGGAGGACCTTCACAACAAAAAAATGCAGTTCTTTCAAAGACAATGAAGAGGACCAAGAAGATGAGGTAGAGAAAGTGTCTACTTCTAGCACCAAGATCGAATCATGGGTGTGCCAGTTATTTGCTACTGTTGGGAGTGTACCAAAGGCTAAAGCTACCAAAGTGAAATGCACAGAGTGAAATTTTGTACTCAGTCACAAACTACCTGGACAGTACTCCCACGGGACCACCTCCATGCGCCGCCACAGCAAATCCAATGACCGCAATGCTCTCAGAAAGGTTGTTCCTTTCTCAGCAAGTAGTAAGCTGTCTTCCTCCACCTCATCTTCTTTAATAAATACTGCAACCACACAGCCTGATGTCTGCGGGCATTGGTGCGTTATAAATAAATAAGGAGGGCTACGGACCATTATCGTCCATTGCAGCATCTGCAATGGGGGATAAAGGCCATTAGCACCCCTAGTTCCCAAAGTGGGAACCTAGGGTGCTAAAACATAGATTTCTCTTCCTAAACTGTAAGAAGGAAGGATTATTTATCCTACAGCGGGATGCCTGTGGCATCCCACTATAGGAAGGAAAATCCTTTTACAAGACAGCCAACATGAAAAGAGAAGGCGGGGCTCCGTACACAGTCCCTCTTCCCTTGCCATGGCAGCCTGCAAAACCCTATGAACATATTACCACAAGCACTTTTTTCCCTTTCAAACCTATCCTACCTTCGAATAACTTTACCACATAGCTGGTCCCAGGTAAACATAGCCACTTTAACACCATTTTTCGTCCCTAGCGGGCATGGCCAGTAGTCATATTGTCCGTGTCATGACCTTATGCCATGACCCAGACAATCTGGCTACTGCCCACAGCCACAGGCTATACCTCAGTCACCAAAGGTATATGATTATTTTGTGTACCTACATTATTACACTTGTCAAAAAATAAAACACTGGCACATTTGCAAAACCATGCTTTAATGTCCGTGCCAATGCTCCTCATGCGTTTGATCAAAATCCGTGGAGGTTTTATTTTTTTAAAAGGGTCAAAATGTATGTACTTACAATAGTCATATAACTTAGCCCCCACTTGACAAACTCCATTCAGTCTTTACACAAACATTTAAGGTTGGGTCTATACTCTTTCTCAAAACTTTTGTCCACATTCGTCAAATAGCAACAAAGTTATAAGCCATCTAAAAATGTTGAGACGCCCCCTTTGATTTCGCCCCCTCTTGAGACAATCCCACCAAACATTAGAAAATTATTTATATCTAGATCCAAAATCGTTTTGCCAAATGTTGTACAGATTTGTCAAATGACACCACATTTATATGCCTTTACAATATTTTGCAACCCCCCCTCTAATTTTGCTCCCCCCCCCCCCCAGACGGAATCACACAAAACTTTGCAAAGCCTTTCAGGATGACTCCTACAATAAAATTGCAAAATGACATGCAGTTTCACTGAGTGGTGCAAAAGTTATAAGCCATTCAAGAACTGTCTTTCCCCAACCCTGTAATGCAGAAATAGGTACAGATGTCCTAGGACTGCGAACACCACAGGACTGCCCCAGGACATCTGGAGGATTTGCAGACTTTCAGGGGGTGAAACAACCAATTTTTGGCTTCTTATGGCCATATCCAATCCAATCCTCATCCCCCCAAAACCCTAGAGATTGTTTGTTGAGTTTGACAAGTGAAATGCAGCTTTTTCCAAAAACATTTACTGCGCTGTCCGTGGACCCCCAAAAAGTCAGTGAATCCAGGATGGCTGGCGTTTCAGGAAAACCAACGCATTTCACGTTTTCCCACCAGCCAATCGGCGTGCGCGTCCCAATGTCCGTGGACCACGCAAAAGTCTGCAAATTTGCTGGGCAATCAGAGGCCAGTCCGCGGACAGTACAGCCAATCAGTGGCCAATCCGCGGACCGAACAGGGAAGTGAGTCCGCGGAGCGGACACAGATATCACACATTTTTTTGCCTTACTTTTTGGTTGTTTAAAAAAAAAGACGACTGGACGGATTTACAACAAATTAACAAAAGCAAGCATTTGGGACCAAGCTGCCACTGCTGCCACAAATTCGGTGGAAATCCATCCAGCGGTTTGGGCTGTAGGCGTGAGCAAAGTTTTTTCCCATTATGTCTATGGGAAAAAAAGAAATTTTGGGACCTCCCCCTATAACTTGCGCCCCCATGACCAAACTTCACCAAACTTTGCAAATCAATTCAGAGTGGGCCATATACTTTATTTACAATGTTTGGTGAGGATTCGTCCAGGGGGAGCCAAGTTATAAGCCACCCAATAGGTGTTCTTCCTATGTGATAAGCAACTTAACCATTACTACATGGCTGCTACCTCAGGCCATGTAATATAGTGACAGGGCCAGAGATATGTCCCTATCAGGTGGAACTGGGGATCCCTCTTTCAGCATGGGGGCTGGGGGGCGACTAGGGTTAACCCCAGCCCTTCCCCAGATACAGAGTGTGGAGTTGAAAGGGCCCTAGTTCCTACCCCTTCCCCTTGTGACTTGTAGAATGACAGCAGTTCCACTGTCTACCTGCACAACCCATTCTGGCCAGTGTCTTTCTCTTTGCCTCATAGAACCTACAAGTTCATCTGCTTTGACATCAGTACCACCAACACCAAACCACCATAGAGAGAGAGTGCCAAACAACAAAGAGCCATAAAAAACAAAAAACTAACACAAGAACGGCCAGCTGCCACACAACCTAGACCAGATGGCATGCCGGTTCAGAGAAAGGCAGCCGAGTCAGATTGTGCAGGGAGAGCATGTCCCACCTGCACCACAATGGTGCAAGATAGGGCACAGAGCACACAGTGAGAACTGCTTGCTTTAGGACTTTTCTTTTACCTATGCAGGGGCCACATCCCAGCATCCTTGATGATCCGGCGTTCCCCCGTTGGAAGATACTCACACAAACTGGGACATTAATTTATTTATTTTTATTTACATTTGTAAAGCTCCAACTGCCCTCGGGCATCGTGGCACTGTTAAGAAGGCTTACTTAGTTACATAAGTGAATTTGAGGCATACATGTTGCTTCATAAAGTTACAGAAAGTGCTTAGTATTGATTACATATATTGGTGGGCAAGTATATGGTGCCAGTCACTTCTTGCAAGGCGGCAGCTACATAAGGTTGCATGGTAAACATCGGTAAACAAGAGCATGGTGCCAGCCACATCTTACATGGTGGCAGCTATAAAACAGTTGCGTGGTCAGAATCAGTATACCTGTAGAAGGTGCTAGCCACAAGTTTCATGGCGGCAACGACTCATATATATGCGAGGTCGTAGTCAATAGGTAAGTGCGTGGTGCCAGACACCGAATACAAAGAAGGCAGCTACAGATGGATGCATAGTTAATTTCAGTTTAGCATAGCATGGGGCCAGCCCTATGTTGTAGGGTGGCAAGTGCATACTAGTACATAGGTTGAAATCAACGGGCAGTAACGTGAAGCAAGTCTCTAGGTATGGCCGGCATCTACACACAGTTACTGGGAGGGGTGGGAGAGGCATACATGCATACAGGGTGCATCAGAGGGGTGAGGGGGGCCCATAGACATACAGGGTGCAGTGCAGGGGTGGGGGAAGGCAAACAGACATAAAGGGTGCAGCGGAGAGGTGGGGGAGGCAAACAGACATACAAGGTGCAGCAGAGGGGTTGGGGGAGGCAAACAGACATACAGGGTGCAGCAGAGGGGTGGGGGAGAGGCACTCATCTCACGATCCGGGCAACAAACAGGGTCTTAGAAGGTGGGCCTTGGGGAGGAGGACCGGCATCCACGTACCGGCATCAGGATTGGCCCATATGAGATGTGCAAGGAACAATCACGCTACTGCAGGTAGGGACAAAGGGAATGCTAGATCAGACCACCATCTTGAAGAGTGGGTGCTAGCACAGGGCCCTGGTATAGCCGAGCACAACAAACACATACAGTCACGCATATCATTATCGTGCACTCACCAGACATAGTGGTATGCCCCGGTAGCATTGAGGGGTGTGCACAAAGAAAAAAACGAGCTTCAAGTGTCGTGTGAGCATCAGGCTCCAAGTGGAGCATGCCAGGTCTCATAATTCGGTAGCAGTTCCCCATGTCGAGCGCAGCCTCGTGTAGGAGTCCACGTCCACAGGAGTAAGGAGGAAGAAGCAGAGTCCAGGTCCAGAGTAGGTAGATGGTAGACTGATGGATTGGTAGGCAGATGGATTTATTTTGGTGGCCACCATGAAGGGGTACCAACAGACCCATGTACGAAAAACATAAGACCCCTTTTCAGTGTTTTGATATTTGTAACACCTACCAATAGAAAAGAGCATTAAGCGATTGGCCTGAGAAAGGGAAAGTAGCTAGTGGAGGTGGCAAGCGGGCAGGGGAAGATAGAAGAGAGCCCAGGAAATAGGAAGGTGAGCTTTATTGTGGAGTGTTGAAGGGAAACGCAGGAGGACCAAGAGACCAGGTGGAGGAAGGACAGAACAGAGGAGTGTGTAGGAGATTTATTGAAGAAGCGGGCAAGGTGAGGTATTGGTTGGTGGGAGAGAGTGGTACTGGTGTTTGTGTGTGCGTGTGTAAGGTGAGTGAGTGACATTAGTAAAAGGAGAGCAGAGTGTGAACAGAGGGTGATTGCGGACCTGAAAGAAGTGTGGGTGGAGTGAGTTTTCTGGGTAGTGTGAAGAGAGTAGTCCTAGTGTGGAGAGGGGGAGTAGCTGCAGTTTGAGAGGTGAGTAGTTGTATGGAGAGGAGAGCAATTGTAAATTGGAGATGGAATTGCAGTGGTGTGAAGAGGAGAGAGTAGTAGAAACAGAGGGACAAGAGAAAACAGGGAGTATGAGCAGAGGGTGGAGGCACACAGTAGAAAGAAGATCCTCTGCGGGACAGAAGATGAATTGTGAGGGAGAGACAGAGGGAAGGTGGGTGAATTATGTTGCAGAGGAATAGTAGGAGACAAGGGAGCCTGGCAGTGAGACCTAGGAAGAGGTGTAGTCTGATGTGAAAAGGTAAGTGCAGGTGAGGGCCTGTGTGTCTGAAAGGCTCCAACATCTAACCTAAATTATCCCAGGGACCTAAGAGCAGGACCACATAGATTGTTCCCTGAGGGAGATTTAGACCTATATGGTGTATTCCATTAGGCCATCACCTTTTGTCAGATTGGTTACTGATCTCTAGTGACCAATCTGGGGTTGAAGAATGCCCGAGTTAGGGAGGGATTTCCCCGTCCCTAGATTGGATAGAGAGGGACACCCCTTAGAGAGCTCCTTGACTACTAAGCAAAAATAAAACTTGATCTTCGAAAGTTAGTGTGTTTATGAAGCCATCTGTGAAAATCTCTATCTCTCTAAATATATTTATTTATTTATATTTATTTATATTTATATAGCGCGCAAGTAACCCACGGGCATTGAGGCGCTGTTACTTGCAAAAATCTTAGTTACAGGCATATAGTCATTCATAGGTACATTATGAGTTCGACAAAGTATAGAGCTGACATTTTGGTTGGTACAGTATACAGTATATAAAGCAGACAATCTGTTAGTATGTTCCTTATACAATTCCACACTGTTAAACCAATCTGCACCAAATTTTGCATAGTTACCCGTTATGACCCTTCAGACATTACAGGCTACATGACATTTGGACACTCCACCACTTTCCCTGGATTTCAACCCCTTCACACATGAGACGGTTGCCTGAAATTGACAAAAATATCAATGTGATCGTAGAAGGACCGGGCAAAGCTCATTTTAAGAGGCTCGGCATGAGGAACAAAACTCGGAGGTCCCTCAAAACCACATTTCAAGGCCCTAGGATGCACCGGTTATGAGATATTTGCCCCGCAATTCACTGCACCACACCAGGTTGAGGCGACAGGTGGGGAGAGCACACAAAGTCCCAGTATGCTGCAACACACCAACTGTTGCCACCCCTCCATGTCTACTCCGGGGGTATGTCAGCCGTCCACACATGCCCATTCTCAGTGCAGTTTACTTCAGAGCGCAAAGCACATCAAACGATAAGCGACTCAAAACAGCGACCTACAGGATTATTGATTTTCAACAATTGATGAGTGTTATCATGTCTGCCTACAGAAACTGTGCGGGGTACAGGTACTTTTTGCTAATATAATTTTATCACTGAAAAACATTGTTAAAGGGACGTTATAGTTACAAGTAAAACTGAAAAACCTCAGAAATCCGCTGGTTATTGTAAGCTTAGCAACCATAACTCACGCCACCACAGTGCACTGAAAAGACTGACACCCAGGGCATGAAAGATGACATCACAGATGTGATCTTTACCGCAACATCTTCCCCTGTCCACCTGCCCCTCCATATTCTGGTTGGTGCCTCATATCCCTCCCCACCTTTCTGACCTCTCCTGCAAAAAAATAAAAAATAATCAAAAAACACCAGAAAAAGGTTCCTTAAGGAACCACCTTTCACAGTTAAAAAATAGAACAAAAAAAATGATCTTAGACTCCATCTACTTTGCATTTCCCAGTTTAAAGTAGTTAGACTCAATTAGATTCTCTAACATTCCCATTAGCATTTTGTGTTATGCTAATGGGAATAATGGACAATTCTATACTAGATAAAAATATAAAAGGACAGAAATATTTTCCTCTAGCATACAATAAGGCCTATAATCGATGGATATTTATAACTATCCACAGTCTCCAGTGTCCCCTTTCGAGGCCATAGATCATTAAAAGACCCGGATGGCACATGCACACCATCACAAAGGCAGCCCTTCTACTCTTTTTAATGTTATATTTGTAACACTCCCTCAATGCCTGCTTTCAAACAGTCACACATCCATCCACCAATCACTTCCAAAAACTGTACATATAACCCTATGAACATATTAAGCTCCCACACACCAACTGCCCCTTAACAATCTTCTACAAATCATTTGCATCTGCATTTCCTTTACTTATACAAACAAATTGTACACAGTGCTCCTATAAATGCACATATACATTGTGCAGTGAGAGGAGTGCATACACAGAAGCGGCACTATGAATGAGCAAGAGCTCATGAGAACCCAGTAGAGAAATGCCAAACTATGCCAAGATGGGACGCCACTGGCTAACTACTGGAGCAGAGGAATCCCAAGGGTGGGGATGCATCTTAACCGTAACATCCCTTTAACAAAGTTTTAACGTATGTCTGTTGTTATCAGCAGCACATGCTGGGGATACAAATCATTGTTCAATTGCCTATGGCATAAGGCTCAACCATGATCCCAGCCCACCCGCACCACCCCTATTATTCACTGCACCTACCCTGCATCCTAGCTCAGTGTCCACTATACCCTAATAATGTAACCAATGGCCAGTGCTCATGGCTTGTAGCCATGCCATGTCTCAGAATCCATGAGGTTTGGGCTTTGGCCATGCAGCATTCCCTAATAAGCAAATCAGAGTACACATTTGCATTTGCCGAGGGCCACATGCTATACCTCAGTCACCAAAGGTGTATCACTATTTGACACTTTTCAAAAAATAAAACACATACACATTTGCAAAACAATCCTTCTACGAGTTTGCTGCAAATTCACAGGTTTTATTTTTTGAAAAGTGTCAAAATGTACGTATATAAAATAGTCATTTAACTTCGCCCCCACTTGACCAATTCCATTCAGATTGTGCCTGAACATTGAAGATCGGGTCTATAATCTTTCTGTAAACATTTGTCCACATTCGCCAAACGGCAACAAAGTTATAAGCCAGCTAAAAATGTTGAGTCCTCCCCTCTAATTTTGCCCACTCTTGACAAAATCCCACCAAACCTTGCACAAACATTCATATCAAGGTCTAAAACCTTTTTATCAAATGGTACCAATTTATAAGCCTTTAAAATACTTTGAGACCCCCCTTCTAATTGTTTTCCCTCTTAACAATACAGCACCACACTTTGCAGCACCATTCAGAGTCAGGTCTAAAATGAAAATCCAAAATTTCATATAGTGTCATTGAGTGGCCCCAAAGATATAAGCCATCCGAAAACTGCTTTTCACCAACTCTGTAATGCAGAAAAAGGCATAGATATTCCCGAACATCTGAGGTGTTTGCGATCATCACATGACTGCCATGGGCATCGGACTGTTTGCGGATGTCGGAGTTGAAAAAACACCAATTATGTTGGCTTTTTATGGCCATATCCCTTCCCACCCTCATCACCCGCTCACTTCTCCAGAGAATTTTTCATTAGTTTGACAAGTGTAATGTGTTTTTTCATATGTTTTTACTGTGCTATCCGTGGACCACGGGCAGTGTTTGCAAATCCAATATGGTGGGCATCTCTAAAACTCTGATGCACCTCACTCTTTTCACCATCCAATCAGCGGGCATGTCTGATGTCCACAGACATCACGCGCCTTCTGGGCCAATAGGAGGCCCGTCCATGGACTGAACAGGGAAGTGAGTCTGTGGACCGAATCCAGATATCACTAATTTCTTTGGACCTACATAAGTACGCTTTCGGGACCAAGCCGCCGCTCCTGTGAAATTTTGTCCAGCTGTTTGGCTGTAGGCATGAGCAAAATATTTTTTCCATTGCGTCTATGGGGAAAAACCACACATTTTGGGATCGCTCTATAACTTTGCCCCCCCTGCATGAAACATCACCAAACTTTGCAGAATCAATCTGACAGGGCCATATACATTTTTGCCATGTTTTGTCCAAGGGGAGCAAAGTTATAAGCTGCCCAAAAAAGTGCTATTCCTATGGGTTGAGCAACTTAACCATAACTACAGGGCTGCTGCTGCAGGCCTGTAATATATAATTTATAATCCAAATCAAATGTTCACATTGTCTGCAGTACCAAGTTCTCAGACATTCATGTCATAACATGAATGCACAATTAAAATCAAGATCTG
Organism: Ambystoma mexicanum; assembly: GCF_040938575.1. NCBI lineage: Eukaryota > Metazoa > Chordata > Amphibia > Caudata > Ambystomatidae > Ambystoma > Ambystoma mexicanum. Next base: position 1,366,911,084 of record NC_090929.1, on the reverse strand, counting down.
TTGCCAAGAGCAATTGTAGGCCAATCTTTGGTTTGTTTGATTAGCGGCAGAGAATTAAAAATAACTGCAATGATAAACATTTGAGTCTAATGTCTCTTGCCCAGCATGAAGTTGCTAACTGATCATTTTGGATCACAGACAAATACTTCAAAGGGGCACCAGTCATTTGATTATTTAAAAGCTACTGAATCAATTCAAAATAAAACAATTAAGTGGCGAGATCACAGTAGTACATTTGAATCAATGGCCCCATTTGCATTAATCGTGAGTCCATTCCTTGTCCTTCATCAAACACAGCCTTGGAAAGAGGCTCACACTCTATTTCTTAGCACCAGAGTCCACTTCACATATAGCTTGTCTATCAATGAGGTCATAGATTAATGGAAATGAACAAATTACATTCAATTATTGATTGAATAGCTTCCTCTACTAATTGTACACTCCACAATTGGAGAATCCTCATTGGCCATAGTTTTTAATATGGCAACTTGACCAAGGGCGTAACATGCAAAAGATGTCCAATTTAACAATTGTTTGCCACACTGACCGTTTCAGCCAAGCTATGTTGATGTCATACTTTTATTGTCTAAACTGTGCTATTTTGCAGGCTAAGTGCACATATTGCAAGAGGGTGCTGTACGAGGGATCTATCTCAGGGAGAACATTAAAGCCAATGCCAATGCATTGCATCAATTTTCCTGACTTTGATTTATTGCTGTACATGGATAAATGAAACTTTCCAACAATATAAACATGACGTTGAGGTACATAATGTTGGTGTGGTTGCAAACGCACATTTGAAAATATGCAATTTTAAACAAAAAGGCATTATGTACTGAATTGTTAGCTCAGTGAGTTAGTCACTTACCTCTGATATTTGTGTGCAACATGTGGTCACAGGTTTGAACCCCAGTGATTGCAACTCAGCCCTACATTCTCCTGATGTGAATACTTTTGGGACAATAGCCTATGAGCAAGGAACTTTATAGAGTGTGAGAATCCAAAAAGTGTCTAACCTACTAGTCCCTGGGGATCTCTCTCTGATAGCCAGGGCACGGCCATCGCATTTGGATCCAGACCCTGGGGGTGGACCAGCTTGGGAGGATCACCTGGGTGAGGGGTCATCAGGGAGTGGGGGTGAGCCAACTGATGGTGAGATGCGGTATTCCCCCCTTTCCGTACCCATGATCCCTCCTAATTCATAGGATTCTCTGATTACCCCTATTGTACACAAACACTGGGCCGAGAAAGAGGGTGACTGACATTAACAAGGCTAACCCTTACATATCTCATTGGACATGTCCCGCTAATCAGGTAAGGCAAAGTCAAGCACTTGACTTTAACTACATACATCTGACACCCATTAGCTCTCCCCGCATGGATAAAAGGCGGAACATAGAGACACTCTGAGCAAGGTGGAACATGAGAAGCAGTGGAACTTCCAGGGAAAAGGCGAAAGGGTAAAGAAACCCAGGAGTTCCTTCCTTTGTTGTTGCCTCCAAAGAACCAAAAGAAATATGCGAAGAAGGACAAATACCAGACAAGAAGACTGCATGGTGTTTCGACCCTCCCCGATAAATGAGAGATTTGGGGAGGCAAGGCCAAGCCTGTGGTATTAATCTTGACTTGCGAGTTAAAACGGAATGCACACAGCTGGTGAGTTGGTGAGCAAGATGAAAGAAAGACTGGTGTGTGTTAAGGAAAGATTGAAGTTGCAACAATATTTCTAACAATTGAAGGCTGCACGGGTGTGGATGAAATGCAAAGAAAGGCAGACCTGTGGTGAACTTTAAAAATTACTGATAACTGTGAAGCCAGTGATAAAGAGTAGCGGAGTGGTCCGGCGAAAGGAAGTAGCCCACTCAAACGTCTCAGCGAAAGGTGAAAAGTTTTTATTATAAAGCCACAAAGTTAATTCATTGAACTTTAAAAGCGTGGTATACAAGATTGAACCCGGCAAGAGTGGAAGTGAAAGGTCAATGCTGAACTCTTGTGCTTATGATATTGAACTAAATAGAACAAGAAACACTGGGGCAAATATACCAAGAGTATGAGCTGAAGCGAAAGTTGAAGTGGTTCTGCAGAGGTCTATAGTAAAAGCCTCGCACATTCAAAAGTCTTCGACATCAGGAAAAGGTCTGAGCCCGACTGAGGGAGACCGGAAGTGTGATAGGGTAGGGGAAGGGAACCCCTAATGAATGTAAATAAATCTTGGGGAAGGGAATCCCTGCAGGTGCTGTGATTGAAATGTCCAAGCGGATCCAGGGATACCTATCTGAACTTTTGGTTGAACAGTGAACCTTTTTGTTGAACTGTGAAAGAACTTTTGGAACACTGGGAAAGTGACTTTGACGTGGAAGGCCAGGCGGGCCTCGATCCATGTTGTGAACTGCTTTGATTTGAGAACCTGAGCCTGTGTGTGTCATCTGGTCTACGGGGACCGCCTTAGTCTGTGGTGTCCAATATGGGGAAGGAGAGCTGCCATTCTGATTCTTTATATTCTAACACTGATTTTCCTTTGCATACATTTTCTCCTTAATGTACTTTTTGTATAAGAGATAGGGCAGGCGTTCGGTTTTGTTAGTATAGGCCATTTTGATTTGACAGAGACTGACTAGGACTGTGGTTTCTTTATTATTTGATGGTAGAGACTACTCCCATCTTAGCTATAAGGCCAAGTATGGGTTTTTCCAAACCCCAAGAATTGAATACAAGTTTTACAAATTGTACCTTTTGTGTCAGTGTCATTCTTGCGATACCATGCCTCCCATACAAGAGACAGAAGTCTTAAGTTTATCTGTGCAGCCAGGCACCACATTCTGATGCCACACAGTTCTTCCTTTCCCTTTACTTGAATCCCCACATGTATCCAATCACTCACACCTTTATGCCACTTAATTTATTCAACAATTTTCACAAACACTGCTAAAATGTCATCTGTTCCACTGATGTTTCTCCTTCTGATTAATGGCACTTTTTCTTGTCCAGCTTTCATCCCCAAGAGGATATCTGTAATTTCTCTGACGACTGGAGCTCCATTCGTTAAACATAGATCTGCTTCTGGTACTGATTGGATTTACCTTTGTCGGACTGTTCTTCCTCACTGCACTTACTACATCTTCATACCAACCTTAGACACTCAACACATTGTCCCACCATCCTTTCAAATGGCCTATAACTTTACAACCTAACATGTCGGTTTTGCAAACACATCCTCTTGTACATTGGTTTTGTCGCCTTCCTTGCATCCATCATTTTTAATCTGCCCTCTGTGACGAGATTTCATGACTGAGGATGGAGCCATATGTCTGGAATGACTCTGGATTTGTTGGCACCACCACTCGTTTTGAGGTGCAGGCCGCCAGGATCTATAGGGTTGATCCCCAGACTTGTAACAGCATTTGGGAAAAGGATTAAGTGGACCTTGATGCTGCCATAGTGGGCATCCACAAACCTCTTTATGATGGCTGGAATTCCTGGTTCAGTAAAAGAAAGTATATTCGAGCACTCAACACACAGCCTTGCCTGTGTGCACCCCAACATATTGAAAACCTGAAAGTTTACTCTGTGACTGAAAACAGGAGAGGTCAGTCCACACCATCCACATTAACTCTAGAGTCTCAGAGAATAAATCCAAGAAGACAGCCATCTGTAATATAGCCACAGCTGGCAGAACTGTTGGGTTGACGGCTGGTTGAATGGGAACACCAGTTGAATGTGTTGTTCTCACATCCAGTTGCCAATCCGAGAGCCTTTTCATGTATTTATGCTTGAACGCGCTTGAACCAATTACCTCCAAGATCATTCCCCCACATATGGAAAGAAAATGGAAAAGAGATGTCGACAGTTGTGGGAGTTAGGAGTACAGTGAATAGGCAGCAAGGAGAAAAGACAAAGTAGAGCGAACAATGCAGAAGCAGAGTTGGAAAAGAGTAGAAGAGAGAAAACAATACGAGCTGAGGTGAAGGAGGGACAGTCAATAGCTGAGGAGATGGAGATAGACGATGAAGAGGAGAGAAAGCAGTGGAGGACAGTGAATAAATGATGAGAGGATCACAGGAGGTAGAAAGGAGACATAGCTGTAGAGTTGAGGAGAAATGAGGTGCAAAGAAGAGAGATGGGTGGAGATGCGAGGTGAAGGCATGAGGTATGCGGTGGAGAGGCGAAGAGGCCAGTGAGGGGAGAGGAGGAGTGGAGCAATGGACACTGGAGAGAAGGAACAGAGTTGTGGTGAATCAAAGAGGGTGGATGATGAGAGCAAAGGCATATAAAGAGAAGAGGATAGGCGAACAAGATCCAGCCCCCGAAACCTTGACGCTGATCTAAATCTGTCATAGCTGTTGAAGGGCCAAGCTAAAGCTGGTGGCCTTGGAAGAGAGTATCTCAGTGAACATTACAAGCACAACAAGTTAAGGGTGAGATTCCTGTTCACCATAGGTCGAAGACCACCAAATAGTCTGAAGCCCTTCCCCTCTTCTAAATCATGCAAAGCACCATCGATTGTGTTGCCAGGTCATCAACTGCTCTCGCTGGACCAACTCAACATCCTGATGAGACCAAGGCATGAGAGGCTCTACAAAAATCCAAAACCATAGTTTGGTGCACTTTATATCTCAGAGTATAAGTGACTGTGATGTCGCCGAGGAGAACAAGTTATTAACTGGAAGGAATGAGGACCACCGTCCTAAGAGAAACTCCTTTGTTGTACCCAATGGGGAACCCATACAGTGTGCCCTGTCAAAATGAATTGCCTGTTTTTCTGTTATCCCTAATAATGTGAACCTGAGCTGTGGCTTCAAGTTATCTAGTGATCTCTCAGCTGTGATTCCCCTCGCCCTTTTTGATTTACCTTTGACTATCACCTTTCTAGTCCCTTTTCCACCTCTCACCTTTCATTCCTTTCATCCCTTCCTTTAACCTCTGCGCATATCGCCCATTTCACTTTATTCTGAATTACCTGAAATGTTAGTCCGCCATTGGTTGGTCCTAAGTAATTTGGTGCGAATCTGCATTTAAATGTGTGATTGGACTAGATGGACCTGTAAAGTGTATGTTATTTCTATCTAACTGTGTTTCTATTGTAAGCTTTGGCACCTCATTCCATGAGCAGCATTGTACAAATATAAACATAATACACGTACATTGTGTTTAGTGTATCATGCATACATTTAGATTGCAACATTTAGGGACTGTAATATGTAACTTTGTTCTTATTTGGAACACGTTTGAAGAGTTGAAATCGCAAATTAGCGGTGTTAGCATTTTTTCCTATTAGCAAGGGAGGGGGGGAATCGTTAAATGAATGTATCTGAAGTTGCGAGAGCGCCTTGCCTATCTGCACAGACCACGCTTTAGAAACTCATTTGTCTTTCCCCTTGTGTGCAATTTTCTAATAAAACAACAAAAGTTATCCCCCTGAGGAATTTGTATTTTGTAATTCTAAATGAAATGGCTCCATTGTTAGGTTAATTGGTGGTGTCAGCGAGCAGGGTATGGGAATTCAGTGCTGCATGTTTTATGGAATTTACATTCTCACAGAAATGAGCTATTTTAAGTGGTAACTGCATCCCATGTTAAGGGTGTCACGCTATTATAATTGGAAATTCTACATCAAATTCATCTTCATTTCCCCTCATTGTTTTGGTTTCTGAAGTACTTTCTACAGGGGCATTATAATCATAATCGGTGCACTTTCCAATGTACTGTCAAATCTGAAAACATTGTTCTTCTCTGCATATAGATTGTGTATAGTTTATGTTTAATGTAACGTGTCTGTCTACCACCACTGTCAATATCTTGGTCTGTCTCCGTTTCTAGCACTGTCCATCTGTCTCCTTCTCACTCACATTATTTCTTAGCCCTCTATCTGATTTTGTTTTTCTCTTTCTTTGTCCGCTTTGCTTTCCTTCTTTTAATTGCACTTTCACTGTTTTGCACATCGCTGCCCTTCCTTTCTCCTCCTCAATTTGACTCGTTCAGCCACTTTGTTGGGTTCTCATCACTCGCGTCCACACGCTTTTCTGCTCCTTCCCTGTATTTTCCCCTGTAAGAAAGCGTTCAGGCTAACCAACTAATTAGAATAATGTATTAAATGACTAACAAAAACCAGAAAAGAACAAAATGACTGAAAAGCTGTGCTTATTTTTAAAGGTACGGTGACATGAGGCGGCAAATCGGTTTCGAGATCAGGGATATGTGGTATAATCTTGGTAAGTATTCAAGATGTTATCTGGTTGGATACAATGTATACCCGTGTCTTTCTTGGATAGCTAGATAGGGGCATTGCAATTGCTAAAAGGCCACTGCATGCTGCATTACCAGCAGCTGCATGCAGGTACATTTATTTCAATGTAACAAAGAAATTCCCAAGAATCGTTGGCAGTAACGTAAGAGGGACACTGGCCTTCTCCAATGATAGCCATGTTGTGTTATTCCAAAACCATTGCAATGTAACGTGATGTATGGCTTATTCATACAGTTACCTGAATTAATTAACTTGAAACTTCATCAGGATGGACCATTGCTGGGCTTGGCTCATTGGGTGACAGGCCCATTCTAAACAAAAGTCACTTCAGGGAGCCTGAAATGCTCTTCGTTACACTGCTGAGCGGAATAGGACATCTTTCCATGGTTGTGCATTCAACTATCCACTTTACTAGATAACTAGATCGCCTGGTACTAAGCCTCACAGACAGTTTAAATGTCCCCGGCATATAACTCTCATTGTCTGCGCTCTCTCGTATGTAAGCACTGGAATACCGAACCCAGGACCCACTTACAGATTCTCCATCTTATTATATACCCTTGAAATGGACACTGACTGTTAACTTTTTAATGTGCTTAAAGTATTTTTGATATCATCCATAGAAGACAACGTTTTTGGTGGATTAATTCATAAATTGTCCAAATGTGGAGGAAACTCTTTCACACCGTGGTTGCGTTGGCTACAGTCTGAAATCATAGACCCAACGGTTTCTGTTGTCATAGATGATTCTGAGCAATGCACAGGTTTACAAGGAAGCCCTTTATCAAGGCGTACATTTCTGTTGGCTCATGTTAGCAAAGTAACCAGGGGGAGCAGTGATCCCAATAACAGGGTGATGCTCTGTAGTGGTAAAGCCTGGACAGAGTGCTGTTCAAGCTTCAGTCTATGCTTCGGGGCCCTCTTTCTGTTGCTTGATTAATATGAGACCAAAACAATTTACGCCCTGATAAAGCAAATGCTTTAGGTGTGAAACACATAGCGTCATCTCTGACAACGTTCAAGAGGCATGGACACTAAATGTCTATCTGTCTCCTTCAAGATGGATTGAAGTGCCAGCACATGCTAGCACTGTAAGCAATGCACAAGGGCACATCATTCTCTGGCTCAAAAGCATTCTGCCGCATATCCTAGTCTGGTTAGAACCCTCGCTTGTGAAGAGTATAGCCCCAGGATATGCAGGTTTAACCTCTCCTGCAATAGTTTAATTAATATTCCTCCCCGTCCATTAGTTATAATAATATTTCCGATGGGTGGCCAATAACACATAAAAAACACCCATAACATACCACTTGTAAGGGTGCAGAGGTACGAGTCTGACACACTGGTGGCTGGCAAATACTTTTATTGGATACGAATAAGGAGGAAAAACCCTGACTATCCCTAATTCTAAGATGGGTGTCCCTGCCTCAACTAAAAATACTATGGAATCTGTCAGGATGTCTATAGTAAGGAATTCACCGTCCTGTGTCAAATTCCTATTTCATTCCCTTCCACTTTGAGTTAAACCACAATTTAGGTGTTTTCAGCAGCTCCACGTTGAGACTGTGGGCTGGCTGGATGTCTCTCTTCCACAGGTTATAGTGCAGTTTGTAAACAACATAGAGTTCCAGGGTCACCAGGTTGCTCAAAATCACAGTTCACAAGAAATGTTACTTTTTTTATATCATAGTTGTCTTCACTGTTATTACTTTGGCATAGAAGCTTCTTCAGCTTTTTGGGCCAGGGGGATTAATCCCTGCCCTCTGGTCCCAGTTCATTGTTTTACAGTGATTGCTCCCTCTACCTAAACTTTCTCGGGTTTCTGGGTTTTCAAGTCTTCGGGGGAATGTCTCCCTTCCTCAGGCTTCTGAAATAATAAAATGCTTGCTTGGGAATGTGTCCCTTCCCCGGCCTTCCTCATATAATACTTGCTGGGGAATGTCTCCCTTCCCCGGCCTTCCTCAGATTCTGAAATAGTTGCTGGGGAATGTCTCCCTTCTCTGGCCTTCCTCAGACTTCTGAAATGACATAATACTTGCTGGGGAATGTCTCCCTTCCCCAGGCTTTTTGTTGGCTTTTCAAATTACACAATGCTTGATGGGGCAATATCTCCCTTCATTAGAATGGTGTCCAATCTATGGGCACTCCCGTCCCCTGCACACAATAAGGCTGAGTAAACAGCTCACAATTGTCCAATTGAATAATTTTTTCCTTTAACAAAAAGATTGCTTCCAAAATTAAGGAGAAGATATATTCAAACAAAGATTTTCTTTATTTTTCAGAGGTCAGTCAGTTGCTATACACGTTTCGGGGACCTTTCCCTTTCTTCAGAAGCTGAACTGTCTATCATGATTACACTTTCAGTTTCACATTTATTGATAACAACAAAAAATAGACATTTTACTCTTCATCAGCCACAGGATTATTGAAGGCTCCAAGAATAATGAAATGCTTTATATATTTTCAAGTGTTTTATTAAACATTTGGGCTTACTCAATTGTGTGTTTGCATGTGTGTTCATAATTATCACAATTTATCAAAACAATGCATCAGTGCAGTGTTATTCTCAACAATGATCTTAACCTTTTATCACGCCCTCACGAAAAATCAGCATCCTTTGCTTTTCAGAAATACCAAACAATTTTAAACAATTATAAACGTTTCTGCTTGTTGCATCTAGGTGCAATAAAATCATAAAATCAATTGGCATGCTAAAAGTAACATTATATTCCCACTTTGTCAATAGCTCTGAAAATAATTGCTTCTAAATTCAATTATACTGCAAAATCTGTTTGTATAAGCTTATAAAGGTACAGACTAGTCTGTGTTATGTTCTGTGTGCAGTAGTGCTATGTTCTCACTACTTAGATGACCTCTGGGCTAAAACTTCTCAATAAAAAAACACTTCTAGGGCTAGCAGTTTCAACGCAACATATGCAGAACGGATTTTCCTGTACCCCATCACATTTGAGATCTGTCCTGCATTTGGTAGGCCTCTATTCAACCTCAGGAAAACAGAATCAAAATGCTCCTGTGTTCCTCTGTTCGCACCCAGGGAAGGGGGCTCAGCCAATCAGGTGTCTGGAAATGCAGGCGAAACCACACAGTGTACCACCCGCATTTTCCAGCCACCCAAAGCCCTTCCCTGGTTGGCGCCATCTTGATTGTGGGAAGGCAACAGGGAGTCTCTCCCTGTTGCCGCCCTTTACCCCACCCTGACCCACCCCTCCAAGACATCCCACACCCTTCCCCGCTTACATGCTGAACCAGAGCTTTGTGCTGCAAGCCGCCATGAAAATAGAAAAGGGAGTACATCCCTTTTCTATTTACTATGGCAGGGGCCATCTTGTTTATTTGGTTTTCATGGGAGATTGGGTTTACGCAACACGCACAGAGCCTATTTCTCCCATGAAAACAAAAAAAGCAAGATGCACACCAGACGGAGCCATATGGTGTGAAAAGCAGTCACCTCCTTGTTAGGCGAGGTACATGGCCGATAATGGCCCACAGCCCTCACAGAGAGCTGGCCGGCTGTTACTGGCCATGTACTCTCCTCGACGGGGCAAAAGTCCTATTCACCTTCAGGGAAAACAGAATCAACAAGCTAGGTTTATTGTCTCTTTGCAGTTTGGAACAGGATGTTTCAAATGCACGTGTGGCACTTCTGTGTTTGTAAGGCTTAATGTGGCATACCGAAAATGTGGCCTGGTTGGATTCAACTAGGACTCCCATCTGCCTGCAGGCTTCTAATTAGCTGGTCCTGCTGTTATTCCTCCCACTCAACCCTTGCTGACCGTCTTGTCTGCCAGACGTAAAAAGATTCTGTGTTGTCTCATGTCTAATCCTCTCGCAGACTCACCATCAACTTGTATACACTTGACTTTAATCTTATCTAAGAATGTGTGTACTCTCTGGTCCATTTAATATTCTTTCTTTCGTGGGCCTTTGGCTATTTGTACAGCATGTTTTTGAAATTTAAATGCAGGTTGCACCATGCTTGGTTTCCAAATGGGCATTAACTAATGTAGCATACAATAGTTCAGGTTTGCTGCTCTTAAATCCTGCATGGATCTTAACTAATTAAACACAAAATCTGCTTATTCTTTTTGATTATAGCTCGGCTTCAACTCCCCTTACTTGCTAAAGAGGGAGCTCCTTTTCCCTCTCGCCCATCATCCCTACCGACCTCGCCACTGCCTTCAGTGATGATTAATGTAATTGTATATATTTAAATAGTACCCCTCTTTGCTTTGATGCACTTGCTCCCTTAGGTTAATGTTACCTCTGTAAGTCACTGGTTTGCTTATATCTTTTTTCTTTTGTTTTGTCCCTGGTATGCGTCTACCTTTTTTAGACCCTCATATACTGGTTGACCACTTGTTTTCATCGTTGTGCTATTATACAGATACCCTTCAGGGGAATGCCTCCACCATCTGTAAATGTTTTGCTGTTGGTCATTTCTGATCGATAATGATATCCCTTTTCAAATAAATACAAATACAAAACAATGGTAACCATCTTTATGGGGTAAAGCGTGATACGTTCTTACAGTTGTTTCAAGTGTTCAAGGCCACATGTAAATCATTGGCAATTGCATTGCAAAGGGTTATTTGTGTCTACTCCGAGAAGCCATGCTCTCCACACCTTCACATTCACCTCATTTACCCACTGTGGCAGGGGTCAGGCCCCCCTCCAAAAACCAGCAGCAGCATACTGCTCACCATGGTAGAGACTGGGGCACACAATTAAGAGGTTTTGCTGCCTTAGCTAGCCTCAGTGTGGGCTATGGCACTAAACCGCTGTTAATTGTGTTTTGTCCTTTCTACACTGGTTCGAGAGTGTTGTCCCTGTTCGGTGGGGAGTGGGATCTCACCACCACAGGTTCTTGGTCCTTTTGGGTCAGAACTCCGAGTTAATGCCTCCTGTTTTTCCATCGCCAACTTGATCACCCTCGTTTCAGTTCTTCCTTGTCTCTGGACTCTCCCTTACTCAAGCTCTGACATCTTCTGACAAAGGGCTCCATTGGTGCCTTGTATGGAATAAGGTCAGGTTTAGTGCTCCCTTTACTTTTTGATTCTGGAGGAGGAGGGGGCCCAACACCCCATCATGGATATGAGTCTCTGGAACATGTGTATGTCAATGACTGGTTAATATTGCTAGGTCATCAGGATGCCTATTTCCCTGTGCCATTCCATCCCAAGCACAGGAAGTATATGCAGTACATGGTTGGCAATGCCCACTACCAGTTCTCGTTCCTGTAGCTCGGTGTTCCATCAGCATCAAGGGTCTTCAGCAAACTGTTGGCAGTGGATGAACCAGGTCTCTTGAGGGAGAGGATTCATGTCTTCCCCCTACCTTGATGGTTAGTTAATTTGGTCCCGCACCCAAACCTGGAGTCCTGTCCAGATCCTTTTTTTACTACACTTCCAGTTTTGTGGACAGTTTAGGTTATTCCCTGAGCTTTAAGAAATCTCACATTTTGGCATCCCAATCAAAGTGGTAATGGACACCTGCCTGCCTAGTGCTTTTCCTCCCAAGGGTCGGGTGTTGAAGATTCTTAACCAGGTGCAGGTTTTCCATTCCCAGAAGCTGGTCCAGGTGTTTGCCTTACTTAGTCTTCTGTGCCTCCTGGCCTCCTGCATCCTGGTGGTGCAGGAGGCCTGGTTGAGGATGAAGTTTCTAAAGTGGTTTCTTCATTGTCAGTGGTCTTAGTTTCAGGGTTCCATGTCAGACTGTTCACAAGTCTGAGATAATGAGTCTCAAGATCTTGTATTGTGGATCCTGAGAGAGAACTTTCTGAGAGGGCTGTTGATTCTGCAAAGCTCGCTCCAACTGTGGTGTCATGGACACGTCACTGAAGGACTGGCACACTCACCTGTTGAATCCTATAGTGAGCGGACCTTGGACAGAAGCTCTGTAGCAAATTAATTTGATGAAGCTGGGGGCGATCAGGCTGGCCCCGTTTGCCTCTTCCCCTCTGTGCAGGGCTTACGTGTCCTGGTCTTGATGGGCAACACTGTGGTTATGCACTACTTCAACAAAGGGGTGGCGTGGGGTCACTGCCTCTGTGCAGAGAAGCAAAGAGACTGTAGTTGTTTGCTCTGGAGAATGGGAATGAGGTGTCTCTGATGGTGGTCCATCCATTTGGGACAGAGAACATTGTAGCAGAGTTTGGAGCAGACAGACTTCGGCCTCCAATGAGTAGGAGCTCTGCCAGGAAGTTCTGGAGGAGATAGTCACCTTGTGGGGACTCCTCAAGTATACCTCTTCTTTGCAGTGTGACCAGGAACTTTGAGTTGTACTGCTCCAGAGATTTTTTTTCTGCAGGGGATGTCTGGTGAACATGGTGACTGTCGAATGGAACATTGATGATCTCTATGTGATCCCGCTGATCCCGGTCATCCTGCTGTTTCTCACAATCAGCCACTCCATCTCAGAATGCTACAAACTGGCCAGGAAGGATGTGCATGAAGAACTCTGGGCTCATTCCACTATAGGTGGGGCTGCCAAACCTGCCCTGAAAGTGGTGTCCCTGCTTTGATATCTACCAGGCGACCATGTGGACGTCACTGAAAATGTTTACCAAACATTACTTTCTGGATAACCGGTCAGAGCAGGAGGCTCATTTGGCTGAGCAGTATCCAAATATTGCTGGTATATGTTGAGCTTTCTTGCTCTCCTCACTCCTCAGATACTGCTATGGTAGCCTATCAAAAATCTAGAGACTGTGGGAGAAAGGAATCCATTGAAGAACAAATTACTTACCTCTCTGTAATGTTTGTAATTAATGATTAGCCCTTCCTCCTGCTGATTCTAAATCACCCTCCCAACCTGCCCCTCTTGGTGGGTAGCTTGTATGCATTGCCTGTTCTATGATTCTTCTGCTGCCGAGTGCTAGGGAAAAGGCAGAACCAAGGTCATGGTTTGCAGCGGTTCTTTATGTCCTTGCCCCAACGTCATGTTCGGCATAAGGCTGAGGGGATGTAAAACTGTGCTGCACTCACGGGTTGCACAGAATTCTTTCAAAACAGCTAGCACTGAAAATAGAATTTGAAAGATGAGGAATCAGTGGTTTAAAGGACAAATCCATCAGAAATAACATTACTGAGAGTTAAGTAATTATTTCTTTGCCTTGCGGAGTAGTCCATGTTCTTTGAAATCTGTTAGTAATAAGAAGCTTTCAAGAATTGAGTGTGGGGTAATGCTATTAACCCTCTGTGTTTATTCTTGTATGTTATTAAAGATCCTGGCTCCATAGTATAAACTGCCTAATCAAATACAAACTTCTTAATATGATCCTATATCTTTGGTAACTGAGGTAATCTACTACTACTAGTGCTGGAGGTAGTTCTCCCATCATGCACAGTGAGTTGCGATGGAATAATGTGTTAAACAATGCATGAGGGGGGAATTGTCACAGCAACAATGAATGCGCATTAACATTTGCGGTTGGTGTATGATGAGGGAATCAGTAGGAGCTGCCACATTCCTCCTCCATCTCTCCTCCCAGGGCCTATTGTCTTTGTCAATTGAAAGAACTGCAATGCCTGACAATGCCCCTTAGCCCTCATTGCCGGGCCCACCATTGTCACCGCTTTAATATTCTTATCCGATAAAGTATCCTGTTAAGGATTTCAATCAGGCAATACACCGAGGTCTCGTCTAGCATGTAATGCACAAATTAAATACTTATTTATTGTGTCTATAGCTTCAATATTCTGAGTGATATACCACTCATATCACACCCTTCTCAAAATACCTCCCAGGTCACACTAGACCAGGAATCAGGCTGGTTGGTAAAGGAATTAATTATTTATTTATTTGAATTTAAAATCACATGTTTTAATATATAGGGGCAGCAATCACCAATGTGGTGACAATACAAATAAGAAAGTAAATAAAGCAGTTGAATTCACTTATATCAATACTGAAGATAAAACGCTAGGAAAAGAACAGTTTTGGCTTGTAGAAAAGATAGCCTTTAAGTTAAGATTCCCCCTGCAAAGTTCTCAATTCACAAATGAGCAATTCTACACAGATGTAAGTAAGCAGCAGGTATTCAGGGATCAGTAATATAGAGCAGTGTATAGGGTTTGAATACGATCTTCCCTTGCAAACAAGAGGGAAAACGTTTTTGGAACTTTTACACCTTTAAAATGACAGTTGAAAATGGCTGAGAAAAACAATGAAAAGTGTGCTAAAATCCTTAAATTGATATAAATTCCTATGGGAGCAACACTACAAAGATTGTAACAAACATGAGCTATAATATGAGCAACAGAACACACTTTGAATCAGAATGGAAGTTTGGAAATACTTTGAATGGGAAAATACATGTGTAAAACATTTGCAAAAATGTGAATTCCCGCCTAATTTTCACTATGCAATTTTTAATAAAAAATACAAGGAGGTAGCTAAGGGTCTTAGGTTTAACTCAAAGTTGAAATTAAGTCTCTAGCTATAAAATTGAAGAAGTTATGCAAGTTTAAATGAGAGGCGTTTTTAAGAACAATGAACAGAGAAAGCAGAAATTTGGTTTTAAAATGACAGATTGGTTTTATTTAAACTAACTTAATGCTAAGAAAATGAAGAATGCCACCCGCGAATCTCCACAATTACGCACGGCTGATTGTAACCCTTCACGTGGCGAATACTCCGTTTTTCTTTTAGGGGAATTACTTTATTTAATCCCAAATCACTAATGGTTTATGGACTAGTAAAACAAATGAGAGAAAATCAGCGCTAACACTAGGGATTACCAACAGGGCTGCAAGAATGGTTCTAACAATATAAGAGGTTCTTAAGTTAAAGATGGGATAGGTTGAGAGATGGGGATAGAACAAGGTAAGACAAGATATGCTATGGTTTACTATGATTCCTATTTATACTTACAGTCCACTTTAATTCAAGATTGGACCGTCAGAGTTCAGGTCATCCGGATCGGATCTACAGACAGCAGGGCACTTCTGGCGGGATAGTCAGCTGGGTGGTTCTGGTCAATTGGACTGGCCCTTCTAGTCACTGGACACTGTAGATCAGTTGACTGGTGACTTTCAGCAGGCAAGTCTTAATGTTAGCAAGCCAGACTGGATCAGAATTAATTCCCTTAAGTTTGGGATGGTTCAGGATTTGGGCCTAGCTGAAGAAGAGTTCAGCAAATTCAGAGGCCTTAGCTTTTCAAAGAAGTTTGGAATTCACGAACATGAGGGAGAATTCTGGAACAGAGCGTCACACGGAAATCAGGATGGAGTCAGGAATCAGTGTCTGTCTGTGTGTTGTGAGGTTGTTATGATGCTTACCCCCGGGGAACCAGACTAGGTCCAGCAACCCCGGAAGCAGGCATCAAGTTATTTTGAACAAGCCCAAAAACCCCTGCTAGGGGCTGTTTGGGTGCAGTCTTGGCGCCTATGGCGCCAGGCTCATATGGAGAGTCAGTCCTGGCGCCATAGGCTCATAGAGTAGAACTTACCTGATGCAGACCATGCTGCAAGCTTACCTGATGCAGACCATGCTGCAGAGCTCCAATCCAAATGAGGCTTGGAAGGGACTATTTTACCTAGGGACTATTTTTTACTCGGGTGGGGCTGGGGTGAAATACTTACCTGGGACTACTTTGGAGGCTATTTAAACCACCCCGAAGAGCAGCACACGCTTTGCGTTATTCTGCATCCAGCAGCGTAACGCTCACCGTGTCTGCAAGCCTGCATCCAGTCTTCTGCCACGCCCGCCTCGAGTCTGCAGCTCCTAGAAAAAAGGAGGAACAGAAGGAGAAGAGGTTAGAATAAGAGCAAAACCTTCGATCCTTACCTGAATTCCGGATCCATCCACCTTCGAACTGGAAGAAAGAAGCATTTTACGCACGTCGCCTCACCTGCTGCAGCGCCGCGCTGAACTCACCGGCCTTTGCAGCATCCTCCCGATCCACTGCATCCTTCTGCACGTTCCCGCCGCACTCTGGCACCTAAGGGGAACACAAGAACAGCAAAGGTGAGCCAAGGGAATAAACAGAGGCAATAGTAACTACCCCCATAGACTTACCTGATTAACGCCGGCGGTACTATTCCTCTTCACGGGTCAGCGCAGTCTCCATTGCAACCTCGCCGTACCCCGGCCCCTAAGGGGAACAAAAGGACAACAAGGTGAGACGAAGGAACAAACAAGGGGAACTCTTCTCACCACAATAGACTTACCTAATTTTACCGCCGGAGGCATTATTCCCCTAACTTCATATTTTCTCTCCACACCTGAATAAGGGCGCAAGCCACAGGTTACATTCTGGCCTTATTTTATTGAAATGTGTAGGATAAGCCAAATCCTTACCTGAACTTCGTCAGCTACCACGAGGAACTCTTCGCTGGGGTCAAGCTGCAAACTGCAAGGAATCGGACAAGAGTGAAAGTCAGACATGTGAACTCTTACGAACTACATAGTTTTCGGAGTCAATATTGTTCTGGAACTCACTAATTCCTTCGAGCCAGTGAGGCAACTGGTTATCAACGCGCCCCTGCGCTCAATGCAGGATGGAGAGCTCATCTTTTCAAACCATCAGGTGAGACTATAAGAGGGGACATCAAAGGTGATCTGTGGGGAGAACAGCGGGGGGGTCTTACGCTCAACCCCACGGGTGGCTAATTCCCCTTCTCCATTTACAGAAGAATATTCCTACGGGCCAAGCAAACGAAGCTAGGTGGGCCAGTCCAGTCCATCTCGGCCCTACGCGTCACATTGGTGGAGACCGCAGCTGTCCAGTTCAGATCTACGCCTCTGTGGGAGCCAGGTGAGCGTAACAGAGGTTCCCTTATTTATCATGCCAAGTTACATCACTCAGTTTATTATAGGGGCAGACTTACAACCTACACCCCCAAGGCTCTGATAGGTCAAAGGCACTTACCTTTTTCTGGTTGGAAGCCTGAAAGGGCTGTCATATTTTATGATGTGACTTAGGAAACTCCCACAGTTCTGAGGACCAAAATGTAACTTTCCCCTCAAATATATATTTCTATAATTATGCCCTCTAATAAAATTGGACACATACATTGCATATTTTGTGGGTTACATTTACATCCAACTCCCACGTCCGTGAGACCTGGCTTTGTCTTTCTGCGGAATTTTGCCAATTTTAAACATCAATATTTGGCCTAACAATTCCTAATTCGGTACATATCTGTGCAATCTCCCCTAGTTACACGGGTATACAATATTAGATTTGCAGCATCAATAGTCTTTTTGCAATTAGTGGTTTTTGTATAACTTGTGTTCCTTTTGCAGTATAGTGTTCAATCATGTCTTCAAAGAGAGAGCATGCAATTAGATTTACAGCTCTCAACTTTTAGATTTATCCTCCTTCTTGTGGCAAAGTTAAGTCTTTAAAGTTTAATTACAAATAGGCATTTAACCACCAAAAGTCCTTAGCAGTTTTTTTTTTTTACTGTTCTTTCAACTGGCAACAGCTGTCAAATTCCTTTGATCAAGGTGGGGGTCCTCTTCCTTGAAAATGAAGTTTCCTGCCCCTCCCATGTAGGGATGAGTGTTCAAGCCTGCCATTGTCTTTGGCTAGGGCCCAGACAAAAGTCTGAGGAGTTCTTTGTCATGTGTATGCGAAAACCTCCCAGCAGCAATTAGTCCTTTCCTGCCAGCAGTGAGGTGTCACCCATTGTCAGATCAGAATTAAATAGTTAATTAACTCAAAACTGGGTTTTCACTTTAAGTTACCTACATCTTTCATTAAAACATATAAATGACACAGTTTATAGGTGGATTTTGACATTAGCAATCCTTTGACATTTCTTACAAAATTAGGCCATTCAAACATGCATTGAAAAAGGGCGATTTTGCACTTCCTTCCTGAAAAAGCACATTAAACTGTGTCCTATAATTCAGATTTTCCTCTACAACACACACATTTTATTCAGCACCAGTTCTTTCCTTGAGTGCTGGGATTTGTCTGCAGTCTGGATATATGTTGAAGTTTCTGTCTGCACAGCTGAAATTGTTACATGTGCCATTTTTAGCTGCATTTTTCCCGTGGAACTGAAAACAAATGTTGTTGGGCTGGTTTTTCATGAGATACATTCCTTAGCTGCTGTCAGTCAATGACTCCCAGCTCCTCTGAGCCACACTGGATGATCTGTAATTTCAGTACCCTTTTAATTTGATTCACTGGAAAATAAATGGATCTAGCGCCAAAACAGCACTTTGACGGTTGAAAAGCTACATTTTAAAAGGCATTTTCGGTTTTTGGCACAGTTCTGCTGCCTTGCTCCATGTTGAATGTGACAAAACCCACTGGCATACTCCTGCAGTGATCATTCTGGTTTTACCCTCCCCACCCATTAACTGTGTTGGCAGGGCTGAAGCCTTTCCTTGGTTGTGACCCAAATGCAGTTTTGCAGATTTTTGCGCGCGCAGGAGTTAGCACATCCATTTTGGCTGTTTCTTTCTCCATTTGTAAAGTGATGCAGTGGGGCACATGGGGATGGGTCAAAATATCCCACAATCCAATCGTCGATAAAAATGGACTCCAGACTACGTGACATTTTACCATCATTAAATCAAATTTGTAAATATAGTTCTTCAGTACGACCATCTTTCATCAACCAGGGCTCATGCACCCCAAATTTATTTGGGTAAGCCATCAGAAAAAAGTTATCACACACTGATCAGTGGAATCCATACACACAAATGCTTCTTTTTCACACAGACTTCTGCAAACGATGGTGAGTTTTGTGGTTCACTTAACTCATACAATTGGCTTGAACTGCATTATGGCACTAGTTTTCATTGCTCATGTACACCCAATCCACCAATCTCTTGATTGTATGCCTGTCCTTACTGCCCCCCGCTGCCACCTGCTCTCCAGTGCCCTGGGTGCCTTGGAAGGTTTTAAACCATATACCCCCCCCACTTCAGAGGAGGTTTCAGTTGTGAGCCAGCTGCTGTTTGAGAGGATACAGCGGTAGAACAGCGGCCTCTGTAAAAAAGCACTGCTTGCTATGAAGGCCTGATGTACAGTAGTGTAAAAGATAGATTTCTAATATGCAATCTTAATTTTTCTGTGGTGATGGTGTGCTTTTTGTTGTGATGAATCTGGACTATATAACTATTCAACCCTTCTCCCTAGAGGGGAGCCACCCGCTTTGAAGCTAGGGTGGTGGGCCCTCTCAGTATGACCCTCCCCAGGGGTCTGGGCAAGTGGGTTCTCACCTAAAGTGACTCCCCTCTCTGGGACAAGGACTCCCGTTCCGGTAAGAAACTCCCAGTCCAGATTACATTGTCCGCCTGCATGGTAGTTGGAAAGATTGTTGCTACTTCTGTTTTGAATCCACCCAACAGTGATGTTTCTTCATTCTCTTAGGCTTCAGGTAATGCTGTATCCCGCCTGAACTCTACAGCCAAAGTGCAGCAACAGACCCCTTTTATTTGTGATACGGTTTAGGACTCTCCCACTATTGACATTTCTCCAATCTTGTTGGTATCAGGTAATACCGGATCCCGCCTGAACCGCCATAGTCAAAGAAGAACAACACACCCCTTTTGTTTGTAATGCTGTACATAAAACCATGAGGGTCGTGGAAACAGGAGAGAATCCTACTATGACAAATCCCTCGTTTGAGACTATAGAGGTGAGCCCGCTAAGCAAGACCCTCCCTAGGGGTCTTGGCAAGAGGGACTTCACTGTGAGTGACTCCCCTATTGGGGACAAGGACTCCCATTCCAGAATGGAACTCTCAGTCCAAACCACCTCATCTGTATATATGGATATGGAAAAGACTTTGAAATATCATATAACGACTATATTCCTCAAAGATCCTTCTTTATTTCTCTTGGCTACAGGTAACGCTGAACACCGCTGGAATGCCATGGTCAATGAAGGACACCTTTCTGTTTATTTCTGTGACCTGTTTAAGAGGAAAACTTATTGTACAGAGAAGAGAGACTCTTGCGGAGGTATAAGAACAGCTGCGCAGAGACTAGCCTCTGCATCATTGATGTCCTGGTGGGTCAGAGTTATGCTGGTCCGCAGAGAGGGTGAGCAAAATGTTAACCAAATGCCTGAAAGTTGGCATTCTGCCTGTCCAAGGAGCCGAGGTCTGAGAAGAGGCGGAGAAACCCGAGTGTGCAAACACTGTATGAACATTGTGAATAGCGGTTGGAAATGCTATCAAGGTTATGGGAGCCGGAGAAACCAAAGTCTGAGTACCGTAGGCAGGGGAAAAGAAAGAGACATGAACACTTTGAATTATGGCTGAGAAAGCCACAGAAGTTTCAAAAGTTTGGCAAACCAGCATGGACAGCCGCCCTGTGTGAAATAATTTGGGTGAAAGAAAAACAACCTGTCTGAGGATTACACGAATTTGGGAAGAGTCCCAACGCCTCGAATGTTGAAGTACTTTTATTGCCAAGCATCTTGGAGGAATGGAATTGTTCACATCAGGAGATATTTTCGGTGTGAAAAGGAGAGAGTGAAACCCATAACTTGATAGAAAGGCTGGGAAGCATATCCTGCTGTGTAAAAAAGAAACTTTGAAGACTGAGACAAAGTCAATTATAAGTTGGGCCCGGCAAAAGCCATGCTGAGGGTACTGTACAAATCCTCCCCTTCTTTGCCTTTTACAATGTTTTTCTAAAGTGGTAGGGCTAGTTAGTTGGCTAGGATTCAGAACGCAGAATTTTATTTTGTACTTTAATGTGCACCCTTAGCTTTTGTTTTAGCAACTTCTCTCTTAGTGTTAGGGCTAGTGGGCATTTTGGTTATTTTATTTTTAATGAAAATGAAAGCTAATTGAACATGGCCCCTAATCATCTGAGTCCTTCTTCTGGTTCACCACACCATGCAGAGGCAAGCCTCTGATGGGAAGACGTCCTGGAGGGACGGTGCCATTCTAGACAGCGGAGCCAGCGGTAATGTGGAGAGCAAACAAAACCCTCACAAGGTGCCGGAAGGTTGCATCCTGATCGTCAAAGAGGCCTGGGTCAAGAAGGAGACTGGGATGGTAAAGTAACCGTCTCACCTGGCAGCACAACCACATGGAAGCTGTGCTGGGCCGGGCGCCTGTTAACTGATGTTGAGACCAGCCTGCAGCAGAGAGGACTAATCCCTGAGGTTTGCACGAGAAGTGCAATAGCTGCCAAGCTATCAAAGGGAATTGAACGCTCCCGAAGAGGTAACACCGTGGAGAGGGGCGATCAGTGACCCTCTAGGCTGGGTAGGCTGCAAGTGTTTCTGGAGCCAGATACACCTGAATAGAGACAAAGAAAGCCTATCGGAGAGCCCTGGGAAATGGACAAACATTGACACGCCAGGCTGGCGAAGCCACAAGAGTTACAGGAGCGTGGAAAACCCAAACCAGTAAACGCCTTATCGAGGCCCTACTAAAGCTAGCCAGATAGCAGGCCAGAGGACTTTGGGGGAGTCCTGGAAACAAGATCCAAGGCTAGGAAAGCTGCTCGGGTTACATGAGCCAGATAAAACTGAAGAGAGATAAAACAAGCCTGTCTGAAGGCCATATGACTTTGGGGGAGTCAAAGAAACCTAAAAAAAAACTGGAAGGATTGAAGGGAGAGTGAACCTTGACTGTTCCAGTCCTCAAGCATAAAATTGGATTATTGGTAAGTACCAAGTTGAGATTGATCTAGTTGTGTTACAAAAACCTTGTCTTTCCTGAGGAAAAGGAAACTGTTTGAATTATATCTAAAGACTTAAAACGTGGCATTCAGAACCTGCAGTGGTGCTCAGGACTGTACAACCAGGAATGTATGAACCAGGACCATACTAGAGAAATTGATGAACTTTGATGAACGTTTAATATCTTCTCTTGGAAAAGGAATCCATGTTTTGGGCGAGGCGGAAGACCAAGACTGAGGATATTGCTCGGGCCTCCTTCCTTTTGGTAAGTTTTCGTAAGTGGTAGGGCCAGTGAGCGGAATAGCATTTTGACTAAGGACTGTTCATTTTGAAATGTGTGGTGAGCACCAATAGTTTTAGCTTGTTAGGGAGTGGACTTCCCTCATAGCGGTAAGGCTAAAGAGCCATTTTCTTTTTCATTTTAATAAACACTCTTGAAACATGTCATTACTTAGTCTAGTTCCTTCTTCTGGTTCGCCACATGCGTTTGTTGGGCAATCTTCTGTGGGCTTAGATGTGGGTTGCTGATGCACATCTCGCTGCACAAGCACTACAACTCAGCTTCCAGGCATCTCCCTTTTCCAATTTGACTCTCCAAAGCTCTCTACTATTAATGCCTTGATCATGAAATGTATAAAAGCTTAAATAAGCATAAGCATGTTATGTCACCATGCACTGTTCTAGTTTGGGCATGGCATTCGATGGATAATGTAACCTGTGGTATGACTAAAACCTTGTTCATAGGCAGTGTGGCGTTTGGCTAGCCCTACCTTGTGAAGTGTGTGGGGAGGTGTACTTTACTGTTTGACCTGTGATAGGGAAAAATAAATGTCAACGGTTGTTCGCCAAGACAAAGGGTCTTGCATTACAGCAAATGGTGCATAATATGTTGTCCGATATGGCAAATGTGAATGAAAATTACATTGCGGCCTCTAGCTGGTTGGGAGCGCGTTATCATCAATCTCATCCCTTCACCTTGTCCAGAAGAGTTCAGTCTTTTCCAGAATTTATGGTGAGCTGCAGATTATTAGACTCTGTTATGGCTCATATTTCAGGTAATCAAGACAGCATCCATCTTTAAGGGGCAACAACAGGTGCATTTAATGGGCCACTTGTAAGCATCTACTCAGAATTGAGGAGGCCGTAACGTGAGTGGTTGTGGAGTTACCATGATTTAACCGCGTTCCAATCTCCTTTTGTTATCTGCACTAACGTCTGGTCATCTCTGGCGGGTACGCAATATGCCATATTTCCAGACAAGCCAGGCACTCTCAGATCGCCACAGTGGCAGATTGGCACATTGTAAAAACTTCATAACATAACCTACTAAAATGGCTCATGCGGAGACCCATTGGTACAATACAATACAATGGGTGCATGCCTGAGGGTTATTGCACACACTATGCAGACGCTTTTGCAAAGTAAATCTGTAATTGCATGCCAGGCATTTTTTGACATCGGGGAAGAAACTGCATTTTTGCAAGCTTAAGAATTTACCCCCAAACTGCTCTCGCCCTTATATGCCTGATGTGATTCAAACAAATGTGTTATGTGTATTCATGTAGACGTGTTTGGTTTTTGAAAGCCTAGCGAGCGCCCGTTTAATTCCCTGCTGAATAGCCCCTAGTAATTGTACTCTGAGCCTGGTTAGGAATATAACAGCGTGCCTCTCTTTCTGAAGGTTATTGGCTTAAATAAGGGCATTAGATGCATTAATGAGCAGTGCATAAACAATCGGCGCCAGAGAGAATAGCAGGAGAGCCTTCATGCTTTTATCATTTTCCTTTTCAATTAGCCTGCATTTACTTCATGCTGCAGTTTGGCTGTCCTGATCTATGTTTTATTTGATTAAAGGTCAACATAAGATCAAGTTCATCCCAGAAATGGTGGGCCCAATTTTGGAAATGACGTTGATTCCAGAAACTGAACTTCGAAAAGCAACCATTCCAATATTCTTTGACATGATGCAGTGCGAGTTTCATTCCACGAGGTGCTTCCAGATGGTAAGCATGGACGCAGCGCAAGTCTTATTTACCAAAGTGTCCGCGGAAATTGGGCTAGGTTCATGGTGCTGCTAGGTAAGGAAAAAGAAAAGTACTTGAAAATCCACCAGTGCTATGGTTAGGTGGACGACTGAAAACGGAGCGCTACCCTATAGGTGCACCATTTGTGAGTAAAAGTTTGGCTCTTGTGTCCATGTGAAAAATGTGTCGACCAGCAGGCTTGGATTGCATGCAGGCAACCCAGGCCTTCCTTCTGTTGACTCCTTACAGGCTGTATAGTTTGTTGAACATTTGAGAAAAAAAATGCTATTATTAAGGATGTCCCCGTTTGTCTAGTTTGTACTAAAAAACAGACTGGCACACTAGTGATTAGAGTATGTGTCGTGGTAGGTCAGACATAGATGGACAAGAGGTCATGTTTGCAGCGATTATCTGGTTTGATTAAAGAATATAGGGCCTGTCCTGTCCCTAACTCTAAAGCGATGGATTACCTATTCTGCAGAATACAATAACAAACGGTGCTTCTCAGGGTCTCTTTACTATACAAAAACGTCCTCTGTCCAAACCTACTGTAACCCATAGTCTGCCTCTACTACTAATACTGAAAACTCAACATAAAGATGACCAACAAGGTTTCAAAGGAAGCCCCCTTTACATTTTCTGACCCCTACCCAAATGTTCCTTGCATCTCTCTCAGGCCACTTGCCTGATAGTTCTGAGTCTCTCTTTAGTCTTCCTCTTTTCCTGGTGGTGCTGAATCCTGGCTCCCACCCCAATGTTTGCGTTTCCCTCTCAGGCCCTCAGCCTGCTTAAGCAATTTATCCTTCAGGTTGGCCCAATTTCTCTGTATTTGTTTTCCTCGTTTAAAGGAACAGGCTCTATACGGTTGCTATAGTTGGTAGCTTTGTATACGGTATTGTATTTCAGTCAGGCTTGGGCTACGTGGCATTCCAGTCCGTCTTGCAGTACTTTTTGGACTCTTGAGTATTGCACCCCTTCAGTGATCTTGGATCTCAGCTGGGGTTGGACTACTTTGCTTTGTGGCCCGCCTTGGACCTATGGGTTTTTCAATCCTGGTCGGTTAACCTGAATCTCAGCCCAGCTTCAGATACTTGATTTTGTTGGCCATCTTGGGCATTTGGGTTTCTCACCTGTGCTTCGGTTATCCTGAATCTCAGCCCAGTTTGAGCTACTTGACTTGGTAGACCTACTTGAATCCTTTGGTTTCTAACTCTGCTTCTGTTTTCTTGGATCTCATACCAGCTTGGTCTGTGTGGCTTGATGGGCCATCTTAGACCTTTGGGTTTCCCTCCCCTGCTTCGTTTATCACCTAGCCTGTCCACCCGCCTCCTGGTTCACAATTTGTACCATGTACCTTCCTCTTGGCAGCGTTTCCCACCAGGGGAAGTGGTTCCTCTTCGGTTCTTTATGGTGCATTGTGTGTCGGTTCTTTCTGACGGTGCTGGTTGACCACCTCTGGAATGGCTGCATGTCTTGCTTCTTTGGCAGGGTACAGCTTCTCTAGTTCCTGGCATTCCTCGCGGCTGCAGCACTCCGTGGGCATCCTGCTTTCCTCCACCCTCCATGGTGACTGCATAGCATTGCTTCCAGTCACTGCCTCTGAGGGAAATGACCCTCCTCTGCGCTAGTACACAGGTTAGCATCTCTCGCCATCTGGCTGGTTCTTCCCCTTTTTGTCAGTCCTCCTGGACTTTTGTCTTAATCCCCGATTTGAGAGGGAGCAGTCCATTGGTTCCTTCATTCAGGCAAGGAGGGCAACACAACCTGGTCAGAAACCACACTAGCCATTTTAGAGTGGTCCTGTTCAATTCCGATATAACCAACAAACAGTGCATATTCTCTGTGTGAGGGAGGTGGAGTACTAATCCGATTTGTGGGTTCCTTGTCCTCAAAGGGGAGTCCACACCCAGGGAATCCACTTGCCCTGTGCCTTTGTGGGTATTGGGTGTAATGGGTTCACCTCCTTTGTCACAGAGGAAGTCTCTCCTCCTTGGCAAGAAGGGAGGAATTCCCTGGATTTGTCACAATGTACTTGCCTTAGTCCTATGATTAATTTCTAAAGTATTGCTTTCTCCCACAGGATACTCATTTCAGATATCTACCTTCCAGCAGCAGATGCCTTTGGAATTTTCTTTAGCCCCATGACCTCTGCATACTCAGTATGCTGCTCAGGAATGCCACTAATGTTTTGCCCCAATTCTTATTGTCATGGCTAAACTCAAGGTGGGATGCTCGAGTTAATGTCCATCAAAGAGCCCCACATCGTATGTCTTTGCTACCTACAGGTTTAACACAACATTGAGTCTTGCAGTTCATTCATGTCCACGCATGTAAGGGCCTCTCTGAGAGTGTGCTTCTAAGATGTATACCTTCCTCCACAAGGATATTAGATGCACTCCCCCATGTCTCCTGCTTCAGAACTCTCTTCCAAGAAAGCCAATTATTTTAGGAGACTGGCTGGGCCTCCACTTGAGGGAAGACAAAAATTGGGAGGAATCCATTGTACAGGAAAGCGACCGAAAAAAGGGAAGTAGAAGAAACGGCATCATAAAAAGGTCTAGTTCCACAAGGGAACTATATGAATGGCACTATTACTCCTTATACTATATAAAAAAGATTCAACACACCTGTTTCAGGGATGACCAACATTTTTCTGAGGAATCGCCACTTTTGAAGGTACCATTTCTCACTTGCTCTTTGAACCAGAGCAGTAGGAGGAATTTAGGCAACAGATGCTAGAATTCTTTGCCAAGACCACAGCAGTTTCAGTGCTGGTGCAGGAGCAAGGATCACCATGTTTGGGCAAGCTGGCAATGGCCACATCATCATGACGGCTGTCTCTGTTCTAGTGCGTACACTTGAGATTTTTCCCGTCCATTGCCAGACAGCTATGTCCCATAGCCCCGGTGCCAGCATCCTTGTTGGAGACGCGCCTCTGTACTTTACTCTGGCTCAGAAGGCCCAATTTTGTACCAAAATGGGCCATATCTCTGATGATGATCCCTTATGGGTTGAAACCCTTTGATTCCTGAGAAGTGGATGTCTTCCCAGAGGAACTCTATAAACCTCAGTCTAGCTCTATTGATCTGGTATCCAACTCTCGTGATTCCAGTGGTCTAAATATAGGACTCTGCATACGACAAGTCACATGTTTCCTTCGTGAAAGGTTTCCAGAGAAAGGTTCACATCCAGGTCAGTTTGACCCCACTGATATGCTTGACTAAGGTCCCCTGAAGGTGAACCTTCTGAATTGTTAGTTTTGGCCACCTGGTTGAAACCAGCCTCTACTCTAGCTGCGGGCTATGTTACAGCTCCCGTGGATCAGACTTCCTGTCCACATAACCCACTCCCAAGAGTCTGGTTGTTCATGTCTCCACAGTTGGCTCGATGTTGCCCACATTCCCTTCCTTGCCTCCAAATCAGAAAGGCAAGACGTTGGACACCTTGGCCATAAAGTATTTGAATTAGACAACTTGGCTGTGAGGGCAGTAAACACTACCTGTGCTATGGCCAAATATATCCATTGTTTATTAAATGTAATCTCAAGACCAGCCAAGAGTCTTCCCATGCCTGAGATCAGAGAGGTTTTCACATCTTGTGTTAATGTTGGAAAGGAGGCAACTCATCAAATCCTCTAGTCATACCTGTGCATGAGAGACTAGGTAGTTAGGGCCATGGGTATGATCTGTGTCATACACAGCCATTTGTAAATGCAGATGTCTGGTTTTGCCCTAGATGTCCAGGCTAAACATCTGGCTAGTCCCTTCATCAAGTTCGGAAAACTCAATTCCAGTTCCTGGTCCTTAACTTGGTTCTGCCCTCTGCTCCAGTGGTCTTCAGTAAGCTGGTGGCTGTTGTTGCTGCATATCTCAGTAGGGACATGGTTCATGTCTTTCCCTACCTGGACGACTGTCTCCACTGCAGAACTGGTGCTGGCCCACCTGTGGCAGGGCTCTCGCTGCCCCAGGCGGGACTGACATTATTTAGATGTTAAGCAAGGGTGTGGGAGCCCCTCCTCTGAGAATGAACATTGGTCAAATGCCATGTTATATGGAATTTCTTCCACTCAGGAGGTCTTAAACCACGTTTTAGCTCACTACAGCCTTCACGGAGGACAAATATCCATTTGAATATCGGTCTGCCCCACCCACAAGGGCAGACGAGCACCGAAATGCTAAGTGATTGTCCTCTAAACAAGAGTACCATCAGCAACCCCAGACACGTGTTTCGGCCTTGTTGGGCCTCCTTAGTGAGATGAAGGTGAGACGCTTTTAAGCACAGTGAGCAAGGGGTCCATGTCTGGATGCACAAATACTCATTAAGGACTTTTATAAAAATGAGAGTTTTTAAGGGTCATTCAATCTACAAATCTTAAAATGAATTTGTAAAATCTGCTGGTAACTCAGTTCATTCATGTGGCCAGATCCTCTGTTTCTGCAGTGGCCTATGGAAGTGGTTCATTAATACAGTAACTATCGTGCAGCAGATTTTAGATCCTACAGGGATGTCATTTTTAATATTTTACGCGTACTTAGATTTTGAATTTATTTTGTGGCTATAAGGCATGGGCCTCTGTGCAGACTCTCACAAAGGAACATTTGATTCCTCCAGCATCATCATTTTCTATTCCTTCTTTTCCTGAACTTTGCATCCACACTGTTCTGACAAGATGGCTCAAATCTGTGACCAGATCACAATGACCTGTTCTGGCCCATTTTGCAGTGCAGATTCCTTTTTGGTGACCCTTTCACTTCTCAGTTAGAGAGTTATGCACCCTTATGAGAGTAAGCCATGTTGTTGGCTTCATCAGAGGTCAAGAGTGACTCCAGCAAGGAGCCTTATCCAGTCCAGACTATTTTGATCCAGATTCCTATTTTTCTTTCCCCTGTTGTGTAGTTTTTAAACGCCTCATTGAATTGAGGAGAGGCCCACTTGCAATTAAACACGCTAGGGTACCTGCTTTGTTGAAGAAGCCTAATCTTCACATTCTACTCCCTGTGAATTCTCTTCCCATCACTCTTCTACATTTTCATAGCTGAATCCACTGAGCACATTATTACTAAGAGTTACATTAGCGTGTAGAATATTTGGATTTTCTTGATGATTGCCAACAAGCTGGATTTTGTCTGACCCCCACGACCTGATGAACTTTTCAGATGCATTTTTTATACAATATACTATTCTCCGATAATGGTCCATGTATTTTTCTGTCTAAGTAAACCTAACATTATATATATTTCTTTCAAGTCTCTACCCAAAACCATGCCACACAAAGTACTATCAATTCATATATTGTCTATCAATGCCTCTGTCTTCTGCAACACATTCTCTGCTGGTTTGCTTTTCTTTTTAGATTATGCTTCTATCATGAGGTCTTACCCAGTAGATATTGATCGCAGGCATGATCAAGGAGCCTGCCATTAAATCTGCTCATTCCCCTGTCTGTTGTCTCACCATGCACTCTAAGTCTCAAGCTCTGTTTACTTCTACATTATGATTGTCATATGTATTAACAACAAAACAAGCACGATGCACATTCTGATATTCCTCAATGTGATTCTGCTTCTCATTGACCATGTCAATGATGGCTTGGATGTCGACAGTCACATATGCATCAGGAATCGCCCATGCTTGGGAACATTTGCAACACTGTTTCCTACACTGCATGAGCATGTAGGGCTCTGTACCGACACACACCTCTAATTTAGACTACTCGCCAGAGTGAAAATGCCATTGATGAAAGAGTTCACTATTTCTACCAGCTCATTTGAGGAAGGGTGCCCATTCTGTGATGCTCTACTGTCTTGCTGGATAGAAGTTACTTCATCTCTGTTGAGCAGAACGTCCCCCCATTATCAGACACTACAGCCACAGCAAATGCCAATACATCATGTAAAATAAATGTATTACTCTCTTTGTTGTGAGCTCTTACAGGGGGTCCACCTATTGGAAGTGTGTGTAGAAGAAGAAACGCTGGTCACAGACCCAGAATGTTTAACGGTCCCAGCAAATCAGTGGCTACTTACGCTGTGTTTTTTTTCTCCAGAATATTAACACACCAGAAGGGTGGGGTTCATTATTCTTTTGGTCTTGTCACTCTCCACTCAGGGAAGACGATTTGGCATCACCTCCTTTACATCAGCATCCATTTTGGGTCAAAAATATTGCTCTATTGGATGCCGCCTTGTGAGGATGCACCCGAGGTACCACTCATGCAGAAATGTCAATACAATGTCTTTGTAGGGTCTCTGATGGAATCAATCTACCCCACGCACAATTCTGCATTGCGTATAGGCCAACTCATCAAAAACGGCCTTAACATCTGAGTCCAGCCCTCGCAGCACTCCACCCTTCCTTCAATCTTTTCTCTGTCTATTGAGCGTGGTTGTCTTTCATGCTCTATTATATCATCTTTCCTTTTTTAAGTCTGTATTTACTAGCCACACCAAATTCTTTTCTGGCACATCAAATCCCTCGTTTGTCTCTGTAGCAATCAAGACCCGGACCAGGGTTGGGTTGCTGAAATAATACTTTATTCAGGTGATTTTAAACTAATGAAAATATAGTCCATGAACTCCTTGAGAGTTACTCCACTCTTAGGCAGTCTTCCAGGTCTAAGATTAAGCCCTCCTAAGTCTCCTTGTTGTCCGGATAGGCCCACCAGTTGTTCCTTCTCTCCTCGTCCTCTTCGTATGACTAGGAAAATCAACAACAAACGCTGGATTAGTTCCCGGGCTTTTATAGGATGTGAGTGACTTGCTTCCCCCCCAATGGAAAGCTTCCCTGTCAATCAGACTTCTCATTGGCTGGTGTTGCCATGTCCCGCCTCCTTTAAAGGCTGCCGTGGTTTCCCAGAGTGGCTGCTTCTGCTGCCTGCCCGAAGAGTCCCGCTCCCAGGCCACTCTATCCTGCGAGTCCCTCCCCCCCTTTGAAGTCTCTCCCTCTCGCCATGTGTGTCTGTCTCTGTGGCCGCCCCAGAGCGGCCCGCCCCGCCGAGCAAGCCGTCTCTCCCTTCTCTCCCTTCCTGGTGGGGAGAGACGCTCGGCGGGCCGTGTGGGCCGGCTCCCCGCGACCGCCCGCACCTCCCGCGGGTTCGCCGTCACCAACCCGTCTCCCGGGCTGCAGGCCGCGGCTGCGTTACCCTTGGCGGGTTCAGGTAAGGCTGGACGGGAGGGGGCCGCTCCTTCCGTGTCGCGGCTCGTTGCTGCGATCCCGTAGAGTCCCGGGGATAGCGGGCGGGACGGGGTTGCGTTCTCTGGATCGCGGCCCCATGCCGCGATCCCGCGGAGTCCCGCTACCCCTCCCGGCACCCCCTCCACTCCGGGCCCCTTCTCACATCTCCCCATCACAAACCCTGGCCGATCGGGCAAGGGAGGATTCCGGGACAGATAGTCGGCCACCAGCTGGAAACCCGCAGGTCTGTGCAAGGTAACGAAATCGAACGGTTGAAGAGACAGGAACCATCTGAGTACCCGCTGGTTGGTATCTTTATGCCTTGCGAGCCACTGTAAGGGGGCATGGTCAGTATACAACGTAAAGCAGCGACCCAAGAGATAATACCTGAGGGTCTCTACCGCCCATTTGATGGCCAAACACTCCTTCTCAATAGTGGAATAGGCCTCCTCGTGAGGTACGAGCTTCCTGCTCACGAAACAGATGGGCTGAAGTTCGCCCCCTTGTTCCTGTGAAAGAACTGCTCCCAGCCCCTGATTTGACGCGTCCGTCTGAAGGAAAAATTGTCTATGGAAGTCGGGGCATCGAAGTATTGGATTTGAGGTGATCCTCTGCTTCAGGACATCGATGGCTTCCAAAGCAGCGGTGTTTTTGGTCAAATCGGGAGACCCTTTGTTCCTTAAAGCGTCAGTTAGTGGAGCTGCCACCGAGGAGAAATCTGGGATAAATCTACGGTAGTAGCCTATGAAACCCAAAAAGGCACGGATCTGTTTCTTCGTGGATGGGGTAGGTATCTCGTGGATGGCCTGGATTTTCGAGAATTGCGGTCGTATCGTGCCTCCGCCTACCAAGTGTCCCAGATATTTCGTCTCGTGTGCCCCTATCACTGTTTTCTTCGGATTAATGTGTAGGCCTGCCTTAAACAACTCAGACACCACCTGTTCCAAGTGGCGTACATGTTCTGTCCAGGTCGTGCTATACACGACAATGTCGTCTAAGTAAGCCGCAGCATAACACTCATGGGGACGTAGTATGACATCCATCAGTCTCTGGAAGGTGGCTGGTGCTCCGTGTAGCCCGAATGGCAAAACTTTGAATTGGTATAGACCTTGGGGAGTAGTAAAGGCAGTCTTTTCCCGGTCCGTGGATTTCAAGGGAATCTGCCAATAACCCTTAGTTAGGTCAAGCGTGCTTAGGAAGTTGGCGGATCCTAGCCTTTCCAACAGCTCGTCCATTCGTGGCATAGGATAGGCTTCATAATTGGAGATCGTATTTAACTGTCGGTAGTCCATACAAAATCTAACAGTACCATCGGGCTTTGGTACCAACACTATCGGGGATGACCACGGGCTGGTTGAGGGTTCAATTATGTCCATACAGAGCATCTCTTCTACTTCGTTTCGGATAACCATCCTTCGTGCTTCTGGAATACGATAGGGTCTTAGTCTAACAATCCGTCCGGGATCGGTTTTGATCTCGTGTTCGATTAAATAGGTCCTCCCTGGTAAGGCCGAGAATGCTTCTCCAAAGGGAGACAGCCTGTTCAAAAGTTCTGACCTCATGGAAGGAGTCAAGATGGTTCCCCATTGCACGTCTTCTAGCTTGCCCCGTTCATGATTCACGTTTTGTTCTGAGGTATCCTCACCAGTATCCATTGAGGCTACCAATACAGGCGCGTTCCATGCTTTTAGCAGGTTCACATGGTATACCTTGTCTGGTGTGGCACGATCGGGTTGGTGGATCCGATACGTCACAGGGCTAAGTACCTCCTTAACCTCATAAGGACCTCTCCATCTGGCCAATAGCTTGTTAGTACTGGTGGGTAGTAGGATTAGTACTTGGTCTCCTATTCGGAAAGTTCTCATCCGACTTCCTCTGTTATAGTTTTTCTCCTGGTTTGTCTGTGCGTGTCCCAGATTCGTCTCGGCCATCGAGCGGAGTGCTGTCAAATGTTCCTTCAACTCTTCAGTGTACTCTGTTAAAGAAATCTCATCCGAAGTCTCCCATTCTTCTTTTACAAGGTCCAAGATGGTTCGGGGTTGTCTTCCGAAAAGGAGCTCGAATGGAGAAAAACCGGTAGACGACTGTGGGGTGTCGCGTAATACCATCAAGACCAAGGGTAATATACGGTCCCAGTTCTTCCCATCGGACCCGGTCACTCTCCGTATCATTTTCTTGATCGTTTTGTTATACCTTTCGACAAGGCCATCGGTCTGGGGATGGTATACCGAGGTGCGTAACTGATGTATCTGCAGTCTTTCGCATACCTGCCGAAGCAAGGTGGACATAAAATTGGTCCCTTGGTCTGTGATAACTTCCGAGGGTAAGCCCACTCTTGCGAAGAAGGGAATGAGCTGGTCGCATAGTTGTCGGGCTGATGTTCCCTTCAAGGGAAAAGCCTCTGGATACCGCGTAGCATAGTCAACAATGACTAGTAGATACTTGTAACCACGGGATGCGGGTTCTATAGGTCCAACGATGTCCATGCCTATCCGCTGGAAAGGAACGTTAATAAGGGGCATTTTCTGCAAAGGGGCTTTTGCTGGTAAGACGCCACTTGTTAGCTGGCAAGTGGGACACGCCTTACAGAACTGGGATACTTCACCGTATATGCCTGGCCAGTAGAACCATCTCAGTATGTTCTGCTGCGTTTTCAGGGAGGCCATATGTCCGCCGCAGGGGTGGTTGTGTGCCAGTTGCATTATGACCATTCTATGGGATTTTGGTAATATCAATTGTTCCTTTACAGTCCCATCGTCCGCCTTATATTTTCTGTACAATAGTCCATGACGGAACAGGAAGCCAGGTCCTTTTGTTACGTCTGGATCTTTCTCATTGGCCGCTCTCTCACGGGCTACCCGAAGGGTGGGATCAGTTAGGGTTTCCCCCCTCAGGGAGTCCTCATGATCCTTGGGTTGCCAGTTAATGGGTCGGGTCATGTAACTGGCTTGGCATCACTCTAGCCTGTTCCGTCTTTTATGTCCGGGGGGGTTTCTAGAGTCACCTATGTTCGAGGGTCTGTTGCTCCTTGCTCTTTCCTCATCCAGTGCTTTACTAAAGTGGGGTAGGTCAGTTCCCAGGACCACTGGGGTGGGTAGAGTAGGAAGGACGGCAGCCTTTAATTGAGTGGTTTCATGGTTCACCTCTATCTGTACCTCTCTCATCGGGTATGTTTTAATGTCCCCATGTATACACTTTATCGGTACAGAAAGGTTAGGTAAATTAGGGTTATTACTCACGGTGGGAGATATGGCTGTTTGTCGACTTCCGCTATCCAGCAGCGCCCGGGTCGGTCGTCCATCCACTCTTATATCCACGATGTATGGACCAGGGTTACGTACTTCCGGGTGTGGCTTCATGTAGCCGATTTCCATAGGTTCTGTGGTCTTCCTTCTGGGGCAAAACCGGGCAATGTGACCCCATTCACCACACTCAAAGCACTGGGGTTGTCGAACTCCCGGGATTATGGGTGGCTGTCTCTCCTCATATCCAGTCTTCCTTTCTTCTAGTTTCCTGAAGACCTCCTCCGGTTGCCTCCATCTGTTATGTGCCACTTTTGGGCCCTTTTGTATCTGATGTTCAAAGTTCGGCGACGTTATCCTTCCTGGCATACTTGTTGAGGGGAAGCGACTGTACCCGGCCTTTTGATAAGCCGATGCAATGTCCACGGCTTCCGCCAATGTAGGCCTGTGGTGTTGCCTAACCCATCTTTGCATTGGGCTCGGCAAGGCTTCTACGAACTGTTCCAGGATTATTTTATCTAGGAGGGGTTGGTTGGCTGGGTTAGGGGATTGCATCCACTTCTCCGTCAGGTCTTTAATGCGGTATTATAACTGCCTGGAACTCTCCCCGTTTTTCAACTTGGTGTCCCTTAGCTGAAGGCGATAGGCCTCCTCATCCAGGCCTAGACGGTCCAGTACAGCTGCTTTAATTTCCCCATACGGAGTGATACCATTGGGGTTCACAGCCTGATATGCACCCTGCATTACCCCAGATAACAAGGGAGCCACATACTGTCCCCAGCGTTCAGGCGGCCATTGCGCATTTCTTGCAATCCTCTCAAAACTTGTGAAGAAAAAGGCTGGATCCTCTCCCTCCTTATACTTCTGGAGCAGGGTGGACGGTACCATGGGTTGGTTCCTCGTGCTGGTTACTGCATCTGTGAGCCTGATAATGTTCTCATGCTGTTTGTCCTGGGCCGTGGTCTGAAGGGCGCCCTGTAACTGGATGGCTTGCTGGAATGCCTGGCGATCAGCCTCTGCCTGTTGTGTTTGTAGCTGTATTAATTGCTGCAGCTGCTGTTGGCCATCCGTCAGGGTTTTAATTAGGGTATCCATCGCGTTGTCGCTAATCCCACCTTCGTCGCCAATGTAGCAATCAAGACCCGGACCAGGGTTGGGATGCTGAAATAATACTTTATTCAGGTGATTTTAAACTAATGAAAATATAGTCCATGAACTCCTTGAGAGTTACTCCACTCTTAGGCAGTCTTCCAGGTCTAAGATTAAGCCCTCCTAAGTCTCCTTGTTGTCCGGATAGGCCCACCAGTTGTTCCTTCTCTCCTCGTCCTCTTCGTATGACTAGGAAAATCAACAACAAACGCTGGATTAGTTCCCGGGCTTTTATAGGATGTGAGTGACTTGCTTCCCCCCCAATGGAAAGCTTCCCTGTCAATCAGACTTCTCATTGGCTGGTGTTGCCATGTCCCGCCTCCTTTAAAGGCTGCCGTGGTTTCCCAGAGTGGCTGCTTCTGCTGCCTGCCCGAAGAGTCCCGCTCCCAGGCCACTCTATCCTGCGAGTCCCTCCCCCCCTTTGAAGTCTCTCCCTCTCGCCATGTGTGTCTGTCTCTGTGGCCGCCCCAGAGCGGCCCGCCCCGCCGAGCAAGCCGTCTCTCCCTTCTCCCCCTTCCTGGTGGGGAGAGACGCTCGGCGGGCCGTGTGGGCCGGCTCCCCGCGACCGCCCGCACCTCCCGCGGGTTCGCCGTCACCAACCCGTCTCCCGGGCTGCAGGCCGCGGCTGCGTTACCCTTGGCGGGTTCAGGTAAGGCTGGACGGGAGGGGGCCGCTCCTTTCGTGTCGCGGCTCGTTGCCGCGATCCCGTAGAGTCCCGGGGATAGCGGGCGGGACGGGGTTGCGTTCTCTGGATCGCGGCCCCATGCCGCGATCCCGCGGAGTCCCGCTACCCCTCCCGGCACCCCCTCCACTCCGGGCCCCTTGTCACAGTCTCATACAGACAGCCCTGCGCTACCACCACATCTTCTGGCTGCCAGGATAAACCATCTGCCATTCGATCTTTGTCACCACAGTTGTGCTATATGCTGATATTGCATGTAAGAATCTCCAACAGACACTATCTAATGTGCGGCAAAGCCACAGTTAAACCTCTGCTGCTAAATCCATGTACTAATGGGCTGTGATCTGTTTGCGCTACCCAGGACGTGGCTAACACCTCACGCTTGATGGTAGATTATCTAGTCTGTGTCCCTTATAGATTGTGAAGCATAAGAGATGGTCAGAAATGAACTATTCAATTTCTCACCGAGTACAGTCCCGTCACTCGCTCACTAGCATCAAAGTCCATGTCAGTTTTAAGCTAAATATAATTCGTCTTAGAACGAGGTTGCCTTGTTCAGTGCAATCTTGAGCTCTGCAGACTCCTTTTGGTGACCATCACACAACAAAATCTCCTAGGCAAAGACCTCATCAAATGAGAATTTCCTCAAGCTTGGGGAATTTAAGGAAGGCATTGTATCAAATGGTAAGACCGACACAAGTGATCACAGTTCAAGGGTGTTTATTGAACTTCAATCAGGTTTGAAAAATGCCTATCTAATCCTTAATCTAATGATGGGGGCAAGCTACGATCATCAAATAATGATGACGCAGTCCTAGTGGTGTCTTTTCAAAATAAAAGGGCCTATACTAATAAACCTATTTTCAATCCTTACTTCTAAATACAAATAGTGTGGGAAACAATGTTGCGCTTAAGAAATGTGTTCAAGAAATGATATGTCAGGATATTCAAGCCGTTGGCTTCCCCTCCCCTCGTTTTCAGCACAGGACATGGCTGCACACTCAAGTTTAGCACAGTGTCTGGTTTCTCTAGCACGAGGATGCAGTTCAAATCCCAGTATCTGGGTCTTCTGTAACAAAGTCTCTTTGCCATTCAAAGTCTCTTACTTCAGAGGGCCTGATATGACAAACACACATTCAAACGTTCCTTTCTCCTCTGGATTCTCACGTACAACTTCTTGGGTGATTTTCAATTCACCCCCTGGTCCCCTTTAATTGGGTTCAGACCCACTTTAATACAAAACCTTCTTCAGTGATTCACTGTTCACCCCGGATCCCCCTCTGCCAGGCTTAGACCCACTTTAACACAAAATCTTTAAATGGTCTCCCTCTGCAGGGCTCGGACCAGATTTGTGTATTTTTCCTAACTTTCTCTATTTAATCAAAATCCAAGACTTCCGACTGCACAGGATTTTGCTTGGCCTGTCGTAGGAACACTTCGATTCACATTTATTAGTTCACTTTCAAATGATCTCCCTCTGCTGGGCTCGGATCAAATGTATCTATTTTTCTTACTCCTCAGCTGTATACATTACAGAGACCTTTGATTGAGCACCCACTCAGTGCCGGACCACTCTGTCAAAGGTATTTTAGCTTGATTTAAAGTTCAATCACTCATCAGCAGTTTAACATCACTCATGTCTCTTATCACGTGCGTTTTAACAAATGTTCCTTCCAGCGCTCGCCATACAATGTTGCTGCTTGCAACTTTGGTTTCAACACCGACCAGTCTTGTATCAGTCTTGTATCTGGCTGTGTTATTTTCACTGAAGTTTTGTTCCTGGAGCCAAAGACAGTACCACAGTGGCTGGTGATTCTCCCTGCCTTAATTATGGACACAGGAGTGCCCGGGTATCTCTGATACACAATGCAGGATTCTTCAGCCTGTTTTCTTGGTCTTATGCTTTCATATCTCGAAAAGAAAATGGTTCCTTGTCGAAAAGGTCAAGGGTACTTCCCTCCTTGTGATCCCCTTCTGTTTCTCCATCTTTCTTCTCTTAAACTGTCAACTTGGAACTGCTGTTTCCTCGTGTGTTTTGCCCCGCTCAGAGTGTGCTCTCGTGCTCTGCCTTTTATCCATGTGGGGAAGTGTAATAAAAACCAGGTGTGAGTGATTGTCAATAATTGCCTGACCTTGCATGACCATAGTTTTGTGACATGTCGGGTAAACGGCTCGGGTGTTAATCTGTTTTCCCTTAGAGCGGGCTGTCAGTGAGAAAGTGTTTGTGTTGTAAAAGGGGGTGGGGGAGTTCCTAAATATCCTACTTGTTAGGTTTGGGTAATGGTGTTATAGGGAAGGCGATACCACATCTCACCAGCTGGTGTCCAGGGAGAGGGAGTTGAAGACCCCTCACCCAAGAGATACTCCCGCACTGGTCCACCCCCAGGAATTGGATCCAAAAGCGATAGCCGCTTCCTGACCACCTGGATGACAGATCCCCGGGCACTAGTGGGTGTAATACCTTCTGGTTTCTCACAGGATAAGTGTCAAGTGGGATCATGTACTCAAACATATTGTTGCATTTTTTACCCAAAACCATTCAAAACAGGAACAACATTCACTAATAACGTTTTTGAATTTGGGCTTAATTATTCATCGCTACATGTATTTTGGGGAGTCCAGCTCATTGTCCTAGTGAATGTGTCGTGTGTAATTGTCTTCTGTAAGTGATCAAGCCTGGTTAAACCCTACCTTTTATGGTACTTGTATTGTGCTATGCTTAATCTGCCATTGTGGAGTAAAGCCCATTGGTGTCATTAAACTACATAGTTTTGGCTCATAGGTGGTGCTTGAGCCCCATTGCAAGTTTTGGTGTCTGGATGATGCTTTAGCAATAAACCAAGGTGGAAAAGATATTGTTTATGTGTTTGTTTATTGAGTTTATATAGCGCTTTACGCCAAAGCGCTTTACAGAATAACAACGAGGTGCAATAATGAAAGAAGCATAATTTACAAACATGAAACAAACCAGTGGTACAGTATATAGAACAATTTACCGAGGGGGAGGAGGGAGGGGAAGGGAGGCCCCCTGGTGACCTTCTACGCCCTTTGCTGGTTATCGGGAGGAGGGGGGAAAGGGGAAGGGAAGGGGGGCAGGAGTTTGAGGGGGAGAGAGGTAGGGAAGGAGAGTCAGGGGAGGAGTGGAGAAGAAGAGCTTTCAGGGAGGAGCAGAAAGATGGGTAGGTGGGGGTGGAACGGATAAAGAGAGGTAGGGAGTTCCAGTGAAGGGGGGGCCAAGAGTTGGAAGGAGCGGAAGCGTGAGGAGGTACAAGGGGCTAGGGGTACAGTGAGAAGGTAGAGATCAGCTGAGCGGAGAGAGCGGGAAGGAGAGTAAAATGAGAGGATGGAGGAAAGATAGGAGGGCGAGTTCACAGAGAGATTTGTAGACAAGGCAGAGGAATTGAAATTTCAATTGTGAGAGGAAGGGGAGCCAGCCGAGTTGAGAGAGAAAGGTAGAAATAGAGTCTTGAGGGCCAAGAAGACCTAAAATACGGATAGAGGAGTGGTAGATGGATTTTAGGGGGACCAGGTGAGAGACAGGAAGTCCAAAGAGAAGAGATGAGCAGTAGAAGAGACAGGAGAAAGTAAGGGAGGAGATTAGGAGTTTAGAAGCGTGAAAGGTGAGGGAGGAGTGGATCTTTTGGATGCTAAAGAGGTGGTGCCGACAGGCATGAGAGGTTAGAGAGATGTGGTTGGAGAAGGGGAGAGAGAGGAGTCAATATGGAGGCCAAGATTGCGGATATGGGTCGAGATAGGGAGATTGGAAGGGGTAAAGTGGATGAAAGGAGGAGGGGAAGGTGAAAGAGTGTTAGGAGAGAAGAAATGCACTTCAGTGTTGTCAGTATTGAGGGAAAGAAAATGGAATGACATTCAGTTTTTTATGGCCGTAAGGCAGGAAGAGAGAGTGTGGTGGAGGTCGGAGGTGAAGGGAGAGAAAGAGTTGGGTATCATCCACGTAGAAGTGGTGGGAGATGCCAAAAGAAGAGATGACGGGGGTGAAAAGGGAGGAATAGGGATGAGACATGCAAGTAGCAGTTCACTCCTAGAAGCATCTGGGCCAAGGTTGCAGTTGTGCGTGAGGAAAGAGATTGGCGCCATTGGAGTGCAGAAACACTGCCTTTCCTGTCCATGGAAGCATTGTTTCTGCAATGCAGGCATTCACCCCATTCGCTGGTAGGATTCTGGCACGATTGTTCTATTTCCCGTAAACAAAGTCAAAATCAGTGGCTTTGTCATTGCTTGTTTTGTGCGCTTCCTAGTTTCTCTTCAAACAACCTTAGTCATATCTTGCTTCTGTAAAATGTTCATCTTCACTTAACAGCATCATAAAACCTTTCCCTAAATGGAAGGGTCTTGTTGCACGGCTCTAAATGCTAATGAATGGGTTTAGCGCAAACTCTAAAAGTCAGTCATGCTTACAGATAGCAGTGAGACATCAAAGACTACACTCCCACCAATCTCTGAAATGGTTGTGCTAAAGTAATAGCATTACATGTCTGACATTCAGATTACTTAATGCTCCTTCTCTTTCATTGTAGTTTGAGAATGAGATCATCACCAAGCTGGATCACGAAGTGGAAGGAGGCAGGGGAGATGAGCAGTACAAAGTGCTTTTTGATAAAATGTAAGTGCTGGCTGTAAGGCATCCTCCTTGCCAAAGGTAAAGCTGTGCCGTTATTGAATGGATAGTTCACGCTGAGACATATGAGCAGGAAATGTATTTTAAAACAAACCCAATTGTTCATTGGCATAAATATTCCCCTTTGTTATGATCTTACTGTTTCTATAATTCTCCACAGTTTTAAACCAGTTTGTTTAAGCAATTTACCTGTGGCACATTTCTAATTCTAATTATGCACAAGGCATGTCCGGTTATGCATCACACATACATTCTTATAATATCATTGCCATGAACATAAATGTTTGTTTTACTAGAAATATGTATATGCATGCATATGTCTATATATAAATATAAACGTTTATATATAGATAGATATGTTGGTGATGGTGATTGTGTAGTTCTGGTTAAGTGTGATTTAATCCTAAATAGGAAGTTTTTGGATGCTTAAAGCATTGCTCCGGTTTGATCAATCCACTCAGAACTTATGAAGAAAATGCATCGACTTCCAATGTTTTGTGGCATTGAGTCGGCGGAGGGGAGGTTATAGATGTATCCGAAAATCAGCAAATTACCTTTCAGACAACCAAATGTCACAGATGGTAGAAAAATTACTCCAAGGCTCAGAGACGGTTGAAGGGTTTTTATTGAATTTTTAATGGGCTCTATGTCTGTTCCTCTCTTTCTCGTTTTAAAGCACCACCTCCCTAACCCAGCAATCAATATCTCTGTTTAGTAGATAGCGATTGTTTCATCTTCAGTATGTTAACAGGCTAAGTGTCACTCTAAATGCATGTGGACTTATCTAACTAGACCCCTCAGTGAGTTGCTAGAAGTCCCTTCTCTTTCAAGTGGTTACTGTTCTAAGGGCTATGGCAGTTTGCCTTGCAGACACCCTGCTTGATTCAGTCTTCTCTGATGCTCACTTTCTCCTCACCCTCTCTTTACATCTCTCT
Source organism: Ambystoma mexicanum (assembly GCF_040938575.1). Taxonomy (NCBI): domain Eukaryota; kingdom Metazoa; phylum Chordata; class Amphibia; order Caudata; family Ambystomatidae; genus Ambystoma; species Ambystoma mexicanum. Next base: position 1,366,869,371 of record NC_090929.1, on the reverse strand, counting down.
TCTACACTCCTTCTCAAAGACCACCCCTCTGCTCTCTTCCCTCTTCTCTTCTATCCCTCTGATGTCTCTTGTACCTTCTAGGCCTTGCCTTCTCCCTGAAATGTTTGTACTCCACACTACTACTCCCTCCTCCACACTACTTCTTCCTCCTCCACACTACTACTGCTACAATTCTGGCCATCTCCTGCACAGTCACACTATTTTCACTCAGTTGCATCCACTTTACAATCACTCCTTACATTATCTCACCCATCAAGCTACCACACACAATGACAACATGGTGCCACTTGCACTCACTAACCAATACCTCACCACCTTCAGAAATCGCCTCCACACTTGGCTGTTCATTCCTGTCTCCAGCTGGCTACTTGGTCTGCCACCTCGACCTCCTTTGACCTCACCTGAACAACCCACCACGTCCTTCATTTTATGTTCCCGTTCTCTTGCCATTGTTTTTTTCCCCAGTCCAATCTATCCCTGTCTTTCACACCCTGGGTGCGACAAGATCAGTGAAACTGTTAAATGTCAACCCTGCCCTGACACTTTTCTCTGCAAAGGCCCGTTGCAGCACCATGATGGTGGCCCGTAGCATTCAATATCAGTGTTCAGATTTGGGAGCTTGCTTCTGGCTGCCCTCTCTGGTAAGCATATTCTCATTTAGTTTTAAGACCCCATTGTGAAGTTCCTGGTGTTAAATGGAAGGCACTGCCAGCTGCATTGCATTTCTGCCGGTGCTGGAGAGTGTTTTGTGACTTCTCCCAATGCTACAGTATGGGTGTTCTGCTGGCCTTCTCTCTTGCCACTGGTTTCCCTCTTGCAGTGGCTGGACACAGATATTGCTACATACTGGAGGGATGTTGTGATGAATCCTGCGGAGTACTCCCAGAATCCCTGCCTAAAGTCTCCTGCTAGGTGGCCAGGGAAATGCAGATGCATCCTAATCCTAACCCTGAGGGTGGTGTTAGCTGGTTCGATAACCTGAAAGGAGAAGGCCCCCAAGGGAATAGGAGGCCTCCACAAGGAGAGACATAGTATTCATCCTCTTTGCAGGGTTAAAATTCCATAGTCCCAGAATACTTGATGGTGTCCTGTCAAAGTCAGACTCCCCCTTCTAAAAACTCCTAAAAGTTACTCCGAAAGGTTAATGAAAACCCATGTGGTCAATCTAGGAATGAAATATATCAAGATCCGAACCTTAATACCATTACTTCTGATATATGTGATTCCCCCTTTTCTGTGAACTTTGAAATGAAGAATCAATCAACAGTTACTTTAAGGCCCTTTTCTAAAAATACCTTTCATAAACAAAGGGGGTTTGATAAGGTTGAAACTAGGACATTTAAAACAAGAACATACATTAGAGACTTCAAGTCCCATAAAACCCTAGGTACTGGGACGAGGAAGAGGGGCATGGAAGCACAGAACTGCAGTGTGCAGTCTAGTGTTTATAATGGCCCACACCTGAGCAGGACTTTTGATTATTCAAGGACCCTTCATGTGCAGACAATCAGAAATCATGGTGGAAAAATGGTGGCAAAAGTAGCTGGAGAAGGAGTGAGCAGCCGCGCATGCAAGCAGAGCTGAGAAATGAAGACTCCTGGATCGCCACTGACAATATAGCAGGAAATGGTACCGAGAAAGTCGTAGGGTTAAGAAGCTCAAACTGCAGAGTTTGCGCAGCGGGACGTGTTAAGGTGACAGGCTGGCCGGTAAAAGAAAGACGTTTCCTGTTCCCTGCTGTGCTCTCTGCGGTAGCTTGCGAGTATCATAGAAAGCCATGAGCAAAGTAGGCTCCTTTAGGGAGAGGCATGGGACACGGAAACTTAACCAGAGCTGTCAAGGGAAGACCGTTGAGTTGGCCTACGAGAGGTGACCCCCAGGGCGCTCTGTGAGGCACTGCATGCTGTATGTAATTATTTTGAATGCCAAACTAATTTAAAAAAAAGCATATTTGCTACTACCCATATGTAAAGAGGAACCAAGAGGAAGAGATTTATAACTATCATTGGCAGTGCCAAGTGGGGGCAAGACTAAAAGTAAACTGTATCCTACATTGCCAAATCCAAGAAAAGACAATACGGAAACCTAACTGTAACCCATATTACCAAAGCCAAGAGACGTGTGCTCTAGCACCTTGAAGCGTCTTTTGTGCTACATGGAATTACAAATAATGATCTCAGACCAAGTAATCGGACAGACTCAAGCAGTAAGGCAAAGTACTACTTTATTCTCATTTAATAAAGCAGGGAGAACTGACAGACACCGGAGTGATGCATGCACACTAACACAGTAGCTTGAGTACATAGAGGTCTTATACCCCAATATGCGTCACCTATAACGTCATAGTGTGTGGCAAATTATAAAACCTATTGAGGGAAGGGATTAGTTAAGGGAACATATCTACATATAGAACATATATGAATTACTACATCATTGGCTACCCCTTATCTGTAGGGAACGCCTCGAACTACCTCTAAATACATATAGTACTGATTATAGCAGACAAAATGGCAGTGGATTGGTCTATGCAACATTGTATGTTAGGTTGCCCCTTAGGCCCGCTGATTGGTTGGCATGCTATCCCAACCTTGGACTTTCGGCTCATTAGCAGCATGTACGTGAAACAAAACGTAGGTGTTTGAATCCTGTCAGACTACTCCATGTTTTCCCATTTAGTCCACCATCTCTCATCTCTCATTGGTCGGCCATAAACTGTCTGTAGTTGACCCTGCAGCCTCCTCACTGTTCTGGAACATTCCAGGGAGTGTGAGCACACCACTATCTTCGTCTGCGACTCTAATGAATAGCCCTTGTTTTTCGACTTCTGTCACATGTGAAGAGACAACGAATTTGTCAATTTCAGCCTCTTATTTACTGCCATTTGATTCAATTAAATGGGATATTGTTACTCCTCTTGGCCTCTAGAGACTTGCTCACTCTACCATATATAGACTTCATACTCTTTTAACTGTCCAATACTTTGTCCGTTGCAGATGTTTTCGTCTTCTTTAATCTAAGAGACATGTGCCCTCAATTCATATCTTATCCTGGTTAACTCCGCTTGGGTCTTCCAATTATTTCTTAAAATAGAATCCTTGATCCTTGGTCAAAATAGCCTTCCTGTAGTTCTGCACACAGAGCTTTCCAGCCTCTCCTGTGTCTGCAACCTAGGTCTGTCTCTGAGGTAGCTTGGCTGAATTCAACATGAGCCAGCATCCATTTCCTATCATGGCCGTCCATGCCACGTTATATATTGCTCTATAGCAATTCTCTATATGTTTCCTTTATACCTTATGTTACAGCGCATTGACAGTTAACGTTTCATCTTCTTTGTATTCACAATTATTTTAACTTTAGGTACATGTTTCTCTTGCTGCTCCAGTTCACATTGTTACTTATTAAGTATTTTCATATCGTTTCAGCATAGGTTAATTTATCCTCTACATAACATCACACTGCCCTCATCCGATTTCTCTTTAACGTTCCTTAATGTCCATCCGTTCGTGCTGATATCATTCCATGCGGTATCCTTCAAAAATTTCAGTGCAAGGGTACATTTGGTATGGCTGTCTGAGTGCATAATCTCTTATACAATCGATGCGATATCGGAACGACACATGGTGTCCCACTTATAGCCCTTCTCCTGCTGTTCCAGTATGACGGCGGTGAGGGGGCGGGAGCCAGGGTAAATGCATCCACCTGCTCCTCTACATTCACCCCTTTTGTCAAGTTTTTGACCATATTCTCTTCCTCCATTGTCTTCATCGTCTCTTCATCATTTGCCTTCATCTTCTCTTCATACTCTTTTCCATTCTCTTCTATCATTTCATCATACATTAATTTCTTGGGAATCCATATCTTTATCACCCCCCCCTCAGGGGACCTGAATTCTTCATATATTCATCCGCACTACAGGTCATGTTACAACACTCTCGAGATGGTAGACAGAATATCCAACATCCTACATATTTGCTATGATCCTTGGGGTAGTAGAACTTGGTTCCCGGAGGTGCAAGGGAACTTTTATTTTATTCTCATGGGTACTTCCCTAATTTTGCAACTGCTCACCAGTTCCTGTGTCTATATCAAGCATGATCGTCATCCCGATAGCTTTTTTGTCTGACTTCTGGCATTGTTCTAAGATGACCCTTATGAGACGGAATCCTAGAAACAGCAACACTAGTATTGCTTCAAGTATTTTAAAAGCATTTGCCAGCCAGTTTGGAATCCACGACAATAAAGGTGAAAAACGATCCTCTCCTGCTGTCTCATCGGCTTAAATCTCCATTTTCATATGCAGGGGCGTCAGCATAGTTATTGCCTCTGTCCGGGTTCTATTTCCACCATCATGAGATGGTGTTAATGTACAGCAAGAAAGCCCGATCTTGAGGACTATCTGTTCTAGAGGGTCATCAGCCTGATGGCTCTCAATTCTTCTCTAATAGCATTACATCCTTTTATTGTCACATTGATCGTTTGCAGTAGCTCCCATCTTGTAATCTGCAGCCAATTGACTTTTACTGCAGCTTGAAGTCCTGGCAATAATATAGCTGTCGTTATCATTGCTGTCTTGCTGAACAGTTTATGTTCATCTGGAATATTTTCATAGGCCTCCATTGATTTTGCTGAAAAAGAATTCTCTCTTCAGTCGACGGAGTTCTTGCAATCTCTTTTTCCTCTGGTGTTCATCCATTTTTGGTAATTCATCAATATGGAGGTCACTTTGGGGAATCACCAGTGCTGGTACATGTAGCATTACTACAGAATATATACCTCCACAATTCTTAGGCAACCGCTTGTAAGCTCTGGATCCACAGGCTCAATATCGATCCATTAATTCTGCAGTTCCTTCATTCATTCCTGGGACTTATCTGTCCATATCCTTTGTTTTTTCCAACCGGCATCAGGCCACCATTCTTGAAGCATGTTACATTTTTTAGTGGTATTCTAGTTCTGCTTAGTTGTCTACCCATCTGAGTAACTTTGAGTACTTAGCCCATGATTACAGGCATTTGTCACTTACTATCTGCTCTATGCTTGATGATTCTTTCTTCAATAGCTGTACAGGGCAAGCCAATAGTCCTTCTTCCCATTCGGTACTAGTGAAAACACATCCATATATCAATAGCTGAGGTCTGTCACTGAATCTTGGCTCTCTTGGTTTTTCAGTTATGGCTGAGCAATTCAGCTTCTTCATCTCAACAACCTTTATTCATTCTACAATCTGGGATGGATACATAAGTTTCTTGCTTGTCCATCCTTGTCCATTTCCATTCTTCTCATTTTCATATAGGTGTCTTCATATGGGAATGCTAATTGTGACCATCCTTGTAACTTAGCCTATTTTCCTTCAAATTGTACTCTGGTTGTGCATGCTGCTAGATGACTGAGGCCTTTTGCATCATGTGTAGACATTTCTCTTGCAATGTATGTTCTTGCCGAAATTCATGGCATACAGTATTAAGGAACAAACATACAGCTTTGGTTTGATGTCTTTCTCCCACCTCTTTCAAATGCTGATACCATAAGTTAAAATGAATTGAATTCTATAGATACATATTTATATTTTCATGATTCTCCTCAATATCCCTTTTAAATCGAAAAAGACCCATAGTTATTTTGTAAAGCGGGCTCTCTGTCCCTCTAGTAGGGAAAATAGATGTTCCATTGACACCTCCATATCAGTATTACTTTTTATAGCATGTTGAAATGCCATAATAGTAAGGAGAGGAACCCAAATAATAAGACCAAATAATGTAACCATCAATATTCCATGAACACCTATCGACTTTCTGGATGATAGTGGATCTGTGAAATTCTGAAGCCTCTCCATTTTCTTTCTTTTTTTTAATATGCACATTTGTTATCTCCTTTTGAATCACTTTTATATCACAAACTGTAATAGAATTGTGATTATCACTCTCAAAATAATAAAAGTATTCTAGGGATCTCTGAAAAACATATTTAATCCTCTTCATATCAAGGCTGGATAGGACTGTAAAATGTAGCAAACAAATTGCATACAAGAATGTGTGTATTGTCATTATGATGGGTAGCTTACACAAAGAATGATACTCTTTTTTTGTTTTCTCTTCAACGTCTGGATTCTTCTCCCATTGTCTCTTTTATCCAATCTAAAAAAAGTTCCAGGATAACTGCAAGTCTATTTAGTCGTTATCGAATTTTGGAAGATGTTAATCCCTAATCTAAAGGACTATTGGTTGTCCTTCTCTTTATCCTTGCTTGTGGCCATTAAACAAGGCTGCATGCACAGAACTATTTCTCGTGCTTCACTGTGGGCAGCTGCAGGAGGAGTCAGTGTTTCGCCTTTATAGGGTTTGATGTTGTGTAGATGCAGCCACGGTCTCCATCCCCTTAATTTCACAGCTGCAGGGCTATCTTCTTCTGCTTCATGTGGCCCCTCAAAGCGGGGAGTACTCTAGGTGCATATGAATTTGGTCACCTGCATACAAACTTGGCGGCTTTAGCAATTCCTCTGTTTCAAGAGGTTGATTATCTTTGTCACCCCTCCCTTCAGTTCTTGATCTGTTGAGACATGAAAGAAATGCTTGTAGTCATTATTAGGTAATCATGCATCTCATCACCTAATGGCTTCGCTACCCCGTGGGCATCAGTTCTTACTTTGTTGGAGGAGCAAGTGGGGTTATCATACAGCATCCAGTCACCAACTCATGAGGAGTTAGATGGTGATTTGAGCAAGACTGATTTTTAAGGCATATAGGGCAAGGGGCAGGCAATGTAGCTATCCCTTCTTTAAGGTTATTTTGAGCTTTGCTATTCTTTCCTTTAATAATCCATTTAATATAATCCATATAATCTTTCACAGATGCTTTACTCCTATGGATAAGCGGAAGAAAACTGCTTGATACCTAACAGGAGAACTATCTGTTCAAACAGCTCATTTACAAAAGGCCAGACTGCAAAACCTCGACCCCCCCGCCCCACTTGTGGAACACCTCACGTACAAGGAACTTGGCAGCACACGAGGCATCAGGGTGCGTGCATGCACCTTCCTTCATCTATCTAGAAAAAGGGCAAACCACAACAAGCATATATCTGTAGCAGTTGCATGTCTGTAACATATCCACATAATCTGTATGTAGATGCTGAAATGGGCCATTGGGCCTTCGTATTGCTCCTCTTACTCTTCACAAAGTGTGCCCTGCGGTACATTTCTGACACACCATCACATTTACAATGAACAGTGCCACATGCTCCAATAGATTGGGCAAGAACCATTATTCTACAATTGTAGCAGCAATACTTTCTCGAGTTGTAGTGAAGCTGCTCCAGTGCTACTCTCAATAATGCAAGAGACATAACTGGCTTTCCAGTGCTATCATGTCTCCAAAATGCCTCAGTGGGGGATAAAGACTCCCACCCTGTTCTTCTTGTGGGGCTCCACCTTGTATTTCAATTAATTGGACAATGGACAGCATGTTGAAGCCCACCTTTACCAACATGCATCATCATGTCATTTGTTAAACATCTTCTACTTTAACATTAGATACAGGTGGCTAATAGGCTGCTATTTTAGCCTCTAAATCTGCTGCTTCATTTACGCAGGAAATTAAATCTGTTCTTTGGAATGCGCTGCACATTTTACGAGTGCTAGGGTTGAAGAGAGACTTAATGCTTCTATAAAACTATCCAATAGGAATGCATGTTGCACTGGAGTGCCGTATGCGCAGAGGAAGCCTCACCTTTTCAAGCGTGACAAACCTGCGTGTACAGTTGAAGTCACTTAGACGGAGTCATAGTACACTGTCACTTCCTCATCCTCAAATCTTTGAAGTGCTTCAATGAGAGCCACTAGTTCTGCAGCCGGTGCTGAATAATTCAAAGACAGTCTCATACTTGTCACTACCTCAAATTCACTTTCTCGATTCAGCTTTATTACTGCTGATCCCAGTATGCCTTTCCTGATTTGTCTGGTCAGTTCTCAAAGAATCATCAATAAAAACAACTGCCCCCACCTCCCGAGGGCATTTTCTCTAGCCTGGGGAATATTATTGTAACATTCAATAAACGTGGTACAATCATGTACATAATCATCCTCTCCTACTAGTTCTGCTATAAACGTTGCTTCTGGATTTACTGTCTTACATCTATCAATTTTGATCGCAGGGTTGGAAATAAACACCTCACACCCAGATGCTCTTTGTATGGTCAATGTACTTTTGGGTTTCTCTAAAATAGTGAATAATGCATGCGCTACATTATTGGGCATTCCATTATTATGCTTGAAGCCTTTTCAATCCCGAATGCAACAGCAGCTAAAGATTGCTCACAGAGCTAGTGTCCCTTCATAACTGGATTTAAAAATCCCACTATAATAGGCTAATGGTTTGTGTCCATGTCCTCATTTCTTCTGTGTAAGGACTATGGTCATAACTTCTCCTTTTGAAACGGAAAACAAATAAAATTCTTCATTATAATTTGGGATCTCCGACACATGGGAAGTACTGATTGCCTTTTTTAATTCTTCAAATCCTTCAGTCATCTCATCTGTCCATGTTATTGGGCTTTTGTCAACCTCTGCTTCTTTAAGTCCTTTTAAAAGTGATTGAATAGATGTACTATATTCAAAAACCCAGCCCCTGCAATAGTTACATAAGCCTAGAAACTGTTGCATTTCCCTCACTGTTTTATGTGCTACAGTTTTCATGATTGCATCTGCTCTTTCAGGTGTCACTTTTCTCCCTTCGTGAGAGATCAACTGTCCTATGTATAGGACCTCTTCCTTACAGTATTGTAAGTTCTCTTTATCTACCTTGTATCCTTTCTCTGAGAGTTTAGTAATGAGTTTAACTAAGTCTTCTCTACATCTTTCTTCTGTCTTACTGCACACCAAAATGTCACCCACGTACTGGATTATTACACTTTTGAGTTGGACATTCCCAAGTTCCATCTGGAGGACTCTGTTAAAGATTGAAGGGGACTCGCAGTACCCTTGTGGCAAACAAGTACGTTTCAGATGGGTATTTCTAGGAAAAGCAAGTCAAATCTTGTAAGTCATAAAGGTGAATCGAAAATAATGCATTTTTTAAAATCTATAACTGAAATATTTAGCCTTAGATGTTACACAGTATTGTCGCAGGATTTGGAACAAAAGAAAATTCAGCTTCGACTATATTGTTTAGGGGTGAAAGTCCTGTATAACTCTCTGTGACTGCGCCTTTGATTTCCTTATGGGTACACGGCCATGTTACATGATGTATTTGATGGCACTAATATGCCTTGCTTCATTAAAGTGGAAATGGTCTCAAATATACCTTCATCTGCCTCTCTGGTCATGGGATATTCCTTTGCTCATGGTAAAAGGGCTCCTGGTTTTAGTTTAATTTTAACTGCACCTATCCGTTTTAATAGATCCACATCATATGGGTTTGTGGACCATAACATTTTTGACACTTTCTCGAAGTCTTCCTGGAAGAATGACAGTCTTCTTTTGACCAATGCCATTCTCTGTGGTATTTCTATATTTGTATGTTTAATGGATCTTTGTATCCGAATAAACTTTTTGACTGACTGACTAGTATTTTTATATTCTCTACTTAAATACAATAAGTGAGATTTCTAAAAAACACTAGTTCATCGTCAGAAGAATCATCTCTAAACAGTTCTTCATCTGTGAAATCTGTCAGTCTATATCCTTCACTGAATGCTATCGTTGTTCTCCATCCACTTCCTTCATCATCTGTCCCATGAACCATCACCCTTTCTTCTTTGACCACTTCTGCTTCTAGCTCTAAGGAGACAATCTGCCCTTCTTCATCATCCATGGGAATCTCTGGTCCAAACAAGAATTCCTCAGATATTCTCAATATTTTATCTACCATTCTGGGTAACCATGATAATAAGATAGCCACTCTCTACAAAAATCCCTCTGAGTCTAAAGGTACTCCTCGTAAGGCCTTCTGGCCTGTAAAGTCTAATATAAACTCTCCTACACTCATATAGTGTATTCCTAGAGTAGAACACACTATTCCTTTGTCAGTAAAAGATATCGTCATGTTAGCTTTGTCATCCGGTCACAGCCTAATATGTTTAATGGCGTCTGCCTAGAGTATAATAATGGCATTGACATGGTGTGTTCTCCTATATAGATTGGCAATTCATCAGTGAAAGGAACTAAACTCCCAAGAGAATCCCTGAGCATTCATGGCAGTACCTGACATTGAGTATTTTCCCTCACGGACACAGGAACTTGTGGCTCCAGTGTCTATGAGAAATGAAAATGTCTTGCCTCTCATCGTTACCCTGACCCTTTGCTCCTCTTGGGGGGGTGTCTGTTGTCACTGATGGTACTGAGCACATCAGGTCGATTTGTGGGCTGTCCTATTGTGGGTATAAATTCATCCCTATACCTGTGAAGATTTCCTCTTGTCACAGTCATACTCCCTAATTTGGGTGCAGGTACATTCTGTGCTCCTGGGGTCATATTCCATTGTGGTACCATAGCCTGCTGTGGCTGTGCTTGCTGTGGTTGTACCTGTTGCGCTTGCATGGGTACTTGCTGAGGTTCTTGGGGTTGCAGCACATATGTCTGAGCCTGGGTGTGACCTTGGGCGTAATATTCACGTGGTTCTGTATTATATTGTGGAGCATAACCCCCCCCCCCTCTTGGAGCTTGCCAATTCTGTTGCATGCCTCCTCTGCTTCTGCATGTCCTACCTGTGTGTCCTTTGCTTCCACAATTCCAGCATTGTTGTGGCTTTCCGCCAGAAGATTTATTTTGAAATCCACCTAGTCCTACTCCTCTAGGCCCATTCCCTCTTGGACAAAATTTGTACCCACTCAGATCTGTAGGATATCCCGTGTTAATTTGCTGCCCTGACTGCATCTCCTGTGTCACCCCTCCTTCATTACTCGTCAATACCGCTCTCTGTATGGCTATTTTTTACAACTTCTTCTGGACTAACTTCGCTTCCTCCTGCTTTCTATTCTCAGCTTTCTTTTTATTCTTCTCCTGCACTAATCGGCAGTGATACACGATTGTCAATTGTATTTCTCGCCAAGGCTTTGCTTCCATTCCCACCTGTTTCAATTGCTGTTGCACTGGCTCGGGCAGTCCCTGACACAAAATGTGATAAAATAATGCTACAGTTTCGTCCCACAGTTTACAAGCCTCCTGACGCCTTCTATCTTGAAAATAAGCAACAGGATATTCATCCTCCCCCCATTTTCCTAGTCATAATCGCACCCATATCTGTTCTATCAGGTTGTTGCACTCTGAGCACTTGCCATACGTCTGCTCTACAATTATTAAATGGTGCTCCATCATATGTGTCGTGTTTTACGCAGTGACACCCGTGTATCCTGCGTGTTTCCAAATGTAGTCAGCTCTCTCCCCTAGAATAGCTGCTAGCAAGCCTTTTACGTCACCTATAGCTAGTGTAATTCCTAATGTCATTCTCTCTAACTCATGAATCCATTTTCCCCCACCGTAAATCAAACTCAGCAATTGACATCTTACATTTTACTTATCCATCTGTGGCCACGGTATATATTGTGGTCGTCCTTCTCCTGTCCAATAATGGAAATTGTAAAATTCCCGGTCTATAATCATGCTTGCCTACACTCCTCGTCTTCCAGGCAGGGTTAGTCTCAACAATTTGTCTCCCTCCTGGTAGTAATCTTTACCTGCTTACATATGGCAGGGATATATCGCCTGTACTGCACGCAATGATGTTTGTGGTCACTCATTATATGGTGTCGGTTCTGGGGTTTTTTCTTTAGGGTCCTCTAGGTCTGACCATTTTACCCCTTTTTCGACACTCGATTCTCTTAAAAACCTGCATGCACCCTCTCTTTGTGCCTTCTAATTCTCCACCCTTTCTTCGTCTGACATAATTATACCCCAACTCGTGTGACTGTTGTCCTTCTCCGCATCATCGAGATCTAATCTGTTTAAAGACACTATTCCGTACTTGTCTATTATGATGTCATCTAACCTACCTTCAGTTCCCCCCAATAAGGATCCCTCTGCTTTGTTTTGGGTTTTATGCCCATCTTTATCCCGCATTTGCCTGTAAAAATTCCCAAGTCTTTGCTCTATATCGCCTGTGTCCTGCCCATCAGCCCATGCTGACCTCAGCATTCCTTGCAGCTCCCAAAGGGGCTGTTGTGACCTTCTCTCTTCCTCCAATTTTTCTTGTGCATCAATCGGCGCTATGCTCCTATAACATAAATATTCTATCTTGTCATCTTTTAAACCCCTACTCCTGTTCATTTCTTCTTCTCCTCTCCCTCAATTCATCTTCCTCTCACCTTCTTTGCAACCTACGTACTTTCATTCTTTGGGCTTCTATCTTGTTTCTTCTCTTCTTCAATGGATTGCTTTTCTCCCGCATATTCCTCATCTTGATTGATATCCATCATCCAGCTCTGCTGTTTGGAAACTTTTGACAGGGGGCGTAGTGGACTTCGAATCGTCCGTCGATCATCGATCCGTCTTGCTCGGTGCTCGATCGTTGGCTCCGGAAGGGACATCAGACATTGTGTATATATAACAAGTCACTATGTCCCATGCTTCAGTTCCTTTTTTACGCATGCTTGCATGCTGCATCGGGAACACGACAAATTGTTTATTTTTGGTAAAACCTGGACCACGATGTCCACTCAATGGGTCTCGGGCTTTAAATGGTGCACCGAATTCAAGGCCAAATTGTCGGTAACCGACCCCCACTATGTTTGTCTGTGGTGTTTGGGTTCAGCACACGACACAGAGGCCTGTGTGTCGTGCGCAAAAATGCAACTGAAGTTCATGCGTGAGAGAGCCAGTAAACTGGCCCTCTAAATCTCTGGCGCATTCTTTCATCTGGTCTTTCGAGGCAGAGGATCCCACCCCCAAGAAGGGTGAAGACAGACATTGGAAGAAAACAAAGGAACAGTCCCACTCTAGGAGCCATTCCTCTTCGTATTCCTCACAGAAGAATAAGCAACGCCACCACCATATTTGGGAGCTTGCCTTCAGAACGAGGTAAGCCCTTGAAGGGACCCACAACTCGCGAAGAGTGGGAAAGTTTTAAACAAGATATGCTTTCCATGTTTAAACAACAGGCGACTGTCTGCACGGTGTCCCCCCATCCCCCGGCCAGCAGGCTTTGGGAGCGAAAGTGGTGCTCGGCAACTCTGACCCCACGCTAGCCACAGAATCAATGCCAACGGCGAAGCCTTCAGGATCGGCAAAAAAGACAGGAAAAATACCCTTGGAAAGCCAACCAAAGGCTGCCTCCCATGGTGACCATCGTCTGTCGCAGCAGCCTGTGGCGGAAACTATGCCAACGGCAGCGCAGGCCATACTGCCGTCGTTACAGTCCACGAAACCGTCATCCAAAGCCATTGTATCAGGTGACAAAGCCTCGACGTCCACTACCGATGACAATTCCTTTCAGCCGCTATCGAGGTCAGGGTTCTTCGGTGTCCACCAGCCCGATGACCACGATGACGTCCCCCCAATTTACACAGGAGCCGGCAGTGTCGATTATTTCAACAATCAGGATGATCTAATGACACTTGCCCAAGGGCTGCAAGATGCAAGTGGTCTAGACATGTCCCCAGACCTTGATATGCAGCAAAACCAACCCTACACTCATGCTAATGTTAAGTTTAGGTCATTGGTAGAGAGGGTTGTAGACACCCTTTGGCTGAAGTTGTCCACCACACCCCTTCAGGGGTACGACATGAACGACATCCTTGATAAAGGTATGGCAGTTTACCATAACATGTCTGTCAATCAGGCAATAGCAAACGCCTTAGACTCCTTATGGCAACACCCTTACACGTCTCCCCCCCCCCATGAATACCAATTTCACTGCGAAGTACAGGCCGGCAAGGGGGGAATCCTTCTTTTCTCTCTACACACCTTTCCCCGGAAGGGCTTGTAGTGCAATCTGCCACAATCCCCACCAGACCCACAGCATCCAAGTCAAATCTTCCTCTGGATAGGGAGGGAAATAAGTTGGATGCTTTGGCCAAGAAAGTTTTCACTTCTGGCAGCATGGCACTCAGGGCCACAAACGTAGCTTGCAGGTTCGTAATTATTCCTATGGTTTGTGGAACACTGTGGAACGTGCAGCAGAACATTTCCCCGAGGGTGGTATGTGGAACAGATTTATACAGCTGGTGGAGGAAGGGAGGATGTAGCCAAACAGTAATTTCAGACGGGCCTGGATGTTGCTGACTGAATTGGCCACTCAATGGGTTTGGCAGTAGTTATGAGGAGAAAAAACTGAATGAGCTCGAAGGTCCTCTTTTTTCGGGGGCTGTGTGGATGAGGACCAAATGTTAATCATATGCACATAAATTCCACTCAACAGCTACCCTCCTTCACATCCAAATGGTGTGACAGACCACCCACAACATAGAAAAAGGGAGAACGGTCTTGGCAAATTAAGACATAAAAATACATATTTTAATCATTATTTTCTACAAAAACACCAAATATTTCTAAACAAAAATATAAACAACACACAAATTAATATGTACTAACAATGAATGAGTTTTCACAACTCGTAGATATTTTCACAAAGATATTTTTTGGTTCATCATTGAAATTGTAAAACCCCCATCCCCGGGGGGGGGGGGAGATCGAGATCAAAAATTACAAAAGGTGGAGCAAAAATGGATTTTCGAGCTGAACTCTGTTAAGGAGGGCCTGAACATTGCGATCGAATGGGGACTTTTTGTCCATTAACGGCACCTTTTGGGTGTTATAATAACAATGTAATATAAGAACAACCGTGATACAGTGATCATTAAACAAGAAATATGGTGAAATAGGTATTTTATTATAAAGATCTTATTTGTTAGTTGGAAGATTACAATGATCTCCTAGAAAGGACAGTAAAGTGGTATGCAGGCTTCATAGCAAAATACTGGAGACTCGGACAGGATGGGCAGACTTGTCCTGGGAAAGATGGGAGGTGGCAATGGGTGCCGCTATAACAAGTGAGGTGTGGCAATACTGATGTGGGCAAATTAAGAAAATCGCATTAGATAGCAGATTTTAATTGGTACACTTCAAATTTCTGCGTCAACACCCGTACAGTTCTCCACTGTTTCTTCCCTGATACCCCAGATGAATGCATTAGGTGTGCGACCACACCGGCAGACTTGGCGTGGATTTGTCTCCCAGTAGTACAATTCTGGAAAGAGATGTTTGACACATTAGGTGACATCATTGGGGAATTAGTGAAACCCACGCCTCTGGTAGACTTACTCGGATACATTAAAAATATCACAAGAGGTGTGCGAAGACTGTTCGGGCTGTTGTTACTATTGGCAAAGAGAAGAATTACAATGGTGTGGGGGAGGGCACAACGACCTATGAAGGAGCGGTGGAAAGAGGATATATTGCGCTGTAATTAAATGGAAACTAAATATGGAATGAGTGTTCACCCAAGTGCCAGTCCCAGAGAGATATGGAGACCGTATAAACAGTATTTGTTACGCAGATGGGGTTGAAAGAAACAATCTCGGATGGGAGGGTAACCTGGAGACTGGGACTATATTGATGGAGGGATGGGGAGGAGTGGGGAGAACTGACTGATGGACAATAGGATGGGGGATATTTAATGAAAGGCATAGTATTGTCATAGATTGGTTGGGGATGTGAAATGTATTGGGAATATTCAGAAAATGTAAAAGTGGCTGGGTAGGGTTGGGGAATCGCTGATACACCAACTGTGTGGTGTTTGCATTGTTGGGGGTAGTTATAGTCTGGGTATTGTAAGTTGTTGAAAACAATAAACAAAGTTTAAAAATGTTTTTTTTTTAAAGCCGAAGTTTATGGAAAACTACTTTTGCCAAGTCATGAACTTTGTTCAACCCTGAGATAATCCAGGTGTCCAGTGAAACAGAACTTGGATATTGAAAGGAGTGTTGGGTTATTCTTGAAGTGGAATTTGACTATTGTAAAGAACTTCTACCTTTTGGAACGTTTATACTGAAATCCTGCATTGAGCTTGGGGAAGAGGATCCAAACTGTTATTTTTGTTGAACTTGAACAGCCATCTATATTCCTGGATGATGGTATTGTATGGATGTTATTGTATGTACAAGTGTGAGAGAAAGATACATTTTTATGTTTGAGTGTTTTCCTTTAGTCTTAGTTTTGTAGGAAGGGAAATCCTCGTTAGGTTGTGGAAAGCGAGAGGTTTATCTACTTTAATAAACTGGCTACTTGTGGAAAACCTTTATCAAGTTGTCTGCCTTGCGTTTCTGAACCCTCACAGATATATTCATGTATTCATGTCCAGGCCTGTAATGATGGCTTGCTGACAGAGTGGTACCTTGGAAGGATGTTTTTCCTTGCTGCTGTTAATTTTGACTCGTCTCTTGCTTGTTGGCTCTACAGGAAACCGAGACTGCAAGCATCTTGTATAGGAGGTGTGGTGTTAGGCAAATAGTATTGCATAATAACATGCTGGCAACAGGGGAGGGGGCATAGCAACTGGGACCCTCTGAACTGCTGCTGTCATCCTAGGGGGAAGGGCTGGCTCTGTATTGATACCTGGTATACCTGCCACCCTGGTTGAAAGGGGTTCCTATTGTACACAAACATATATATTTTTTGTTAATTTGGGGGACAATCCATCCAGTGTGCTAAAGAAAAGCTTGGACGATGGGGGTGGGGTGGATGAGACTCAATTGAGATACTGATCTGTGCAGTGCCTGGAAAAAACAGGCCAGAAATTACATTTGTAACTTGGGTATATGCATACTACATACCATGTTAATATTTCTGCTGAGATTGTCTGGCAGCTGCCTTTGGTTGTAAGCCCCAGATTCTGATCCGCCAATCCAACAGTGTAAAAACAAGAGTTTATGCAGCCCACTGCTGCATGCCGTGAACCTCCCTAAGGGAGGGACCCGTATGTGCATCAGAAGGTTGGAATATGGGCCATTTGAGAACCAAAAGGCCCAAGTTGAATGAGAGCGTGGTGGAACCGAGAAGGCACGAAATGCACATTCTTCTCTGCCTTTTGTCCTTTAGTTTGTGAAAAAGGGCCTGAATGATCCACAAACCTTACTTAGTTTGAAAATCTAACAAGGTTGCACTTTACCAGTGGCAAGCAGAGATTTCAGATAGCATATCTGGGACACTGTAGCTGTGGTATGGCGGAAATCCATACCCTGGGCAGCGGCACTGCATAGCCATGACTTTGGTGCAGTGAATCATTAGGCATGCAGGCATATTCCCAGCCAAGAGGTTCCATGTGTTAAAATTGCAGCAGAAATGGCAGTTGACACAAAATATTGCGGCAAAAAGGCAGTGATATTGCTGCAATCAATTTAAAGAATGCGGGGGACACCGCCGCAACCCCCGCTCCCCTTAAATGGTATAATGTAGTACACCTTTACCGGGTCAAACCACAGCATTTCTGCCGCGATTTATTTTGTATATGTGACATTTGTGCCTCGATTTTTATCACTGCATACCAGCCAGCCAAGAGCAGAGGCCATGCCTGGGTACACTGCCTCAGTCCATATGGACACTAGAGATAGAGGCACCAATGTCCCTAGCACAGGACGCACACAGGGGCTCTCTGCCATCCATAATGAACAGCCACTGGCGTAACTGGCACTGCACCTAGGAGGCAGGTTTAAAAAAAAGAGAAGTGGGTACAGGGTATAGCACAGGCCATGCCCTGTGGGTATTGCAGGCATAGACACTGTAATAGGGGCAAGGTCAGGGCATTGGTCCCAGACATGCCAGCGGTGTATGTCTTTGGCATAGTTTTCACGTGATATGGTGGCAGCACCTGTTCCACAAACAATGTTGCCTAAACCAGCACAGCACTACGGATAGGGTCCCTAACCTGAGAGCAGTACTCTGAGGATGGCTGTAGGGTATGCCCTTCAAAAAGCTGGCGGCAGCAGTTTCCCACCAGTGGCAAGTAAACTCTGGAATGATCTTCCACTGCACAGTAGAGCCCAGGATTCCTTCTGGATATTCTGCAAGCAGCTCAAAACACACCTCTTCTTACACCGACTGCACAACTAACACTGGTTACTATTAATTCCCACGCCTATACCTCGACCACTCCGACTCCTGCCAAAATGACCTGCCTGTAATGCAACTCTGCTACAAATGTAAATTGTAATTATGTAAATATAAGTGTATGTTTGTTAACTTTAGCAAAAAAGTGTAATCTTTCAATGTAAGCAAGTGCACAGATGCCTTAGGGCTTGGCGCGCTATACAAGCAACAAAAATAAATAAAGCAGCTTAGCCGTTGGCACAATTCCCATGCGCCGCATCCAGATGCTCCATGCAGTGGAAATACAGGTACACGAGCAAAGTAGATTATTATAAAGCGTAAATATAAACACAAAATAACCTTAAATAAAGCACATAATAGGTTTCTCATAATAAAATGTTGTAAGCTATGTTAATTAAAAGCTAAAACAATCATTGGAAACACTTCAGATGAATGGCCAACATAGTTTTGATGCAAAAGCTAAAAAGCACCGAAAAAAATCTTCTGTGGGTAGCAACGCAACAGTAAGTTGGGACACTGCGGCCAGCACATCTCCAGAACCCGCACATAACACAATTACAGTAATGCTGCGTTATGATCTTAAAAGTGCAAGTGAAACACTTTATTCAATGAACTTGAGATCTTTTATTAAGTATGTTGCTGTATTATATTTGGCACCAATAAAAGTAGAACTAAAGCTGTTAGTTTGTGTCTATGCTCTGAGAGAGATTTTTGTTTTGTTGCTTGGTGCAATTAAATAAATGTGTAATAATTTTCAGCCTCTTGGAGCACTGCAGAAAGCACAAATACTTGGCGAAGACTGGGG
This sequence comes from Ambystoma mexicanum, assembly GCF_040938575.1. Classification (NCBI taxonomy): domain Eukaryota; kingdom Metazoa; phylum Chordata; class Amphibia; order Caudata; family Ambystomatidae; genus Ambystoma; species Ambystoma mexicanum. Next base: position 1,366,850,535 of record NC_090929.1, on the reverse strand, counting down.
AGAACTTTGTTGTGCTGGTGGTGCGGTTGATGGAGAGACTCCTGGATTACAGGACCATCATGCACGATGAGAACAAGGAGAACCGCATGAGCTGCACGGTTAATGTCCTGGTGAGTGCAGAGTACTAACATTCCACCATACTGTGAGAGGGTACCATTGCTGCTACTCTCTGTTGATTTGTCCAGCACCACTGGTTGTAGAGATGCTTATGGAATGGCAGAGTATCTGAAGGTGGCGTTAGGTGGCCATTGGTTTAACATGACGGAGGGCCAAGGCAGCCCCTGCCAAACATCAGGGTAAGGGGGTCACAATGTCTAGGGTTAAAAAGTCTGTGAAAAGAATGTGGCTGTGAAGTTGGCTGGAAAGGGGGGAGAAGGGTGGCCTGGTCAACATTGGCATTACAGGAGTCCCAGAGCTTAAATAGCTCCGCTGACGGTGGCAATATTCTTTGTACGGTGATCAATGATGTTGTTCAACGTAAAGTGCCTTAAAGATATTGTGTGATACATTGCCATAAAGAAACACCATTCCAAGTAGACTAACACCATCAATAAGAATATTTGTAACACTCAACAACACTTTAGTTGGATCAAATTCGTACGTAGAAATGGCATGCTTTCGAAACGAGTCATCCTAAAGCAGCATCACCACATCTCCGGAGAATCTTCCCTGATCTCTCCTACCCTAATAGAGTCTCAGCAATCCTGCTATCATCTTCTCCCGCTTAGACTACGCCAACTCCCACAATCCGGGCACTCCTGCCTATCAGCTCTGAAAACGCCAGCAAATTCAAAACTCTGCAGCTAGACTCCTTCTTGCCCTCTCACGCAGAGAACACATCACCCCAGCCCTTATAGTACTACACTGACTTCCTATCAGCCTACGGGCGACTTCTAAGGCCTTGTGCACCACACACCGTGCCACCACAAGACTGGCCCACAATTCCTGCAAAACAAGCTTACATACCACCAACCCATCAAAAACCTCAGGTCTGGCTCTGCACTCCTCCTTGTGATCCCCCTTTCACCTCCACCAGAATTGGCGATGCTCCTTCTCCGTCCAAGCTCCCATCCTCTGGACTCCCTTCTATAAAAATATCTGCCACAATGAGGACGACATCTCCTTTGGAAAGGCCCTCAAAACCTGGTTATTCCCTCCAGGAACCTGAAGATTTTCCCTTCAACATACTTACCTTTTGACGCCTAGGCCTTGCCACAGTCTAAGCCTTGTGACAAGGCCTGCTTACAGGCAGGGAAGGGATGGAGTCCATGCCAAACATTCCCTGGTGCTTGCGCAAGTGGGTACATACCACCTCCCCACCTACCCTGTGGGTTAGTTGGGTGAGGACAGTCCAAGAGACCAGAGAAGATGAAAGCAGTGTGGAAACTATTGGTGAGAGCAGGTCTGTGCAGTGTTTGTGTGAGAGAGAGAAGAGTGGGAGTGAGTAGGAGAGTAAGAGTAGGAGTAGTGGAGTAGAGCAGAGATAATGGCAGAGTTAGTAGTAGTAGTTGGGAGTGAAGAGAGAAGGTGGCAGGAGTAGTCGGGGAAGGACAGAATTGGTAGAGTGGTAGTCGATAGTAGAGGGGTGAGCAAGGCACCATATGCCTCAGGAGGACAGTGGTAGTAGAGAGGTGATGGTAGTAGCAGAGTAAGGAGAGTAGGAGAGGTAAAGCGGGAGGCACAACAGGAGGCAGAGGAGGGAGAAGGAGGAATGGAGGTATAGCACAGTTGCGAGTGTTAATAGGAATAGAAATGAAAAAGCAAGTAAGATCAAAAGGTGGAGGTGGAAAGGCAGAGTGAGTGATTGGAGGGACAGTAATGTGGTGGGAGAATAACAGTGTAAGAGATAAGTATAGAGAAGGGATGGGTACAAGAGGGTGTAAAAGGTGTGGCCGTGATGCTGGGAAAAAGAAGGCACCATTCACTATTCCCTGATCTCAATCCAATTATAGGAGAGGGAAAGTTAGAAGTTCAATAGGGAGTCAGGTAGCCATCATCTCAGGACAAATGCCTAAAGTGTAGAGAAGAAGAAAGACAGATAAGTGTTACTGATCAGAAGTTTACTAACAACCCGTTAGGCCTTGAAGAACCAGAAGTGAAAATAAAATCCATTCAGGCATTTAAGTTCTATAAACACCCTTGGACTTTTCGTTATGACTCAGTATGATTCTTTGGGACTGGATCCCCCCTGTCACAGCCCCCATTGCATATTCCACAGAGCAAGGTAAAGTACAATTCTCAGAGGAGACGGAATGCCTCTGATCATGCAGCCACACCAAAGGCATAGCTGCTACTGAGACTCAAGGTACGTAGTCAAGCCCCACTTCGGAGGACACCAGCCACAGACATGGCCTCCCACTGGCACTCATTCACCTCCATCCACCATAAAGCTACCAAAGTGAAATGCAGTGAGTGCAATGTTTTGCTCAGTCACAGACTACCTGGACAGTACTCCTACGGGACCACCTCCATGAACCGCCACACTAAATCCAACCACTGCAATGCTCTCAGAAAGGTTGTTCCTTTCTTAGCAATTAGTAGGCTGTCTTCCTGCACCTCATCTTCGTCAAATCCTGTAGCCACACAGCCTACTTCTGTGGGACACAAAATCCCACCAGCTACCTTGCAAGCGATAAAAGAGGCTGTTGATCCATATCTTTCGAAGACAACAGTACTCTTTATGTACCTCAACACACCCCTCTGCTGGGGAAACACTGCACCCTACCTAAGATGTAACAAACCTGCCTCTACATATTTGTGGCTGGTGCCTCTTCCCCCATTGCCCTCCACACCTTTCTGACCTCTCCTGCAAAAATTCAACAAATAAAAAAAACACCAAAAATAAGGTTACTTTAGGAAACCACCTTTCACAGTTAAAAAATAGAACCAAAAATATAATCTTATAGACACCATCTACTTTATATTTCTCAGTAAAGTAGTTGGACTCAATAAGATTCTCCATAATTTCCATTAGCATTGTGTTTTAAGCTAATGGGAATCATGAACAATTTTATACTAGAGAAAAATATAAAAGGACAAACAATTTTCTGTGCCAGATACTTTTCTCAAGCATACAATAAGGACCATAATCGTTGGACCGTTAACTTTCCTCAGTCTCCACAGCTCCCTTTCCAGGCCGTGGATCATTAAAGACCCAGATGGCACATGCACAATATCGCAGAGAGGCAGCCCTTCTACCCGTTTTAATTTTGCATGTGTAACGCTCCCTCAAGGCCTGCTTTCAAACAGTCACACATCCATCCACCAATCACTTCCAAATAATCATATTAAGCTTCTACACACCAACTGCCACTTGACAATCTTATAGAAATCTTTTGCATCTGCATTTCCCTAACTTATACAAAATAATTCTATACAGTGCTCCTAAAAATGCACATATGCATTGTGCAGTGAGAGAAGTGCATAAATAGAAGGGACAGTGCGGATGGACAAGTGCTCATGAGAACACAGGAGGGAAATGCCAAGGTGGGACGCTACTGGCTAACTATTGGCACAGAGGAGTACCAAGGGTGCGATGCATCTGAACCGTAACATCCCTTTAACAAAGTTTTTTTCTGTCAATTTGATCGGTTTTTATAAGTGAAAATGTTTCATGGTGTTACATCACTGTACATAAGCTATTAATAATTCCTCTTTTCATCTATATGGCAGAACTAGAAACCACCTTTTAAGAAGCACATTTTTTTCAACACATAGTTATGTCTGTCGTTATCAGCAGCGCATAGCGGGTATGCAAATCGTTCAATTGCCTACCATGCTCAACCATGACCCCAGCCCAATCAAACAAAACCACCCCTGCTATTCACTGCACCTACCCTGCATCCTAGCTCAGTGTCCACTATACCCTAATAATGAAACCAATGGCCAGTGCTCATGGCTTGCAGCCATGGCTAGCCTCCAAATCCATGGGGCATGGGCTTCGGCCATGCTGCATTGCCCAATAAGCAAACATTTGCATTTGCAGAGGGCCATGCCGACTACACAGACACCAAATGTACATTGCTAGTTTTTTTACTTACATTCTTACAATTTGGAAAAATAAAAAACAAGACATATTTCCAAAAACATGCTTTTCAGTTCCTTGATAATGCACGCTGCGCGGGTTTGTTGTAATCTAGTCCACCACTTCAGGATGTAACCGCAAGCAGAATATTTTTCCCATTCAAACCTATCGCTTTGGCCATGCAGCATGCCCCAATAAGCAAATTGCAGTACACGTTTCTCCTTGCTGACGGTCGGGCCCATTGGCCAGACACCAATGTTATGTCACTGAATTATGTACTTACAATTGCCCACTTTCAAGAAAATAAAACACAGGACATACTTGCAAAACCAAGCTTTGAAGTTCTTACTGACCCTCCTCGTGCATATTTGCTGCAATACCATCCAGCATTGCAACCTGTACCCACAAGCAGTTTTTCTTTTCCCTTTCAAACCTATCGCAATTTCGAAAAACTTTAACACATAGTCGGTCCCTGGTGGCCATGTCCACTTTAACCCCATTGCTGCTACCTCTTGGTCGTGTCAAGTAGCCAGATTGTCCGGGTCATGGCCAAATGACCTGGACAATATGGCCACAGCCCATGGCCACATGCTATGCCTCAGTCACCGAAGGTATATCACTATTTTTTGTACCTACGTTATGACACTTTTCTGAAAAATAAAAAGCAGACACATTTGAAAATACATGCTTTAAGATCCTTGCCAATACTCTTTGCACGGGTTTGCTGCAAATCCACCCATGTTTTATTTTTTGAAGTGTGTGAAACTGTATGTACATAAAATAGTAATTTAACTTAGCCCCCACTTGTCAAAATGCATTGAGACTTTGCACAAACATTCAAGGTTGGGTCTATAATCTTTCTGAAAACTTTCGTCAAACGGCAACAAAGTTATAAGCCATCAAAAATTTTGAGATCCCCTCTTATGTTGCACCCCTTGACAAATTCCCACCAAACTTTGCCCACACATCCATTTCTAGGTCTAACATCTCTTCGCAAACTTTTGGGCAGATTCGTCAAATGGCACCACATTTATAAGCCTGTAAAATATTTTGGGATCGCCCATCTAATTTTGTTCCCTCTTACAAAACAGCACTACACTTTGTGGAACCATTCAGAGTCGGGTTTAGAATGAAATTCCAGAATTTCATGCAGTTTCATTGAGAAGCACCAGAGTTATAAGCCATCCAAAAACTGCTTTTCACCAACGCTGTAATGCAGAAATAGCCAAAGCTGACCCCTAACATCTCAGATGATCACAACAATCACAGATCTGCCGCGGGGGCAGTGTTGAAAAAACATTATTTTTTTTTGTCCTTTTTAAGACAATATCCCATCCCATCCTTGTCACCCCTCACCTCCCCAGATATTGTTTTATTGGTTTGACAAGTGCAATGTTGTGTTTTTTAATATATTTTTGCTGCGATGTTCGCAGACACTGGCGGCTGTCAGCAAATCCAACATGAGGGGCGTTTGCAAAAATCTGACCCACCTCATGCTTTTCAGTATCCAATCAGTGGGCGTGTCCGATGTCCGCAGGTCCCTATCTGGCTGTCCGAGAGCCCACTCCACCTGAGCCATTGCAGCAATAACAGCATTTCTCACTGATGTGCCCCTGCTTGACATCTGCAAAGCTGTTGGTGTAGGCCCATGCACACCTTCACGAGGTTCTACTGCATCGACAGGGATTCCAGGGTGGAGTCCTGGGTCGGCCAAGTGGTGCTACACAATCTGTTCATTTGAGGGGAGTCTGTTCCAGAAGTGAGAGTGTATTGCTTCTGTTGAGCCTTGCCACCTCCTGTGGTTGTGTACATGTACTGCAGTGTAATCGTTATTCATGAGCATATGAATCCATGCGAGATCCCATGCTGGAGAAAGTTTAGGTTACTTACATGCAAACCCTCCCTCCTTCCCCCCTGTGGCTCTTCTTGGTTCATACTGCCACTTTACGTGCTTACCAAATCTGATGATGGCAACTAGGGCTAGAGCTTTGGGAGAGGACTGTCATTGGGTGGGGGCAGCATGACCCAGAGGACAGTGATTGGTTTAGGGGAGAAAAGCAGTTTTAAGTGAAACTGTTTTTTTGTTTTCCTGAGGATTCCCAGCCTGACGGGGAATATTCATGAGCATGTGAATCCATGCCAGACCCATGTTGGAGAACAATACTTACAGGTAAGTAACTTAAACCTTTCAAGCCCCAACTCTTACGACTCGCTTGGCACTGCAACTCGCTGGAAACATAGTGGCGGTCGTAGCCTCTTCCTTCTGCTTCTGCTGCTTTCACTGTTGATGAGTTCTAATGGCCTGCATCTGAAGGGGTCTTAAATATTCAAATGTCCCGCTCAGGTATGGGTCATTAGAGCCACTAGACTGCACATCATAGTTTTCCTACTCTGAGCCCCTCTTACTCATCTCAGTACTTATAGCATTATGGGACTTGAAGTCCCTAATGTTCTGAGTTATTTTATTCTTATTTAATTCACTCTGTTGAAAGGTTTTATAAAATATACCTATAGGAGAGGAATTTAAAGGAATTTCTATTTGTGTCTTAATTCTGTAGTTCATACCTCAGGGGGAATCATATCCATCAGAAAGGATGGTATTGACTCTACATTCTGCAAGCCACAAACGGCCATCTCCCCATTGTATACCACCTCCTGGTGCTTGGGGTTCCCACTGGGCCTGATCTTCAGCCATGACCAGTGGTCTCTGTGCGTTTGTGCCAGCAAACCAGTAGTTCCCACTGCCAGCTCACAATTCTAGTAGGACGAGAGAAAATCATCATATACCCTTTCCCTTTACATATGCAACAACCTTTTATTATTAGAAGTTTGCCAAAGGGCAAGGGCCTGGATAGTGTAGCAATACTGTGCTGCTTTATTCAATAGTTAGCGGTCAACCATGTGAACTCATGATGTCTCCTTCCATTTCACTATATTCCCCAAAAGGCCCTGAAGATGCCGGTGTAAAGTGCTGAAATTATACGAAAAAGTATTGATCCAATCAGAAGTCTCATGCAAACCCAAGCCAAGGCAAAGGCCTGCATTTCGGGAATCGGAAACCTTCCCCCACGGCATCGCTTTAGACCAATACTCGACTGTTAGCTCACCTCTTTCCCCCCGATAGTGAACCATTTATTGGCATAAGGCAAACAACAGCATAAAACTAACATTGAACTAAAGAAAAATGTTCATAAAAAATAACACAAGCGTTTTCCTCTATCCCTAAATGTGCATGAAATAAATCTGGAAACTTAAGGATGCGTTGAAGCAATACAGCTCCACACCATCAACCGTTTAAAATAATGAATAGTTTTAATGTCAACACCTCCAAGTCGGTGTATAGTTTATTTTTGCATTGATTTAGGACTGTGTGTTGCTTTTTGAATGACTATTCGAATGCTAAAGCGTGCACATTGGCTGCGAGCACTGCTTTGTACCAACGTGGTAAAATGAAGGATTCTTTATATATTTCTGATGATCAACCTGGTAAAAGTCGCCAGGGACAAGAGGCGAGCGATGAATCCTTCGGGAGGAAAGAGTTTCCACTTCCCGGCTCAGCCACTGTGGAGGTCCCATGCCCAGGTCTCGGTCCTCCGAGCCTTGTCTACTCGGCCTCCTTGTATTCTGATTGGAGGGTTCAGCTACACAAGCATCTCTTCCAAATTCATGTGTGCCCTGGTGCCTAAGTCTGCCTGTTTTGCAACATATCTCCACCCCTTATGTTCTGTGTTTGTGAGCCTTCAGGGCACTGTCAGTCATTTTGCTGGCTTGGGTGAATATTCTCAAGCATGCCCTGCAAGCCCCCAGTCACCTCACTGGCCAGCAATAGAGGAGCTGTGAAGGCTAAACTAGGGACCCCAACCCCAGCTAGCCTCCCTTTCTTCCTTCCATCTTTCCTGTCTTATTTTCATTCTGCCGACCCATTGCCTTTCCCTCCTTGCATCCACCCAACTCCCTGTGTTATTTCTTCCTTTTTGGCCTATCCATTCAGCTGCGTTTCCTTTCTTTTTGTCTACCCTACCATCTCCCTTTTCTTTTTTTTTTGAAAATCAGATTTTATTGAATATCGTATGTGTTATAACATCACAGAGCATACTAAAAGACGTATTACCAGAAAACCAATTATAACACTTCCCCCCCCGATCCTCCCACCCTATCCCTCCTCCCTCCCACCTCCAGTTCAAGTTCTCATTTGCTGCTTGCATGACGGGTTCTTAAACAGCATAGCGGTATTGTCTTGATGTGTCACTTAGCACACCAAAGCCATGAGCCAAGTTTTGGGAAGTTCACAATCAAGTTAATGGGCAGCAGGCTATCGCCCTCGGGAGAAGAGCCCCCGGCCTGGGTGCCTCGCGTCAGGCGGGACGTCCGTATTTATCAAAGAAGGGCAGCCATGTCTCTTCGATATTTGACTTAGCCTTGTCAAGTAGATGTGTAAGGAATTCCATATCGTAAATGGCCCGCACTTTAGTGACCCATGCTTTTTCCCCCGGCATTCCGGGGTTCTTCCATTTCTGTGCCAGACAGCACCTGGCCGCCACCACATGACCTGTAACATATGGTCCTGGGTATCTTCCTGGCCATCTCCAGAGTCGATTCCGAAAAGCAGAAGCCAGGAGCAGGAAGATCTTTCAACCCCGTCAACCCCTTTGATCCAGGCTAATACCTCTCCCCAATACTTTTGGACCACATATGAATATAATCCCCCCTCACTGTCCTGCACTTCCAGCAGTGTGGCTCGTATCCTGGCCTCATTCTAGCAATCCTCTGTGGGGGGGGGTAGTGCCATCGATGCAAAACCTTGAGGGCCTGGTGGCGATATTGGAGTGAGGCCGTGGAGTGGTTGGCCCGCCTGCACATTGCTGCCCATCTTTCATCGATTTCCTCTCCCAGGTCCCTTTCCCATTGCATGCGTGCTGGTGGTGGGTCTCTTGGGGTGGAAAACATGAAGAGCTTGTAAAGGTGAGATATTATCCCCTTAGAGCCCCTGGCAGAGAGGAGGAGTTTCCCAAAATCCATAAGGTCCCTCCTGAGGGTGTCCCCCCACGATGGCTCAGTGAGAACTCCCTTGAGTTGGAGATAGCGGAAGGGGGGACAGGGTACCTATTCCCAGGGCCTACCCCAAATCTCTCAAGGGTAAGAATGTGCACCCAACCCAGAGGTGGCCGGTCCTGCTTAGGCCGGCTTCAAACCACTTTTAGTATGCTGCTGGCTCGGCTATCTTAGCTAAGAAGGGGGGGGGGGCAGATGCAGCTCAGTGGAGAGGGCCAGGTTGTGAGCCAACGATAGTAACCTCCCTCCCTCCCTCCACAGGGACCGTAGTACTTTTAGGACTGGGTGGTTCAGGACACTTCTAGGTATGTTTTTCCTGGGATCCCAGAGCCATTCCTCTACTGTGACAGGCGCGAGAACCCTATTATCCATGGCCATCCATTGTTTTTCTGTACCTGGGGTGAAGTGGTCAATCAGGACCCTCAGCTGGGAGGCTCTGTGATATGTTTCCAAGTCGGGGTATCCCACTCCATCTTCCTGCGGCCTGGTCAATACCTCATAAGAGATCCTGTATTTTTTGCCCGACCAGAGGAAGTTGAGAAGGACTCGCTTCGTTTCCGTGAAGAATGTTTGGGGATCAGTACCGGGAGCATTTGGAAAAGGAATAGGAACTTGGGGAGGATAACCATTTTTATAAGATTAAGGTGTGCCATCCAAGAGAGACTCGACCCTGCCCATCATTCCGTGTCTTTTCTGATTGCAGAACAAAGGGGGGGAGAGTTGGCCGAGTATAGGCCCTCAGGGTCACGTGTGACCTGGACCCCCAGATACCGGAATCCCTCTTCCCGTAGAATAAAAGGGGAGCCCACTCACATAGGTTACCTCTGGGTCCGGTAAGTTTCCCGCTATGAATGCCACCGATTTCCCGAGGTTGACCTTGTACCCCGATAGTTCCCCGTAGCGTGAGAGACCCTGTAGCATCCTCGGGACTGTCTGGGACGGCTTTGTAATGTAGAGCAGTGCGTCATCTGCGGAGAGGTAGATTTTACAATGTGTATCTCCTATCTGAACCCCGCTGATGGCCAAATCATTGCGGACCGAGATCGCCCATGGTTCCATCACAAGAGCGTAGATTAACGGGGACAGTGGGCATCCTTGTCGTGTGCCGCGCTCGAGAGGAAATACTCTTGACTCTGTCCCATTCGCTACCACTCTGGCGGAGGGAGAGGAATAGAGCGTGGACATCCAGCCAAGCCACCTTGGGCCCATTTCCAGAGTCACAAAGTCCTCCCCCATGAAAGCCCAGCTGACCCTGTTGAAGGCTTTCTCAGCGTCAAGGGCCAGTAGGAGGGCTCCCTCATCGCGAACCACCCTATAGGTGAGCACGTGGAGAGTCTTCCGCATGTTATCAGAGCCCTGTCTATTTAGGACGAATCCCGCTTGATCGGGGTGCATCAGGCGAGGGAGGCAGCGTTCCAATCTGGAGGCCAGGATTCTCGCAAAGATCTTGCCGTCTAGGTTTAGGAGCGAGATAGGTCTATAGGATCCACATTCCATCTGATCTTTACCGGGTTTGGGTATCAGTGATGAGGGCCTGTAAGAACGTCGGTGGGATTGAGTCTCGGTTTCTGATTTGATTAAATAATTTGGCCAGTGGCTTTAGCAGGACAGATTGGGTCTGCTTATAGAAGTCGGCTGTATAGCCGTCTCTGCCTGGGGCCTTTCTCGCTTTCAATCTCTTGATGGCGCCTCCACCTCCTCCTCCAATATCTCCCCCCTCCAGGGCCTCTAGCTCCGCTTCAGACAGCCTAGGCAGAGGGTGTTCTGCCAGGTAGGTACGGATGTCACCTAGTGATTCACCTGCCTGTCTGGAATAGAGTTTGCTATAGTAGTCGGCAAAACATTCCGCTATTTCCTCCCTGCCTCCGTAGGTCCCTCCCTCCCCGTCCTTGAGACGAGCAACTCCTCTCTCAACCCTACAACCTCGGGCGCTTTGTGGCAGGAGGGTCCCAACCCTGTCTCCTCGTTCGTAGTACCTTTGCTTGGTGTATCACATTTTCTTAATAACTTCCCCTATGAGGACTGTGTGAAGTTCTTGTCTTTTGCCCTGCATCTCCTCCAAGAGTGCCTCACGGTCTACCCCTGGGAGGCCCAGCCTGGCGCGCAGCCCGCCCAATTCCCCGCGGATCTTATTTTCAATTAGGCCCCTTTCCCGTTTGCGCCTTGAACCCTCTGCGATAAGGAGGCCCCTGAAGGTGGCTTTTGCAGCCTCCCACACCATGGACATATCAGTCTCACCCTTGTCGTTTACCTCAAAGTAGACCAACATTTCTTTCCTCATGAAATCCCAAAATACGGGGTCCCTGAGGAGTGTGTTGTTGCATCGCCATCGCAATGATTTTGGAGAGATGGGCAGAGACCAGTTGGCTATGAGTAGTTCATGGTTGGACCATGTTATGGCTTCTACCTTCGGTTGTTCCACTACCCCATTCCCCTCTTCGGAAATCAATAAGAGATCAATTCTGGTGTAGGTGCGGTGCGGAGGTGAGAAAAAGGTGTATCCGCCCTGGCCGTATGTGTTTTGCGCCAGACGTCAACCCAATAGTGTTCCCTAAGAAGGGTTTGCATGGCCAGGTTATCATTGGAAATCCCCTTGGGTGCTCCCCTCTTCGCGGACCACCGGTCTAGACGGGAATCCAATATCAGGTTGAGTCCCCGCCCAGTATCATGGCCCCTTCTGCCCATTCGTCCATGAGATTAAAAATCTGGGTAAGGAAATGTTTTTGTCCCGAATTGGGTGCGTATAAAGTGGCTAGGGTGATGCGGTCCCCCTCGTAGGTTACCTTAATGTTAGGCAGAAACCTGTGCAGTTCCCTCTGGGACCACTGCAAAAGATTTAAGACTACAGGTGTTTGGCAGTAAACCCACTTGGTAGCAGTCTGTACCACACAGATTCACTTGGTAGCTGTGGCTGAGCAGTCAGACTTCCCTCAAGAAGAGTTAGGCAGTATACAGGGTATTCACAATAGGTCAAAAGAACACAGTAGAACAAGTAAACACTGACCAGAGCTTGGTGTAAAAGAGATATAATTATTTATTTAAAACCACATCTAGTAAAACACACAGGCACTAATGTTAAGCAGTTCAAAAACACAGTCACTAAAAGATATACACTCCCTTAAAAGAATATTAGACAATTCTTAAGTAAAGTCCCACTTATTTTCAGACAGCGGTGAGCGCTTAAAGCAGATGGCACTCTAATAATTCGTTTTAAAAAGGGAGAGAAAAGCAGAGTATAATTTGAAACAGATTCCAACACTTTCACAAGAACACAACAAGAGAGGAAGGCAAAGTAAAACCGTGAAGTTAGAGTCCAGAAGACCAGAACCACTTTAAGAGGATCAGAACGAAATGTGTCCAAGGTCACATGGTTGAAGTGCACAAAAGTCTTGAAAGGGTTCCGAAAGAGTTGGACCAAAGAAAGCGACCAGTTAGATGGTCAAGGCGACCAGCCCAGTCCAGAAGGTTAAGGGATTATTATTACCTTGTAGCAATCTTTAGAAAGGGAGGCCTGGCGGACACGGTACCTTAAAGTGGTGAGAATACTCCAGTGGGGGCAGTTGTTCCTGGCAGCGGATGCAAGTCGGTGCTTCGTCCGGGGGAAGAGAGGATCTCGTCTGGGAGGAAGACAGGAGTCCGTTGCACTGCCAGGGAAGAAACCAGCCGCAGAGTTCTCCGGTAAAAGGAGCGGTCCTTTTATTTGCGTTCCAGTGGTAAGTGGCTATCCGGTTGCCGGGGTGCTTGGCACGGGCAATTCGACCACAAGACGTCCTGGGATGCGAGGAAAAAAAGGTAAACTGGTTGTGCCCACCAGTCAGGGGAAGAGGCCTCTCCAGCCGGGAGATCTTCTCTGTCGTCGGGAAGTGGTGAGTCGGTTCCGCAGGGCTCCACCGGTGGTGTCGTCGAGGTAGGTCGGCTCAGCTTCTCCCTCATCAGATTCTCAGGTCCTGTGATGACTTCTGAAGTTCCAGTACCCAAAGCCCTGCTTTTATGCAGCACACCCACATTCACTCAGCCTAGCTGTCAATCAAACATGCTAAGTGGTGAGCCGGCTGGCTCACCACCTGGGCCAATCACACAAGAGTGCGACTTGAGTTACCAAGGTAACTCAGTCCAGGGTGCCTAAACCCCCTCCTACACCCCCTGTTGTACCCAGACAGAGTGGCACCACTTTTGGAGGCTTCTGTGGAGAAGCCTGCCAAAAAGTGGAACAAAGGGCTCGACTTGGGTTGGATTCACAGAAGAGAACACAAACGCCATTTTAGAATCGAGTCCTGGCAAAAAATACCAACCGGCGAATTAATATTAAATAAATAAACCGGCGGTATGTTCGAGGCTATGAGAATTAAATAATTAAAGTTGGTAGCCTCGAACAATGGGAAAATCCCATAGGGATATATTTGCGGTCAAATATAAAAAGTAGTATCCACTTCCACCAGCCAAAACTCGATCAGGGGGGACGGAGACGTGTCCCCTCGACTAACAGACCCCGGGGCAATCGAATTGCCCCGACCAGTACGTCCACAATATGATGGTTTGTACCGGTTTCTGTTAATAATTTGGGACTAGTAAAGCCAATGGTGACTTTACATGCCCTGGGAGACAGTAGTCAGTCCCAGGGTATGGAGTCTATGGTGAGGTGTCACTATGACACCCCTGTGTCACTGCACGGAGAGTGCTGTGTAACGCACATAGTAAAAACACATGAGGCCCTATGGAGTAAAGGACCCCATAGCCCAAACACATAAACAGTCAAAGGAACACCATAAATCATCTCCAAGAGTGGGAGGAAAAGAGTCTCACTCTTGGCAGGAGAAAAAAACAAACTCCAGAAATCCAGCAAAGCTGCTGGGGGACTCACTAGGTTAGGAAATTCAGCCTAAAGAGAGATTTCTCCCTAACACTTAATACCTAGGAATCGACCCCTGAAGCCCCTTTTGGTTTCTACTCCTGTGAGATTAAACGTCCTGCCCAGGAGAATGCCCACCCCTTCCTTGTGTGTGAGGCCCAGTAGTTACTACCGTTCTCTTTCCCCTTTATTTTCAACTCATATTACTCGTAAGGGACCTTTTGTTCTGGGAGTTGAGGCATGCCTATCTTTCCCTCAATCATTGTCATCTTTCATATTGTGCACTCTAAACTCCTTTGAATGTCCGCTATTTAGAACCCGTTGCAAAACCAGTGTCCATGACTTGAGCTGGATTCCTCCTTTCCCCTTGACCCCTTCAAAAACTCTGTTCCCCCTCCCCCCTCACTCTCCCTTACCCGTTTTGTAGGGCATTCGCCGCCTGCTCCCCCGAGGGGGTTGAAGCGAGCAACGAACCGCCAGGGTCACTACCCCAGCCCCGGTAAACAGAATTTTTAGAATTACACCTTACATCATGCCTTTCTCCACTAAGTATCAGCCCTCCAGCGCTGGTGGTGGGGATCCTGCGGTGGTGCCCCCCTCTCCCTTTTACCCTCCAACCTTGGCGTACGGTCGACCTCCCTCGTCCCTCTTGGTGCATGTCACAACATGGGGTCACAGGCCGCCACCACCTCTCTAAGGAGAAACACCTAGTGTCACTCTGTGGAACCAAAAAACAGCCTCAAAGTGGGCAACATTTCAATTGTGACCTAGGTCATTAGATCAAAGAACTTCCCGCACACTGTAGGAGAAACATGGTGTGCCCAGCGCGGGCCTCAGGTCTACAAGGACTGCAAAAGGACATAAATCAAGCCTTGGCATGGTGATTAAGCCTTGATTGCTGCGTGTGTGATCATGTAGGGTCCCCCCGATCTGTTGAGGGGTGTCTGGTTTTCCGAAATTTGCATGAGCCTTTGACTTTTAGCTTCCCCTAAGAGGGGTCTGGGCCCTGAGGGACACGACCGTGGTCCCTGTCAGTTGCATTTTGATCTCCAGATGATCCCGCAAGGTCACCCGTAAGGTCATCCGTGGCCCTTTGAATGTCTATTTCTGTGACTAGCTGGTATCTCTGGCCCTGCCATTCGAACGCCAGGTAGAATGGATGACCCCAGCAATATCGTACCCCCTTCTCTTGTAGCCATCTGGTGATAGTGCCGTGTTTCTTTCTCATCTGGAGTGTGAGGGCAGAGAGGTCTCGATATATTGTCACCCAGGAATTGCCGTGCTGAATGTCAAGCAAGGTTCTAGCCCTCTCCAACACCCTAGCTTTGTCTTTATAATAATGAAATCTTGCTAGGACCGAGCGTGGGCCCCTGCCTCTGCCGCCGGCCCGGTGGACCCTGTCGAGCAGGAGCGTTTCGCCTGAGTCTGACCCCAGGACAATTCTGATGATGTCTTGGATTTTGCTTTCCAGTCCCACCGTGGTCTCTCCTTCTGTCTCCTCAAGGCCGAAAATTCTCAAGTTGTTCCTCCTTTCCCGGTTTTCCATATCATCGACCTTGAGCCGGAGATCTTCCTCGCGGCGCTGCAGTTCCTTGAGTCTGATGTCCATTTGCGTTTCAAGGAGGTCTGTTGATGCCTGATTATTCTCGACCCCCTCCATTCGGTCCTCTAGTGTAGAAACATTAGCGGTGAGGTCAGCCAGTTTGGCCCCCATGTCTGTCTTCATGCCCCTGATCTCCTCAAGGATCGTTTGAATGTTACACTGCATGGCGTTCATGTCCGGGGGCTGTATGGCAGTGGGGCCAGTTTCCATTGTGTGGTGTCCTGGGGTGAACTGATACTTTGCAAGAGTTTCTCTCCAGCTCATGGGGTGTCAATCGCCTTGGGGTGCCGGGACCTCTCAGGGTTTCTTCAGGGAGGGCCTAGGGCCCTAAATCGCCAGCCCGCCGTATTAGCTCGAGTCCTTGTGGTTATCTGCAGATGGTGTAGCTATATGGCAGCGTCTGAGCTCCGGTCTATGGTGCACCACTTTGATTTCGCCAGGAGCACAGCCTCCCTTGGCTCGGCCCTAGGCCGCCGGGGTTCCCTGGGCCACTGTGGTGCTCCTCCTGGAGGGCCCGGGCAGGCCTTGGCAGGCAGCTGGAGATTCGACACTGGAAGTTCCACTACCCGGGGGCAGGTCTGGCCTGATTTGCTGCCCTGTGTCCCCTCGAAGTGGCGGGCCCCCTGCGCCGGTGTATTGATTGCAGGGGGGTGCTGGTGGGGGTGCGTTCTCTAGGTGGGCCCCCTGGGTGGGGGTGGCGCTGGTTCTCACCTGGGGTAGCTCCTGCGTGGCAGTCGGGTGGGGCGGCGTCCATGGCATGGAGCGGGATGTGGCTTGTGGGCCGGGGGCCCAACGTGGCTCTGCAGCGTAGTGTGGAACTGGGGCCACGGGGCCCAGCGACCAAACCCCCTCGAGTGGCTGGGGGGAGAGTGGGCCAGGCGCGCTTCTGCGACGGCCTGAGCCTGCCCCAATGTTTTCGTGGGCTCCTCTGCCCGTTGTCACTGCCACAGGGGGGTGATACAGGGCGGGCCCCTGCTGTGTTCATGGCGGCGGTGCTGTGTGGGGGTATGGGCCACAGAGGCGGGCCCCCGCTAGCCTTATGGCTGCGGTGTTACGCAGGTGGACAAGTCACAGAGGTGGGGCACAGGCGTGCCCCCGCGTCGGCCCGGGCCAAAACGTATCTATGGCACCGGAGTCGGTGGGGGAGACACGGCTCCCCGTGTGCTCCACGCGGCAGGGCGCTGCTTTCGTTGCTTTCACCGTTCCCCTGCGGTGGACGGCTGTGAAGATCTTCGGGGGGCCCGCCCAGCCCTGCGATGCTGTGTCGGGCGGCACTCGCCTCGCGAGCGAGCACAGGCAGAGTGCCCGGCTCCTCCTCCCTCAGCGCAGGTGGCCTGCACACGGTTCCCGCCGTGGAGGCTCCACGAGGGCGCCTGGGGGAGGGGGAGGGCCGTGATCCGCAAGCGGCCAGCGGGAGAACGGAGGCACCTCCGGAGGCCGCGTAAACTCCCTCACGCTGCTAAACGGTTCTCTTTCTCAAATTGTGCCGGCAATCGGGGCTCATGGATTTTCAAGGCACGTCTTTTAGCTCGTTTCCCGGGGCTATACGGGGAGCTTGAAGTTCAGGCAGCCATCTTGCCTGCGCCCCCTGGTGGCCTCCCTCCCTTTTTTTTTACTTTCTTCTATCTGCCATCTTATTTCTTCCTTTATTCTTCCTTCTCACTGTTTTCTCCCTGTAATTCCTTCCTTGCTTCTCCGTGTTGCATTCATTGCTCCCTCTCTTGTTTCCCCATTTTCCCAATTAATTCTGCTTTCCTCCTTCCATCCCATCTCCCTTTTTTCACCTTCTTTCTTGCCAACTATTTAGTCCCTCTTCCTCATTCCTCTTTTTTCCTTCTATCTTCCTTTCTTAGCTCTTTGTCATTCCCTGTTTTCCTTTCATTGTCCATGTACTTTCTCCCTCGCTTTTCCATGGCTCCTCTGGCTTTCTCTCTTTCTCGCTCTTTAGGTCTGTCTGTCTCATAAGTAAGTCAGCAAGCCAATTGTTTTTGGTCTTATTTTTGATCTTTTAACAGGAGGTCACAATTAATGGAACCATAAGGCTAAGGTGTGGCTGCCCTACAATTGTTTATATTCCATTTAGCAATTCTGTCCCTGCCCATTTTGTCGACCCACAACTACTCACCAGGATTGAACAACCCCGCCTCCTAAATGACTTTGTCAGGGTTCCACCCCAAGTGTAACATTGAGATCGCCACCATCCAGGTGGTGGATTTTGCCCTGTAATCATAGATAAGGGTGGCTCATGCCGCTTCATCGTCCTTGACCTCTCGGCTGCACTCAACACCATCAACCACTGCATCCTTCTCTCCCTCCTTGCGGACAGGATGAATTATCTGGCACTGTCCAGATTTGGTTTACCTCCTACCTCTCAGGCAGACAGCAGGCTGTTCAAAGGAACTTGTTGCATTCTAACTGACCGCAAGTCTCCTGTGGAGTTCCCCAAGGCTCCATCCTCTCACCAATCCTTTTTAGCCTTTACATGGAGCCTTTGGACACTCTCCTCAAAGATCTCAATATAGCCATCCACCAATACTCAGACGATACTCAGCTGTACAAATAGTGCACTGGACATCATGTGTTTCCGCGATTACCTAGCCATCATCCAGTCCTGGATGTCGACTGCCTACTTCAAACTAAACCCATCCAAGACTGAATTCGTCCTCGTTGGTCCACCAGCTAAAAAACAACTTGTCCAGCAATGACTCAATGATTTGCGCCTAGAAGGATTTGATCCTCAATTCTCACTCTGCAACATTGTTAGGCTTCACCATTGACAGCAGCCTGTCCTTTACGAACCACATAGCCAAGAAGACCCAAATAGCCAAGCTCAGAATCTCTACCTTTTGAAAAATCAAACCCTTCATCCTGCCGCAGGACTTCCGGCCCATGGAGCAGGCACTTGTGGTCTTGCGCATCGATGGGGGAAAAGCTCTCCTGATAGGGCTCCCAACTGCTCACTTGGCTCCCCTAAAAGCAGTCCACCATGCTACAGCACGTCTTATTACAGGAGCACAGAAATGTGACCGACGTACCCCCATTCTACGCAAACTACATTGGCTTCCACTCCAAGCCAGGATGCTGTTCAAGACTGCATGTATCATCCACAAAGCAGTCACAAGTAGCACACCAGCACACTTGGCGGCTAAGCTCCACAAATCTGATGTTACATGCTCTGTGTGCAGAAAATCAACCAACCGGCTTGAATCCCAACTTGTCCACAAAGAGAGGACCCGCAAATAATCCTCCTCGTG
This sequence comes from Ambystoma mexicanum, assembly GCF_040938575.1. Taxonomy (NCBI): domain Eukaryota; kingdom Metazoa; phylum Chordata; class Amphibia; order Caudata; family Ambystomatidae; genus Ambystoma; species Ambystoma mexicanum. The sequence goes on along the minus strand of NC_090929.1, from coordinate 1,366,831,753 downwards.
TCATGCACCCACCCTTTGGAACTGGATCGCGGTGTTGGCTCAGAAAGTCCACACAATTCTCCAATTTTGCAAATCTCTCAAAACATGGCTCTTAACACCTGACCAAGGACCAAAGACTAATTCCAATGGATGCACATACCGATGTACAAACCTCACAGTACTGTGCTACTGTTAAAAGATGGCAGCCCAAATGCTGGCTACCCACACTCTGTACATGGCTCTGCTGCCCTCGAGCTAGGTCTGCCTTTTAAAAAATGTAAAAAATAATAAATAAAAGACAAATGGAGTGTATTTAGACCAGTAGTCTTGCAACTGTGGGAATAGACCCCCTAAGCCAAGGGCCCGCAAGAGGTCCAGGGGGCTCCAAAGCTCTTTGAAAACGAATCCAACATGGGTTGGGAGAAAAGAAAATCTGTAGGGGATTGTGTTAAATAAAAACTAATAAAGAAGTCAATAACACTATGGAAACCAGTGATTCAGATGTGGGCTGTCCTTCCCATGTACCACTGATGTTTCAACTAATGCTCTTTGTATTGTCTAAAGTCGTATCTGAAAATGATGCGGTCATTAGCCCAAGTGTGGTGGGTCCAGGAACTGAGCCCTGAAGCTGAAAAACTCAATTGTAGTGATCACTACAAGTTTAACTCCATAGTTTAAATTACAGTTCCATGCAGATACTGAAAAGCCCTTTAGCGTGCCTCAAATAATGTGCTTCAGAGCAGAATTTACAAGTAGCCTACAACCCCCATGATTCCTCACTGTTGTGTCTGGCTCGGGGCACCCCGGGTCGGACACACAGCAGCAGAGGTCGAAGTGGGCAGGGGCGGTTGGGAGCGGTGCTCCCATACTTTTTATTTTTAAGTTTCACTGTTCCTATACTTTGATTTTTAAAAGAAACCGTGCTGGAATGGTTTAGTCTTGAAATAAAAGTGTAGGAAGAAGTTGAAGCTTGCACTTGAGTGCACTGCACTTCACGTTCCCATAAATAGCAGGTGTGTTTGTTTGGGGGATTGGATTGTGTGTGGGAGGAGGCTGTAGAGGAGGTCCCAAACACGATTTGCACCCCCACCGACCATTTTGAGGTGCCAGGAGCGTTCACGCTGAAATATGTGACGTATGATGAGCAAATAAACCAGAAGAGAGCAGCAGCAGGGCTCTGCCCAGTACCTATCAGACTGACAGCACCTATTGAAGTACCTGCACCTAAGAAACCTTGGACAGTAAGGTAACCATTGAGAAACCCATATCGACAAATGAGACAGAATGACGATTGTCAAAATACAATACCGGCAGAAGCCAAGAAAGTCCTAAAAGAAGACGAATGGTGACGTCACAAGAACCCGGACTGACTCACACATAAAAGATATGACGACCTATGAATGATGAAAAGAGACGAAACACCATGGATAAGTGATATCCTGAGTTTAAAGCGAAATAACGATGTCAAATGTTAGATGCTTATGCCATGAGCGTGATGCAGATATTCAGCCAGTTTACACGTGTACATATGCAAGGAACCACAAGAAGCTAAGAAAATCGTGAGGCTTGCTAAAGCTTAATAGTAAAATAGAGTGCGGCAAGCACCACCTATACATATTTACCTCAAGAAAAGAACGGTATATAAGTATACTTCCACTATGCACAAGAGCAGAACTGACCAAAGGTTACTTAAGGTCTCACGAGGAAAGCTTCACAGCAGGAAAATCGAGAATTAAGGACAGACAGAAACTCAGACGAAGACAAGTCATGCCAAGAAGCCAAGGTCGTACCAGCTGAAGTAGGCCAAAAGTAGATACATTTAATGAAGAGAAGAACAGAGTATCCTATTCTGAAAGTTCAAGATAAGCCTCAGGAGGCAGATGGCTGACGAAATTAAATAAAATGCACGAATTACATGGAGAATAAGACGACTTTCACAGTGTCGGAATCACGTGATCGAGCCATCAGAAGAGATGAAACTTTCACACCTACGCATGGAATTGTGCCATGCCCAGGCACCTTCAAATTGTGCCATGCCCAGGCACCTTCACTTTTCCAGACCTAGAGCGGTCTCAAGGCCAAGATACAAAGAAATAATCGACACATGACCACTGAAGTGATGATTGATAGTTGCAATAATTGAAAGGAAACTGGAGGAGCGGACAAACTCCCTGCACCTGGCCGGCTATTCTGCACGCTGCTACGGTAGTGGAAAAGTATGAGTGGGGTTGATGCCAACCCAATCGTAGTGAATCAAGTAATCTGGGGTCCTATAGTTAATAGAGCCAATGAGACGTCGTACTTTTAGTGATGTCTACGGCAGCCATTTTGAAGGAAGGGCTCAGATGCGCCAACTGACACCGTTTATCCAATCTCCTCACTTCGTTACCATATACAGATATAGTACCTATATAAAAAAGTTACCATCCTATAGCCAATAGAATTGCATGCAACATTTTAAGCGTTACACGTCAGTAATGACGAGTTTTCAGTATAAAAGATAATAATAATAATTTAGCATTTATATAGCGCTACGAACCCTCAGATATCTGAGCGCTGTTGTGGTGCTCATTTATCGACCTCGGAAGGATGAAAGGGTGAGTTTGGCCCTGTCGGGATTCGAACCTGCGTAGGCAGACTCTGCACGGATGTCAAAGCGCGCACTCTACTCGCTGTGCTATCGGACCGGCTACATGATGTGATAGATGTGTTTTTTGTCATTATTGATTCGATGCAAGAGTATTAATCTGCATCCCCATCCATCTCACAGGTGCTGCTACTCATCTTAAAGTGCTATTGGGCAACCCCCACCTTTATGGTCCGGTTGGGGTGCTAGTGCACAAGGCGCAGGGATGGGGTTTGTGGGGGGCGGGTCAGACCAGCAGAGAACATAGTTCCACTACTTATTATTGTACACTTCGACCACTGCCTAGCAGGGCCAGGTGCGCTGCTCTCAAAAAGCTTCAATTATGGCAGGGCAGCACCTTGCGACGGTCAAGATTTCCCTACCGGATTCAGGAATGGGTAGCACCCGGTGTACTTTACTCCTTGGCATTGTGAGCACACAGGCCAAGGTTCACTCAAAGGATGTGATCACACAGCTGACACAGCTTCATGGACCCCAGATGGACACACACTGGGTCTCCTGCTGCACTGCCTGCACCTGCGCACTGACACCGAGGCCCCTTTTATAAATTGGTGTCATGACGAGGTCATGACTGATGCTCTTAAATTGGCAATACATGTATGTTAAAGGAGCTACACCACACACACACCACTGACTGGCAGAGACTAATGGGAGTTGTAGGGCACAATATCTGCAGGGGGACAGCTGTTTTCCCTAGAGGGACATTGCCTGGTAATAAAAGCATGGCGAAGTTGCACCTCCACTGCCTTTGAAGTGCAGTGCCATAGCTGCACCATGGACGAGTGTCTTATTTTGTGTGTGTTGCTTTATTCTGTAGCTGACAAATTCCTGTACACGAATTATGATCGCACATAGTATATTGAAACACTGTAACATGTAATTCTACTGTTAAATACAATCGTCGTGTGACGTTGTGTACATCTGCTTGTTAGGTCATCCTTGAAACGGTTGCTTTTCGTGAGTTACATAACGTTAGTGCCTGGCAGAGTGCTTTCTCCAGGGCCTCTGACATCTCGCTAAATCGGCGTGTCTTCAGGCGAGCCTGGTTTTTCTTTTCGGTATTGAACTGTAGAGATGTCGCGAGAGCGCCCGCTCTCGCGAGATCTCGAGCGTAACGAAGCCCCGCCCCCGCGCGCTACGCGCGCATTACGGGACGAGCGGAGGACGCAAGAGGAGCGTCTCCCCGGGCTCCTCCGAGCACGGGAAATCAAGAGGACTTGCGAACCACCCGACACTGCACTCGCAGCCCCATATGTTGTTGGCCACGTTGGCCTTTTGTTAGAGCACCACTGCTAGGGTTATTTGTAAGAACCACCCATGTTTATGCAATAAAGCCTGTTTGGACAACCCGCAGCTTCCTGCCTCCTGAGATTCATTATACTACATAAATTGGCGACGAGGACCTCCTGGAACCGCGCAGAAGCATGCAGGGAGCAACACCGCCACCACCCTTTTTACAGACGCCAGGTAGGCCTGCCATTCCCTGGCCACAATGGCAGCCCCTGTTTACAACGTATGTGGAGGCAATGGGGGGAGCAGGATTCACGGCGGCAAGACGCAGAGCCATGCTATTAAACGCCCTTGGGGTAGAAGGACAAAGAATATTCGAGGGCCTGGCGCTGATAGAGGTAGAAGACGACGATGATGATGTGTTCAAGGAGGCTGTCAGAAGAATAGAAAAGAGGTTCGCCAGTAAGGAAAACACAGTGCTCCACAGGATTCGGTTTTATACGCGGAAACAAGAACCGTCTGAACCTGTCGACGATTATATCACGAAATTGAGAGAACTGGCAGCTTTATGCAACTTCGGCACGAATGCAGAAAATCAGATATGCGACATGCTAATAGTCCACACCAACAGCCGGAAAGTTCAAGACAAATACATCATGGAAAAAGAAGTACAGTTAGAGAAAGCAGTGGAAATAGCCAGAGCGGTGGAAGAAACAGCAGGAAGAAGAAAAGAGTTTGCAGGTACCCAAAGTTCCCCTGAGGTACAAGCAGTAGGTTTCCGTCCTAGAAAGGAAAAGTTCATTCCAGATTCAAGAGAAGGGAGAACCAACAAGAAAGAACCCCTCAAGTGCCATAGGTGCACCAGCACAAAGCACCTAGCGTTCGACAGAGAGTGCCCAGCCAGAGACAAAGAATGCACAGTATGCAAGCGCATAGGACATTTCTCAATAGTGTGCAGATGGCGAAATAAGAAAGTCACAAGTCTGACCTCAGAACGCATGGCAGAAAGGGATTCCTCGTCGGAGGAAGAAGGAAGGCCCACCGTAATCATGGTGAACAGTACTAGAGCCAGGAGAGAGAAGCCACACTGCATGATCAAGATCGACGGCAGAGAGACAAGGGTCATGGCAGACTCCGGCTCGGACCTTACCATCCTACCCCTACAAACATACAAAGATATGCTCGGGAAAGAAAAAGTAAAAGTACTCACCACGAAACACAAGCCGACGGTTTTCGGTGGAGCATCAGTTGAACTACTAGGCTACATCAACGCCAAAGTCGAATTTAAAGGGAGGGAAACTTACACCAGAATATACTTCAGCCACGAAGGGCCTCCAGTGCTAGGGTGGGATGACCAAGACAAATTGAAGATCAGACTCGACCCCAGCACAGAAGAGCAAGTCCTATCCATAGGCGTGAGGAGTGAAACCGTAGTCAAGAGCGATTACCCAGCACTGTTCTCGGAGGAGCCGGGCCACATCAAAGGTTTTCTACACAAAATTGTCCTCAAAAGAAATGCCATCCCTGTAAAACACCGAGTGAGGCCAGTACCAGCCACAGCGAGAGACACCCTCAAACAACAATTGGACAAAATGAAGAATGAAGGGGTGATAGAAGAGATTGAAGCGTCCGAATGGCTGAGCCCAGTCGTTCTCATAAAGAAACCACAATCGCAAGAATTAAGAGTATGTATAGACTTGCGCAGCTTAAACTTGGAAGTCGTCACAGACAGTTATCCACTTCCAAGCATAAATGAACTCATACTTTTGATGAAAGAAGCCAATATCTTCTCAAAACTAGATATGCGTAACGCATATCACCAAATCCAGCTCCATGAAGAATCAAAATCTCTCACGGCATTCATCACCCCGTTCGGCACATTTCAATTTACCAAAATGCCCTTCGGATTATCATCAGCTGCCTCAGCGTTTCAGCGCATGATGGATGCCCTCTTTCGAAAAGTCAAAAATGTGGTCTACTTCCAAGATGACATATTGGTGTATGCAGGTGATAAACCGACACACGATGCCACTCTCAAACTAGTGCTCAACAAGTTACAAGAAGCGGGAGTCCGCCTACGATACGAGAAATGTTCTTTTGGAGTAAAAGAAGTCGAGTACCTGGGATACAAAATTTCAGAAAAGGGCATCAGCCCCAAACAGAACCTTATGCAAGCCATCATCAAAGCACCCAATCCCACCAACAAGGAAGAGGTGAGATCATTCTTAGGCTTAGCAGAATATTACGCAAAATTCATACCCAAATTTTCTGAGACCACGTCACCTCTACGGGATCTTCTCAAGAAAGGGTCCGAATTCCTGTGGCAGGAACCCCAAAAGGCGGCAATAGACACCATAAAACAGCACATTATGGAAGCCCCGTGCCTTCAACCGTTCAATCCCAAGTGGGAAACAGTCATCACCACTGATGCCAGTGCGTATGGACTGGGAGCAGTACTTACGCAGAGGAGGGGTGACACCGAGCATGTGGTGGCCTTTGCATCGAAGGCGCTATCTGAAGCAGAGCAGAACTACTCCACCATCGAAAAAGAGATGCTAGCATGTGCATGGGCAGTGGAGCACTTCAGGACTTATGTGTGGGGCACCAAGTTCAAGCTGGTGACAGATCACAAACCACTCATCCATATGCTCAGTCCCGGAGGCACCAAAGCTTCCACTCCCAGACTAGCTCGTATTGCCGCGAAATTACAAGAATATACATTCGAAATCCACCACATATCTGGCTGGAAAAACTCGCAGGCTGACTGCATGTCGAGATTACCGGAAAACAAAGAAAAGGCTGCCCCGTTTCTACAAGGGGAGTGCATTGTTGCTTCCATCTCGGACATAAGAATGCCAGAATATCTGGAACTCAGTGAAAAGCACTGGCAAGAAGAAGAAGGGAAAGACCCAACCATGTCCGCCATTCGTAAATGGATCAAAGAAGGCTGGCCAGATGAAAGGGTGCTACCCGAGGGCATGAGGCCATATTGGAAAGTACAAGAAGAGTTGTCCGAAACACAAGGGATAATCATGAAGTCGGATCAAATCGTCCCCCCCACAGGAATGAGACGCACAATTCTATGCAGGGCTCATGCGGGGCATTTGGGAAACACGATGACTCGCCGCAGAGTCAGGGAAGCATATTGGTGGCCATCCATGGACCAGGAGATTCGCTCCATGATAGAGCGATGCCACGAGTGTTTAAACAGCGACAAAAGATTGAAGATTCGCCAAGCACCTCTCATACCCACCGAGATACCGGAAACAGTATGGTCCAAAGTGGGCATAGACTTTATCGGACCCCTGGAAGCGATGTCAGCAGAACACAAATACGGAATTGTACTAGTCGACTACCTATCCAAGTGGGTGGAAGCAGAGTTTGTTCCAAACATAACTACAGAAACGGTTATAGAGGTGCTTACCGAAATTTTTCAAAGGGAAGGGCTCCCCAATGAAGTAGTCACGGACAATGGGGTGCAACTAGTTTCTAGAGACATGGAGGAGTTTCTCAAAAAGAACCACATCAAGCAAAAAAAGGCGGCCCTGTATCACCCTCAAGCAAATGGACTCGTGGAAAGGGCGAACAGGTTCATTAAAGGGGCCATCCAACTTGCAATGGCCTCGGGCATGGACCCCCTCAAGACTACAAAGGAAGCCATAGCAGCACATAGACTCACTCCGAATGGCATTACCCATGTATCCCCATTCAAAATGTTGAGAGGGAGGAGTGCGGCATCAACACTTATCCCGCCTTGGCTGTCTAAAATAAGAATAGATGAAGAGGTAGATATGGCAGACGTAGTATGGCGCATTACAAGAAACAAGTCACGCATGAAATTGTGGAGTGACAGAAGAAGGAGAACGAAGCAAGCGCCCAGCATCGAAAGAGGGGACTGGGTCAAAATCAAACTACCAAGAAAAGATCAAGACACAGGTTCCCGGTATAGTCAACCCATACAAGTTACTCATAAAGGGACAAATCACGTCCGCACAGAAGACGGGCGCGCGTGGAACTTCGAAAGAGTAGCTTTGTATCAACGCAGACAAGAAAGACTTAAGACTCCAGAAACCCCACGCACTGAAGCAGAAATGGAGGATGTGGGGAATGAAGAACCAGAACCAGGGAGAAGCGATGGAGAGAGAGAAGAATCAGAGAATCAACCGGAAGAACCCTATGTAAGCCCCGAACCGGTTCCGCAGGGACCTTGCCCGGGAACCAGTGAGAGGCCCAGAAGGGAGCATAAAAGACCGGTAAGATTCAATGACTTTGTGTTACAGTGACCCCTCTCCCATTGTGATAAAGGGAGGTGTGTAGAGATGTCGCGAGAGCGCCCGCTCTCGCGAGATCTCGAGCGTAACGAAGCCCCGCCCCCGCGCGCTACGCGCGCATTACGGGACGAGCGGAGGACGCAAGAGGAGCGTCTCCCCGGGCTCCTCCGAGCACGGGAAATCAAGAGGACTTGCGAACCACCCGACACTGCACTCGCAGCCCCATATGTTGTTGGCCACGTTGGCCTTTTGTTAGAGCACCACTGCTAGGGTTATTTGTAAGAACCACCCATGTTTATGCAATAAAGCCTGTTTGGACAACCCGCAGCTTCCTGCCTCCTGAGATTCATTATACTACATGAACCGTGGCACTTTATCTCTGCCCTGGTTTTTCTTTTCGGTATTGAACCGTGGCACTTTATCTCTGCCTTGTCTCAAGGCCAGCGGCATTCAAGCATTGCGTGGCCTGACATGAAACGCCGCCCCTGCTTGCAGAGGGCGGTGCAGACATCTAGCTTCATCATGGGGGAAGGGCGATTACTAAAGTAAGATTGAAGATTTACAATCCACAGTCCAGCAGCTACTTGCACATGATGTGTTCTTTGCATATTACCTCGTTTAAGCTGAAGACGGTTAATGGCGTGTGAATCGCAAATGCTAGCACCTCATTTCTGACAGCAGTCTTCTCTCAGGCGCCTAACCTTTGCCGCGAAGCTGCCGCCCTCACAGTGAGGCAACGGCGGCGCTTTTGCCGTTGAAGTTTGTACCCGAGCACCTAATACAAATGCCATGACAAACTTTGGGACTGTTGTGATGACGTGCTGGGAATCTGAATGCGAACTTCGTATACAGTCTTGGCTCCATCTCTCTGTCATGTCTTTAACATGGGTGATTTCTTTTTATTTCAGAACTTCTACAAAGAAATCGAACGAGAAGAAATGTATATAAGGTTCGTAAAAGGAACGTTTGCCTTTTCTTTCCCCGGACTGTCAAGGAGAGCAGGTTTGGATGCTTGCAGGGACTAGACTAATGTGCACGGTGTGCTAAAATAAATGCGCCTTGCATGCCGGTGCATCTTCTGTGATATTAAAGGGAAACTTTTAAAAGTGTAAATATCCATTCTGCCCGATTCCAGTCCACGCTCCACAGCATTTGGGCTTCCATTACAATAAAATATACGAAATTGCCGAAACGCGTTATTAAATACAGATCCGCTTTCCAGTGCTCAGGCTTAAATCAAGCAGAAAATTGGGCACCCATTTTTCTGAATCTATTTTCAGTGCCATAATGTCACCGTTTACAACGGGGCTTGCTGGCGGTTCGCTGTGACCTGAATCTCTGGGCCCCGCTTGTCAGCGTCGCATGATATCTGGGAGAGGAATTTTTTTGACATGCTTGTCGTAAAAGCAGGGCCTCGAAGTATGACCAACAAGCATTGACCAAGCCAACATTTGTGGCTTGTGTTTAGGCATGGGATAAGCATTTGCCAGGCAGTGCTATACTGGTACTTCCTGCCAGGGCTGTACTGGTATTGACTGGACTTAAGTGCTCCACTCTGTAAACAGGGCCGACGTTAGGCATGGGCGACCCGGGCGGTTGCCCAGGATGCCTTATAAGCCCCGCTGACATGCCAGCTCAGGGGAGTCTTTCAAGGATCCCCGGAGCTGGCGTGGTGAAGGTGCCCTATTGAAATGATCAACTCCCCAATCAAAGCACAGGAGCGGGGCGCATTTAATTTCAATATGGTACCGCTGCTGCACCAGCATCGGGCAGCATTTAAAATGCTGCCCCATACTGGTTTGGCACACTGCTTAGCAGAGCAACCCCAAATGTGATGTCCACACTCTCCCACCAGCCTTTATGGGAGGGGCGGTGACCGGGGAGAGGGGGAGCTGCCACATTTTGTTTCGTTTCTTTGACCTGGACGCTGTCAGAGCTAAGGTCGGCCCTGTCTGTAAATGCACCCCATCTTATTTGAAGTGAGGCAGTGTTAAAAAAAAGAAAAACAAAAAAAAAGTTTGTGTGAAATGCTGCCAGATGTCTCTTGAAGAGAAGACTTCTTTCAACATATAGCTTTTTCCAGCACCTAGCCTACAGACAGGGGAGTGCAGGCGAACGCACGCGATGCTGGAGCTGCTGCAAAACACTTTAAATACTTTTGTGAATTATGCTTGCATCTTTCTGGAATGCTGCTGCCATTTCCAGGTCACACACCCTGCCTGCAAATTCCAACTACACAAAGCCCGCTGCCTGGGCAGAGGCGCTGCTTTGCATCCGGCTGCCGTCAACAGAGGGCAGGATGTTTCTCCCTCACTTGCGTGCACTGTCTACGCCTGCGAGCGAGGAACACTTGGTGAACTGGTCACCTAGTTTGGGATCTCTTTTTTATTAAACACTACCAACTACAGTAAAGGATCAAATTATGTCGAGTTTGCAATGCGGCAAAAACAGTAAAAACGCGTGTTTTCCCCTTATTTTCTCCTTTTGTAAGAAAACACGGAAGTAGCAGCAAACATGCAAAATAGATTCAATCTCATTTTTGCCCCAAAATCTACTTAAAATGCTCCCAAATCATATCATAGGGAAAGATATTTGGCTAGAAATATAAGCGCTTTACTTTTTAGAAGTTGATGGCAAAACCTTGAGAAACCGCCTACCGTTATCGTTTTGTTTGCTTCAGCCCCACGCATGCGTAGATAAGCAACACGTGAATTTGGAATAATAACGCTCTGATCAGCTAACGTCATCCTGGTTTTTATCCTCTGCTTTTTTGCCTCAGGTATTTGTACAAACTGTGTGACCTGCACAAAGAGTGTGATAACTACACAGAGGCTGCCTACACTCTGCTCCTGCACGCCAAACTGCTCAAGGTAATGACATGTGGCTTCCTGGTCCTGTAGTCTAGGCTTGCAGTCGGTAATCGAAACGTTTTTATAGAATGCAAATATGTAAAACACACTCCCTCTTTCTCTCTGTGTCCCTGACACCACCCCCGCCCCCCCCTTCCTCGGCTCACATCCCTATATTTCTCTTTTAGAGGTATTTGACTTGTCTGACAATTACGCATGACCAGCTTTTAAAAAAATACTGCCACTGATTGAATGAAACATAAGTTGATATTGCAATACACAATGACCTTTACTTGTTAATGTTCTGCGGGTGGAATTGTAAAGTATAAATATGTTTGCTTCTTTAGGCCTGTGTGAAACACTTATCGTTCAGAATGCATTTGAAAGAAAATTACCTTCAAGGTGGACTTTCTGCTTAAAAAGAAAAATGAAATTAGCCATGTTTTTGCTGGTAACTACTTCTAAGATTGCATGTTACCCCATTTAATTGGAGCTATCCATACACATCCTAAAAAGATGTATGTACATTAAAAACATCGACTGATCTATAAAAAATTGCAAGGTTTGTTTATTTTTTGTTGAAGAAAGCAAATTGGTACTAAGCAATCTTGAAAGGCCAATACTATTATTATTTTAATTTTTTATTTGTGTAGAGTTCAAAACGGAACCTTTTTAAAAATGATTCCAATAAATATAACAGTACTGTACATTTGAATAAAAGAAAAAGAAACATTTGAATACAATTTTGAAAATCACAAAACTTTGTACAACACTTGGTACATACATTCAAAAACAACTGAAAGGTTCCCGGCTCCCCGAAGTTATAATGATAATAGACCACACCTTAAATCGATTGATTTAGATACCTTTCAATTTGACGCAATAGGCAGTAAAGTGCTAGGTGCAAAGATTCAGAATTGGAGTTTAGACCATAGCACCAAAACTCAGAGGTCTTAATCGATTCATAGTCGTATATAAAATGGCCTAGAATAGTCCCATAGAGAGAACCGAACATTGCACATTCCGTAAACACGTGTTTTGCTGTTTCAAGTGCGCATGGGCAGCGACAAATTCTGCAAAACCTACATTCACAGGGAAGCTTTAATTGCAGCCCCAAATCAACTAATAAAGGAAATTGATTAATAAGCAGTCAAAAATCAGGGTTCCCACTCCTGGTCTAGGGCTTTTCAACAAATAGATTTGAGGCTTTAAGAGTTTGTGAGTGACGTTTACAACATGTATGTGACTCGGAAGGCTGGGCAAATGCGTATAATTCTTTGTCCAATACAGGATTCGGCCTTTTTCTTGAAAATGCCTCTCACAATTTCGTAACCCAGTGTTGCATCCCATAAAATGGAGCACTCTAGATTCGAGAAAAAAGCCTTGTTGAGTTCTACAAAATTCATGACCCTGGACCTGGGCTCAGATCTAGACTTTTCACCAAGTTTGGCAAGCACTGGACATTTAGGGTCCACGAGATTTTTAATGTACAATTCGCCTCTTTTCTTGAGGTTTTGACTGCTCAAAGAGACTAAGCTTAATTCCAACCTTAAATACTCTGTGGGAGTGAAGGAGGCAATTTTAATATTTTCTGTCAAAAGCAACCTTCAAGGCAGTCCACCCACATTAGATATCTCAGAACAATCTCCTCCATCCCATAAAAGATTGCTGGGCAAAAACACTGTTTGTAAAAAAAATTAAAACTCCTTCCGCTGTAAAGCCTGATGTTTGGTGACCAAAATTATTGAACATATAAGTTAATTGTCCAGCCTTTCTACATTTTGACCTTTTAAAAATGTTTAAGTATGTTTATTGGTATTTCTCATATTGCAACAAGATTGTTTGCATTTCTACATATGCAACATTTTTACTTATAGTGGTCTCTCAATACCCTTTCCCACCCCAACTCCCAAACTATAACTTTAAGCACGGTATGTAATATTTTCAAGGATCTAAACCATTCGGGTCATTGGGATCTCAGTTCAGGTGAGGAGTACATGCTATTTTCATTTGTCTATTTTATTGGTCTCTAGTGAACGTTAAACTGGGGTTCCTGGTTTTGAAGGGGTTTGTCATCTGGCGAGGTGAACAGATCTTGTACAAGTGTATAACCCGTTATTATGTCCTCTGAGTTTTCCCTTCTGCCTGTTTGCAGTGCTTCGTGCCATACTGCTGTCTCTGCCATGGTCCATCTTTTCAAGTCGTTACCCCACATTTCTATCTTCGGCCTTTCTCTGGCCTTTCATGTCATTGCTATTCTTCTCTTGGCAAGCACCCAGGCGAGGTCTATCATTTTTCTCACCGCTCTCTCTCCTGGGGTATTTATATATCCCATGAAGGCATGGTTCTGCTGTCCATTCCTGACCCCCTATTCCTCCCTTTTTCAATCATGTTTCTATTTCCTGCAAGTATTCACAGGATATTAGGCAGGACCAGAACATATGTCCCATAGTATCGCTTTCTTCTCCGCATTTTGTGCATACCTTTATCCCCGCCCCCGGGAATTGCAATATTTTCTGGGGTGTCATGAAATGTGTAGTATAAGGTCAATTTAAGCATAGCATTTCCCAAGACACTCTTAGGGTATAGCACTGCTTTTCACCAATCTTCTTTTGTAAATTCCTTTCTCACCTCTAGTTCCCATGTTTGTTTCCCTCTGTTTAGATCTTTAGGTATTCCTTGTAACAGACCTTGGTATGTTCTGGAAATCATGTGTCCTCCCTCTGACACATCGTATAGCAGTTCCTGAGTCGGGTTTTCGTCTTCTAGATCTGGGCAGGCTGGCCATGTATTTCTTAGTGCGCGTGTTAGTCTGGTGTATGTTATGAATTGCCCTTTGTGTAGTTCGTGTGTTTCTACCAGATCTTTGAATATCTGTAGTTTCCCTGCGAGATAGAGATCTCCTATGCTTATTATCCCCTTTTCTTCCCAGTACTTTCTGCTGTGAATTAAGTGTTCCCCGTTGCCTCCGCGTAGGGCTGCCAGTGGAATCTGGGGGGGTAGGGCTCTTGCACCTTCAGTATCTTTCTGGTTCTGAACAATATTGGTCTGCCTAATTGAAGAAGTGTTGCAGGGTCGGCATTTCTGTTTTTCTTCAGCCACAATGCTTCTTGCGAAAGGAAGGGGCTATGTTGGGGCTCATCAGTACATGGTTTGTTGTTTCCGAGTCTGCTAGCCATCCTGCTACATGTTGGAGTTGGCCTTCTAGGTAATAGAGTTCAAAGTGTGGGAGACGTACCCCGCCCTCTGTGTAATCTCTGCATAGGACGTCAAGTGCGATTCTCCTTCTACCATTTCCCCATATGAAGCCGTCTAGTGTCGAGTTTATGTCTCTGAAGAAGGCTCTTTGTATGAGGTATGGTACGGTTGTGAAATGATACAGTTGGCTGGGGAGGGCTATCATTTTTTTTACCCATTATCAAAAGGGTCAATTTTCCCCAGCATTTAATAGAAGCCTCTAGACCTAGTTTTGCTTTTACTGTATTCTGTGTATCAGTGTCTCTGTTGTGGCATTAATTTATTCCTATGTATCAGAAGGAGTGGACTTTCCATTGGAGTCCTAGATGTGGGAGTTGATCTTTCACGATCCCTATCCATCCTGCGAGGCGTAAGAGGCAGGATTTTTTGTCTTGCTAATCGAGATTCCCGATAGCATTCCAGAGTTCTCCAATACTTCCAGATATGTCTCTAGGTTGTCTTCTGGGTGTCTTATGTAAAGCAGTATGTCATCTGCGTATAGGGATATCACATGTAGTGACCCATCTACTCATAGCCCTGTGTCTTTAAGTGTTTTCCTCATATGTATTGCCAGGGTTCTAAGGCCAGAATGTATAGTAGGGGTGACAAGGGACAGCCCTTTTTGGTTCTTCTGTGAATCAAGAACTGGACCGAGATGTGTTTGCCAGTGCACACTCTTGCCGTTGGGCTTGAATAAAGCATGCATATCCGTCTCATGAACCTGTTTCCTATGCGGTATTGTTCCAGGGATGCGAACAGCCATTTCCATCTAACGGAATTGAATGCTTTAACAGAGTCCAAGGCCACTACCGCACAGCCTTCTGGCCAGTTACGTGTTCTGTCTATCACCACCTGGAGTCTTCTCAGGTTTTCTGTTGTGGCCCTGCCCGGGACGTAGCCCGTTTGGTCAGGATGTATCAGTGTTGTGACTACATTCTTAAGTCTCTCTGCGAGTACCGCTGTGAGGATTTTGGTGTCCTGGTTTATTAGCTCTATCAGTCTGTAGGATTCGCATAGCTTCCTATCTTTACATGGCTTTAGGATCAGGAGTATGACCGTTTGTTCCATACTGTCTGGTAGTTTCCCTTCCTCATATCCCTCTTCTAGCACTGGGAGTAGTTCTGGGGGCAATTAGATCTTTACATTCCTTATAGAACTCTGCTGGTAGGCCGTCGCCTCCTGGAGTTTTCCCAGCTGGTATTGTGGCTATTATCCCTTGTATCTCTTCTAATGTGATTGGCGTTTCTAGCATTGCCTTTTGATCCGCTGATACTACGGGCAGGCAATGTCTCCTAGGGTTTCTTTGATTTCTGTCTCTCTAGAGTCTGTGTTGTCCTCATAGAGATTGCGGTAGAAGGTTCTAAATGTCTTGTTGATCTCTTTCTGTGATCTCCAAGTTTCTCCGCATTCATCTGTTATCTCAACTATCTCTTCTCTAGTGTTTTTGTCCCTGGTCAGCCAAGCTAATAGTCTACCAGGTTTGTCACCTTGCCCTTGCAGTTATTCTGCATATTTTGCATAACTGTAGTTGCCCAATCTTTCCCAGTGATCTAGGCATTCTTGTCTGTGTGTTATGAGTGTTTTTTCTGCCTTTTTCCCCATGGCCTTGGACCCTTCCAGCTTTTTAATCTTAACTTCTGCACTCATTATTTGTCGTTCTAGGTCCTTTTGGACGCTTCCTCCTTTAGCTATGGCTGCACTCCACTTTGAAAGCATTCCACACTGTCCGCATTTCTGTAATGCTCCCTATGTTGTGGTCAAAATAATGGTACCACCGGCTGTCTTATGTCTTCCCTGAAAACACTATCTCGCTATGTTTCGACTCATAGTTTCCATGTGAGTATAGGGGTTGGATGGCTAGAGAGTATCCACTCCATTATCAGAGGCGAGGGGTCCGAGTGTTGTACCATCATATGAGGCTCCTACAATGTTTCCCAGCTGGTCTATCTCTTTGAAGACGTAATCTATTCTCGTGTATATCTTGTGTACAGTCGAGAAGAACGAGAATTCCTTCCTTTCCTGGTGTATTCACCTCCATATCTATTGGAGTTCTAGCTTCTTTGTTAGTGTGTTCAGAGCCTTAGCTGGGGTAAGGGGGTCTGGGTGCATTGTCTGATCTATCTAGGGCCAGGTCTATTGCACAATTGAAGTGTCCACCCCAAATCCAGACCATGCCCGTATAAGGGGTACGTTTGGTGTATAGAGTGCGGTAGAATGCTGCTGCATTGTGGTTGGGTGCATAAGTATTAATTAGGCAGACTTCCCTTTTGTCAAGAAAACCATGTACCAATATTAGTCTTCCTTCTGGGCCTGTGTGAGTATGTTGTGGGCGGAAAGGTACCGAAGTTGCTATCCAAATTAGTACCCCTCTGGAGTAGTTGAGTATACGGACCCAAAGCCCCCGCCCCTCCATTTTTCCGAGTATCTGGGACTGTTTTGCTGGAGTTAGGTGTGTCTCTTGTAGCAAAGCTATGTGGATTCCTTTGCAGCGCAGGTATGGCACCACTCTCTGCCTTTTGACATAGTTATTTAGGCCACATACATTCCATGTGGCTCTCTTGAGGATCTTAGCCATCTAGGTTACATCCTCTGATTCTCTGTTCCTCTCCTTCCCAGGGAGCTTTTTGCATTGTCTCTGCATCCTGTCGTGGTGAGTGGGCCTTTTCATGAGCTGGGTAGCGATTTGCAGTGTCCCTGTGAATGGAGTTTTCCCTCCTGTCCTGCACATTTTCAGTCCCACAGGGAACTGTTTTCATTGTCTTCTTCATGGTACCAACCCATTGGTTCCTGTTAAATTCCTTCTTATGTGGTTAGTTGGACCATGTTCTAGCTTAACCAAAATAACTGCAACTAAAACTCTAGTACAACTTCTAACCTGTTGCCCACCGGTGTAGATCCGTAGAGGCATAGCCACAATTTGTTCTCGAACCTCCGGATTCGGTGGCCGAGTACTGGGGAGTACTTTTCGTTCTTTGGAATGGAGGTGTGGAGTCGAGCTCCCGATCTCTTTGGGTGGGGGGGACCAGAGTCAGGAGTGGTGGTTCCCGGTTATTGTGCCCCTCCCGTTGGTCCTGGCTGGGGACTCGTCTGTCAGTGGAAGTTCCAAAGGTGCAAATGTGTGAGGTTCCCGCCTAATTTCTCTTTACATGGTCATGCTGGCGGTGATCTATTTATGATTCAGTCTCTTATCCTTCCATCTGTTGGGCCCGCTTGGGCCATCTTGATTTTCCAGCATCTGCTACATTTGTGAATCCATCCAGGTGTTTACTTGCTGTGGTGTCTCAAAGAAGAGAGATTTTCCTTTGTGTAGCACCTTCAGTTTTGCTGGGTAGAGGAGCATATATTTCATCCCCTGGCGTCTGAGGCTCTCTTTGGTTGGTACGAACTGAGCCCGTTTCCTTTGAGCCAGGATGGTGTAATCCAGATAAATTGCTAGAACTGCTGAGTCTCGTCGGATCTCACCGCCCGAACTGGAGTAGGCTAGGATCTTTTCTTTGTCTCGATAGTTAAGGATTTTTGCTACAATGGGCCGCGGAGGTGCTCCCTGGGGGGGTGGGGTTCCTCGTGAGTGCTCTATGGGCTCTTTCTAGCATGAATCCTTGCGACGGGCTCCTGGCCCTAGTTCCTGGAGGAGCATATTTTCAGACCTAGGTTCCGAATATTACTTCTCCTTGACCTTCCTTCTGCGTCTTCAACCCTGTCTTGTAGCATCCAGACTTTGGCCTGTGATCTGTAGTTCTTTGGTGGAGGATGAGGTCTCTTTTAATTTCTTTTCTGTATCACCCACTCCTCTGTCTAAGTTGCGCACATCTTTGCACAGGAGGCTCATATTGCTTTTTATTTCCCCTATGTGGGTTTCCATGGATGTTCGCATGGCTGCGATTGCCTCTAGGATCTTGTTGTCAGTGTCATTCTGCTGGGGGCTGTGTTCTCTACTTGGTAAATGGTACACAGGGTGTGTAGGGTCTGATTTGGGGTCAGTTTTCTTTGCATAGTATTCCAACATCGTCTGTTAGGCTGAGTGGCCATATTCCTCCTTCCTTCCGCATGTGGGATTAGTCCTTGTTTCTGTGTTGTTCTGGGAGTGTGATCTCTCTTGTGTATTCGGGTATTAGTGTCTCATATGGAGGAACTTGGTTCTGAATCCCTTCTCTGTTTTGTTTGCTGGCTCCGTGTGTAGACACCTTTTCCCTATTGCTGGGTGTTCTGACAGCAGATCACAGTATTCTTTCCATATTATTTGTTGGCCCCTTTTATTTGTGGGGGCCGTTTCCTGCTGCTGTGTGGTCTGATGGCAGTGCACTGTATTTTGTTGTGGGGTTTGATGAATTGGGAGCAGCTGCACGCCGAGGCTCCTCTCAGTGCCTTTTATCAGGCTTGTGTGGGCTTAGGTCAGTCCAGACACGGTCTCCTGTTGTCCGGATCTGGAATAAGGCAGGGTGGGAGCTGGCGTGTCTGTCTGCAGGTCGGGTGTAGCATTGTGCTGAGGTAGCCCGGGGAGAGGATTTCTCAGGCTACTGTGGCTGCCCGCTGCCCCATTTAGGTGAATGGAGGAGGAGGCACACTTTCTTCCGACCAAGCACTGGGCTGGGGCTCGTGTCACTGCACAGTCTGGTCCCTCACTTGCTGGGGCTTCCTTGCAATGATGCTGTGCGGTATGGAGCTAATATGCGCTCTTACCGATTCGTCTTCCGCAGTGAATGCTGGCTGTTCTCTCCTCTATCCCAACTTCGGGCGAGCTTCTCTGCGTACGGCTGCCTGTCGGGGGCTTCCGAACGTTCTACCTCACTGGTGGGTCACAGTCGCCATTTTACAGACATCCCTACCCTATCCGTCTCCTCTGATTACTTGACGTTCGGGGTGTAGAATCTTCCGAGAAAGCAGAGCTGAAGGCTCTTCTGGAGATCTTCTGTCTGGGATTGCTTTTATCTCAAGGAAGGCGATCTTTATTTTGCACGCAGGATCAGTATTGACAGGATCTGACGGGGAGCTCATTCAGGTTGCGTTCTGCTCAAATCGCAGCTAGCCATGCCCCCCACATTTTGTCAAACTATTCAAGAGTACCCAGGAGAGTTGTCATTTGGACACAATTGACTTTTTCTTGTTATCAGCATTATCTTAGACTTGACTAGATTTATTGTCAAATAGTTGGCGCGTGCATAGTCCACAAGTACATTTAACTTGTTCTTCTTTCCACGATAGGCATGATCCTAAAGCACCAGAGCGCCCGCGTATAATATGTGCAGAAGTCTAGCAGTTCTGCGCAACCTGTCCAATTTCCCAGGAGATGTCTCCAGACAACGCATCCCGAGCCCTACTGCAAAAGGTGCCCATTGTAGACGTTCTCATTGGCATGGATATTGTGGCAATCCTGGAATCTTCCCGATATAAAAACAAATGCATATTGTTGATCCTAGACTATGCTAACTGATATCTGGAGGCTTTTCATTGAGTTGCAACATAAGTAAAGCTCTCCTCAAGGTGCTCATACCATATTTTATCAATTGGGCATCCTGGTGGAAATCTTGACTGGCCAGGACTATAGTTTCATGTCAAAGCAGATTGGAGACATGAAAGACCTGGTGAACATCAAGATCATTAGGACTTTGATCTATCATCCCCAGACCGATGGCCTGGAATAACATTTTTAAAAGATCTTGAAGTGAATTCTGGGAAGTTTGGTTGCCGAAGATTGAAGAAACTGGGACGGTTTGATGCATATGGCCCTATTTGCGATCAGGAAAAGAACACAATAACTCACTGGCTTCTCTCCATTCAGACTGGTATATGGCCGCCAAGACCTCTGTAATATTCTGGATATCATGCAGGAAGAGTGGGAGGGGACCAGGAAGCTGAAAGACCAGCAACCACCCGATGGGACAGAATACCAGAGAGCATATGGACATGGGTAAGGAGTCTGCTCCAAGCCCATCTGCAGGATGTCTAAGCTCGACAGGCCTACAACTAAGATTCAAAACCGTTTACTTTCCACTATGGGGACAAGGCGATGGCCCTACCTTCAACAGCTCAGAACAAACTTGTGGCCTGATGGCGTTGACCCTACGTTGCCACTGAGGGTTTATCACACCTCACCTACAGGCTTCAACAAGCCGATAGACAGAAGCCCTCACAGCTGTTTTATGTGAACACATTAAAGGCATAGAGCCAGAACATCTCCTAGTTCTCTATTCTAACAATTTCAGGGAGACTCCTCAACCAGTCGGGAGGACAGGTCCAGGAGGATAGCTCAGGGGCAATGTGTTTGTCTTGGAAGCACAGCAGCACAAAGCAACACAGGTTCAAATCATGGTCCTGCTCTTGGAGACTGAGCTCTGGTATTAGGCACATTATAGAAGATTAATTAATGAATCTAACTCTATGGGGATACCCTGTCACCAGGTCTCCACACCAACAGTCACCAAGAATTATTTAGATTGCTAAAGAGATACCCAGATGTATTTTCTACAAAGCCACTAAGAGTAAGGGGCGTGAAACACAAAATCCAAACGCCCCCAAGGAGAGTCACAACACTAAATCCATATCGGTTACCTGAGGCTCGAAAGAAGTCTGTAAGGGAATAATTAAGAATAATTAAAGAAAATGTTGCACCTCAGAGTATTTGAGAGGGACCATAGAGAATGCTCCTCGACAATCTTCCAGATCCTCAAACCATATAACACATAGAGATTCTGCATTGACTTCAGGTGGCTCAACAAGATATTGAAGTTCAATGCATACCTAATGCCTAGAATTGATGAGCAGGATAAAACCCTTGTAAGGGCGAGGGCCAGCTACACCTTGTACCTCACTAAGTGGACTGAATGGTGCCCCTAGATATAATACCACCTTCTTCACTCCTGAAGGCCTCTTCTACTTCACAATGCTCCTGTTGGGCCTCCCTGGGGGACCTGCTACCTTTGAGAGTTTGATGAATGAAGAATGGCAATTTAAGAAAAATCATGTTGGCTTTGCCCTTGTTCATGCCATAACACCATAAGAGAGTGTTCTTAAATGGCCATAGGGGCCTATGTTGGTGCAGCCAGCCTGGAAATATTTAAAACATGTCCTGACTGGCTGCGCCAATGTAAGTCATTATAGGAACACTTATGTTAGTTTTACTCTTGATGCCAATAGAAAAGGTAAAACATGCCATGCCATAGTAAGAAAACATGTCTAGACTGTCGGCACCATGGTAGGGCAGCATGACTATGTAAGAACACTCCTGTTAACTTTACCCTTAAAACCATGAAAAGAAAACATGTTGTAGGGTGCTTTTCAAATGCTCTATCCACCTCCTGTAAGGACACTCATGATGGTGTCTTTGACCTTAAAGCAAATCTAAAATGCCATGCCTCGTCAAGAAAATCTGACCAGACTGGCTGCACCATGGTAGGACAGCATAGCTATGTAAGAACACTCATGTTGGCTTTACCCTTAATGCAAAAATGCAAAGCCACGATAAGAAAACATGTTATAGGCAGCTGTTCAAATGCTCCAGCCACCTCCTATAAGGACACGCGTGATGTCTTCAAACTTAATGAAAATCTAAAATTCCATGCCACAGTAAGAAATGTCAGCTCCATAAATGCCCTCCCCCAATATCTGATAGCACTAATAGTGTTGAATTTGCCCTTAACGCCAGTATAAAATTCCATGGCATAGTAATAAAAAACATTTCCTGCTGGCACGATAAATGCCCCCTACGTTATACAAATGCTCCTAATGTTGGATTTGTACTTAAAACCAATATAAAAATTCCATACCATGTTAAGAAATGTAAGGAAAGTATGGTATCGAACAGTGAAGACAGACACAGTTCACAGTTCACTGGTGTTTATTGAACTTCAATGGGTTGGTTGGACACCAATCTAAACCAAAATCTAAGGATGGGAGAAAACTACGACCAACAAATAAAAAGAACGCTTCCCATCCCCAGGCTTTCAGCACAGGGTAAGGCGGCACGTTCGAGCTTCGCACACACTCTGGCTTCTCGGCCACGAGGATACAGTTCAAAGCATGGACATCAAGGCCTTCTGCCAAAGCCTCTTTTTTCAATAACAGTCTCTTACTTCAGAGGGTCTGTTGTAACAAACAAATCTCAAAGTTCCATTGCGATCAGAATTTTCACATGCACAAGTTCTCGCTTTCAATGTTCATCATGGGTCTCCCTCCTTCGGGCTGAGACCCCCTTTTTTTTTTTTTTTTAATAATTCTGTTTATTTCGTTTTAGTAACACAACAACAAAACAGGCATGAGACAAAGGCATACAATCGATCATGATAGTAAGGCAGTTTTTCAAAGAGGCAGAGGGAACCCAGTGGGCCGAGGGCCATCAGACATTCGTTGGGTATGGCAGGTAACCAATGTTAACAATAGTGCATTTCTATTCCCCTCGGTACATTTCAGTTAGCGTCTAGCCATTTACCCCATATTTTCTGGAATTTGCGGGGGCACCCCCGTGCGTTATAAATCCGGCGTTCCAGGGCCGCACATCTGTCCAACTCATTGCACCATCGGTTCACAGATAGGGGGTCGGCAGAGCCCCAGCTAGCCGCAATCAGTCTTTTGACTGTCCCAAATGCCAATGCCAGAAATATTCTATCATGTATTGAGAGGTCCACTTCACCTCGGATTCCCAGCAGCATCATTTTGGGGTCCCTGGGTATCGGTGTCGCCAGGGTGGCAGAAATCGTGTTGGTACAGCTCTCCCAGAAGACCTGTAAGACTCGGCAGTCCCATAACATATGGTAGAAGGTGGCCGGTTCTGTTTTGCACCTGAGGCACGTCCCATCTTCCAGTCCACCCCATCTGACCATGGCAGTGCGTGAATAGTATGTGCGGTGGAGGATCCTCAGTTGTATATGCCTGAGTTTAGAATCAATACCTATTTCTCTAGGGGACATTAGTGCCTCTGCCCAGTCCTCTGGTTCCATGTGACCTATATCCCTTTCCCATTTTTCTTTGAGCCCATCTAGCTGCGCCGCTCCGAAGGAGTTAAGGGCTTGATAGAGCGTGGAGGTGACCTTGGAGGCAATGCGTTGCGGAAGGATGTTGGTTTCAATGGGGGTACAGGGGGGTATGGTCGTCGTGTCAGGGAATTGGGTGCGGATGGCGTGGGTCATTTGCGCATGTCGAAACCGGTCCATAGGTGCGAGGTCGAAGCGCTCTTGCATGGCCTCAAAGTCAAGGAGATGGCCTTCCTGTACCACATGTGCTAGTGTATGTATCCCTTTCGCGCACCAGTGATCGAAGGGGCCCATCTTCACTATTTCTGGGAGGAGTGCGTTGTGCCATAGGGGTTGGGATAGTGTTGGTTTACTTTTCCAGCCTATCAGTTTGTGCGCGTCCCGCCAGGCCCGGCAAATGTGACGTGTCATTTTGGGTAAGGACGGGGGTTGGTCGTGGGTGGCGTAGAGGGTCTGTAGTGGGGTTAGTGGGGTCATGGTCTCCATTTCTAGGCGGATGTGGGGGAGTGTGGGGTCAGCATGTATCCAGTCGTTTACCACCCCGATCTGGGCTGCAAGGTAATAGGTGCGAGTGCATGGTAGACCAATGCCTCCCTCCCACACTGATCGCTGCAGCGTCTCCAGGGCGATCCTGGATTGTTTCCCTCCCCACAGCAGTGTGCGAAGGCGTCTGTCAATGAGTGCGAAGGTGTCCCGGGGGATTATGTGGGGGGCGTTTTGGGGAGGGTCAGCATTTTGAACAGTGCCGCTCTGCCCAATAGCGATAGTGGGAGTGATTGCCAGTGGGAGGTGTCTCTATTGAATCGGTCGATTATTGGTTGTAGATTGAGTTTTAGGAACCCACCTAGTGACGGGTCGAGTCTTATGCCCAGGTATTTGAGTTCTCTAATGGAGATATGATATGGGCAGGTTTCCGGGATCGCAGACTCGCCACCCTGGATCGGGAAGTAAATGGTTTTGGTTTCGTTCACCTTGAGGCCTGCGAAGCGCTGGTATTCCCTGAGGATACGGGAGACAATCGGGCAGGAAGTGCGTGGGTTACTTAGGTATATGAGGAGGTCGTCCGCATAAAGGGATAGTCGGTCCTCTCCCCCCCCCCGGCCAGGCGAACCCTGTCCAAGTAGTGTTGGTCCTAAGCTCGATTGCGAGAGGTTCTATGGCCAATAGAAAGAGCAGCGGGGAGAGGGGGCACCCCTGTCTCGTACCCCGACCCAGAGGAAATGATTGAGAAGACCTGCCGTTCACCCTTACCGTGGCCTCTGGGTGTGCATACAGGAGTTTGACCCACGATATGAACGTTTGTCCCAGGTTCATTCGAGACATGACTGCCCACAAGGCTTCCCAGCCCACGGAATCAAATGCTTTTTCGAAGTCCACTGCCAGGAGGGCCAATGGGGCTGGTATTTCTTTGGCTCTACTCAACGCCAATTGAACTCTGCGCAGGTTCATGCGGGTGGATTTGTTGGGCATGAATCCGCATTGGTCGGGGTGAATCAGGGTCTCAATAACCCGCAGCAGTCTATTGGCCAGTGTTCTTGCAAGGACCTTGGCTTCGCCGTTAATCAAGGATATTGGACGATAGGAGGCACATTCCTCCGGGGGTTTCCCGGGCTTATGTATGACGACTATGAATGCCTTCCTGAGGTCCGGGGGGAGTGCCCCTAGCTCCATGCTGCGTAGAAACATGCGGTGCATGTGGGCTGGCAGTGAACCGCCGAGGCATTTCCATGTTTCTGTAGGGAACCCGTTGGGGCCCGGGGTCTTCCCAGGTTGGAGCTGTGCGAGTGCCTCTTGTACCTCAGTTACAGTGATTTCGGCGTTCAGGAGGTCTGTTTGGCGCTGGGAGAGCTTCGGGATCTCGAGCCGGTCGAGGTAGGATGTGGGTTCGGGAGGCAGGTGTTCGGCCGGTGGGGTATAGAGTTTCTCATAATAGGCGGCAAATGTTGCAACAATGTCCGAGTCGTCTGTGAGAAGTGTTCCGTCTGGAGATTCAATCGCCCGCACATGTCCCCTGGTCTGGTCGCGCCGTTCCAGCCAGGCCAGTGTCTTATTTGCCTTGTCTCCTCGTTCGTAAATTTGGCTCCGGACTAACTGATGGGCTGTCCGTGCATTGTCTAGCGCCAGGTTGCTAAGGGCCACTTGTGCGGTGATCAAATCCTCCTTAGCTTCTTGGGTGGAGTGTTCCAGGGTTTGTTGTTCGCACTCCAGGACGCGCTCTTCTGCCTCTTTGATCTTTCGGGTTCGTCTTCGTTGGTAGGCTGAAACTTCCGAGATAACTTCCCCGCGGAGGACCGTCTTATATGCCTCCCAGAGCGAGATCGGGCAATCCACTGATCCTTCGTTGATTTCGAAGTATTCTGTTGTCTTCTTCTCCAGTTCCTCCGCTATTTCGGGGAGACGTAGGTGGTATGTGTTCAGGCGCCAATTACGGTCCGGACCACGGCAAGAGTTCTTCATAGACAGTAGGAGCGGAGAGTGGTCGGAAATACCTCTGGCGAGGAAGTCAGCGTCAAGAAGCCTGTGACTTACATTGCGGGGGATGAAGGCATAGTCGATTCGGGAGAATGACTTGTGGACACCTGAGAAGAAGGAGAACCCAGCCTCATTTTTGTGGAGCGCGCGCCATGCATCTGTCATACCCAGAGCTTCGGCGAACATGGCGAGTGATGTGGGGGCGAGACAGGAACCTGACCTCCTGTGAGATCTGTCGATCGTAGTGTTCATCACTTCATTAAAGTCCCCGCCAATCACCCATACGTCGGCCACATCTTCAAGCAGCCGGCTCTGTAGCTCGGAGAGTAGCTCTTTCGTCTGTGAGGGGGGGGCGTAGACTGCAGCGAGGCCCCATTTCTCGCCCCAAATATCGGCCAGTATCATGACATACCGGCCCCGGGGGTCGATCTTGACCTTCCTGACCTGCAGGGGGACTCGCTTGTGAACCAGGATCATCGTGCCCCTAGCTCCTGTTGTGAATCCAGCCTGGTAGGTGTGAGAGTAGTTGGATTTTTTGAAGAAGTTTGCGCTCGTGCCTAGCAAGTGTGTTTCATTTAGTAGGGCAATATCAGGTGAGTAGCGGTTAAGGTACTGGAGCACCAGTCTTCGCTTTATGCTGGAGCCGAGGCCGTTGACATTCCAGGAGAGCACAGTCACCTTGTTGGAGTTCATTCTCTCTGCGTGGGGTGCTTATCTGGATATCTGGGAGGATCAATGGTAGTCCTGTACGCTTGAGATTTGTGCAACGCTATGCTTTCGGGGGGGATGCCCGAAGGTCTTCTCGTGTTGGTATATCTCCTGCCTGGATGATGATCGTGTCTGTGATCTTGCCCATAGCCAATACCTGGCTCCCTTGCCAGTGCTTCTATGTGTCGTATCCTCTTATTTCTTGTTTTGTTTTCTTTACGAACTTTGAACTCCCCCCCCACCCTGTACTTCCCCCCCCCAACTGGGAGCACCTGTCGCCCAAACATTAAACTTATAACTTTATAAACTTCTTCGGGATAACCCGGGTGTGGTAACGCACGCTCAGCCTTAGGGGGCGGCGGCCGCTAAGTGAGCATTTCCACTCCACTAATCTGCAGTTTGGGCCCTACAGTACAGGGTATTCATCCTTTTCCCGCCGGGGTCCTTGACGCGTCGTCGTCTGCTTCAGACGGGGAGCGAGGGGGCGAGGGTCTCCCAGGTCTGGGTCGCTGCGTGGGTGGGCCCGATGGCCCACGTCTCCCGTTGGGTTCCGTGAGGACGTGAGTTTCAAGCCAGTCCCATGCATCTTTGGGGTTGTAAAACAAGTGTGTAGCGCCCTCATACTGGACTTTTAGTAATGCCGGGAAGAAGAGGGCATATTTGATGGATAGTGACTGGAGCTTCCTCTTAACGGAGTCGAAAGACTGACGGGCTTTTTGAACTTCTTTCGTGTAGTCAGGATAAAAGCCAACCTTGTAGCCGTTGTATGTGATCGGGCCCATGGCCCTTGCCATTTGTAGGATCGCATCTCGGTCGCGGTAATTCAGTAGGCGTGCGATCATTGTTCTGGGTGGGGCGCCCGGGATAGGCCGGCCGGTGGGGACTCTGTGTGCTCTTTCCACAGAGAAGAATTTGGATAGCTTCTTCGGGGCAAAGATATGAGTGAGCCAATCTTCCAGGAAGAGTTCTGCACTGGGGCCTTCCTCTTTCTCCGGTATACCGAGGATCCTGAGATTATTGCGTCGCGCCCTCCCCTCACTGTCTTCGGCGCGGTTTTCCAGTTGGGTCACCTTTTGGGCAATTGCAGTGAGCTGTTGTTCCATGCGGCAGATCGCATCTTCATTGCTGGACACCCTCTGTTCTGCTTCACCCACTCTGGTCGACAAGTTGCGGAGGTCTTGGCGTATAAGGGACACCTCCGAGGTTAAGCCGCCCATTTTAAGTTCCAAGGACGTCCTCGAGTCCCCAATCGCTTTCATAAGGTCTGACAAAGAGATAGGAGGGTCGCTGAGTTCTCCAGGGTTATTTTCTTCTTCTAGGGGTTGAGGCTCGCGCTGGGGAGGGGCCCCCACGGTGTAGAGATCCATCTTGCTCTGTAGCGTTTGCCTCCTGGTTTTCTCCTTTCCCATGTTGTGATTGGGTTCCGTGTAGTAGGGGGGGTCTAGGTGTTCCCCCTCGGGGCGGGCGATTGCGTATCGGTTGCGCGGGATGCGCACCGTGAATTGCGGCCAAGGTCACGCTTGGGGTGTTCGTAGTGTCGTCGCTCGGCCGCACCAGGCGGCGTGGTGTTGGCACTTGTCTACCTCGGGTGTATCGAGTGGCCAAAGTGCGTAGGGCTGTGCCCTTGTTCTACCACGAGTGCTGTGCTTCGGGGTGTGAGGTAGGCCGTTCGGGGTGGTCCCAAGAGAAAGGCAGGGCAGTTCTACAGTTCACGTGTTTTGGGGTCCACCTCGGACACGCAGGTAGTAGCAGCGCTCTGGGTCTGGTGCTGGTCTGTGGCACACCTGTGTTCTGTGGGCTCTGCAGCAGACTGTTGCAAAAGAGGGGGGTCGCTGGGGAAGAAACAAGCAGAGCGTCCGCCCCCCACTCCCCTGTACCTTCTTGTGGGTGCCTCTGGTTGCAGCGTGGTTGTAGCGTATCTTCCTCAACAGGGGAGCGCAGCACACGGCTTCCGCTGTCGCTCGACCCCGGGTCGCGTAGTCTTGTTGATGGGGGGGGGGGGAGGGAAAGTAAGGCAGCGCCCAGGCCACGCAGCCTCTCCGGATGTGTCACCCCCGTAGTGTGTAGACCACTATTGTCCTGGGGAGGTGGGGGGGGCCGCCCAATGGTTCCCGGAGAGCTCCGTGGGGTCGCGTTCCGAGCGACGATCTCGCCTGGGGGTCAGCGAGCTCAGCGCCTCCGGGGGCAGAGGGGCGGTCTTCTTCTTCCGCCCGCGCTGCGATGGTCGCCTGCCGTCCGCCGGCAGTCCGCGGGCTGGTTCTGGCGTCCCCGGTTCCGATTTCTCACCGGAGTGCGGCGTCAGCAACCCTGGTGGGGCCGCCACCGCTGGCAGGCGGTTGGGGCAAGGTTAGTCCGCGTGAAGTGGGAAATTTGCAGGATTTTAGCAGCGGCCGCCGGGAGCCGTTGGATTTAGCAGCGCATACGTCGCCCGCGCATGCGCCCCTTAGACCCCCTTTTATCACAATGTTCACACTTGGTCTCTCTCATTCGGGCTCAGACAATGGATCTCCCTCATTCAGTCTCGGATCTTTTTGATATGGATCTCCCTCATATGGGCTTGGATCCTCTTGATATCAAAATCGAAGTCTTTCGAATATGCAATGGGTTTTGCTTAAACCGTCGCTGGACTACTTCCATTCTCTTAATACAATTATTCTTATCTTCCACTTTCATTTCTCTTGTAGGGATACCTTACAGAGACCTTTGAGAACATTCACGGTGCCGGACCCTCTGTCAATGGTATCGTATCTTTCCTCCTCAAGTTCAAACATTCATCAGCAGTGTAGTTTCACTCGCGTCTTTCATCACGCGCGATTAACAATGTTCGTTCCAGCGCTCGTTATACAATGTTGCTGCTTGCATCCTTGACTTCAACCCAGACCGGTCTTGCATCGGTTTCCCCAACCCACCGGCTGCGCTGATCTCTCTGGCGCTCCCTTTTTTCTTGTAACCATGGACGATACCACGGCTGCTGCTGCTCCTCCCCGCCTCGATCAGCCTCGCTCGATGGCCTCCGGTATCTTTGACACACAATGAAGGATTCTTTATGCGGGTTTCCTGGCCTTACGCGTTCACTTTCGAAGGTTTCTTGAGAGTATCTGTTTCTTGTAGAAAAGGTTAAGGGTATTTCCTTCATTGCAAACTCTTCGTGGTTTGCCTGCTTTGTCCTTTCGATGAGCTGCCAATTTCATGCCCCGCCTTTTATCTGTGTGAGTAAGTTTAATGGAAGTCAGGTGTGAATGATTGTCAGCAATTGCCTGACGTCACCTGACCATTGTATTGGGACCTGTCCGGTACACTGCTCGGGTGTGAATCTGTTTTATCCCAGAGGGGGTTGTCTGTGTGAAAGTGTTAATGGAAAAGGGGTGGAGATGTAGAGTTCCTGCGTATCCTACCTGGTAGGATTGGGCAAAGGAGTTAAATGGGGGATACTGCGTCTCGCAATCCGGTGTCCCTCTCCGACTCCCCCTCACCCAGGTGATCCTCCCGCGCTGGTCAACCCCCAGGAGCTGGATCCAAAAGCAATGGCCGTGTCCTGGCCACCTGGATGACAGATCCCCAAGGACTAGTGGGTGAGACACCTTCTGGTTTCTCACAGAAAACATGTTCTTGCTGTCTGCACAAATGAGACAGCAATATCTAAAAACACTAGTTATGTTGACTTTGCCCTTAACACCAGTATAAAGTGGCATGTAGCAGTAAGAAAATATGTCTTTGCTCGCTACACATATGCTTCCAATTCCCCCATCGTAGAAGGCCACTCATCCTGTTAGCTTAATACCAGTTTAAAATGCCATGCCACAGTGAGAAAGCATATCCTTGCTGGCTCCGCGAAACAATGACCCTCAGCTGATCACATGCACACACATTCATACCCACCACCCATACTTTCTATTCACATTGCGATCATACACAGAAACCCCCTCAAATGCACATATACATACACACATACATCCTCCCACGCATACACACATACAAAATGCTTTTATTGCTTTCCTGTTTCCTGATCAGCTCTGGACTTGATGCAGCTCTTCAGTCCTGGATCATAGGTAAGTCTTATATTAAGCATGTTAAGCTGCATATTTCAATTGAGATGTTTAAAACAATCCTAATAAGATTTATAAAGTTCAACTACTTGCTATTTGCCAGACAATAAACTATTCTGTAGTTATGCCCTATAACCAAAATGATGTTATCTAAGCACACACCATTGTGTTCAATGTTAGTAAATGCTAAATATTTTAGGTAATTATACCTTGATAATTGACATCAGATCTGCAAACTATCTGTAGAAGTTTAAATCGTGTTGCCGGACAAAGGGAATAAGGAGTTGTTACCTCAACCAGACAGATGACACTGCCACATGATCATGTTGTTCGGGGCAAGGGAAATAACAAATGGCAAAGTTTACGGTTTTAAGATTATTTGATCGAATTGAATTACTTCCTTGTAATTCACTTCAAAGCAATTACTTTGTGTCTTTAAAAAAATATATATAATGGGGACCACCCCAATGCTCTGTTACTTGCCCTGCACATAAGGAATCCAGAATCCTGAGCTCGTCGGCTGGCCCCTTTCAGACTATGGGTCTTCCCGACACTTGTGATAAATTGATAACTTGATAAGATTCTCACAGGCTAAGGCGATGGTGGCCCTCCTGGTTTCTCAATTCATCCGTCGTTGATGATAGGCGTCTATCGCCTCTTCACTTCTTTTTTTTTCCCCCTCTGACCATGGGCTTTTCTGGCCACTGTAGGTTCTTGACTTGCCCCTCACAGGCAATGTGCCTGTCTCTCCCCTGTTGTTCCTCTGTTGGCCCTTCTAGGGCTCCTCAGGCTGATAGCTCTTTGGTTTGCCCAACATGGGCTTTGGCCTCGGTTAGCTTCTCTGTGTGAAAATTAGAGGCCTCAGCCTCTCCAGATGTTGTTTGCCTTAGTTGACAGTAAGAACGTTCTCCCTGCTTCAGTGGGCCCATGGTGCTTGGGTACTCCACCTTCGTCAGAGCTCCTCTGTCCTCCTTCCAACTTGGAGTACATATTACATGGGACTCCTCCATTGCACGGCTCTTCGCCCTGCTTGTCACATGTTCTTGTCCTCTTTTGCTCTGTGACTGTTTTTAAGTTCCTCCGTTGAGTAGAAGAAACAACCCAGTTGGTCTGGTTGTTCAGTGAAAGGTGGCACCATATCCAGGTCAGAAACCCAGCCCCTCACCTTAAAGGGATGCTGTACATATTCGTTCTGCTTAGTCCCAACGTATATTACTAACATGTTGGAGCGCAAGGAAAGGGGAGCAGGGATGTTTCTTTCATTAGAGCCTTCCTTTTGTCCTGAGGGGGGTCAAACCCAGTTGGATCCTGCTTGCCCTGTCCCCTAGGGAAGGTGTTGGGTAGCAGGCTCACCTCCCTAGTCCCAAAGGGGGTGGCTCCCCCCTGGGGAGAAGGTACACACTCCCTGGATTCATCACAATACCTATATAAATTACTGCCTCGCAAAGTAATTGTAGCAAAGTTAATCACAATAAAGTAATTCACTTCGATGAAACAATGGCATACAAAGTTTACATCATTACATACTGGAAGTGTTGTGTAAATCATAGAATAACCATTCCCACAAAAGATCATAGTTTTGGATTTTAAATTGTTAATTATTCTTAAAGATCAGCTTGAGTCGATATGGATATTTATATCCTTTTCAATTCTACCAATACACCACTATTCCCAAAAATATTTCCTTCAAAGTACTCTACATTTTATTAACATACTTTTGTGGCATTTTCTTGTTATTGAGTTTGCGTGCATTGTTCACGTCTGGCAGCTGTTCAATCAGTATAAGCACTGGCTTTTTAGACAGCAGGGCATGTCCTGTTCTAAAGAGCAGTGCTACACTAATTCCTTTTGGAATGGAATAAAACAGCAACAAAGGGCAAATAGATCACTCCCAACTGTAAAGGTGTGGTGTCTTTGTCATGACTGCTCTTGACTATTTTAGGGAATGACCTGGCTGCTTCCTTTCATTTCAGGTTATAATGCTGATGTTCATTCATGGCATTTCAAAAATCGCAGTGCGCACTGTGCTGGTCACTTGCCTGTGAAATATATTGGTTGAGTCTGGGAACAGGTTGCCCACCGTCATAAATGATTCCTTTGTACTGGCGCAGTCTGACAACAGCAGATGAAATGGAGCACGCAGCACACACAGTCCCTCACGTTAGCTGTTCGCCATTGCCTACAGTTCCTTATTGCAATCCTAGTGTGATAAGTGAAGGTGTCAGGGACTGGGCACAGAGGGCGTATCATGGTGTAAACATATGGTCCTTGAACTTGCAATTTCTTAGTTAATTTCCTGGTCAGTGGTGGTTCTTTCTACAACTATCTTTGTGGTGCAGGTGGTCGTTGTTGATGTTTTTTTTCTTTTTTCTTCCTCTTTAATTTATTGTATACTATTATTTTTAGATTGCTCTGAGATTTTGCGTTGATCCAACGTAAGACGTTTCTGTGATTTGCTTCGGCTACTTCGCTTGCATGTATAGTAAATACGTTAAAGTTTAACCATTGTTTTCTATTTGTCTGTCCTACCCTAAGTTGATGGTGGCAGTTGACTGGTCACTGCAGAGTCTTTAGTTAAGTTGTGCAATTCTATGTTCACAATAGATAGTTTTCCTACAATTATTCATTTAGTGGGTGATTGATGTAGGTTCGTTGAACTTGCTTTTGGTGGTGTTGTTAATAGGCCCTCATCCACATCTCATTGAGTGTGCATTAGGTGATAAGTCAGGCATGTCCTTTTTTCATCACAGTGGGCGGAGCAGAGAATATTTATTTGTCCAGTACATAAATGCAACTGTGGCCACACTGGGCTTTTCAGAATAGCACCATTGTAACCTTGCTTCAAACACACAGTATTTGTACAGCTGGCTGTAAGGGAACCTGGTCAACATGGTTGGGTGTAGGGAGGCTCACAGGTTTGTCTCGCCCTGCTTGGAATGAGGCCTCCTCTAAGGGTGCAACTAATGTACCCCTAGACCTTTCAGTTGAACGATATATTGTGCCAAGTGAAATACCCAAGAGGGTGGAAAAAAAACCTGTGATGGGGGAAACTCCTCTTACCAAGGCGTTGTAGTTCCATTAGCAGACGTCATCTCTCTCAAAGGATCCAGGGGTAGCAGGGCTCGAGTGCAGTAGCGTAGTGGCAGACAACAGCAGAGCAGGCAAGAAGGAAGGACTCCAACAGGAAGGGAGGAGACTACAAGGCAGAGTGGGAGAAGAGCGAGGACAGGGAGCAACAAGAATAATGGGTAATGTGGAGAGATAATGAAGAGGGACAGTGTCTATGGAACAAAGGGAACAGTTTCAACACACGACCGCTGGCATCCCAGAGGAATAAATTAACGCACATGGCGTAGATGCATGCACATGTCCGTATACCACCACTATCTTAAATGGGGATAATGTCCCTTTCAGGAAAGCTGGCCATGATCCTGTAGAGGGGAAATGAAGAAGGGACTTCTGCAAGTACCCATGTCTTGTAATCAATTGCTAATTGGTCGTCCCTTGTTCTGGCACCGAGTTGTTCTGTGTCATTTGACTCTATGAATGATTTTACACTTGAAGATAATCGCCACAGAGGACATTTTAATGACCTACATGCACATAGACTTGGTTCACACCATTCTTTATCTTCTCGATCGCTAACCTGCGGTGGGGGGATGACTTCTAGTGATGGTTTTGCTAATATCATTTTGATATTTCTAAGCTGGAGTTTCTCTAGAACAGCTCTCTTCCAAATGCTAACAACTAAATGCTCAAAACATGTAATACATTTTGCCCAACATCTGCTTTCTCATAGGTTACAGTTCAGAGAACCTCCACCAATGGATTAGTGAGATCCTTCTGTCATATGGCACAGAGCAAACAAGTATCAGGCCTAAAAAATAAGATTATTCTTGACACAGTTTTATTGGGATTGTACCACACTTGGGAAATCAAACTAATCTCTTGAAGCACACCTCTTTCCTCAGATGGGCCTTCTCTCCCAGGTTCGTCTCTTTGGTGGCCAACCACATCAGTAAATCCTGTAGATGGGCAAAATAGTAAATACTCTCTTGCCAAGCCTTTGTCCTGGTTTCTCTTGGCTGATTGGCCCAACAGAACAACACAATAAAGGAACTTGTGGTCTTGGGGTTGCAAGACTTCCCTAAGCTTCTCTTGTGATCTTCAGGCTTTCTTGTATGGGTCTTTTGATGCTGGTGTACAATGAGGAGACTGTAGCTCATAGTCTAAGATGTGTAGTGGTAGTTGTCAGTAGTTGTTGTGCAAGATGTTAACTCTGAGCTGTCCTTACGTGAAGACTGTGAGCATCAAGTAAAGAGGAGATCACCATATAGTTTCCACTGGCTTCTCACTAGGTCTCCCATCACCTCCCTCTCTGAGCGCCATTGCTCAAGTTCCCAACAGTCTCTCTCTCTCTTTTTGTCTGTTTCTCTCTTTTTGTCCGTCTCTCTAGTTTGTCATACTCTGTGTCTTTTGTTTCACCTCAGCTCATTGAAGCTTTGCCACATGCTTAGTCCTTCACCCCTACTTTTCCAGGCTCATATTTTCCCACTACACTCCCAACTGTGATGAATCCTGTGGAATCCTCACATAATCCCAGCCTGAATTCTCCTCCCATGTGGCCAGGGGAAGACAGCCGCTATCTGATCCTGATCGTGGGGGTGGTATTAGCCGGGTGGATCGCATTGGAGGAGAACATCATCAAGGGAATGTGAGGACTCAGTCAGGGGAAACACAGTTTGTATCCTCTTCTGGGGATTAAGGTTCCCTAATGCCTGAATATCTGATGGCTTGTTATAAATATGGAAATTAAATATGTAAAAGTCGGGGAATTAATACCACTTCTGATTGTCATAATTCTATTGTATGTTTGAATTGTGAAAGCAAGAAACAACCATGAATTCCTTTTAGGACGTCCCCTAAATATATATCTTATAAACCACTAAACCAAAGTAAATTGAATAACCCTAAAACGAATATGAACAGTACAGAACTGTAGTGTGCAGTCCAGTGGTTGTGATGACCCACACCTGAGTAGCACCTTTAACATTTAAAGGCCTTTTAGGTGCAGGTCATTAGGAGAGATAAGCAATGGAAGCAGCCGAAGCATGAGGAAGCAGTAGGAGACAGAGCTGCCACTGTCTTGGAAGCAGGACGGCATGTAGTATAAGTGGCAGAGGTCGAGAGCCCTGTGGGATGCAGAGAGTGCACAGCAGGAAGCAGTACAGATACTAGCTGTCCTGTGGGAGAGAGAAGCTCTTCGGGTCTTGTGTGCTTCTACGGCATTCACGAGAGTGCAAGCGGAGCAGACGCAGCTCCATCTACAGGAGGCGTGAGCAATGGAAACATTACCGGAGCTGTCGGATGCCTGTGTTCCCCCAACGAAAGAAGAAACGGGAGCAGCGGTTCCAGCGGAGTCGCAAGGAAAGACCAGGGAGTTGGTCCTGGTTAGGTGACCCCGGGGCACTCCGAAACAGACCGCTGGCTCAAAAAGGAAGTTTTGAATACTGAATTAATGTATTAAGGCAATTTGGGTGCAATGCTCATCTTGAAAAGAGACAGAGTGAAAAGAAATATTGTAACCACCATTGCCAAAGCCCATAGAGAACAATATTTAAACAAAGTAAATGGAATTCACATAATGGAAAGCCATTTATAAAAGAAGATTATGACAAGCATTGCCTAAGCCAAAGAAAGACAATTTAACAAAATCAAAGACCCTCCTTGTAACAATCCGCAAGGGGGAGAGAAATGTAATCTGCCTTGCCTCGGGCAAACAAATCAGTGGGAGAGAGATTGCCAATGTGTACTGTATCCTTGACGAAGAAGCTGTAACCCTCTTGTGGTTGTTGAGTCAAAAGTGGGATAGGAGGTTGTGGTGGAAGACTGTGGTTTATCCATTGATGTGTACTGACCAACTATTGTGGCATCATCCTGACAAAACTGTGTTCTTTATGAAGAAGAAATGTGATTCAATGAAATATGATTGGTCTTCAGAGAGGAGAATAATTACATTGTATATGGAATTGATACATAAAGAAAGTCTTTTTGGTCCATCGAACAGCAGTTGAAGAGTGAAAAGTGTTACTTGAAAATAGACAAGTATACTGCCAAGTGAAGGTCACATGGAATTAACATAGTGCTTTATTTCAAGTTGAACTTGTCTATTGAAAGAACTTTGACTTTGAACTTTGATTGGAAACATCCTGAATTAATCCAGGGGAAGGGTATTCAACCCTGGCTACAAGGATTTATGTTTATAATTTCTCTGTATGAATTTCAATGTTGTTTTATGAGTTTGAACAGCCAGATAATCCCTGTATGATTTTATTGTATGTATGAGTGTGAGGGACAGAGATCTTTGACCATTAGGTCATTTTCCATTAGCCTTAATTTGAGAGGTATGGAAACCAGTGTTAGATTAGGGAAAGATAGTTGTTTGTATATCCTTTATTGTTTAATAAAAGGACTACTTGTGAGAAAACAATATCTATGTGTCCATCTCGCATTTCTGACCCCTCACATATGGTGTATGGTCAGATCGGAATCAATTGATACAAATTGGGGATCCAACATAAATATGGTGGATACCAACCCCACAGATATTGGATCAGAAGAAGATTGGTATGGACATATTACCTCTCTTTTTAAAGCCTATGCACAATCATCAGAACCTAATTCTATAACATCAACATCTGGGAAAGAAAGGAATTTGAATGCCGTTTCCGTCAGGGGAGCAGGAATATTAAGAGAAGACCTTAATAATCATTGGCCTCTCCAGATGAATGTAGGCTTATATTTTTAATTACTATCAGGATAGGCCATAAGTCATGTGAGACAACCTGTAGAGGGGTAATAGCTACCATATTGTCTTTCCTTAAAGATATGTGATCCCGGGGAAGGATAAACTCTTCATTTCTCTATTATTGGAAATATATAGTTTCCTATTTACCTGTCTGCCTACCTTGTACCCTTACAAATGGTTTCTTGTGGCAAGGAACTAAAATGTATGCTCCTGAACACTTCAACAAATCCCTGTGAAACCCACAGAGGTGATAGAGTAGAAAGATTGAAATATGATGTTGCATTGAAGGCATGGAACAAGGCGAGATCTAAAAGCAATGTCCTTGACAGTTGTGAGAAACCTGAGGGTGTCTCACTTGTTAGTGCTTGTGGATCTGTCATCCAGGTGGCCAGGTCTTGGCCATCGCTATTGGATCTAGTTCCTGGGGGTGGACCAGTGCGGTAGGATCACTAGCATGGGTGTCTTCAGGGAGTGGAAGTGCGACACCGAAGGGTGGGAAGCGGTACCCCCTTCCCTATAACACTGTTTCCCTGTCCTATCCCATAGGATATTTAGAAGCTATAATCCCCTTTTCCCATATCAACACTTTCTCACACCGTGAAAGAAAACAGACTAACACCAGAGCCGTTTACCTGACAAGTGCCAACTCAAGGGTGAGGTAGAGTCGGGCAATTGTCGATAACTACACACACCTGACTGTCCTTTCCCTTCCTCACAAGGATAAAAGGCAGAGCATGAGAGCACACTTTGAGCTAGGCCAAGAGTACGAGGAAGCAGCTATTCCAGGGCGGCAGTTCAAATGGAGGAGAAAGGCAGCAAGACCTGAAAGGAGGACAAGGAGGGAATTGCCCTTACACTTTTCAACCCAGACCTGCAAAGCGTCCAGAAAGGCAATTATAAGACTGGGAGATACAGCTGGCATATGGTGTGACAGAGCCCTCCTGTGCTGATAGCCAAGCCAGGGAGAAGCGCTTGCTGCCGTGGTACCGTCCTTGACTCCAGAGACAAGAAACGCGAGGGAGTTCAGCACAGGCAAACTGAACGGAATCAAGGCTGATATTTCCTGGAAAAAACTGAGCCAACCCAACGTGTCAGGAGAAGGAGCAAATGGGGATTTTCTTAGATGCCCTCTTATCTCGCAGTTTACCTTCTCTGCTATAACGGTTTCAGAACTCGCTACGATAGTGGAACAGTTAAAAGGTGATCCCTGCTCGGCGGCTATTATTAAATCCTGTCCACCCTTATTGCTGGAAGCCATCTGTGAATTTGGCAACGGTTTCTTCCAGGAAAGCTCAGTGCCCCAGGGACTTAAAAAGGCTTGGAAAACCCCCATTCACAAAAAACCTGGGCTACCTGCGGATATGCCACCAAGTTACACACCTATTAGACACCCCGTTCCGGTAAAAAATCTTGGATCTGGTGAAGTATGTCCAAATCTCGGACCATCTTAATAAATTTCCAATCCTGAATAACCATCAATCGGGGTTTAGGCAGACCTTTAGGACAGAGACGGCACTGTTGGAACTTAAGACCAGGCTTTTGGAACTAATGGTTAACAAGAAGGTATCTATTTTGATGCTACTAGATTTGTCAGCGGCCTTAGACCTGGTGGATCATTCCATTATGGTCACCAGGTTGAGGGACGTAGCACATTTCTCGTTGGCAGCAGGCCATTGAATATCCTGTTTCTTGAGTAATAGGGACAGCAGAGTCTTTCATGAGGAGGCAGCAGCTTCGCCCATAACCTTGACATTTGGTGTGACTCAGGGGTCTTGTATCTCATGTACTTGTATAACATCTTTATGGCACCCTTCCTTGCTCTCTTTGAGCAAGAGGGGGTGGTGTTTACAAATGATGCCGATGACACTCAGTGTGTCGTCACCATCTCTGGGATACATGAAATTGATGAAGCACAGCTGAACAAGGTTTACACCCTCATCGAGAGCTGGATGGTTCAAAATAAATTGGCCTTCAATAGAGACAATACAGAGCTGCTGATTGTTGGCACCCCGAATATGATACAGAAATGGGGACTCAAAAATAGTGTCTCAAAAGAGGTTAAGACATTGCGAGTCATTTTGGACCAACATCTAAACATGAAGGCACATGTTGGTAACCTGGTGTCATCTTCAGCATACTATATTAAGCTTTTGGCACATTTTTGTCGCTTTATTACACAAGCTAATGCGGAAACCCATTGCAAGGGCAATTGTGGGTGCCAAGATTGACTACTGTTGTAGTCTGTTATATGATATTAATAAAACAAATTGTAATAGGCTACAAGTGATACTGAACGGGGCAGTGCAAGTAGTGCGGTAATTGCCCAGAGAGATCACATCTCAGCGGCTAGATGTGCTCTGCACTGGCTCCCTGTGGAGTCTAGGCTCCTGTTTCGTCTTTTGGTTGTTACACAGAAATGTCGACAGGGCAATATGCTGGTTTATGTTCAGGATCTGCTGAAAGAGAAAACGTATACGAGACCCTTAGATCGAGTAACTCTGACCAGCTGGTTCTTCCTAGTTGTAGGACCATGAAGGTCTCAAAGGGGGCCTTTCCGAACGCAGCCGCAAATGCTTGCGAATGGTCTGCCACCGGAACCTAGGGGTGTAAAGTCAACAGAACTCTTTAAGAAGAAACTTAAAACTCTTCTGTTTGCCTGATCCTTGCTCGACGATTTCTGTCGCCCTTAAGCCTACGGGTCCATGGTCTGTGCAGTATAAATATTAGAAGCAAATTACAGCCAGTGAGTCGGGGAGAGCTGTTAGTAAACCGGACTGTGTTGAGCACAAGGATGCAAACGGCAACAATATATGAACAAATAACTTGTGTGTGATTGAACGTTTAAAACCCCATGAAGGACCAGCTGCAGAGTGGTCCGGGCCACATGGGCGCTCTTTCAAATGACTCTGGCTGGTCCTCTTTGTTGAAACTACAAATACCAAGAGGCCCTAGGAGTGGCCGGCTTGAGGTGTGAAAGTGGTCATACGAGGGTCAAGCAAAACCCCTGGTACAATTGAAAATCTTTGACATGGTGAGGTATGCCAAGAGAAAGCTAGGGCAAGGGAACCCCGCTTTCTGTTGAGACTGTGAAATTGCGAACTAAGGCAAGTGTGAACCTGATGAAGGGATGCCGAAAGAAAGCTAGGGGAATGGAACCCTGCTTTTCTGATGAGATGCTAGAATCATTAACTGTGTTAGAATGGCTATGTGAACCCAATGGAGGGATGGCAAGAGGAAAGCTAAGGGTAGTGAATACCGCATTGTGATAAAGCAAAGTAAACTGTGTATTTGGCAAATGCGAACCTGGCTGAGAGATGCCGGCGAATTGGGATTAATTGATTGTTTATTTAGTATGCGCTTATACACAAGTGTTTCAAAGCGCAACCATACATGGGAGGGGGAAGACATAGTGAAGGCAAGACAAACAATCTTACTAGGCATGGTACATTCATGAACATTGTGTCGACAAGTAAGAATCTGGCTGAGGGATGTCCACAGTGAAAAGACATTGAGACTCTTGAATGTTACAAGTTGCTGATATTTTGAATGAAAGGCCATAGTGAACCCGACTGAGGCAGGCTCACATTGCAAGAAGGACCGGAGCCTGGTTGAGGGGAATTCAAGGGTGAAGAGAAATCACCCGACGTGAAGATTACTGAAAGGAACTTTTTGTTTTTGTTGTTTATGGCACATCCGGTCCTCTGAGGCAAGAGACTTTGTGTGAAAGCGACTTGGCCACAGAAGGCCCTGATATTTTTTAAACAAACTGTAAGCTTGTGCTGGAGAAGTTAAGGAGTGTGCTGTGCTAAAACGCAGGGACTGCAGACTCCAGCTATGCCATCCTGGCTTATCATTTTGAGAACACTTTTTTCTTTTCTAGTGACCATTATCCCAGACTATTTTTAAGCATAGCGGTAAGGATTGGCAATAGTTTTTTTTTTTAGTATATGCCCTTTTTTTTTTCACTAAGACACCACTAGGACTGTATTGCCATCATTTGATCGTCATAAACTTGCTGCCATCTTAGATTTAGGTTTCGATTAGGTGTTTACCTCACCCATTATACAGTTTAATAAACACCCTTGAACTGTGATCACTAGTGTCTGTCTTTACTTCGATACCATGCCATCCTTACACAGTGCATCAGAAACAAAAGTGCCTGTCGTTGGATAAATGAGGCTAATTGTAAGTTTCTTGATAAAGAGCATACTCTAGAAAATGTTGCTACTCCACCAAGGTTAATCTGAAATGAGAAAAATTAGAACATTCTTGGAATTCAGGTAAGACTGATGATTGTATGAAAGATACCATTATAAACAACCATTCTTTCCTCAATGAAAATGATGCATTTATTTATTTATTCACATTTGTTGAGCGCACAGCAGACCGAAGGCATCGTGGCGCTTGTTACAGTGTTGCTTATTCTTAGTTACATACAATTCATGTCCGTAGGTGTTACATTGGACGAAATTATTCTTTTGTTACATACATGCATTGAGCAGCAGGAGAACCAAGTGAACAAGGTTAGTTGAAGAGGGCGATTTTGAGTTTTTTGCAAAAGGAGAAGAGAGATGTTTCAGCTCTGAGGTCAGTGGGCAGGGAGTTCCAAAGCTTAGGTGCGAGGAAGGGGAAGCCTCTACCTCCTGCCTTAGTTCTATTGATGCAAGGTCTCGTTAGTTGATTGTTGTATTGTGATCTGTTCGGTCTGGTGAATTGAGATCTACATAATGTGTCAGATAGGTAAGAGGGTGCTGAGAGGTTGATGCATTTATGCGTGGTTGTGAGAATTTTGAAGGAGATACGGTCCTTGACTGGGAGCCAGGTAGCTGTCTTCCTGGCTTGTGTGATGTGGTCTCTTTTCGGTATGCTGAGGTGAAATGAAATAGGAGATTATCAAATACCTAACACATCTTTTTCAAAACAAAATAAATCCTCTGATATGCCATTCAATTAAAAGTACATCTCAAGAGTCTTTATTAGAAAGTCATAGGAACCTTAAAACCTCATACTTCAAAGATTTTGATTTCGCAGTGAATCCTTCTCCCATAAAACTGGGGTGTTTTATTTGTGTGAGTTTCAACCATTCTATTCATCAATGTCCATACATTTTTCACAACCCCTTAAGGAAAGACAAATAAAAACGTGAGTTTTCTAGTAAAAGTACCATCCCTTTTCATTGTAAAAAAACAATATCTGTTGAAAAACCTGATGCGATGCTTTGTGCAGGGTAGAAAAATTATTGAATTCCAGTTGTAATGCGGGTGAAAACCATCTGGGCCCAATTGGACACAAGAAGTGGAGTATCTGCTATAAAAGCTGATATTATTCCTCCAGAACTCCAGATTGGAAAATTTTGGGACAGAGAACTATAGGTTGTGTTCATGGCCAAACTAAAGGACCTCCTTTAACCCAACTTTATATTGCTATGCTGGAGAAGGAAGTCTAGCTATTAGTGGCAGTAATACCTGATCTTCTCACTCAGATGGTTTTGCGTAGCAATGATCCCCATTTCGATCAATGGGTCCTCAGAGTAGCCTAGTTAAAATTAAAAACAACACATTTTGACTTTGAAAAGAAGAATACATTGTTGTCATCCTATTCTCCCCTAAATTCCTGTGATACAGAAGAGACCTTTTTGGAAGATCCAGTACTGAACTGAGAACCTCATACAGCTTCTTTGAATATGAGGCAGACTGGTGGATCAGAGGTTGAAAAAGAACCTGTAGTGGGAGATCAGTTCTTTAGTGGAAGGGTATGTGATGAATCCTGCGGTATGCTCACAGAATCCCAGCCGAAAGTCTCCTCCCATGTGGCCAGGGAAAGGCAGCCGCTACCTGATCCTGATCCTGCGGGTGGTATTAGCTGGGTGGATCACATGGGAGGGGAAGACTGAGCTCGGGGAAATACTGTATTTATCCTCTACTGCAGATAAAGTTTCCCTAATGTGCATTGAAACACGTGTGTATAGGTGTGTTATAAATGCCATATCATGTATCAATGCCTGAATATCTGATGGATTGTTATCATAGTAAGGCTTCTTCTCCCATATTTCTCCAATGCATTAAGAGTGAAAACCCATATGGTAAACAGGGAAATGAAATATTTTAAAGTCAATGAATTAATACTACTTCTGATTGTCATAATGTATGTTTGAATTGTGAAAGCCAGAAACGAGCATTAATTCCTTTGAGAACTTCCCCTAAATATATATCTTATAAACGGTTCCTAGACATAAAATCGAAATCAATAAAATCGAAAGTCAAAATGTCGAAAAAATAATCTCGAAAAAAAAAAAGTCGAATTTTTTTTTAATACGTTTTTTATTCGAAATGGGGGGGTTCCCCCCCCAACCCCCCTTTTTTTCTATTTTTTTTTATTTTACCCCTTTTTTTTACTTACCAAACCCCAAAAAAATATATAAATAATAAAAAAACAAATTCGACTTTTTTTTTTTTCGACATTATTGATTCGACTTTTTTGTCATTCGACTTTATTTTTTCGATATTATGACTGGACACCTTTTCAAACCACTAAACCAACGTAAATTGAATAATCCTAAAAAGAGTATGAACATTATGGACTCCAAGTCCCATAATGCTTTGAGGACTGAGACTAGGAAGAG
This sequence comes from Ambystoma mexicanum, assembly GCF_040938575.1. Lineage (NCBI taxonomy): Eukaryota > Metazoa > Chordata > Amphibia > Caudata > Ambystomatidae > Ambystoma > Ambystoma mexicanum. The sequence continues at coordinate 1,366,787,918 of NC_090929.1, read as the reverse complement.
GATCTTACAGAACAGTAGTGTTCAGTCTAGTGGTTGTGATGACCCACACCGGAGTAGGACCTTTAAACAATGAAATGCCCTTCAGGTGCAGGCCATTAGGAGAGAGGAGCTGTGGAAGTAGCAGAAGCACGAGAAAGCAGGAGACGCAGCAGCCACTGTTTTGGAAGCGGGATGCCGTGTTGAAGTGTTCGGGATCCCTGTGGGACACAGAGTGCTAAGCGGGAAGCGGTACGGAAACTAGCTGTCCCATTGGAGAGAGAGAAGCTCTCCTGGTCCTGCATGCTGCTCCAGTGTGTCGTTCACCGGAGTGCGAGTGGAGCAGAGGCAGCTCCAACTACGGGAGGAGTGGGCACCGGAAGCATTGCCGGAGCCGTCATACGCCTGTGTTCCCCCGACGAAAGAAGAAACGGGAGCAGCGGGTCCAGTGGAGGTGCGAGGAATGACCGTTAAGTTGGACTTGGTTAGGTGACCCTGGGGCACTCTGAAAAATACCTCAGGCTCAGAAAGGAAGTATTGAATACAGAATTAAGGAAATTTGGGCACAACTCTTATCTTAAGAGATAGAGTGAAAAGAAATATTGTAACCCCCCCCATTGTCAAAGCCAAACGGGAACAATATTCAATCGGATTGAAACAGAATATTGTAACCACCATTACCAAAGCCTAAAGGGAACAATATTTTAACAAAGTGAATGGGATTCACAGAAAGGAATACCATTTATAAAAGACTATTGTGACAAGCATTGCCTAAGCCAAAGAAAGAAAATTAAACAAAACCAATGATGGCAGAATAGAAGCCTTCCTTGTAACAGTCATCAGGGGGGAGAGAAATATAATCTGCATTGCGGGGGCAAACAAATTGCAGTGAGATACTTTGTCGAAGAAGTTATAACCCTCTTATGGTTGTTGGAAAAAAACTCTGATGGCCTATTACGGAATCATCCTGACTACGCTTTGTTGCTTATGAAGAAGAAATGTGAATCAATGAAAGATTATTGGTCTTCAGAGAGGAGAATAATTACATTTCATACGGTTTTGATATATGAAGATAGTCTTTTCGGTCCGTCGAACAGCAGTTGAACAGTGAGATGTGTTACTTGAAAATAAGACAATTATATAACAACCAAGTGAAGCTTACTAAGTGAAGGTCATATGGAACAAACAGAACTCTGTGCTATAGTTCAAGTGGAACTTGGCTATTGAAAGAACCTTCTTGACTTTGAACTTTGGTTGGAAAAATATCCTGAATTGATCCAGGGGAAGGGGATTAAACCCTGGTTACAAAGACTTATGTTTATAATTTCTGCGTGTGAATTTAAATGTTACTTTATTAGTTTGAACAGAAGAAAATCCCTGTATAATTTTGTTGTTTGTTTGCATGTATGTGTGTGAGAGACAGAGATCTTTGGACATTAAGTAATTTTCCTTTAGCCTTAGTTTGATAGGTAGGGAAGCCCTTGTTAGGTTATGGAAAGATAGGCGTTTGTCTCACCTTTGTTTAATGAAATGGCTACTCGTCAGAAAACTCTATCTACTTGGCCGTCTCACATTTCTGACCCCTCACACAATTTAGCCCCCTCATGACCAAGTATGCTCTTCACTGTATCCCCTCCTCTCTCTATGATCATATTCCCCCTCTCCTCTGCTTTTAATTTTCTCTTTCTCCTCTTTACAATTCCTAGTATTTCTCCTATCCTCACTTCAAACCACCGTGATACTCTCTCCATCCTGATGCTTTTACTTTCCCATTTTCCTCTCTGCTCTTCTCCGCCACTCTCCTTCAAATGATCTCTTCCTCCAAAAACTCACATCATTCTTCCATAGCCCCTGCCCTCTATCTTCTAGATGGTCTGTAAACAACACTTATAATGCTTGCATTGGTTGTTCTTGTAGCCATCAGAGCCTGTGAAAGTTACAGGAGCAAAAAATCTGGTATGCAGACATTCTGGATTGACTACACTGTCCATTACAACCTCAACCATATCAGGGTACCTTAAATGAGCATTACGTTATTGTGGACTCTTCTAGTGAGCCCCTGGTATGGTGGGGATGGCCATTGGATCCTCCCCACTCTACCTTGGCCACCCTAAGCATTACCCAAGGGACAGACAGGGAACTTTGAAATACATGCAGGCCATTACAAAGGAGCAGTTGACTGAAGAATATGTATAGAGACACCGGTAGCCTGGCCCTCTGACCCCTTCTTCTCTGTTAATTGTGAACTTAAGACATTTTAGGGGACTTAACTACCATTAATTATTTATTGTAAATCGCAATACGTTTGAGAAAGATAATCACAACTACCTTGTAGATGAGTAGATGAGGGGCCAAATCTGACCCTCATGCCCCCTGAACGAGACTCGGCACATAGACAGCGAAACAATAGATTTACCTCACTCTTAGGCCCATCACCGCAATCATCGATGTATCGCAGGTGTGAAAAGCGATATCCTCTTAGACAACCATTCAGACCATATTCCATTGATGATTTGGACGACATGGAACTGACATCAATCGATCAGGTCGACTGACTTGGAAACCAGGAACCAATGACGTAATCACTGACATAACGCCGTAGCCGTGCTTATACATGAAGCACATATTCATCCATTCATGAAGCTACATAGACCTGCAGTAGTTTATTGCATATAGGCACAAAGCACTTGCTTATGACCCACCTAGGCAGAGGACAAACATATATATATATATTATATCTCCATATCTCTTCATTCAATGAAAAAGCTTTGTTAAAGGGACGTTATAGTTACAAGTAAAAACGAAAAACCTCAGAAATTCACCAGTTATGGTATGCTAAGCAACCGTAACCCGCGCCGCCACCGTGCACTGCTAAGACTAACACCCAGGACATCAAAGATGACATTACACATGTCATCAATGACATCACTGATGTCACATATCTGGGCCACTTGTTTTTGTTCACTGACATATCAAGGCCAGCTGGTTTTGTTCACCGGCAGTCAGAATATGAAAATTCAAAGGGTGCCATATATCTAGACATTAACCTTGTATGTTCTTAATGTACTTTCCGTAGGGTTTGGTCTCAGCTCATGGTGCACATGCATGGTGCAATAAGCAGGCCTCAAACACACAATTTATTTGTTTAGTGAAGATAAACTGTAATGCAATTAGCATTTCCTGGTGATACTGTTTATTTCTTACTTTCTTTAGTTTACCTGTATGTGTCTCTGATTTGTATGCATTGTGGGTCGTCATATGTATTATTTGTACTAGCACACATGTGTTGTAAGTCTTGAATTGTTAGCTAGTTATTACGTTTAACATTACTCAAAACTCTGATATGGTAGCAGTCATTATTTTACTATCCAAAATTACAAGATTATAAATAGTGTACGTCTATGGTGCATGCTGCAGCCATTGCATATGTTTATGCATGATTAGGTTCCTGTATTAACAGCACTTCTATATAATGTTTTGTTGAGATGAGTACGTTCTTTAATAGATTACGTAGTTCATGATCGGTCTCCCGATCACCCCTAACATCTTGTTACCAACATTATAAACACAACCCCATGTAGGGACTCTTCATCAACATTCATTTCATATGTGATGTCATCAGTGATGTCAGCTTTGATGTCCTGGGTGTTAGTCTTAGCAGTGCACGGTGGTGGTGCGATTTATGGTTATGTAAGGATGCTTAGGGCTATTAGATGCAGGGGGACCCCGGCGGACACAATCCACCCAAGCAAAGATCGGGGAGACCCCGCCGAAAGCCATGGTGTAGGGACCTGGTCAATGGGGAAGACAGGGATCATGGAAGGAACTATGAACGGGTCTGACCGCAGCACCGACACCGGCCTAAGTCGCAGAGACTCAGGGATGCCACCTCATGGAGAACCTGCCATCACAGTCACTGTGATGGAATGCAGTGAGGCTGCTGAGCAGCCGGCCATACCCATACCGCCGCACGGCCTCCTGCAAAACAGTTCACAGCTTCCCGACCCCAGTCAACACGGTACATTCCACACTTCCTATCAGGGGCTCAGTCTGCCCTGGCGAAACGAGACAGCAAGGCATCATAGCAAGCCACGACCTGGGGAAAGGGGGTGGGGCCTGGGAGAGACTATGTAGACACCCACAGCATCAGGGCCCTGATTGGTTAAAACAGCACCAGCCCATATATCAAGCAGACAGAGAAGAAGGACTGACACCAGCACTTTCTTCCGCTTAAAGGAGAGACGTACCTAGGAGCAAGAAGCAATGAGGTATTATCGCTGGGCGTATGAGGACTGAGCAATGGGTCCGTCAGCTCCATCCTTATTGCAGAATCCTGAGGAACAGGGACAACCCAAAAAAGACTGAAGCAAGTCCTTGAGTTCTACTACTAAGGGAACTCTTTTCTTTAATTTCTTTAAAAAATAAAGCAACATTCTGTTCAGGCAGCCGACTTCCTCTTCATCCTTTCACAGGTTGCTTAGCTTACCATAACTGGCGATTTTCTGAGGTTTTTTGGTTTTACTTGTAACCATAACGTCCCTTTTTAACAAAGTTTTTTTCAGTGAATTTCATGGGTTTTTATCAGTGCATTCTAATTTCCTACATCTTACTAATATCATACTTTCCCTAATATAGCAATATTTTTGTCCAATTTACAGTTTCACCTTTAAACTCTGCCATTTGCCACCTTTTAGCATAATTTATGCCACTTTTATACACTTTTTGCAACTTTTTCCACAGTTTTTGTGTCCGTCGATGTTCACGAACGTCTGATGTCATTCTGGACCTTCCGGACAGTGTCATGTGACCACACGCTCATGTGCAGCGTAATGACGTGTTCATGAAAGCATCCACACTTCATGATCAGGTCCATGTTTTGCAAACAGTTTGGAATGGCATTTTCTACTGATCTAGGAACTTTCAAGCTCAAAATGTTCCCCTTGCGCAGCTCCTACACCCATTCTTGCATATTATCCATTAACAATCTAGTACACAGCACATAACTGGAAGAATATTAGCAAAAATGCTATTTATCTTAAAACTGGCATCCACTATTCCCATCCCTCCTCCCCAAGAGCCACCACCACCACAATCTGCTGGAAGACCTACACAACAGAAAAAACGCAGTACTTCCAGAGACAATGAAGAGGACAAAGAAGATGAGGTCGAGGAAGTGACTATCTCTAGCACAAAGAGAGAATCATGGATGTAGCAGTTATTTACCACTGTTGGGAATGTACCAAAGACTAAAGCTACCAATGTGAAATGCAGTGAGTGCAACGTTGTACTCAGTCGCGGCCTACCTGGACAGTACGCCTATGGGACCATCTCCATACGCTGCCATACCCAATCCAACCACTGCAATGTTCTCAGAAAGGCTGTTCCTTCCTTAACAAGTAGTAGGCTGTCTTGCTCCACCTCATCTTCCTCAACCAGTACTGTAACCACACAGACGACTTCTGTGGGACACACAATCTCACCAGCTACCTTGGAAGCAATAAAAGAGGGTGTTGATCCTATCTATCAAAGACAACAGTCCTCTGTATATACTGCCTACAAAACACCACTCTGCAGGGGGGAGCAATTTTGATGTGCTTTTGAAGCTGTAATCAATGAGCATGAGAACCTTTGCACCCTACCTTAGATGTAACACACGTGCAACATCTTTCCCAGTCCACCTGCCCCTCCATATTAGTGCTTGGTGCCTTTTTCCTCATTCCCCCCACCCCCCCCCCCTAACGTTCTAACCTCTCCTGCAAACAAGGAGGTTCCTTTTGGAACCACCTTTCACAGTTAAAACATAGAACTTTAAAAAAAACTTAGACTCCATCTAATTTACATTTCCCAGCAAAGTACATACTCAATAAGATTTTCCAACATTTTCATTAATATTTTGTTATACTGATGGGAATAATTTGGCTGGAACGGGGGATAACGGCCCGCCAGCACAAATTATCAGCCCAAGCAAAGCAGGGGCAGATAACGATTGCTACGGACCGTTATCCCCCATTCCAGCCCCTGCAATGAGGGATGAAGGCCATAAGCACCCCAGGTTGCCAAAGCAGTAACCTGGGGTGCTAAAAGAAATTAAGATTTCTTCCTACACTGGGATGCGCGCGGCAGCCCGCTGTAGGAAGGAAAATCCTTGTCCGAGATGGCCACTATGGAAGGGGAATGCGGAGCTCCATACAGAGCTCCTCTTCCATTTCCATGGTGACCTGCAGAAGGCAAAGAGAGAAAGAACCCTATGACCATATTACCACAAGCACATTTCTATTTCCCTTTCAAACCTCTCCCAATTTTAAAAAACCTTACTACATAGCTGGTCCCTGGTGGACATGGCCGCTTCATCCCCATTGGTCATCCCTCGTGGTCATGGCCATTAGAAGGATTGTCCGGCTCGTGACCTTATGCCATAGCCCCGACAATCTGGCCACTGCCCATGGCCACAGGCTATACCTCATTCAACAAAGGTGTATCACTATTTTTGGTACCTACATTATGACACTCACCAAATAATAAAATACTGGCACATTTGCAAAACCATGCTTTCAGGTCCTTGCCAATGCTCTTTGCATGAGTTTGTTGGAAATCCACCCACGTTTTATTTTTTCAAAAGTGTCAAAATGTACAACCATACAATAATCATATAAGTTAGCCCCCACTTGACAAAATTCATTCAGACATTGCACAAACATTCAAGGTAGGGTCTCTAATCTTTCTGAATACTTTTGTTCACATTCGTAAAATGGCAACAAAGTAATAAGCCATGTAAAACTGTTGAGACCGCCCTCTAATTCAGCCCCCTTTGACAAAATACCACCAAACTTTGCAAAAACATTTACATCTAGATCGCAAATCCTGTTGCAAACGTGTGTGCAGATTTGTCAAATGGCGCCACATTTATAAGGCTTTAGAATATTTTGAGACCCCCCCTCTGATTTTGCCCCCCTCTTGACAAAATCCAAGCAAACTGTGCAAAACTATTTATATCTAGATCTAAAATCCTGTTGCAAACATTTGTGCAGATTTGTCAAATGGCACCATATTTATAAGCCTTTAGAATATTTTGGGACCCCCCCTCTAATTTTGTTCCCTCTTGACAAAACAGCACCACACAACCATTCAGAATCAGGTCTAGAATGAAATTCCAAATGTTCATGCAGTTTTATTGAGTGGCGCCAAAGTTATAAGCCATTCAAAAACTGCTTTTCACCAACCTTGTAATGCACAAATAAGGATAGATGCCCCCGGACATCAAGATGTTCACAGATATCACAGTACTGTCCAGGAATGTTCGCAGACATTGGGGAAGAAAAACACTTGTTTTTTGGCTTTTTAAGGCCTTATACCATCCTCATCGCCCCTCACCTCCCCAGAGATTGTTTCATTAGTTTCACAAGTGCAAAGTTCTGTTGGTTAATATGTTTTTACTGCACCATCCATGGACATCGGCCGCTGTCTGCAAATCCAACATGGCAGGTGTTTCCAAAAATCTGACCTACCTGACGTTTTTTATTGACCAATCAGCAGGCGTGTCCGATGTCCGCAGACATCACGTCGTCCGCTGACTGAACCCAGATATTACAAATTTGTTTGCCCTACTTTTTGGTAATTTAAAAAAATATTAATGGACAGATTTACAAACAACTTACAAAAGCACGCTTTCAGGACCAAACCTCTGTTCCTGCCGCAAATTTGGTGAAAATACGTGCAGGGGTTTGGGCTGTAGGTGTGAGTAAAACATTTTTGTCATTGCATCTATGGGAAAAACCACACATTTTGGGACGCAGCCTATAACTGTAAAGCCCCCCCCCCCTTAGACTCACTAAACTTTGCAGGATCAATATGATGGGGACATATACTTATATAATTTTTTGGGAAAGTTTCGTGAGGATTCATTCACGTGGTGCGCACAAAGTGCTCTTCCTGATGGGTTGAGCAACTTAACCATAACTTAATATCTTTTGCCAAATCTGAAACCACAAGATGAAAACAATTCATATATCTAGCTTGCACATGCTTGACTGCTACTAGCATGGATAATCCATAAGGAATACTATAGAAGCTATAGGCCTCTGAAACGAACAAGAAAGGAGAGACAGGTCCTGACTGAACAGACAACCTGATATTAGTGCCGCAGATCGAGGTATGCAGAAACAGGACACCCAGCCAAGGACAAAGTGGAAGCAGGACAATTCCAGCTACCAATATAGTGAGCCACCTGGAGAAATTAAGGCTAAAATCCTCGTCATTACAGGCGTAAGGGCTTCATTTCGTGGTCTCGACAGATGTCACCCAGACAGAGACAACTGTTCCCAGAGAACCAAAGAGTAGAAGATGGAAGTGTTGCCCACGATTCGTTTACTGACTACACTCTTACAGGCTTGGGTAAACAGAGAACAGCTTCATTAGGGAAGCTTCGTAACTCCATGTTCTTTCTCATTACCTTGAAGAGGTACATTCAGTCTGAGGACTGTCTGGGGTGCCAGGGCTGGAAGGACATATTCTGCCCAATCCAAATTCTCCTTTCAAGTGGGGATATCATTTGTTGCAAGGACCAATGGTCTTTCGGCGACCCTGCAACATTGTAGATGGGTGCTAGTAGAGGTGGTGCTAGGAGGAGCCACTGGATATGGCAAACTAATTCTGAAACTATGTATAGTTATACATTCTTTATATATAACTTGCCAAAGCTGACCAATGCAAATGTGTGATAGGTTTTCGAGAGGGAACCTGGATTTGTGACGTCATACTGGGATAAAACTGGGTGATACCTGCTTAAAAGCTGAGATCTCGAGATGAAACGTGTTCTTGTGGTGTGATCCCGGTTATGTTTATTTGGTAATAAGCGACAGTAATTTTGCCCCATGGCGGAGTCTTCCATTCTTGTGGCTGGGAGTTTCTGAGGGACCCAAGTGTATTCTGTTATTAATCAGGGTGACTTCTAGAGGAGCCCAGCCACGCTATACAAGCTCATTCGTCTATTCTTACATTGAACATTATGTAAGGGTGCAGAAGGAGGAGACTGACACACAGGTGGCATAGTGGTTGCTATAAACTTTTATCCACCAAGAAAATAAAGAGAAAACCTAACTTTCCCTATCTCTATGAGGGTTTTCCGTACCTCAACTAAAGTGCCAGTGGGTCTGTCAGAATGTCTTTGTACATTAAACAGTCCACCGTCATGTGCTAAAATCTCTAATCCTGTTTCTTACACTTAAAACTAAACTAGAAGGTTGTGTCAGTGTTCTTGGTCCAGGAGAATGACTCCCTTCTCCTGCACTGTGTAGCACAGTTCTGGTTACAAATTCGTAACCAGAGTAAATGACTCCCTTCCCCTGGTCCCAATACTTCCCAAACATTGGAATCTAAATCTGTAACTCTCTGTATCAGAGAATATTTTTGTTTCCTGACTCCAGGGGAATGACTTCCTGCAACACAATGTTCTGTGGTTTGATCCTTTTTGCAGATTCAGCTGCAGGAGAATTACTACCTTCTCCTGATTTCTGGCTCTCACTGTTTCTCAAACACAACCAGAGGTAATGACTCCCTTCCCTGATGATCCTTGTTTCACACTTTTCTTTCTTTCCCAACAGTTCATGCACAAATATGATTCTTGATGCAGATTTCCACAGTACAGTCCACTTGGCCTTCTGGCTTGCCAAGTACTGCCACGAGGAAGAGGGTTGTTCTTGCTTGCCTTCTTTCTTCGTGGGTCCCAGACCCGTATTTCTCTATTCAGCTCATTGGAGACAGACTTGGTTCACTATCCTGCCAAGAACTGTCATGAAGGACATGATTTACAAAGTCCTTTTTTGCTCTCGCTCTCTCTCTCTCTCTCTCTCTCTCTCTCTCTCTCTCTCTCTCTCTCTCTCTCTCTCTCTCTCTCTCTCTCTCTCTCTCTCTCTCTCTCTCTCTCTCTCTCTCCAGTTGTTGGGTTATATACTATCCGCTCTTTGAGAGTTCCTCCCCTTTTCCACTCACAATATTTATCTTGCTCTGGGGGTCTTTTACTACCCCTATTCTCATGTTGGGTTTCTCTGACACTTCCCCTGAAGTGCAAACAATCCCTTTTGTCCCCACCAGCTGGCCCAGTTTCTTCCCTATCTTTAATGACTGTCTCGGTGGGCTCTGGTCTGTCCTGGGACATGTTCTTGGGCTTTGCACTTCCTCCACGTACTTCTCCCTTTGGACAACGGCTCGGCAGGTGCTGGCTTCGTCCAGTGTTCTTGCCCACTCTGGCCCATGCTTTCCTTCAGCTTTTTCCGGTCTTGCTGTTCTTCTTCCAGCCACCGGATATGTCCTTTTACGTCAGACCTGGTAGAGACACCTGCTTCCTACCGGCAGCATCCCGGTCTGCAGCCGTTACTTCATTTGGTGCTGAACTGAGACTCAGTCCTCGGCTCCTCCAGGGATGGCTTGACAAGCTCCTAGTCCTTCTGTTTTTATGCTGGTCTTAGTAGTAGCCCTTAGTGGCGAACTAGAATGCTCTCAACCCACTTTTGGTAGTGTTGAAAAAAGTCCTGGTTACCTTGCAGTTAGATGAAATATGTTTGACCCTTGTAAATAAATAGTATCTCACGCAGGTAATTCAAAATGGCCGGTTGGCAGAATTTTCTGTGTCGCACACAGTGAACCCGCAAAGAACGGTAACAGCCTTAGGACTTCAATTGAAGACTGCTAGAAGATTCTACCAACCGGCCATCTTGAATTACTTGTAAAACTTTAAGACCCTCTGTGGTTGAAACACATGTCGGCTGCCCATCCTTTCTAGACTATTTGTCTACAATATGGACAATAAAATCAAACAATAAGACACAGCAACCTGCGTGAGAGCCTATTTATTTACAAGTGTCAAACATATTTCATCTAACTGCAAGCTAACCAGGACTTTTTTCCACAAGAGGCATTGGGTTTACCTCTTCCTCCCTGTGACCTTACAAAGAACATCTGTAAACAACCTAAAAATAAACAGAGCTCTGCACAGGAGTGTTCATTTTCTAGAACCCACTCTCCACATTTGGTTTTGATCTTCATAGTTCCACACCTCCTTCTTGTTCCAGTCTTTGTGATAGTCTGGGATATCTGTCATCTCAGTGGATGCTATGTCACTGGCCCTACTCAGGTACATGGGGTGGTTGGGTATAGTACTGGAGTGTTCTATGTAAGGTGAGGAGGGCTGATTGGGACTGGGTCATTCCGCATTCTCCCTAGATGTCTGTCCCTATACCCAGAGGGGGAGTCTCTCCCCATGAGATCCCCCCAATTTGCACCCCCCAGGCGGACTAAATTATACTTTTGTCTTTTCTTCTGCAATTGTTAATATCTCCATTCTGGGTAAATTACAGACTTTACCTGTAACACGTTGTCTGAATGATCTGTTCTTCTACAGGTCCTGACTAGAGATTGTTTGTTTTTTCCTCTTTTAAAGGTAAAAGGAGGTCAGCCAGGAGTGTCCTATACTTCTTACTGATCAACCATTTCTTCTTCATAATTTTGTTAATCTGATTTGCTGTCGGGTTACATGGTATGTCCCACACCACGTGGTGCATCTTCTTTTTAGTTTAGATTATGAGTTCTCTTGAACATGCACCTAGCACGTGTGTTTGCCTTTGGGGCTTTTTTTAAATGGATATCTCCTCATCCTACTTGACTTGTTATAAGATCATCTGCATAAAAATCATAATCATTATGCCCATGCAACCATGTATAGAAGTTTAAATGGACTGCCTTTGTTCCTCTCCAAATGCAAAATAAATCTTTTTTTTTTTAAGGCTTTTTGTTACCATAGATAGTTTGCTTTCCAAATCCTGCTACATAGAGGTTAGCCATACTTGGAGCAAAGTTTACCCCCATGTTTGTACCCTTTACTTGGGTGTAGAACTCATGTTTAAAAAGAAAAAGGAATCTTAGTGAGTGCCAACATCCTGAAGCACACAAATAACAGGGCCAGAGCAAAGATAGAGGGAATCCTTTGGTTTAGAACACTTTCCATTATCATGAGTTCTCCATCCTGTGGAACATTGGGATATTATGATTCAGTATTCCAACATACAAAACAAATCAATTTTTGCACCAAAGATAATACCCTCTATTATATTAATCATCTGAAAGCTATCTATAATATGACAGTACATTTGGTAAACAAAAGGATGTAGAAAGAAATTTCCAGAATTATGGAGTGGTTCCAGCAGTGAATTTATTCCCAGCAAAATCAGTCATATTGTTGGTTTATTTAGACTTTTATGCACTTTGGGAAGTGTCTAAAATCCTCAAATGACTACACTCTGTGTTTATAAAAAAAAAGGCTATCTTTCAAATGAATCCACACGTTAGAGTGTGCATGATCCACAATCGATGATATTTTTTTCTCTAAATCTGGTGCTCTGTTTGAATGCTTGGTAGTATGTCTGGTTGCTAAATTGACCACCTTTCCAAATCATAATCTGCCATATTCTTTATCACATTTCCTCTCCCTTTTTCTGCTGGCACAATTGTTATGCATGTTCCTTCCTCCGGACTGTGTAGAGCATATCGTTCCTTCCATGTAATATCTTGCCAGGTCTTAAAATGGCCATTTAATAGAGATTTAACCATGCAATACTCTGTTCTTGAAGGTTTTAATCTCGATAGCAACGGGATGGCCCAGTGGATTAAACAGTAATGTTATCCATTACTACGCATATTATTAGGTTCATCCACATTGAAATGTTTTACATCGATCATAATACTGTTCTGGAATTTGTCCAGTTGTTATCCCTCTTTTCAACGGTTTTCACTCACTCTGTTAAGATCTTTGTTGATATATTTTTAATTGGGGCTGTCATGAGCTGTATTCAGTCTGTTTTGAGTACTTCACCAGCATGTGACAATATTGCTTAGTGGGACATTGTATCTGCTGCTGCATCTGCCTCTGGTCCTTGCCTGATCAGCTGACTAATGGCATCCTTCACTAGTTCTGGTCTTTCTGCTTCTTTGTCACTTTGCTCTTCCTCTTTCTTGCTGTGCTCTAAGGCCTTCGGGCATGTGGTGCCCTAGCTACAAATTAAAATAAATAAGGTAAAAACCATTGTCCCTGCAGGAGATTCTGCTCATACTGGGCGTAGGTGGAGCGTCCTTATTCAACAAAATCTCCACCTTCTTATCCACTGCTTGTCAGACTCTCCGAAAAGAAACATATTTCTGTGAACAGTATACCTGGGTTCAAAAACCCAGTTTATGAAAAAAGTATTGTTTTTTCTTTGTAATAGCCAGAGTGTAAATAAGGATATACATCTTCAGTAGTAAAAAGTGTTATATCTGATTCCTTAAAGTGATCAATTTCATTATTATATCCTCCAGCAATTTATTGGTGTATATCCACATCCTTGGACTGAGCATCCGCTAATCTCCATGCTGCCTCTATGATTAAGAGATTAAGATGAGTCAATCATGTGAACAATGATGGCCCATGTGACTAAATTCTGCTAGGAAATTGGCATTATCAATGAATACAATTGGTATATCACGGACCTTCTACCCTTCTGGTGTAGTTTGTTTGTAATTCCAGCATTGCAGTACCATATCGTTCAGGCCTAACCAATTGTTTCTTGACCTCATGATTATATCACTTTCATTCTTTACTGATGATCTGTTACTGGAGTTGGGGACCCTATCAATGAGAGACCTGTGGTAATTTGCTAAAGTTAATTATCTGGGAAAAGACCAGCATTCATGTTATGCCATCCTGATGGTCTAAGGAGGTTTCCTCTAATCTCACTGAGAAAGGGAACTATTCTATACATAATGTACATTTTTTTAATGAGACCCTTGATATAAGAGTATCCGAATATATAAATTATTGAATAAGATTCAAAAACCACTACTGCAGAATTTACATTTTAGGGAATGCCGTCCATTTTATTAATATCTAAAGCAACCCAATGATCCTTAAGGTTGCCGGTGTTTAGCACATTATTTTAGCAGTGATGTGTATTACAGCTATAGTGTCAATTTGGATGGGCGCGATATGTTTGACCTTATGAATTTGTTTGGTTTCTTCTAAATTGTTATTTTGCATAATGTATAATTATGTGTTACATTCGTGAAATAATGATGCATATCCATTATCGTGTGACTTTTTGGGGGGGGGAAATTACCCAAAATTAAAGTTGTTTCATGGAATGAGATGCAATTCAAGCTGATGGGGTTTTATGCTTCACATCAAGGACTGTTCATCCAGTGAGTGATCAAATTGTTCTCATTTATAGCCAAGAGGGGATCTTTTGGGCATAAGCAATTTTCATGCGAGAAGCCATGCAGTGGATTAGCAAGGTATGAATTAGTGTTCACACTCAGACTAATACTTATTTGCACAGGGTAGAATATATAATTTCAGTTGAAAAGCTACACATGTCACTGTGTCACCTTTTGGTCATCCCTGGAATTCAACTCCACTTCAGAGCCAAAGTCTACAGTACCATGGGTGTACAGCTAACATCTTCTTTTAAGTTTGATTTCATGGTCTTGTAAAGCAGCACTCTTTTACACATAGCTTTATAAGCTCAAGAGCAACAGTTATTAAGATTGTAAGGATCACATTAATATTATTATGATGGGATTACAAAATGCAAGAAAATGAAAGAAAAACACCCTTTCGAATGGATTGTGTCCTCCAACATATTCCACATCTTTGACATCTAATGTGCACAGCTGTGTACTTGGGGAAACTTTTTCGGCAGAGGGCGTCCTGCGTCGATGGCGTCGGGTCGATGTCCCTCGAAGGCCTCCGTCGAGGGCGACGTCACCGGATGTTATAAATAGGACGCACAGCGCCCGTAGTCTCAGTTCAGTTTTTTCAGCAAACGTGTTTGCTTCGGAGACTCGGCACGCCTTATGTATTCCTCGTGAATATGTCTTCTTCTTCGACCCTTCTGACTCCTTGGTCTGGCTTTAAGACTTGCCGGGACTGCAAGTCTAAGATGTCGATTATGGACCCGCATTGCATTTGTTTGTGGTGCTTGGGCGAGAGTCATGACACCGATGACTGTTCCAAATGCCAGTCGCAGATTTCCAAGGCCTTGCAGGAGCGTAAGGGGAAGCTCCAGGTAGGTAGGGGTTTTAAACCCAGTAAGTCTAAATGTAAACCTTCTAAGGGGATGTCCACCGACGATTCGAGGCGTGACTCCCAGCATCGGAAGGAGTCAGAGGGATCTCAGTCGCCTTCCCCGTCCTCTTCGGAGGATGGTGCCGTGAGGAAAGTGGCTTGTCCAACGAAGTCCTCGATTTTCCAATCCCAGGGCACAGTTCCGTCCGCGCCTTCGCAAGAAGCCGGCAAGGAACGGTCTCGATCCGTGGCTTGTGTGCCTTCGGGCTCGGGTCCTCGGCACAACTCTCATCAGGAACCTTCGAGGTCCTGTCCAGGCAAGGGTCAGGGTGATCGGCAGAGACGTGCTTCCAGATCTCGGTCCTCGTCCCCGGCGAGACCGCAGAAGTCTGGTAAGGGCTCGAGATCGGCATCAAATCCGTTGGTGCCATGGCCATCGAATATGGATGTCGAAGCTTTGCCTTCCCATCAGCTCTCAGCGCCATTGTCGACATCAACACCGAAGCCCTTGAC
This sequence comes from Ambystoma mexicanum, assembly GCF_040938575.1. Taxonomy (NCBI): domain Eukaryota; kingdom Metazoa; phylum Chordata; class Amphibia; order Caudata; family Ambystomatidae; genus Ambystoma; species Ambystoma mexicanum. The sequence continues at coordinate 1,366,772,341 of NC_090929.1, read as the reverse complement.
GCCCTCGATGCAGAAGCTGACGGCGCCCTCGACGCCTTCGGGGCCTTTTGGCTGGAATTTGCCAATGGAGGTCCCTGGTACAGTGGATTCTCTGAGGAAGGCTACTTCCAAGTTGGTGAGGCCTGTTAAGTTCTCGAGACCCTCTTCTGTCCCGAGGCAGGAGTTTTTCCTCCCTCTGGATGACATCTATGAGGATGAGCAGAGGTCAGATTTAGAATTTCACCCTGTTGAGCCTGATGTGGCTCCTGTCTTTTCCGGGGACAGTCAGTTAGATGAATTAGGGCAATCTCTTCATGATGCCAGTGGCTTGGACAATTCTCCTGAGGTGGCGTTTGGCAGGCCTGAGCCTGGGGCTCATGCTGAGTCGTCCTACAGGAGACTGATGGCTAGGGTCACTGAGTATCTTGGTTGGTCTAGTCCTCCAGAGGCTTTTGTCCAGGATGACTTAATGGATATTTTGGATCATGGTCCGTCCTCTAACCCGGTGTTACCTTTTCGTTTGACCTTGCAGAAAAGGGTGGTGGCTGCTTGGCAGAACCACTCCCGAGAATTTGGAGGTTCAGGCAGCTATGGCCACCTGAGGCAGGTGGCGTACCCTACCATCCCTCCTGATAGGAACGACAAACGCTTCGACGGTTGGGCCTGCAAGCTGTTTTCTGCAGGGTTTATGGCGCTGAAGTCAGCCAAATCCACTTGTGCCTTAGCAAGATTTTCACACACTCGGTGGAATTGTGTTTCTCTAGCAGCTGAGCATATTCCCGAAGGGGAAGAAAGGGATGGGTTCTTTGATCTTGTGCAGGATGGCAAGGATGCCATATGTGAATCCCTTCAGTAGGGTTTGGACACCATCGACAGTATATATTTCATCATGACTGTTCATACTATACTGTATATCAACCTGCTCTCTGTCTGTAAATTAAGTGTCTATGTAACTCAAGATATGCGCCCAGATGCCTTTGGGCCAGGCGCGCTATACAAATAAATAAAATACAAGTACAAATACATGGCTGCGAGCACCGTTATACACAGATTTGCGTGGTTGTGGAAGTCGGGTTTTGCTCCGCATATGCAAGCCCGTCTTTCGAACAAGCCCTCTGATGGTGCGCATTTGTTTGGCAGCAAGGCTGACGAGAGCCTTGAGTGGTTGCAGACCTCAAAAGCTTTGGTGAAACCTTTGAGAGCAGCTGTGCGTCAACCTCTGCCTTTTCGTCCTAGGGGACAACATCGGAGGAGAGGATCTTTTCGTTACTACTCCTCCTCTGGTAGAATGAGAGGAGCCGCCAGTCAAAGGGGTCAGCGTAAAAGTACCCGTGGTGGTTGGGGAAATAGGGGTGCCAAAGACTCAGGCAGCTGCCTCTTTGCCTTCAAGCACTGCCGCAGCTGCTCCATATCAATCATGAGGCCATGTCCCATTGTTCGCCGGTAGGGGGCAGACTGTTAGAGCTGAGGGCCATCAGGCTTTTCTGCCGTCTGCGCGGGGAAGTGTGTCCTAATCATGACAGACAATACAGTGGCCATGCATTACTTCAACAAAAAAAGGGGGGGTAGGGTCACTCCCGTTGTGCAGAGAGGCGATGCAGCTCAGGTTCTGGGCAAACCAGCACGGAATATCACTCTCGGCAGTTCATCTGCCCGGAGAGGAAAATGCAGCGGCAGACACTCTGAGCAGGCAGCGCACAGTCTCTCACGAGTGGGAGTTGGCTCAGGAAGTCCTTCTGAAGATCTTCGCCCTTTGGTGAATCCCACAAGTGGATCTCTTTGCGACCAGTGCCAACCGGAAGTGCGAGAGATTCTGGTCAAGGGAATTTCCTCCAAGAGGAGCCTTAGGAGACGCCTTGTTCGTGGATTGGGCATTCCCACTTCTGTACACGTTTCCTCCGGTCCCCGTCATTCCTAACGTATTAAGGAGGTTGCAGAGGTTCGGATCCCACCTGTTCCTCATTGCTCCAGATTGGGCCAGGTGAGCATGGTACCTGGTCCTTCTAGAAATGTCCACCTGCCCTCCATGCCGTCTTCCCTACCGAGAGGATCTGCTCTCGCACGAGGGGGGTCGGATTCTCCATCCAGAGGTCAAGACTCTCAACCTTCACGCTTGGTATCTGAAAGGTTGAGGTATAAGGATTGGGACCTCCCGGATGAAGTCATATTAGGTGTTGCTTTAGGCCAGGCAGCCAGCAACAAAATCCCTGTACCGTTGCCATTGGCGTAAATTTTGCGACTGGTGCAGAGGACAAAGAGCCTCATCACGAGTTGGGGCTGTATTCCCGGCTGCAATACCGCCAACTGTAATATCCCTAGCACCGACCGGTCCTGTGGTATTGGCACCAGATCACGGGTTGGGCCTTAACGGTAAATCCCCATTCCTGATTGGGTCCATTGGATTCAATGGAGAATTTTCAGTGCCAATACTTGCGGCTAATACAGCCGGCTGTAATACCGCCGAAAACAGGGATTTTCACCTCCAGGAAAAAGCTGGAGGTAAAACAGCCAATTTAGCACCCAACTCATGATAGAGCCAGCCCTTAAATGTGGCGGCAATACTGTTTCTGTTAAGGGCTACAGCCCAACTCGTGATGAGGCCCAAAATTTTGATCCTTTTCAGTGTTCCATTCCCATGGTTCTATCTTTCTTTGATCCACAGGGGCCTTCAATTAGGTACCATTAAAGGTTATCTGGCGGCGCTGTCTATCTTCAAGCGCTCGTCTGAAGAATGTTCTTATTTTAAGATTCCTTTGATTTGCCAATTTCTTAAAGAGCTCACTAATGTGTTCCTGCCGTCCCTGTTCCAGGTGCCGGTTTGGGATCTGAATTTGGTCTTGAAGTTCCTGATGGGTGCTCCATTTGAACCTTTGCACTCTTGTCCTTTGAGACTGTTGTCTTTCAAGACTGTGTTCTTGGTTGCGGTTACTTCTGCTCGCAGAGTGAGTGAATTGCAGGCACTTTCATCTAAGCCACCCTTTACTGTGATCCACAAGGATAGAGTTGTACTGAGGGTACTTCCTTCCTTTCTACCTAAGGTAGAATCTTAAAATCATTTAAGCCAGAAAGTGGTTTTTCCGTCTTTCTATCCTCCTCCTCATCCTGGTAAGGAAGAGGAGCGACTCCATAGGTTGGACACTAGGAGAGCTCTGAGCTTTTATATTTCTAGGATGTCCAGGGTCAGAGTGGACGATGAACTCTGTGGTGTATGCTGGACACCGATTGGGCCAGGCTCTTACCAAACAGACCTTGTCCAGGTGGATTATTCTCACCATTACTGAATGTTACCCATTGGCGGGCAAGGACCCTCCGGAAGGGTTGCAAGCTCTTCCCACTAGGGGCGTGGCTACTTCCACAGCCCTGCAGCGGGGAGTTACTATTAGGAATATTTGTGAAGCAGCTACATGTGCTCCTATCCACACCTTTGTCAAACATTACTCCCTGGATACGCTCCATGGTGAAGATATGGCCTTTGGTAAGGCGGTTCCTTATTCTGCCATCTGATTGGGTATTTTAAATTCTTTTCCCTCCACCATTTTCTGGTACTGCTTTGGGAGTCTGTCAAAGATGTGGAATACGTTGGAGGACACAATCCATTCAAAGAACAAGTTACTTACCAACTGGTAAAGTTCTTTCTTTCGACTGGATGTTCCTCCAACGTATTCCACATCGCCCTCCCAGCCTGCCCCGCTGGAGAATTTCCTTTGCTATTGCAGCTTACATTCCCTCAAGGCTATGTGCAGTCAAGCAGGCATTGGATATATGCATGTCACACGTTAAGGAGGAAAAAACATAAACTGAGGCTATGGGCGCCGTGCGTCCTATTTATAACATTGGGTGACGTCGCCCTCATCGGAAGCCTTCGAGTGACATTGACCCGACACCATCGACGCAGGACGCCATCTGCCGAAAAAGTTTTCAAAGTACACAGCTGTGGACATTACATGTCAAAGATGTGGAATAGATTGGAGGAACATCCAGTCGAAAGAACGTTACCAGTTGGTAAGTAACTTGTTCTTTGCCATTCAATGTTGGAGTAGAATTAAATGATTGTTGTTTTTGCCTCATAGGAGATTCATGTAATTATCTTATAGGTAAGCTCTATGTTATACAAAGCTTTAAAAGGCCAAGACTGACGGCTTTCGAGGACGCAGCAATCAAATATGCATTTCACCATCATTTGGCATCCTCAGTGAGATGTATTTGACCTCCTTGCAATTGGAGCATTAGCGCATATTTACGAAACAGCATCAGTATTATAATGGTTTTATAAAATGCAAGAAAAAAGACTTCTACTCTGCCATAGAACACTTTGTTCTCTAGTATTGGATCTTTCATAGATTCCAATGCTGTTCGAAAATTCCCTGTCAGTCTGGGAACCGTCAGTAAGATTAAAGCAGTTTTCTTTTGAATTTGAAAAACTGCAGTCAAGTTTGCAATTTTGAGCCATCTTACACCATAGCCAATAGGAGTTTCCCTCACCTCCACCCTTGGAAGCCATCCTCAGATTTCTTTTACTGCATATTAAAGTGTTGGGGGTCTTCTACAAATGTTCTTCTAATGTTTTTCTCTACAATATTCAATTAATTCCAACGATTTTTACTTCACAGGAACGCCTGGGAGAAGTACTTTCCTCTTGGAAATACAAGAGACCCTGCATGTATTCAATGCACCCCTTTAGGGTTGATCTCATAACCTGAGGGTTGATGCCTTGGAAAGGGTGTCCCTTAGCCCAAAGACTAAAAAAATGATTTTCATGGCATGATACACCTGCTATGTAAAACAAATATCAGTATTGTGGATAGGCATGAAGAATGCTTATATTGCCTGTACCCCAGACATAATGATAATTTGTGTTCCATCTGCCACTCATTTTCCAACAAAGTCCTCAAGGATCACGACAGAAGGGTAGTGGCTTGGTTGGATGAGGGGACAGCAGCTTTGAATTGACTTCTGTCCGTAGACATGGTTCACTCCACCACAGTAGGCCCCAAGAGCATACTCTCTCTTCTAAGAGGTTGAGATCCCATGAGCAGTATTCTTATGGGAAAAATATGAAAAAAGAGCATTCCACCCATGCATAGATTGCTCTCGAAAAGGCAGTAGTACCACCAAAATCCTCTCATAAGCAGCCTGTGTGAATGGATGCTGTGGCGACTGCTTCATCGACGACCCCTTCAACTATCCTTTAAGTGTCAATGGCTCATCATTTGTCAATGCTACATTGGTTGATGAAACTTACTCAGCAGCAGTCCTGTCGTTTTTGTTCCTCGTCGACAACCCATAAGCACAAGCCTTCTTCCACCACTCCATCGAGAACCTCGCACACCACTCTGTCGACGATTTCATCATCCACTCCTTTGACGATCTAGACTCTCTCTAGGACAATGATAACTTAATCGACTGCAAGAACCTCATTGACATCGACTAAGGTCTTGTCAGCCTCCAAATCTTCAGGTGTCTCAGCAGTGTCTATGGTTAACGTCTCCCACCTTTGAAAACACCAGTGGTTCACATTGGTGCCTTACATTCCCCCTGCTATTGCAGGTGCTTCCCATGTGCCTCAGTAGGACATTATGGAGCACATCATCAATAATTATGTTGAGGGCCCAGAAGGTGTTTTTGCAGGCCTTGAGAAGGAGAAAGACCCCTCATGGTTACCTGTGGCTCAACCACTTCCACGGCCACCTCTTGCACCTACTTCTTCTCAGCCAATGCCTGCTGCCAGTCAACTGGAAGCCCACCATCTATCAATGGGTATAAGTCAGTCAAATAGGTTTATTCGGAATTACAATTCCATAAACCATTTGTACAACATATATTAACTTTAAAATAACATATTATCAGAATACAATCAGTTCAAATCATCTAGTGAACAGTTCATTAATTATAGAAGCTCCAGAAAATTTACATATGCTATAATCAATCGTTTGGTTAATTAATCTGATACAATTAGCATGCACCATGTTAACAATAATCACAGAGAAATGTCTCTCCTTTATTGACTGGTATTACTAGACTTCAGTCTTGTCGCCCAGTATTTTTCAGGCTCTGCGTATGTAAGAAAAGGTTGGCACGGAATAAACAGGGTCGCCACACTTGGCAAATAATAAAGGGCTGGGTGGTATTGGAAAAAATCAAATCCCCTAAAAACAACTACCAATTTGCTTAATCTCAGATGTGAGTAAGCAAGGCAGAAGAAAATCCTAGACCTCTGCATTACATTTCAGAGAGCACTGCAAATGGGGCTGATTGGATCTTCTCGCCAATACAGCACTCAATGATATACAGTTAAAGTGAGCTCTTGTTACTGGTCTTCTATACACCATATAATTATTCCATAGGAGATAATTCTGAATATTTTCTGATGTTCACAGGTTTACAAATCTTGAATGATTGTCTTTGGTCGAGCACGTGGTATTTTAGTTATAGCTCTGAGTCGTTGTGTTGGAAAGTAGATAAAAGGACAAAGTTATTAAAACACAGGTCTGCATTAATGTCATGGAACAGTATTTTCAAATATTTTAGCTAAGTCATTTTTACTGCGCCTTTTATTTGGGCTACGTTCTTCATCACAAACTGTGTCAGCATTGCATTGTGTTTCGCCCATATGCAGTGCCAATGAAGAGCTGGTTCTAATGCAAGTTCATCCTGAAGACAGGGTCGGGCTGGCCTATAGGTCAATAGGCCCATGGCTGAACCAAAAATACAAAATGCTGGTGTGGGCCAGGTTTTTGGTCAAAGTGGACCACTTTTTTTGGCCAATGTGGGTCAGTTTAACAGTTTGAGTTCCTTCACTATGCGGCTAATAGTTTTGACTAGTGTTGCTGACTAAATATTCTTTTAAATGCACAATTTGCATCACATTTGATCAACTAACTCCCCCTTGGGGTACTATTCAAACAGTGTCACAAAAGAATAGCCATTTGCAACTGTGGGCCATTTTGTCATTGGTGCCAAAGACATTTTTATGCCCCACTTCTACCCTGCCTGAAGGTAATTTAAACCTAGCTCTTTGTGTGCTGCAGAACTCGGTGCTGACTTTGGGGGACCTAATAGTTCTTTTTGCAAAATGGTTCTCTAATGTTTGCAGTGCTTGAGTATTCGAAAAAATCCATTCCGAGGCACCATATTGGTGGCGGCTTTAGATTTAGCCGGTTACATTTGCATCATTATTTTAATGGGCTGCATTTGACATTTCTTTGTGAGTTGTGTAATACCACCTTTTGATTGATTCATTCATATCCTTTGTTTCTCCCAGTGAGGTTCAGGTGAGTAGAAATCGAGAATTGAATACCCCAATAGACAAAAAGTTGGATTATAGGTATGGGACAACCCCAATCAACATCAACAGTATTTATTTCCTTTTTCTTGCCCAGTGCACAGACCAATATTGCTGATTATGTGTTTAAGACCATCATGATTAGACTGTATCATGTTATTAGTTGTTGGAAAGCTCTCAGAGTTCAGTCTAGTAACAGTGTCATCATTGTATGCTTTTGTGGGACATCCGCATTAGAATCTAGTAACTCTTCATTTAGTTTATTCATTTAGATTGAGAACACTAATGGGGCCAGAACACACCCCTGTCTGATCCCAGATCTTATAGGAAATTATGGAGTGCAATGGCCTTGGGTGCCACTTCCAACATAAGCCTGATTCCTCTTACGGATACCCATCAGTATATCCACCAGGGATTTTGGAGAATTTATGGACCCAAGCACGCTCCAAAGTTTATCTCTGTTGACTTTGTCAAAAGAGGTGCTTAAATCCATAAACGCCAAAAAGATGGGTTTCTGTTTCACAAACAGAGAATGAGGGTCCACAAAGTACAGATTTAGCCCCTGTTCCATGGTCTCCAGGCATAAGAGAACTTGATTTTCAATATCACACCTTTCCAGCTTCTTTAAAAAGCAACTTCTGAATATTTTAAAGCTGGTATTTAAGAGTGAAATTGGTCTGTATGCTTTCGGGGATGCTCTGTCTCCCTTTTTATATGGGGATGATTAGGGCTTTTCTCCACGTATCAGATATGGATTTCATGATCAGTATAGCATTAAACAGTACAGTTAGCCCCATACGTCATTTAGGTTTGCTAATAGTCTGCCAATATTCCATCGGCCCTGGAGACTTGTTGTGGGATTGGCAACCCTATTGCTGTGATCACCTCCTTTTGTGTAAGATTTAACTGTGGGGAGCATTCAGAGAACATTTTTAGCATTTTTAGAGAAGATCTAAAGAAAATCCAAATCGAAAGTCTGGTGTTCTCTGTACAAGTTAATGAAGTGGTCCAGACATAACGAGGTCTGCAATCACCTCCGCAAGGCCTACATGATGGGCCATTAGCTACTATTTCCCCACACTTTTTGGAATTCCCGTTGCCCGAAGCAATTTCTAGGTTTTGTCAAGCAATGTTATCTAATTCAATTTTCCTGTTGGCTATGGCTTTCTTGTAGATAGGTCTAACAGTCCTGATTTTTATATTTGATGGTTCCCTATTTTTTAAACAATTAAGTCGGTCTCTTTTTTGCCATTCTACAGTGATCATCAAACAAGCTATTTTCCCTGTTTTTATTTAAGCTTGGTAATCTACAGACCATAAAACATTCTGCAATTTTTGGTGGTTTTGGGAGGTTGGAAGGCACAAGTAGTTAAAATGTCTGTGGGACCTACCCCGTCTTTTGGTTCTTGAGTCCCTTATCTGCAAGCCAGAGATATAAAATGTTCATTACTTCTTTTATTACCCATATTCCAATGCAATTACACATTTATGGCATGATGGTCATTAAATAAGCCAGGGAGTACAAGAAACTGACTTATGGTGTGACATTTGGTTGTAAGAATTGGAATGTCTGCGACCATTAATAGATCTGTGATGAAACCGATGGTGTCATCACTTCTTTCCTGACAGCAGCCTCTTCCTATGTGGCCGGGGGACAGCAGCCTCTACCTGATTGTGACCGTGGGAGCAGCTATAATGAAGGAGGATCACATGGGGGGAGGCAGCCCTCAGGGAGATGTTATGTCACCAGATGAGACATGGTTTCCCCCTTTTTCTCTTGATGATACCCCTTCCTTTCCCATTGTCAATAAATATTTATGGCAAAATCCTAAGGCTCTGTGGCAGTGTTTCATTCCTGACTTCTCGCAGATCTGACACCCTTTTCAAACAGCCAATTAGAAAATGATTGTCCCTCTGTGTATATTCTAGAGTCCGTTTTTTTGTGTTCTGATATTCCCATCGCTATATCTTCAGCCAGATCGTATAAGTCGGGTGGTGGCCCATTGCCTGACTTTACATTAAAATCCCCCCACATATAAGGGGACATTTTTGAGTTACTGCATTGGAATGTAGTTGGTCATTCTCCTTTTTAATTGAAAACATTTACTTAGGTCTATGATCTTTATGTTAACTGTTTTATTTATTCATTAGGAAAAGTGGAAGACCTCATATGAAACATATTTCAGATGTCTGAAGAGAGGTCTCCTCTACGCTAGTACGGCCCTTGGCAGTCGAACAAGGTCTTAATAAAGTGGCCATGCCACATTGTATCTCCCTCTGGCTTTTTATTTCACCTTGATTTGATGTGAAGAATACCTATCTAAGACCAGATCTTTTCAGGTCCTTGTTTCTTGTAGATGTGTTATGTTATGTAGGAAAAGAAGCGCCTTAAGGTAAATATTGGAAAATGTTTCTAGGCCGCTTGCAATGTTCCATGAAAGAATGGATCAAATGTGGAGTGTCGCTCGCCCCTTTGTCCCTTTGTTATTACCATGTTGGTTCGCAGGGGGCTCTATTTCCAATTCAGGTATTCTTGTAGCCTCAGGTATTCTAAGGTGCATAAAGGAGGATTGCTGGAAATATTGGACGAAGAAAAAAGATTCTTGTTAATTAATCTCTTCTATCATTGACAGAACTTCAAATCTGTTCACACAGGATGTTCCAGTAGGACAGGCTTTGTCTTTGTATTTATAATGTCCGTTTTGTGAGGTTTACTAATAATTGTCTTGTGCGCTTTTGGGGTTGCTTTGCCAGGGGTAGGTTTTGATGTTTGACATGAATGCTTAAAACTATTTTGGTTTCTTTGTGGCATCCGAAGATTCCCATAACTATCTAAGTAAAAATAGGACAGCGGGGCGACCCAAGGTCCATATCCTATGGGTGATAACCACAAGTTAGATTGAAGTACATAGCCCTGCAAGTTGATAGAAGTGATTACTTTGCAGCCACCAGTGATCATCTCGTTTTGTTTTGCCCACCCATTTAATTTTCCCGGCCATTGAATCATTGTGTTACGTCCAAATATCCTTGTATTTATCCAGTGAGCTGCTTTATTTACAAGAGTTGTTGTTGGCTCTCCATTACCTTCTTTTTGTGTCTCTTCCCCCTCTGCAGGTGGAAGATTCAAAAAGATGTTGTTTCTTGTTTCTTTTGTTATCATGTATGGTATTTGCTGCAGGATTTGTTCTGTAGGCTCTCCTGCGATTCATTGTCCATGGTGATGTTTTGTTGAAGAGCCTCCTTGTGTGGGGATAGCAGTATCCATCTTGTTAGAGACAAGAAATTGCACAGCTATAGTGATAGTGGTTAGGTTAGTGTCTTCCCTCCATCTAGTATTTCAGTAGGTGAGGTCTTCATTTTCACCACTTCTCCTTGTTGCGCCTTGAAACACCATTTGCTGTATAGGCACATTATAAATACTCAATAAAAAAAAATTTGAAAGCTGTGGGCATCTTTCTTTATCAACCTTAGGCCATCTATTGGATTTACAAAAAAATCAAAACACTTGTTTTAAAAGATTTAAAACAAATCCCATATTGGTTGTAACTGTTAAAGAACTTCAACAACATTGTTCCTGTAGCTATTTAGTAGGTGCCCTATATCCTTAGGGATTTCCTTCAGGCATAGGCCATCTGTAGTTACAATGTCTTCCATGTTATTTTAAGAAGAGATCAGTGATGCTGCATTCAATATAGTTCCTTGTGTAAATGGTGCCCTTCTCTGAGCTAGTTCACAAATAATGGCCCCTGTTTTACTATCAGTCCCTGAAGAAACTGGGGTTAATATTTCAGTAGCTGGAACTGCTAAATCTGTTAGCATGGTATTTCTCAAACTTGAGTGTCTTAGTGAGAGTACTCTAGCATGCTCTGGGGAGTGGGCATCTGCGATGGGGAGAATACTTCCAGTTGAGGCATTATCCCTAATCACGCTAGTCGTAACTTCCCTCTCGTCGGTAGGTATTACTGGTATAGATGGAGCAGTGGGTAAGCTGGAGGTAGATGTTTGTAGTAGGTCCTTTCTTTCCCGTATTTCTTGTTCAGCCACCTACATCTTCCCATCTGATTTACAAGATATTTCTTGGAGGTATGAGCCCAAGATTTGTTTTGTACCAGTTGTGTATTGCTTTTGTGCCTTTTATCTTGTGCCACATTGGCACTGGGGTTTGGTTTTCTTTTCCCCATGATGAGCTTTCCCTTAGCTCAAAATCTGGCTACCAACTAAAGGGGGCTATGCGTTTAACAAGTGTCGATAAATGGCCGCGGGTAGATGGACTAGTTCCCTTAATGGTCTAAAAAGGTCACATTTTAGAAGAGGCTAACTGACAGTTATTAACATACTAACTTGCATGCACTTTGGTATTGAGATGCCAAGAGACCGGTAAGTGGCCTTATTTGATTAAAGAGTTGTCTGATTTGTCCCACAGTAACAGTATTGGGCAAGATGCCTCAGAAATGATGAGCGTGGTCACCCCTGCCTTATCTATACACACACGAAAATTCAGTGGAATTTGGCAGATATACCCTTAAAAGTTCCTTACCAGGTGCCAGCGGTGTCAGCAGCATCATTTGTAGCCCTCTGGTTGGGTAGCACTTTCAGTCGGTCGTGCACGCACCATTAATCCTTTTCATCTTTCTTTGTGATTGGCAGCAGGCTGGACCCACCCCGCTTCACAATCTTGAATAGGCTTTGGTGTTTCCTTCCAGCAGGGATCTGCCTTGAGGTCACTTGAGGACAGGCATGGGCACCTCAGGAGCAGCCCGCTTTCAGACCTGCTCTGGTGGTCTGGGGCTGCTTAAAGGGTGATCAGAGGGTCTCGGTGCTTAAAGGGTGATCACAGGGTCTCAGCTGCTAGGATGCTGACATGCTTGCACGTTGCCACGTCTCCTCCTGTAGTACACTGGGAACAGCCTGGTCTTGGCTTGTGTTCAATAGCACCCTGGATGGCAGCGCTGGCCAATCAGGAGGCTCAGAACACAGGCTGTATTGTACTCAACCGGTTGCATTACACACCCAGACACCATGCATATGTTCTGGAGCTGCCCTCACATAGCTGAATTCTGGCAAATGGTTACCTCGGCACTTCACGAAATGGTGTGAATACCCCCGATGCTTCTCCCTCTAAAGTACTTGCTGGGCGACATAGGCAAAGCAAATACCAAAATTTGAAGGTTGTTCAACCTAGGCTGTGTCATAGACAAGAAATGCATTCTGCAAAAATGGAAGGCCAAAGAAGCACCAACATTGAGGCACTGGTACCACGCAATGGCGATAGTGACTGACAATGAAGTAACCTTCATACAAACAGTTACAGCAACAGCAAAGCCCAAAGACATATGGGCCCCATAGCGCTCCCACATGGAGAAACTGTAGATAGACGAGGTATAGGATCATAGACACCAAACCCCACCCAGCAACCCATAACACAAACTGTAAAGTCACAAACGCTCAGGAGCTTACCCGACTTAACGTGATGATGCACCGTTAACATACCCTGTAATGTATCATGTACCGCTGCCTCTCTCTGTCATAAGTTAAATAAAGTTTAAAAAAAAAGAACAGGGGTGTACTCTATGGCACAAGCCAGCGTTCTTAGCTGCCTGGGCAAACACCGCCTCCTTCCATTCCCTTAACCACTCCCCCTTCACCACTTAGCACGCATGTTAGTTTCCTTAACGGGTGCTAATATGGTGTCTTTTTATTTTGTGTAAAACAAAAAAACATAATATCCTGTGAACCAGTGCCGCACAGCCATGCTTGTTTAGGAAGTCCTTTTTCATGTTGAGGATGTCAGAGTTATCAACAATGAAAGGAAGCGCACCTGACAAGCAGCACTATGCGGAGCCGAGCCGCAGGCTAAAGGTACGTTTTTTTGTTTGTTTTTGTTTTAAAGACATGGTTAGCAGCCATGTAGGAAAACTACACAGGTGCTAATGGCGTTATGCCCTTGGTCGGACGGCCGACCGTCATGGTAATGGCACCACCACCCTCGTTAAGGGACCCTTGGTTCGCTCAGACCTTTAACTTGGGCGGCGGGCCGTTACAGACAGTGTTGGCCTGCTGCCTCGGGGCATATCGCCTCCTTCCGAAGCTTCCAGCCATTACTCATCAGTTTTGTTCTACTATGAGCACAGCCTTTTTTAAAACTCAGTCGCAGTCTCTGATGCAATGGAAATGTTGTGGCTCATCTTTTATAATATCGGTGGGCACAGTAGGTGCTATTGTTAATGTTATTGTGTGGAGGGTTGTGTGCATGTTGTCTGATTGTTCTTTCAGAGGTTAGCCTCACTTGAATGCTTGGTATGACCAAGATACAAGCTGAGCATGTTCCCTTTAGTGCCAAGGACGGGTTAGCTCATCCTAGGGTCATGAGGAATCCCATTAGGCTCAGCTTTCTTGGCAGTTAAGTGTCACACAGTAGTTTTCACCCATGTGCACTCTTAAGGGAAATGTTTATAGTGTGATGAGTTAGCGAAGGACAATGTGAAACCAACACAATGTTCATGGTATAATGGTAAATTGTGTGCATTTATAGAATATAGAGCACAATTGCAGTTAAGCTTTAGTGCATGAATGTTTGGGAAGTAATGGTAATTTACACTAAATGATAACAGTGAGGGGGTCCAGGGTCTATATTACGGGTATTCTCTCTCTAGGTGTTTTCACAAAGGAATAAGGAGCCAGGATCCTCCACACACACGGTAAGAAAAGGTGCAATGTTCAAACAGACCTTGGAAAACCTCTTGGTCAATATGGTGGACTGAAAGAAAATACCCAGCAGAAGAGGCGAGGATTAAAGTGTTACAAATAAATAAACAATTAAGGGGATGTTGAGGCACAGTCCTTCCCTTCTGTGCCTGTAAAGGAGAAAGAGTGAAAAAAATGACAAGTCCAAAAAAAGGCCAAATTAAATTCAGTGGACCTTAATGAGAAAGGCATTTTTAGAAGATACATTTTCAACTGAACCATGGCACACTTGCTATACACAGATTATTGGGCTATTGCCCTATTGGCTAAAGCCATTTTTCATCACTGTGTTACCTATGAAACCGTTTATCTGAACTTCACAATCTAAATTTGGATGTTCCTTTTCATTTTGTTTCGAAATTGGAAATATGTGGGGATAACTTCATTGTAATAGAACTATTTGCCTGCAGTTAGTTGGTTTGGCAATTAGTTAGTTTCTTTATAGACAGTCACACCCACAGACCCCTGTCCCCCCGACCCTCCAACCCCGTTTCTCTCTGCCCGTAAGCAGTGGGGTCAAGTGCCTTATCTCGCATATGCAGCACAAAGTCTGTAAAACTGAGATGTCCCATGTGTACACCATGACTTGATCTGGTTACACAGGATAGTGGCGGCTCCCATACCGTCTTTACGTTTTAAATCTTTGTGTTCTATGCTCTTCCTGCTGGTATAGATTATTTTGAAGGTAATAAAGAGAGTAAAAGCGAGATACAACTAAGACGCTGACATTTATGTGTTGCTCTTGTTCCACACAATGGCTCCTGTAAATTATGTTTTGGTTTTATGTTTCTCCTCAGTGGTCCGAAGAAGCCTGTGCAGCACATCTTACCCAGAGAGATGGATATCAGGCAACTACTCAAGGACAGCTCAAAGAACAGTTGTTTCAGGAAATTATTCACTACTTTGACAAGGGCAAGGTAATTAAAGTAATGTAGCTATGTTCTTTATCATTTTCAGAAGGCAGTCGTGATTTTCATTGAAGTAGCTGTAAGATATGTTACAGGATGTAATTTGGGATGTTTCATATTGCATGTCTGTTATCCAGCATTCATGGTAAGTACTGATGAGACATGTGTTCAAGAAAAATCTGCCTTAAATATTGCCCCCAGGCTCTCTTGAGCTGCTAATTTCTTCTTCCTTATGCCTGCCATGTTATTAAAAGGAAAATTGGTGGCCGGTTATTGAACATAGTGGGTGCCTCCTGAGGCGGGTTGGAAGGAGTCGTCGGACACAATGTGGGCATTTTAGGTGTCTTTTATTAAAATAATGAAGACCCTCGCGTCCTACCGCTATAGGGAAAGGCTCCACCTAACCAGCTGAAAACTAAAGGTGCTCGTCTATCGCCAGAATGTCAAAACCAAATGAATGTCTTCAGTCCAAAACCTAAGTCTACCTGACCCTACCACTAATAAACAATAACTAAACATGAGCCAAAATAATGTCCCTCTTCACCTGGCCTCCCTTTGCCTTTTCCTCGTGAAGTGACCTTTCAGGGATCTTTGATTCAACACAGTTCTTCCATGTACAAATGTCTGTTGTTTTACAAAATACTTACTGTATGGTAATCTCATCTGTGAGACTTTTGGGTTTGATTTAAAAGTTCTCCTACCTGTTCCTAACTGTTCATGGGTCTTGTCTTCCAAACCATCAGAGCCTTATCACTCTCCTTGTGATAGTCTTTCAAATATCTTCCATTCACTTCAGAAGGTTCACTGGGTTTATCAGCTGTGAGATTTCCCCAACCCTAGGAGCTCCTTGATAGACTCCTTTTCTACTTGTATATTTCACTTGGCACTTTCAACTCTCAACACACTCTACAACGTCCCATTGAATGGTTTCCCCACTCTTCAGCAATTGTCTTGCTCTGAATTATCTCCTGGGATTCCCTCTCTCTTCGCCAGTGTCCTTGTCTCCATTTCCTTAAGGATTCATAATTGTTCTTGTCCTTCAGATACTTGAACAGTTAATTAAATGCTTTTTGATATGTGTTCTTTGCCTCATTATCACTCTTGTGGCCTCCCACTACTCCAGTCAACCCCAGTACCTGTATTTGTTGTGGGGGACCTCCTGGGGCTCGGCACATGCTTCAGCAATCTGCTCTGGTCTCTAGCTTCTTCCTTCCGGGCTTCTCGCTCATTCTGTTCTCGGCGTCGATGCGGTTTGTCCCATTCTGCAAACAGCACTGGATGGATCTTTAGACTCTCCCAGTCTTCCAGGTTTCAGTGTTGTTCTGCATGCACCCAGCCCACCACTGACCTCCAAGGTCACGCCACCATGTCGGATGGTCCCTTGTTCCCTGTCTTGGTGAAGGCTTCTCTGTTGTCGGCTTTGCTGGGCCTCCATCGGCTCTGATATGCTTCCTCTGCTTCTTGTAGGACCTCGAGCTCTGCAGCCACACTTCACTCCACCTCTCCACGGCGCTATTACATCAGGAGGCTTCCCCTGCATACCATTCTCGCTCATCTATTTTGGCTTCCTAATCCCTTTTTCATAGGAACTGTGAACTTCAGGAACGCCAGTTAGCATAGCTAACCTTTGCACGTCTGCATCAGGCCTAATCCCAGGAGTTCCTCAGGCTTTTACGTCCTGTGCAGATTGCAGGAGACAAATGCCTTTCTCGGACCCAAACAGGATTTTCCTGTAGTGTTTGGGGAAGAACATGATCCGTCGGATTGCAGGTCATGCCAATCCATGCACCGCAAAGTGCTTTGGGAACATGCCACAATTTCTCACTTTTTGCGATAAGAGCAGCAAAAGCAACCCTTCAAGTCTCCAGGCTAAGAACGTAGGAAGCTGATGGAGGAAGAAGAGCGCATTCCTGAACAGAAGGACTAGAAGAAAAAGAAGTATTAGAAGATCTCCAACTCCCTGACTGACTCTCTGTGAAGCACCTTTGATGACTGTATGATGTCATCACTCCTTTTCCCAGGCATAGCCTCGCCACATGTGGCCAGGGGACAGCAGCCGGCAGCTGATTCTCACCCTGGGGGTGGCTATTTGAGAGAGGACCACATTGGGGGGGGGGGGAGGCATCCATCAGAGGGATGACACATCATCAGGTGAGATATGGTAAGTGTGAAGGCATAATGAAGTAGACAACAGGTTCAAGTTTTAGTTTACAAAGTTGTATTAACCTAAATGTCAGGATAGAGTAAGGCCCAACTTGTCCTATGCTATGGTGAATAGTCTGTGTCAGGAGTCCAAATCAAAAGTCAGTCTGTGTCCAAACCCTATACTTGCCCTTACGATTAACTGTATACAATGTGTAGGGATATGATATGGCATTTGTAATGCGCCTATGCACAAGTGTTTCAAGGCACAAATGAAGTGTTGGATGTCAGCATCAAAATGAATAGTGTTCAAAATAAAGTTCTGAGCTTCTTTCAGCTCTGGGCTTATAATCGGCTTCAAAACAGTTTACAAGATATTGGGGGTTACCTTTCCCGAGAGTTTCAGCTTTACAATTCCATGAGACCCTTCCCAGCTCTTTCACCATCAGTACTTTTCACTGGTTCACATAAATTGTTCTGTTTCTTCAAAATCACATAAGCGACTCTTTCAAAACACAAGCTTCTTTATGGATACTTTCATTGGCTTTTTTCATAAACGGGGGACACTCGGTCTAGGTGCAGTTGTCGGACCACATGGTCCACCCATCACAGGTCACACAACCGATACCCCTCTGATCTACTTTCCATCAACAAATGTACACTGCTTTCCTTTGACAGTGAAACTAGCTTCTTTCATCAGTGTTACAATTTTCCAACACTTCACTGTGGGTTAGTTGGCTACCATGCACTTTGGTATACTTTCTGTATTCTTCCGGCTCTTGCTAATACGGGTTTCCTCTTAACTGGCAGCTCCTTAAACTCTTATAGCTTTGTTCAATATTTGGTTTCTCATATAAAACCCTTCTTGGTATTCTCTTGGCTTTGCCAACACTTGTATCTCAAACAATTCATTCCATGCTATCTGCTGCTTGCGCCATCTTGCTTTTCATCCATTCACAAGTACTCATAACTTGCTTTTGCTCTGTGCGGCATTCAAAAGGGTTCATAATGTCTTTCAATTTGTTCGGTTTTGAAAATAACCTAATTTAGCATTCAAAAGTGCTCATAACATACAATTTGTTCGATATTCAAAATGCTTTTCTTTCATGTCCCTGGAGCACCCCGGTATGAGTGTTCCCTGTTTCCACTCACCGGCTTCACATGGCAGCTCCGGACAGTTTCTTTTCGTTCCTCGTTCTGCCTTCTGCTACGAACATCTCCGTTCTTCCCTCGTAGAGATCGGAGAGAGCACTGCTAGTTCTCCTGGAGGGCCGCGGCGACTAGCATGCTTCAGCATCCCATAGCTCCTGCTGCTTGAGTCCGACACATAGGGCTTGCAGGACGTCTAGACCCTCTCTTGGCCTGCCTCTGTCCTGATGTCCCTTCCCTCTGCACGACATGGCTTCCATCACCTGTGTCTACTGCTCCCTGTCTTTCCAGTCCGCTTTGCTCTAGCCGGCTCCAGCCTGCTGTCTGTCTCTTTTTGTGATGTGCAGCCCGAAGTTTTATATCCATTAGGCTTTCTAAATGACCACAGGTTTGGGTCATTCATTCCAGTTGCCTGACCATATTTAATGGGACATACCTGGCTGTTCAATCTGAAATCCTCCATAGCCCTCTTCTTCTTCTCAGTACAAGAGTGGTGTTTAGTGATGTTTGCATTAAAGGAAGTGTGTATAACTCTGTTTTGTCTCCTCCTGGTCTTGGAACTTGGCATATATGTGTCTGTATTAACAATATATGGCTGATATGTGTTCATCTCTTCCTCATCCCAGTGTTGACATGGTGTTTCTAGGGGACATTTTGTAGGAGTGAAAAGGGAAAGGCTTGACAGTAGCCTACTAAAGCGTGAGGGATAGAAGGTTCATTTTGAAGTGGGAATGGGTGATACCATGTCCCATCCACGGATGTCGTCTCCCCACTCCCCTCCACCCAAGTGATCCTCCCTCGCATATTCACCAACAGGGTCGGGATCCAAAAGCGATGGCCTTTCCCTGGCCACCAAAGAGTATCCAGGTGGAAAAGAAGTGAGGACGCCTTCAGGTTCCTCACATATCCCCCTTTCCATATAGAACTTCATTCCCCAAATATCTATAAAATATTGTAAAGTCCAACCGGAACATCCAGTGGTAACTGGTAGTCAAGTCTGCATACACCCTTATATATGACTAGAAGAGGCAAGGAGCATTAATAATTACTCATATTGAGAATCAACAACAGCAGTCTAGTAGATGGAATACTTCAATTATCCCGACACAGTTTAAAGCCATGCCGGGAAATGAAATACAGTGTTTTTTCAGCCTTGTGGAGATCAGGAGCTCCTGGCAAATTAGCCAGAGGCCGACCCAGCAGGAGAAAGTATTGTGTTGGTGATCAAGGGTGTGCAAGGACGGGAGGGAGGGAGGCTGAGCGGAGTGGGGCTGGTGAAGAAACACTGACGAACCTAGGGATGCCATTTCACAAAATCCATATGACCCTTGTCCACTGATGACATCACAGGAAGTTATGTCATTTGACCCCACCCCAAAGTGACATCACAGGAAGCAATAGAACATGACCTTTTACCCCTTTACAAAACAGGAAGTGGCATCACATAGCATTGTTCCTAAGTACACTACGAAAAATATGGGTCCGATATCACTGTAATGTGATATACATTTCATACAAGAATGGATCACCATATGTATTGCTAATATCAGTGTGTATAGGCCCATATTAAAAAAATTAATGTGAGTACAAGCAAACGTCCAAGGCCAAATGATAATGATGTGTAATTATATAGCACTTATGTTTAAGTGCTTTATATAGAACAATATACATACAATATCACCCAACCACTGTTGGTACTCATTTATTTATCTCAGAAGGATGAAAGGCTGCGTTGGCCTTGCTGGGATTCAAACCTGCAACCTGCAGATCACATACACATTGCAGCAGCAAGCGCTCAACCCACTGAGCGGTCTTATTTGCTATAGTAAAATTAGCAATTACATGTCTGAATGTTCTCAAAGTCAGAAAGCAAATTACAGTTTGTAGTGGATACCATTAAACTGGAAACTGCGATTTAACAGCAGGCCAGTTGATCTGCAGGTCTGGTGCAAAGTTGGCCACATGTCAAGCCTGCGTGGATCTACTTTTCAGGCTTCATAGGTTGGCAAAATACATATCATTGGGAAGGTTCATAACTGTGTATTAAAGAATTTAGAGAAGTGCAGGGAAACAATGTTATGGGACATATAATGGTGACCAGTGAACATTTGAAACGATCAGTCCTGCACCATGGAACCTGGAGCGAAGATTTTCATGGGACAATGATAAATGAATATAGTCAGAACCACCACCCTGGTACCTGGAATTAAAGGTTCCAAAGTACATAACCACGAATTAATATTGTGCAAGTCAACATTCTGGGACGAGGAGTGAAGGTTTAACAATAATAGAAATTGGACCCCTTGAGACAGAAACTTGCACTGCAATCTGAAACCTGGAGTGAATGTTTTGTGAAAATCATCTGTCACTCCAAGTCCGCTTCAAGCGACATCCTCACCCAAAGAATATGGCCCCAGAGCTTGGATTCTTCAGGACATTTATAGGGTTTTGTGCAATGAGGATCATACAAAAAACAAGATATATTTAGTTGTTTACATTCAAATAATGCACTTCTTTTCATAATATCGTCTGACCTTATGGGGCATGGCTAACACCACATGTTTGCTTTTACAATTCTATCCTTCCAACCAATGTGAGACAATGTCCTCCTGTGGCAGATCGCGCCATCATACTTTGAGACACTGCTTGCAATCTGATATCCACTGACTTCAATACAGTTCTTAGGAGAGGAGAGACTGTCACCTTATTGTTTTGTGTCACTTAATGGGTGCCTATGTCCTGCGGAGGGATCACCGTCGTAGGCACTTGGCCTTGTGGTCTTTCTTGATCATTCCCAACAAATCATGGCTCCACGCTTCATAACTACGCTCATCGCTGTGGTGTTGTCTGTTCAGTACAACCTCATGCTCAGTGCTTATGGGGGAAACAGAACATATGTCCACCTGCAACAGTTTACAAGGGCTCACTTCTAGTAATGCAACATTGGAATTAAGGGATAAATTAGAAAATCATTCTGCGTCACGGAGTGAAGGTTCTCCAGCAGGCTAAGATAAATAAAAGAATGGGGGGAAACTACCATCCTGCTGATACAACCCTGACCAAATAACGCTGTAAAAAATAAGTCGTTAAGAGAAGCCATGGATCTAAGATCCTTAATTTATATAAACACACAACAGCAGTGTCGCCACTAAAATTAAGGCCAAATGTACCAAACTTCTCTCATCAGTTTAAAGGATGCACCGGCTGCATGGGCAGATTGGCATGTAACACTGGTGAATGTTGACCAGGCTCTATCGCCCCCTACATTCCCAAACACCTTGACTGGCCAGATGTTAAGCATCAGCCCACACGTTCTTCCTTGGAGCCTACTCGCATCTTCTTAATAGTGGGAGGTTGTTTTTAAAAGGTACCTTTATTTTTAGAGAACAACCTCCTGATGAATTTGGAAAAGACCAAAATCATGACTTTGGGAGGAAACGAAAGGAAGTCAGAGAAATTCACATGGGCGGTAAATAACATCAAAATTGAATTGGTAGACAGTTTTAAATATCTGGGAGTGATTATCAACAAGAACTGCAAGGAAAAACTGATGCAGGAGAACATCATGACTAAGGCGAGACTTCTCGCCTCTCAATCTCGGGCAATATTGAAAAAATATGGAAAATTCACCATGCCCCCTGTGATAACCTTCTACAAGGCCAAAGTGATCCCGACACTCACGTATGGAGCAGAAGCCCTACCGAATCTGCCAACATCTTTCTGGCTAAAAGTGGAAGGTTTTTATTGGAGAAAGGTTCTTAACCTCCCTGATTCGCTACCAATGGTGATAATAAGAAGGGAACTTTCCCTACAATCTTTGACCTCTATTGTCTCCCGTAATGAAGCAATGTTATTTCGAAAGTGCCTACTCCCAAACCCCTCACGGATCATGCAAGAAATCCAGCATGAAATCCGGTCTGGATCATGTAAAATGCTCACAAGTTGGATGGTAAAGATCGAATCAATCTTAGAGAATGCTGGAAGTTCTAAAGACGAACTAACTAATAACCCGGCCAAGGCGAAATCTCGACTACTAAATCAAGACTGGATCGATACTTTGGAAAAAGCTGCCACCTCAAAACTGTCTAAAGATCCTACTTCTCAGCTGTCCAAAGTGAATGTGCTCAAACCTTACTTATTAAGAGGACCGAACTCTAAACTCAGGATGAACTTTTTAAGAATCCGCCTTAATATCGTTCACACAAGGGAAGTCCTATTCCGTAGAAAACTGGCCCCGGACGAAGCATGCAGATTCTGCACGAAGTCAGAGATGGCTGAAACCATAAGACACCTCCTGCTCAACTGCTTAGGCGTCACGGGCCCCCGCCAGAGACACCTCGGACATTTGTTCAAAAATCTATACGTCTACGAGGAAGAGGAATGGTGGTGCCGGCTCATAAGTGGGGAAAAGACTATTTGGGTGATTGCGGTGGTAGGGTTCTTTCGAGAGATCGGCCTGCTTACCTGACCGCAGACACGGATGGGCAGGATAGCCAGTTGGGTGTCCTTAGCCCGCTACTCCTGTGGGGGTCGCGGTCCCTGTCCATGATCCCGGTGTAGAATCAGAGTGGGAACTACGTGTGACTGCAACACAGGCTAAAGTAAGACTCCACGCCATTCTGTTTGTGAACTTCGAACAGTTAATGGGAGGATTACATCTCTATTTTGTAAAAATTGTATTATACAATTAAATCAAATAATAAAAAAAAAATAAAAAAAAGGTACCTTTATTAGACTCTCCAACCCCACTCCCACCACTATCCTCCCCACAGAAACCATGGGACACTGCTGCGGCTGGCATCCATTCGACCATGAGCCCCCACAGTGTTGCACAAGTCGAACTAACTGCATTTGAAGGACTGCTGAGGCCAATTCCCTATTAGGGACCAGCGTTGGAATGAACAGCCCAGTGGAGTGATTCTAGTCTACACTGAGGATGAACATAGAACAGCGAGGAGACCTGCCAAAGCAAAAGAGAACCGTTAATCTCCTATTATGATCACTGACCCCTTGATGACGTCTCTGTGAGGGGCAACTTCCGGACAGCCGTGGCGTAATGGACATCAGTCAGGCAAGTCATATTGGACTATGGTCCACTATAAAACCCCTTTAGGCCCTGGTTTCCACTCATTCGTTGTGATTTAACCTTGATGGGGGCCACAGTATGTCCTGAAGCGTTTAAAGAATCCTGTGTGGGATGTAGGTCCCCCTCAGTGTTTTGGCAACCCAATAATCTTCCGAATTAAGAAAAGCTCGGCGTCCTCGTTTTAGTTTTCTGATTTCTACATTGCTGTTTGGCAATCTGTTTTTCTTGCGTTCTTTTCATCTCGTCTTAATGTATTCTCTTTCAGCATTAAATACATGGCATAAGAAAAACCGAACACAGAAGCAATCATTTCATCTGCTTTCAGCCGTCGCCTAAAAAGGCTTTGTTTTCAGTCTTATCATTGCAGTCGACCCTCCGCCGGGGCTGCTCTGAAACGTCTGATCTTATTGTGCTTTGCAGAGGCCAAGTCATTTTAATAAAGCCCTTAATCCAAGGACTTATTCCGAAAATTACAAGACTTCCGCTTAGCTGACTGAGTGAAATAAAAGAACGACTGCGTTAGAAAAGTTTGGACGTTGGGAAGTTTTATTAAGGGTACAGAAAAAACACTTCAAGTTTAGACATAGTTTACAGGGAGTGTTTTCAAAATCTAGGCACAGCTTTCACAGTAAGATTTTTCGGCGCCGCTGTGATTTCTTTTTTTTCTTTCACAACAGCATCCTCCGTCCATTATTTTTATGTCTGTAAATCTGTTTTAATCATGCAAAGCAGAATATCATTACCACATTTCACCTACTGATTTGCATACTGTTATCCACAGACCAATGGACTTTTTTTTCCCTTGCAGAAATGTGTATTAAATATGCCAAAATCCCGTGAGCATGAAGCTGTTTTTCCAGTTTCATTTTCATATTGTCAAGTGTCAGATGAAACCTGGAAACGCATGACTGTGCTTTCAGGGGGGGGTGCTGCGCCGTGGAATTCGGTATAGGGTGCAACCTCTTTTTCAGTCAAACCGCTTGATGTTAATAGCTTTCTGTATTCTAAAATGTGTACGTGAAAGCTATAATAGTAGAATGCACATATCACATAGCGGTCTTCATCTCCCATAAGCATTGTAAACCAGTCATTGTGTGTATGCTGAAAATCCATTTTGTATTTCAAAGTTATTCATTGCTGACACATAAAACAAACATTGGCAAAGCCGACAGTTGTATTATACCAGGACCTGTCTATAGTTGAAAATATTCCATTACCTCACAGAAGACTGATTAGAAATAACAAAGGCTTGCACTTAAAAGCACCGACTTAGCTAAGAGAGATCCTGGAAGAGAAGGGCCTTTTGTATGGTGAAGTAGCGGAAATGGTTAAGAGTGGTCATAGGGACTAGCATTGCCATGAGTGGTCAATGGGTGGATAAGTATCCAAACAATACACACAGCATGTGTGTCCACCCTGTGAATCGTTCCTCTCTCCTAGCTTCACTTCCCGTGCCAATAGGTGCGGCTTGTAGGCAGCGATTAAAGGGCCACTTCTGATTCTAGTGCGCAAAGTTTCAAGTGGCCACGCGTGGGAAGGCCGGCCAGTCCTGTTTTTTTCTCCCTTTGTATCCAGGGGTTTCGCACCACACACATGACCACAAGACATTTAGGAGCTCTGATTCTGGCTTCCCTACCACTTTACTGGAGTTCAACATTAGAGCTCGAACTGCAGCATCGGTGTGCTCAACGGTAGTTCAAGAAAGCATTTTGATTTGTCTCTCTGCAAACCAATAGTTAGAGTGTTGTATTGTGATTTTCTCCTAGCTGGTTTCTCCTCAAGCCCTATCTTCCAGTCTCTGAAACAGTGCAAACTGGAAGGAAAATATGCTGTAAATATTTCAGAACAAGTGTGGTAAATGCACCTGGTCATTCAAAAAGCAGTCACAGAGAAATGTGTGTGTAGGCATGGACAAACTATAGGAATGGAGCGCATAACAAGCAGAAAACACATGTGTATGAAATTATCAAGGACATGGAAGTATTTACTTTTTGAAAGCTACCCCTGTGCAAATGTCCCAGTTGGCACAAACCCTGGTTCCCAATGAATAATTCTCCCTTAAACATCAATATTGTAGTTCTTACCCGTCGTCTATGAAAAGTTTGGACTAATAATTACCAAAGATATTGAGGTGACGTAGGTCAGGCATGAATAAGACATTTTGATATTTCATTGAACACAGCCTGTTTATTGGGAAACCAAGTGATGGCCACTTAACAAATGGTTAAATGTAAAGAATCCATTCACTCAATGCAATGTAATGATGGTGTTGAAAAGGCACAGCCTGCTTAAGGCTACTCATGCTCTTTTACAAATCAAAACATGTTCTGGAACCCAGAAAACACGACTGAATCAGCAGATTGTAGGCTGGGGAATCTGCCTTATGCACTAATCATATGAACTCTCATTACTGTGCAGCTTTCATGCTGCCCCATGTCAGGAGTGAGTAATATGAGAGTGTCCGATTAAACTGTTGACTTTATCAGTGTGTGCTTTTAAACGGAACATCAGTACAAGGAACATATTTTAATCAAGGGGCTGCAGGCACACCTGGTTAAGCCATTTGTATTCCACCATTAGTGCATTTTACAACTATAATTAAGCCATTAACTCTCAATAGACAGCTTATAAACAATACTGGCAGGCCAACGTTTTCCAATGGACCCCCTCGCTCCCACGGATAACTCATCTATGATATATATCTCGTAGTGCCAGCTGCCCCTTGGAAACATTTTCTGCCGCCAAGGGGTGCAGCATCGGCTCTACTCGACACCTCAAAGTGCCACGTGCGGGACATGATGTTGGGACAGTATATTTAGAGGCCCTGTGACCGCTGTTCCTTTTTCCCCCAGACACTGCTCGCTAATAGGAACACCGTTTTTAGCTTACTCATAACAATGCAAATTCTTGCTTCGCCTATTGAATTCATCGCAATGCCGAATCCAACGAGGTTCCAACCCTGCCTGGATTGCGTCTGCCAAATGTCCAATTCGGACCTGCACCGTGTATGCCTTTACTGACTGGGTAAGGTCACGAAGCGCAGGCCTGTGCGTTGTACCAGTCGATGCACTGAAAGGCGCTCGCAGGACACAAAACTGTTGACCTTTCTCTACAAGGAGAAGGGGGGGGTAAGCGGACCCACCAGGTGCAGAACATGGCACTGAGGAGCGGTCGCCTGTCCGGAAGGACAAACAGAAGAAGAAGCACTGAAAGACGTCAAGGACGCCTGGCTGTTCGTCATGGCATCACTCGTCTTCGAAGAAGGGCCACCACTCCCAGGAAGGCCAGTAGGAAGAGGTCATGCAGGTTACTCCCCCCCCCCCCCTGCATATGGTCCTGGGCCATCAGTGCCAGAGTCACTAAAAATGTCTGTCCGCTCTCAAGAAGGGCAAATATGTCACATTTTGAAAACCTTTATGATGAGGAGGGAGATAAATTCCCTTTCAGCCTTGGAACTCTTTGACCCTAGAGAGATGAGAGACTTCCCAGAGGACTTTTATGGCGAACAAGGTGACTTGGTGGACCTATCAGCCAACTTTCAGTAGGCAAGTGGCCTGGACAGCACCCAATAGCAAAGGTGGCAGGCACCCTTGGGCCGTTGGCCCCCTCACGGCCTAAGGTACAGTATGGATTGTGCAACATTTTGGATTAGGTCCATAAGAGGGAGACCTTGCCTCCCTTCAACCAGGCAGTGGTGGTGGGGGGGGTGGGGGGGGTGGGCACGTGGTGGAACTGTAGCCAAACTGGGGTCAGTCCTCAGAGTGGACTGTAACCTGGCCAAAGGCACAGACCGGATCCTTGAGACCCATATTTCTCTCTGCCCATGCTTCTCCAGAGAGTTTAGTGGTGCAGGCAACTACGGCGAACTTCAAGACTACCTAATTTATGTCATTACCCACGGACAGTGAGAGCAAACAGTTAGGTGCATGGCGCAGGAAGATCTGCATCTCCTCAAGCCTCCGTTTCCGGTGTGTCAATGCCTCTTGTGCCCTGACCAAATTCCCCTTTAGCCAGTGAAAACTGTGGTGGAGGAGCACATCTCCGAAGGAAGGGGAGATGCGGGATGGCTTTACGGCCGTGACTAAGCAAGGAAGGCTCCTGACAAATTTTGTAGTCTGGCCTGGGCACGGCAGACTGCATTGCTGTGACGATGGCTACAAGCTCTGTTTTCCTTGGCTAAGGACATCTGGGTCCAGGAGAAGCTCCTGCATATGCCCTTCGATGGCATGAACGTTTTTGGCACCAAGACTGACGAGTCACTCCAGAAGTTCCTGGCCTCTGAGGTGACAGCCAAGCCGTTGGTGCTGGTGGTGCAGCAGCAGCGTCCTGCGAGTCCAGCTGGCAGGGATCGTTTTTTTTTGCCTCTTAGGGGTAGAGGTGAGACTTCATTGGACCGGGAACGAGAGCACTGTGCCTACTTGAATAGGTGACGCAGTGCACCTAGAGGAAACATCTCCACCTCTACCGGGCCCTCACCAACCCTGGCGCAAAGCCTCTATGAAGCAGAGTTTTGCCATTCATCCCCTGTTGTGGTCAGAATATGCCACCATTCATTTTATGTGGGGATCAGAATATACCAGTTTGCACATTGCAGGCACAAGGATACATGTATTCTGGAGATAGAATGCCTAGTAGTAAAGGCATTGGTGTGTGAAGAAGAAACAAAAGAATCCCCAAGAACTATTTGTCTTGGTGGAGCTGCCTAGTAACACAGTTGTAACACCCAGTGGGTCCTTTCCACTGAGGAACCTATACTGGGAATCTTTGAGAAGAACCAGGATGTTGGTGTTAAAAGTAGTTTTTAAAGAATTCTGAATAAGAATATCCGCATAGGATGTGCAATTGTCTTTTCGAATATCGGATAGTGTGATGTTCACATGGGGCCTCCCCTAAAGAATTTCCATGAAATTGTTTTCATTAAAGTGTTTTGAACTAAACATGTTGTCCGTGTGTGTATAGTGTTAGTATGTATGTAATTAGACTGAAAATGGACTGAAATGAGTAATGGTGATTCAGGAAACACATGGGATTGTTTTATGAAAATGTTATTATACGTATTGTTGGCTCTGTTGTGAAAACCACTCTTGTTGCAGTTTAGGTTGTGAACCATTGCACATTATTGCACTTTAGATTGTGATGAAGTAAAAGTGGAATTGTATTTCAAAATATGTATTAAATTAATAAAATATGTTTATACTTTTGTAAAAATAGTGTCCTCATATTTGTTTAAAGGAGGACCTGTGGTCTCCAGTTGATAGGTAGTGGAAGTGACCGCACTGGTAAAATAACCAGTGAGCAAATGATATCCAACCATTGGAACTTTCTGTGTTCAGCGGGCAGAATATGCCACCATTCATCTCATGTGGGGATCAGAATATACCAGTTTGGCGAGGAAGAGAGAAATCCCAGCCTCGAAGGCCTGGGTCTTGGAGGTCGTCTAATAGGAATATTGCCTCCCTTTTGCCTCTCGCCCTCCAGACCTCCCCACTTGTCACTAACCCTTGCCTCTGGAACCTCTCCTGCTGGAGGAGATCCATCAGCATCTGGCAAAAGGGTTCATAGAGATGGTACCCTGCTTGGAGGAACAAGGCAGGGGTTGGTACGCAATATACCCTGTGGTGCCAAAGAAGGATGGAGTTCTGAGACCCATCCCGGATCTGTGGCTTCTGAACTTGTACTTGCGCAAGGACAAGTTCAAGATGGTCACTCTAGCCCAGATCCTCCAGGCCCTGGAAGTGAACGACTGGCTCGTTTCCCTGGATCTTCAGGATGCTTACTTCCATGTGGCTACCACAAGAAGCACAGGAAATACCTGACATTCAAAGTGGGGAACTGTCCTTCCTTTCGGTCTTTCTTCAGCACCCAGGGATTTCACCAAGCTGCTATCAGTAGTTTGCGGCTCACCTCAGCAGGGAAGGCATTCATGTCTTTCCCTTCCTGGAAGACTGGCTCGTCCAAGCACGCTCACCAGATCCATTTATGCCTGCAGGTGGTGAAAGTGTTCGGTTTGGTGCCAGGAGAAGGATCTCAACCCTTTTACTTGCTCCACTTCCTCTTTGTTGGATTTTCTTCTATCTTTGGCCCGGACTAGCCTACAAATTGGTACAGTTAAAGGGTATCTTGCAGCCATTTCGGCCTTCAATAGACCCTGGAGCAGCGCTCCTTTTTTACAATCCCCACAGTTATTCAATTTCTAAGGTGTCTTTCCAGTATGTTCCATGCAAGTTTGTTATTCCAGCGTGGGATTAAAACTCAGTGTTGACTTTGTTAATGGGCGTTCCGTTTGAGCCCCTTCATTCTTGTTCTTTAAGACTGCTCACCCTTAAAGTGATTTTCCTGGTTACCATCACTTCCACAAGATGGGTGAGTGAGCTCCAGGCTCTGTCTGTTAATCGCCCCTAATTGGTTTTCGCTAAGGAAAAGGTGACATTGAGCGTTGGACCCTCCTTCCTTCAGAAGGCTGTCTCCGATTTCCATCTCTCTCAAAAGATCCATCTACTCTGTCTTTTTTCTTAACGGTTCCATCAGTTGGATCCGGTGCTGGCCCTCAAATACTACGTGTCTTGGACGTGGGATAATAGGACTGATGACCAGCTTTTCGTTGGCTATGTGGGTGCCTGAACCGGTATGGTTGTAGCTAAACACACTGTCTCAGTGGATCATTCTCTGCATCTCGGAATGTTACGATCTGGCAGGCAACGAAGTCCGAGAGGTTTGCAGGGCTCACTCCACCAGAGGTTTGACTGCCACGCCAGCTCCTGTTCTCAATATTTGGAAAGCAGCCATATGGGTTTCCTTGCACACGTTTGCTAAGCATTACTGCTTGGATTCAATGTCTGGTCAGGGCTCTCGCGTTGGCATGGCTGTCGTTCAGAGTTTAACAAAAAAAAAGTGTATTTAGTTTAAACATAAACCTTAAAACATTCAATATCATACTTACATACAAAAATATACACATTGTATAAAATGGAACACATCCGTGCATAAATAGTCATATTTACAGTAAAATGTATGCTACTGGAGCCATCACCACAGCAATCTTACACATTTCCAAACCAAATAACCTGAGTTTAAAATGACATTTGATTTTGCGCTTATCACAGTAGCCCAATATTGGTACACAGAAACACCTTGCAAGCGATTTACACATTTCTGTTAATCAACTCCATAAAGTGCAAATAACTGGCATTGTGTGAGGAGAGGTCTACTAGTCTCAAGCGACTTATTACACATTCTGCACTTCCTTTCTGCTAGTGGTGTTGATTTTCTAGCTCTCGTTACCGTACATGAAGGAAGCAAATTAAAATGAAGTAACTAATTAAATCGATGTTGTTTCTCATCAATGGTGTACCGGATTTAACTCATTGGCTCCAAATATGAAAATGATTGCTCAACTTACCCATTTAGGGATTTCTTAATATGTAAGTAGTCCGTGTTGTTTGCTCTATCACATGCATACGCTCTGTCTGTCTGGGCTTTTCGAGGAGTACTAACATTAGGGAGTTCATCCAGAGTCCAACCAGTCAAATCATGATATTCTGCTTATGATGAATACAATACTCTCATTGAGGGTGAAGGTGAAACTTCTGATTCATCAACAGCTATACGCTAGCTTAATAAAGTCTTGCCGCCATCAGCCAGTATTTTCTTTTAGCAGCAGGCTTATTTTTATTTTAATAAAAATGTGATAATGTGATTAGCCCTAATTCCATGCATTTTGCTTCATTAGGAAAATAATGTGGTATGCGCTCTTTCAACCATTTGAGTTGCTCATCAGGGAACGTCTCCAGCCCATATAGTGCGCCCGGGGTAATACTGGTTTTATATATAGCAATCACGCCCTAGACCGAATGGCCACCCTTAGCCTGTACGTAGGATTTAATCAATCCAGAGCTACTCAGTGCCTTAGGGACAATGTGATGCTGTTGCAATATGGTAGAACGTGTTGATGTAATTAATGTACTGACATATACATAAGATTCTAACAAGTCCATCAGTATACTTTCAAGCTTCCAGATGACATTTTTGATTAAGTGTTTGCTTCCCACATCCATGATCTTAGATTCACAGCAGTTTCTTTTTAAGGTATTCTCTTTGGAGTACCCCACAAGGGCTTTAAGGCAGCGCTGAAGGCCAATAGGAGTTTTTTGAAACAGCACAATACTGTCTGCCTATGACAACCAAGTTACCATGGAATAGGGGAGCCTTGGGGGGATGATTGTTACAGCCCTCCAAAATGGCTTTATAACAATGGGTCTAACACACAGCCCTGTTTAAGTCCATAGACAATAGCACACACTGACGAAATTGTCCCCACAGGTTTAGCCTAACTGTGACTGCCATTCTAGTGTAGAATTGTACTAATGGGTTAAGTAGGTCTGGATTTATGTCCCATTTAACTAGCTTCACCCAGAGCCTCTCCTGTACCACTGTATGGAACGCATTTGAGTAGTCAATAAATGCTGTATATAGCGGGCAGCAGAACGTATCACATTTCTAATTCATTGCTGGACTGTCAAGCTATTGTAGATCGTACACATGCCCTTTCTAAAGCTAATCTGCTGCAGTGGAAGAAGTTGACATTTTTCCGTCTGTGGAGCTCATCCAATAAAAAGTTACAGAAGAGCTTGCCAGGGGCTTCGTGCCTGGCTAAAAGCCTATAGTTTGCTGGATCCTCCCTGGGGCTATTCTTGTAAGCCGGTATTAATATGGACTTTCTCCATGACTCTGGAATTTTCCAACTCGACAAAAGCGTCTGGTATAGATTTTGTAATACCCGGGCCCAGAGTTGCGGGTCCCTCTCGATTACCAAGTTGGAGAGCCCATATGGACCAGGTGCCTATGAGGGTTTTAACTTTTTATCTTCTTACAAATGATCTCAATACTCAGACTAAGGTCATATTGTCCCTCAGTCAGCTCCATGCTCAATACAGGGGATTCCACATTAGCAGGTCTGCCATAAATGGACTCTAAGTGTAGCACCCACGCCTCCACACTTATAGGATGAACTTCATCCTTAATACTCTTATGCTAAGCTTTCCAAGTGCCCACCAAAGGAACTGCTGACATGGTACATAGTTAGCCAAGTTGCTGTTCTCATAGAACACCTGTGCATACGCAGTCATTCTCCCAGACCCCCATTTGCTTGAAGAGGCAATTTTGTTTGAAAGTCCTTATACTTTAAATGGGATAACCTGAAGTTATCCCCGCCTGCCCTCCCCGGGAAAATTAAATATCGACTCGCCTGCAACCATATCTAGTGCAGAAGCAAGCTATAGTTTCCCTTCCACGTTGCTCTAACAGTTGACCCAACCAGAGCAACCTCATTAGTTGACGAGTGTTTTGACGCAGCCATATCTTTTTTCATCAATCGCAGCATCATAATTATGCACGTTCATAATCTTCAGTCTGTTCTTTGCCATGTGCTTCACTGCCATGTGCTTCACTACACCATCTTGTTTGGTCATATCTGTCAGTGCAATGTTCTTATTATTATCCAACTCCATCATAATAATTTGGTCATTAAGCAGTCTGTTATTTAAATGTGCAATGTGTCGCTCTGTCCAGATTATTTTATTTCCTTGGTTGGATATCTCAAACCACCACTTAAGATGATCAAAATCTGTTTGCCAACACCGTATATCTTAAATTCTAAGATCTTGTGATGACTTAATTTGGCGATGTCCATAGTAAGGAAAACGGATTCCCAAATATAACCATCGGGTACATAAACATAATCTATTCTGCTTTGTGAGGAGCAATTTACCCACCTATATGAGAAGTCAATTCCCTTATTGGCAGGTTCAGTACAAAATTCAAGGCCAAAATAATCTATGAACCTGTGTCATTTGATGCTCTGTTCCACTTGATGGCACCCTTTAGGGTCGATTGTACTGCTCCTATTTTCAGTTAGGGTTTTAGCTTTTTTGCAGTAACCATTTAGGTTCCTGCAGGCAATCGCGTCTCCATTAGGATGACTCCATTCCCACTCTATCAAGACTTTAGTTAAATAATCAATGATTGTCATCGCACTATGCCCCCCGCAGGATCATAGATATTAATCAATAGTATCAGCTTGTTACACTCTGCCTCAGGCACTGAAAGCAGCAGGTGTCGGGGCAAGTGCATGACTATATAAGGGATTTCCTGGCCTGGCAAGGCAGGAAGAATGTCAAACAACAATATGGCCAAGGACGCAAGCGGAAATCTCGTGGCAAGGCTATTTTAGGGCACTAGCCAAGTTTAGTAGCCATACACAGTAAATGCAAATGTGCACACCAAAAATAATGCATACATGGTAACAATGTTACTGCAGCCATCAGCTTGTCCTTATGCACATAAAGAAGTAACTAACAAATACCATGTGTAAAAAGCTAGGATGATACAAATGTATCCCTATTGCACTGCACTGTAAGGTGCTGTGTGCAATGTTAAAAAGTACAAGAATTGAAAAGGAAAAGGAAAACGACTGACAGTTCCCCTTAACAACTAGCAAAAGTCAGGGGAAGTGAAGCTGAATACTTTACTTCCCTTCAAAAATGTTAGGACAGGATAATACTGAACAAAAAGAAAGGGGCTCCATAGGAAACTATTGAGGGAAAGTTGCAAAAAGAGAAATCTTTCCTAAAATGAAGTTGTAGAGGAACTCTGTGAGTGCAACCGTGAGCTGACACACAGCTCTCTTGCACAAAGACCCTGGTGTAGGTTGGTGTATTTGTCCGGGTCAGAGAGTTCCCTCTATGTCATGGACTCTAACCTAGTCACAAATCAGAACTCACTTGATGTGAAAATGAGAAAGTGTAAAAGCTTATTTGCAGAGCTCAAATGAACATAACCTGATTGAGAGACCTTCAATAGCAATTGCTTTTCTAAGAACTAGGATTCTGAATGATGTATATAGATTGTGGGTAGAAACCAGAGGCTTGGGCAAGATTTTGGTATTACAGATATCCTTTGGTTTGCTGTACTTTGTTTTTGATGGGTTGAATTGCAGTACATTTCTGATCGCCCAGATGCTTACTTTAGTCAAATACAACACAATGTTCTGGGGGCTGTGAAAGGGCTGTCTATAACTATTTTATGGAGGATCCGAATATTCAGTGAGTAGTTGTAGAATTAGATGCCAAAAGAATGTAGAGGTTTCATGAAAGATTGGATGTAGAGATTAGAAGGAACTGGAGATACGGAGGAGCTCCGAGGTGCCCCAGAGCTATCACCTGTGCTGTTAGATTCAAATGTCCCCACACTAACTAGGTGTGTGCTGTCTGAAAAGAATGACCCTGTGTGTTTTGTTTAGTAATGCTGTGCCTATGCATGTGACCCATCATATAAGAGTGTAGTTTTTGTATGGGAGGATATCCACTAAGGCATGCCAAGCCATTAAGTATGGCCTTTGTGTAGAGACCAGGATAATAGGAGAATAACAGGGTGGTTTCCAATTGGGTAACCACATAGCTCAGAACATATGTAAGATCTATTTTAAGTCAGAAGTACATGATGTTGCAGTATTGGAAGAATGTGAGAGAGCAGTTGTTCAGATCCTTCCACACAAAGGCCAGCGCCTAGTCTGAATTATATAGCCCACTGATCCCCTTCCTTTATGTCTTGAATAGCTCCTGCCTCAGCATAATAATGTTTTGCTCTGGTTCTCCTTCAAACAAATTATTTTGGTTAAGTTGAGAAGAAGTCCAACTGGCCCATCGTTTGTGTAAAATTGGGATCACCTCTCTGAGGCCGAGAGTAAGATGAAGGCATATATCGTTATTCCAGTTGAATTGAGGACTCTACCTCCAGTGGGGATGTCCACATAGTTGAGACTCTATGAATTAGAAACCTGCCCACCAGGGGCGTTGCTAGGGGGGGGCTAAGGGGGCTATAGCCCCTGATCTTTTGGTTGTAGCCCCGGATAGAATCTCTGGAGCTACAGCCAAAAGGCTAGCTAGCCCCCAGTCCCAACAGTTCCGACATCAGCTTAGCCCCGGGTCTTTTCCAGAGCTAGCAACTCCCCTGCTGCCCACCGTGTTATATCCATGAAGGAGGCTTAGCCTGCTTGATGAAACTCTGAGTCAGTTGCTGTTGATCCCAATTCTGACACCATCTTTCACAATGGGGTCTGGTACTTGTGTATTATTGATTACCACACATTTTTATGAAAGATTGCATCAGAATTGGGATCAACAGGAACTGACCCATAGGTTCACCAAGCAGGAGAAGCAGTCCTGCTATGGGCTCATTTTGGACAACACAAATAAGATATCAACTTGGAACAAAACAGCAGGATTGCTTCTCCTTGGAACCTAAAACAAGCAAATCAAAAGCAAGTTCTTGGTAGCGGTAGGTTCAACAGTCTCAAAAGTCCAGCCTCCCTCTTGTGGCGGGGCAGGAGGAGGACGCAGACTCTGATTGTCCATCTCAGTGAGTATTTTATTAAACAAAAGAATACGTGTCTATGTCTCCCTATACTAGGGGGTTTACCCTACCTAAAAAACTAACTAAGGTGCTCGCCAGTGACGGTCTAAACAGGATCTGTCCACTTGTCAAAGTAACCTGTTCTCACCATACCAATATTATAACAACCAAAACCAAGATAATGAATCCCTTCTTCTGTAGAGTTGTTTTGCACAAAGTTCTGTTCAGTAAACTATCCTGGAGTAGTTCCTGGGGACTGTATTTATCAATTTATACAGTTCAGTTACAGGGTTATTCAACTTCCGAATCTCCTCTCTTTGGTAATTATTCTCGGTTTATTTCTTGTCCTTATCTTGACTTTTTAAATGTATAGTTATCCTTCTCTTTTCCCAAGGAAACATTATTCCATACCTAGGGCTCTTCCCTCGAGTTCTCTGGTCTGTAGTGTATATTTCCCAGTCTCCGATTCCTCTTTGGTATTTCCCTTTATTCTCTGTTTCCGCCTCATCTTCAGGCTTTCCTTTTGTATTATATCTCTGTCCTTTAATTACACCTTCTTTGTCTGGTCTACTCCCAATGTGAATATTCCAGAGTTGAGGCTTTTTCCCTCGCTCACTTTGTAGTTTGTCAAGGTTTTCTCCTTGACTGAGACGAGTATGAGGATTCCAGTAATGATTTTCATTCACTTCTTTAAATGTCAATACTTCATCCTGACTGGAACGAGTATGTGTGCTCTAATAAGGATCCCTATTCACGCCATTAAATGTCAATGCTTTGTCTTGACTGGTATGAGTATGCGCATTCCAGAAATCATTCTCTCCCCCATCCAGGTCTCCCATTTTCCCCATTACCTGTAGTGTTTAGGGATATCATTGCTGGGTTTATTACATGGGTAGGAGCTTATCTCCTGGTTGTCAGGTTGGCCTCTCTTGATTCTTCTGCGGCTTCTCCTTTGTGTTGCTGCGTAAATGTGCTCTTCTATATCCCATTTGTCGGTAACGTATGCGTTCATTCTAATGGAGTGGTCCATGCGTTGTTGAAGGGACCTCTGGTCCACCATGGCTTTGTTGTGGTCATGCCACCGCTCGGCTCTCTCTCTCTGGGTAAGGACACCTCACGTCCACGTTGGCTTGTATCCTCTCTCTGGTTTCCCAAAACTGCACGTCTGCTGTTCCAGTTTGCTTCTTCTTGGCCACAGGACACCGCACATCTGTCTCGTCTCCATGTAAGCTGGAGAGCCGATTTGTAAATCATAGGCTTCCTCTCTCTCAGTAAGATAGCTCATTGGGTTGAGAGCTCGCTGCTGCGATCTGAGCGTGATCTGCAGGTCGCAGGTTCAAATCCTGGCAAGGCCAACTCAGCCTTTCATCCTTCCAAGGTTGATAAATGAGTACCAATTTCGGTTAGGTGATATTGTATGTAAATATGTGCTCTGTAAAGTGCTTTGGACAAAGGCGCTATATAAATAACACATCATTATCATTATCTCCCTCTCTCCAGTCTCCTCCCCTTTCATTTATTACATAGCTGTTGGACTTCCCCGGCGCAGTGTCATATTCCTTTCTCTCTGTTTTGTTTGTCTTCTCTCTACCATCACAGGTTCGCCTCTTCATGAAAGTAAAAGGTGACAATTCTTCTAAAGGACTAATCACAGTTTCTTGATGACAATAATGCATAGTTGGATTTTCTTAATTAATTTCATTACCGGAGGTGTTTGAAGTGGTACTCTTTATGGTTTCTTAGGGAGTGCCTCACAGGAACGGGAGGCCTTGTCCCCAAAGGGGGAGTCTCTCCCAGTGAGGTCCCACTTGTCTCAACCCCTGGGGAGGGTTTTGTGGACTCACCTCCCTAGCCTCACAGAGGGGTGGGGAGGGGCTCCCCCTTGGGAGAAGAGGCAACTTGCCCTGATTCGTCACACTCCCCAAAATGCCTTGGTGGTTTTCAGTCACTCAGTTTCTTGGGAACTTTCAGTGTCCCCTGCACTTCTTTCATTTTTAGTTTAATGTTAATTATAACATTTTTGTAATGCCCAATCATGGCGTTTGGTATAATAGCGGACACATTGAGAAAATAACAGAGACAGTCATAAGTCTTGCTTAAGCGAACAAATGATAGGTCTTAGCCGTACTTAGCAAACAGCCACGTTTTTAGCAGTTTATTGAAAGTGTTGTAGGATTCACCATTTTTTAGGATAGGGCAGGAGTGAGTGCCAAATGGTGGGAGCAGTGACACAAGAACTGGCACCTCAAGCTCTTTTACTCTTGAAGCACAGAGTGGTCAGACAGCAGCTGGATCTTAGAGGATCCACTGAGCGATTATGTGTGATGCAGTCTTTGAGGTAAAGTGGTGCATCCTTTTAAATGCACCGGTTGGCAATAGTCAATGCTTTAAAGTCAACACGCGCTTTGATAGGTAGCCACTGGGCTTCACGTTTGGAAGCTGAGATATGATCAGAACATCTTAAACTGACAGCGGCCTGCAGAGCTTTGTATTGCAACAGTTGTAGTTCGTTCATACTGCAGATGGAGGTGCCCTTAAGGAGCACGTTACAGTAGTCAAGTTTTGTCAGGATGAGTGCTTGTGCGAGTGTGAGACAGTTCCTGGGAGAGAGGAATTGCCTGCTCAGGGAGATGAGTCTGGCTGTGTAGGCCGTGGCCGAGGCTACAGCATTAACGTGCCTGGTCATGCCTAGATCCGCATCCAGATTGACCCCCAGTGTTTTGACTTGTTTCAGGACCTGGATATGTGTGCCAGTAAGGGAGCCAACAATTCAGAGCTCAGTTTTGTCATCATTTAAACACAGGTTGTCAGGTGTATTGACCCACATTTTTGCGCACACCAAAATGGTCGAGCGTGATGGGCCAGAAGCGCCATGAGTGAAACGTGGTGCCAAAGGAAAAACAGCAGTGCCTGTTGGCTCAAAAAGCACTTTGAAATCACCTTTGTTTCTCTGAATGCAAGCTCAAAATGCATATTTCAAACATTGCAAGATAGTTAATACAGGAGATCATTGCCAGACCCTATCCTTTGGCTGCACACAGAGCGAAATCAGTGCAAAGGAATATGGTGCTGTTCAAAATTCCTTTTAATTGATGTCAAAAATTGCAAAAATCATGGGCACAAAACCACCAAACAAAAATCCAACTTCTGGTTGGGTGTTCTACAGTACTCTACTGCCGAATCTACATCAATACAATGTTAGCAAGGATCAAATGCCATCAAGTAAAATCCCCTTTTTGAAATGCATTAATTCAAGACAGCTGCCAACAAATGGGTGCAGTACCGGCGCTTCACACTAACCGGCGCTAGCGATCTAAACTCTGACAGGAGACCGGTATTTCAGGAGCTGAAAAGGAACCTAAGCCAGCTGGGACTTCAAAGCCTTGCTGGTTAATGAGAATTCTTAACACCTACTGTTCCCGGGCCCTATACTAGAAGGCAGTCTGAGTTAATTAAAAGTTCAAGAGGCCTCTGTCTATGGGAAGCTGTCACACCTCAGAACTCCACACCCGAAGGCAGGAAATCACAAGTTTCTGTTAATCAAATGTAGAGTGGCACCCTGGACTGATGCCCTACTAGCAGGAAAAACCAGACAAAGGATGCCTTCAGCTGAATGGGATATGCTGATTTGAGGTGTAATTGTCAACAGTTGCTCTGGGGAAGGCAAGACACATGATCTCTGAGTCAAGCCAAGTTCCCGGGGGCGGGGACAAACAAAGGGGTGTACTGAATTGAGAGCAAATGTATGTCTTATTAAATTGCTTATAGAATATTGTATTAAGCTGACAGAAATGTACAATTTGGGGATTCTTAATATGAGAAATATACCCACAATTTGAGACTAAACTCAACTCTGTGTGATGTTCTGAGACCGAACCCCGCGATTATTAATACTACAGACACTGTGCTTACACTAGAGAATTGAAAACTTATTGTAATGTGCTCAGGGAGGGGTTGCAGGTCTGCGTTAAATTTGATGCCGAACCGACCATGGCAAAACCCACTAAAAGCGCAAAATGTTGTTGTTTCTGAACCCAAGCTCTTAGAAAGACCAGGCTTGAACAGAGACCTTTCTTAATTCATCTGTGGTGCGTATATGTATTATGAACCACGTGTGTATCTGGGAAACCTGTTTGTTATGAAAAATTCATTTTCTAAGTAAAAGCAAAGGGGCGTTTCTTCAATAGATTGTAAAAGGGTAGCATCACTCTGAATCACAACTCAGTTATCCAGTTAAAGGACAGAAAATCCTCTAGCCTATCAGGATCCTTAGTGGGTTGGGCATAGAAAGTTAGCCTTCTCACCCATTTTCAAAAGACATAAAAAGAGCCACTGAGACCTAGGTGGGGACCGCTCTTTCCACTCTCTTGCGAAGCACTTTGGCGGACGACTTCAAATTCAGGCAATATTCAGAGACCAGAACTAAAACCAGACTCCAGATTCCAGAACTTTGAAGCAGAAGGCCTACTGTAAGCTAAAAGTATTCTCAGCTGGCCTTACAATTTTGCAAACTGATTTACCCCAGACTTCCAAGGGGCACATCAGAATAAAACAGCCGGGCTTATTTATTCTTTGGCCAAGAACTTTCACCAGAACCAGACCCACTTCATTGCAAATCACATGTAAAAGTAT
This sequence comes from Ambystoma mexicanum, assembly GCF_040938575.1. Classification (NCBI taxonomy): domain Eukaryota; kingdom Metazoa; phylum Chordata; class Amphibia; order Caudata; family Ambystomatidae; genus Ambystoma; species Ambystoma mexicanum. The sequence continues at coordinate 1,366,732,011 of NC_090929.1, read as the reverse complement.
TTTTGACTGTTTAAAAGCATACCGGTTGCTCTAAGCTTGCTAGTGGGGAACTTGGATTTGCATTGCATTTGATTGTATTCCTGAAAACTGTGTGCTCTCCTTACATCTCCTTATATTGCATAGGGGGGGAGGGAGTGAATTGTCAAAAGAAAAAGTGATCATATTATCTCTTGTTGAAACCATATCAGTTTATTTCTGTGCTGCATTCTTTCCATCATTGCTTTTCCTTGAAACCATAAAAGTATTCTCTGCTACCTTATCCTTTCTATACTAACTCCTCACTGATTGAAAAGAGTGTGCAATTGTAACATTACCCATTGTTGATCAACATTATATTCATAAGTGCGCTATCAAATATTAATTTAGTCATAAAAGTGTGGTATATATATATTGTTTAATTTTTAAAATAAATCTTTTAATCTGCAAAACAAACCTACTTCTTGGCTCAGTGAGGTCAGGGGGATTCAAAGAGAGGGGCGTTATACAAGGGTTTATCATCCAGATCTATGAACTTGTCATAAAAATATATAAATAAGGGTTTCTCTTGGGCATCCCAGACTAGGCATTGACTTAGTTGGAGTGCTGAATTGAAGTCACTTAACAAGGTTATGGGAATCTATCCAGTTTTGGATGGTGCTGTACTCTATTGATTGCAGTAGTGTCCTGGGTGTAGTCACCAGAGATGGGTATGAGTATTTGGGTATCATCTGCAAAGTTTGTGGAGATGATTCCATGTGAGTCCAGGAGGCCGAACACAGGCTTTGTGTATGTATTGTAGAGTGTGGGTGATAAGCAGGAACCTTTATGATGTCCGATAGCCTCTGGCCCTCCGCCAACACCTATTCAGTGGGATCCTTTTTCAGTGTTTGCATATTTTGGGTGCTGAAGATCTGGGAGCCAGTTGGGAATAGGGTGAGTTAGCAGGTTTGCACCCCATAGCTTCCTATTGGGTGCTGCCTTGTTATCCAGGCTGGAGGGCTGTTCTTCTAACTCTAGTGTAGCGTCACTTCTCATGATACAGCAACAATCTCATTCCCTCCCCTATTCATCTTTGAAGTTATAAAGTGTTTCAACTTTTGTTAAATCCTTGCCACATGCTCGGGTCCACCCTTCTGGCCCACTAAACATTTAGTGTATACGAAGTACTGTCCCACTCGGTCCTCCTGATTGCTTCACCCCTCCCCACATAACTGCTTTTTTCAATATCCTCTTCTGTATTTACAAATCACTGCCTCTCTTCTACTCCAGTTCATCTCCTTTCCAACAGCTTTGTGTAGACCAGTTCCTTCTCTGCACCTCTTCTTCCTCCAGACTACCAACTCCTTTTGCCATATTCCCTTCCTTTCTCTCCTGCCAAATTCCCTCCCTTTCATAAGAGTCTGTCCGTGTCTACTATGACCTCCTCCCTCTGACCATTCCTAGATGTGTGCAAATATCCATGATCAAATGTGATTGGTTATTTTGAACTCACGGGCATCTAACCACAATATTTTCTCCTCCCCAATTCCTACATGGGTCCATGGGCTAAACTGGTTTCCGGGGCTGGTGGCAACTTGGATTTGTTCTGTTATGTTAGCCATGCTGAGAGGAGATGGTCAAGTTACGAGTCTCTATGGTTTGCGAGTCCCTGCGCTCAGGAGTATTTCCCTGTACACATGAGTCTCTCCTGGTAAAATGATGCTTGAATTTCTTTTTCACCCATGATGTACACGGGCCTGTAGTAGCTGATCAGAGGTCTCAATACTCTACAGTATTTTTTTCTATCTCAGAGGACAAAGCTCTTTAATGGTGCCCAGTGACTAGTCCCTGTCATGCTTGCATGGATGGATGGGTGGGGTGGAATGAGATGCTCCCCATACTGCCCCAAGTCATGCATCACTTAGCAGGTGTTGTCCACCCCATCCCTATCCCTTACAGCCAGGTAGATTACTTAATCACAATTCCCTCAAATAGGTGTTGTGTTTATGGGTGAAAGAGATGATCTTTGGACATTGTTTTGCACTAAGTGAATCGGTTTGCTTCTAGCCAGAACTACACATGCCCTGACCTGCTTCTCTCTGGGAAGTTTCCCTCAGAAGGTGTGTGTGTGGGGGATGCACTAGTTGTGAATTGGCATTTGTGAAGGCATCATGCAGTAGACACAGACAATGCAATTACATTTTTGGATATAAACCTTTATACAAAAAACAAAGAAGTTTGGAAACATGCCTAACTTGCCCTATGCTAAGGTGTGATTTCCCTACCTAAATGAAACTAATGATAGTCTGTCTCAGGAAGTCCAAAATAAATGTCTGTCTGTTGCAAACCCTATACTTGCCCTCACATCTAATTGTATACAATGTGTGGCCATGTCAGCCTCAAAATGAAGTTTGTTCAAATAAAGGTTCAGAGCTTCTTCCAGCTGCTGGTTACCAGGGTTCAAATAGTTCACAGTGCAAAAAAGGCGTTCCCTTCCCCACGCTTTCAAGTTTTTTAATAGTTCCAACACAGCACAATTCCTTCCCAGCTCTCTTTTGGATTTGTTACCTTTCACCAATTTCATATTGTTTAATTCCTCAATTTTAGATCACACAATATTTCCATTATATTAAATAACAAGCTTCTTTGTGGGTGATTAAAGTGGCTTTTCCTTAGGTGGGTGCACTCGGTCTATGCGCAGTTGTTTGACCACTGTCCACCCATGACCGGTCACGCAACTGACGAACATTAAAATGCATCAAACTATCTTGTTAAGAATTCGACTGAAAAAATCTGGCTTATTATCTGAAGAAATTAATACAGCGGGGGGAGTCAAGCAAGGATGTCCGATGGTGTCGGAGTTATTTAGCTTCTTTGTGGCAGGCCTGAAGAATTTAGATCACAAAATAAGAACTTCTCTGCCAGTGCTGGGTGGAGCCTCTTTACCCAGACTAATGTACGCCGACAACATCGTTCTCATTGATCAAACGCCAGTGGGACTTCAATGCCAACTCAGCTGTTTGCAATCTTACATCAAATCCAATGTCCTGGAGATTAACAAATTGAAGATGAAAATGACATTTGGGAACTTCAACAGAGGTAAAAACACTTATTTATGGATGCTCAGTGGTTATCGCATCCAGCAGGTTTCCACATTCAAATACTTGGGGGTTTGGCTCAGTGATACTGCCTCTGAAGCTCCAATGATTGCTCACATGAAAGCTACAACTACGGCCTTGGCCAGCCAAGCCCAAGCCCTGAATCAGATCTATGGGCACTTTTCCATTTTACCATTACTTTTTTTCTATCGAGCCAAAGTTGTGCCTACAATAACCTATGTATCAGAGGCAATGCCACGTATCCCTCAGAAGACGTGGGCCCAAGTAGAAGGTCTTTTTTGGAAGAAGGTTCTGGGCCTACCCAAATCTGTCCCAATCCAACTTTTATGACGAGAACTGGGCCTCTCATCAGTAGCATCAGCTGTTATTTGGAAAAGTCTTAATTTTTTTAGAAAATGTCTGGTAGCTCCTTGACCAATGATTCTAGAGATGCTACGCAAAGAAATTATGGCATCCCAAAAACCGCATGTTACAGAATTGGAGAGAGAAAATGTGCGCAGCACTGAAAGACATTGAATGTTCAATCAAACTGCTGATCACCAATCCTATGAAGATCAAGACTAAATTGAGATAACTTGATTGAATCAACACCTTGAAAGACGCAAATGAATACAAATCTGTTGCTCATATTGCCTCCCAACTGCGCAAGATGGACACCATTTGGAATATTTGAAACAATCTCCAGACATAAAACTAGGAGATCAATTTCTTCATATCCGGCTGAATCTCTTACTGATGAACAAAGTAAAAGCTGTCGAGGTCTTTGTGAAAGCAGTACCTGCCGCCTTTGCAAGAACACAGCTGAGGTAGAAACATTGAAGCACTGGGTTACCACTTTCCCAGGCCTAACTGATAGGCATGCTACTTTTTTACAATCATCTCTTTTCTGACTTTCAAAAACAGGAGATGGTTGCTTGTTGGTCAATATTGATTCCAGGCACTAAAACGGTGTATGTGATAGCAATGACTACATTGTTTGAGCCCCTATTTGACACATAGAGTCCTTAGCTCTTTACTATCAACTCCTGCTCCATGTTTGAGAGCAAACATTCCTACCCTCTATGACATTTAATGACAGAATTTTGTTCTTAGTTACTACATTTCATAGAAGACAGGGAATTTTGACGTAATTGATGTAATGGATTGTTTTATGTTTTGCTAAAATAAATTCAATAAATGCAACAAAAATAATTTCAAAAAACCTACTTGCTTCTCCTTCATATGCATGTTGCCCCTGTTTCAGTTCTACAGTGGTGCTTGGTTCATTCTCATTTCACATCCTCAAAATGCTTGACCATAGCTTGTTTTGCCACCGATCACTTGTTGCACTTTCACATATTTGCATTGCTCTTGCCACTGCTTATTCTCTCAATGTTACACAGTTACTTATATTCGTTATGGCTCTTGCCAATGCTTGTTTTCATTTTCATTTGAATCAGTATTCGAAAAGTACTTGCGTTCATTTAGTTCAGCATTCATTAAAGTGTTTATTAGCTTTACATGCTTGCCTGCCCGTCCCGGTGTCCCCCTACCTAGGTTGACTCACTGGTCTTTGCTTACGGCATTCCAGAGCCGGCAGCTGCCACAAGCTCTCTTTCGTGCGGCACCCAACTTCGTCCCACCAGTGGCTCTCTGTGGCTCCGTTCACACCACCAATGCTTCTCTCGCCACTCGGCCCTAACACTGCAGCTTCGCCTGGTCACGCTGATTCTCTTTCTTCGCTGTCCGCCACCGGCCTCCAGCTTCCCTTAGCCTCGCTTCCAGCTGCATACACTCTGCATCTTCCAGGGGTTTTTGAGCTCCCCGTCTGCCACGCTGTCTTCCAGGAGAGGTCTGCTCTCATGCAACAGTCCGTAGACCTGCTTCCAGAGCTGACCCCATTTTCGCCGTATTTCCTGCTTTTTAACCTCCCGCTAGTTTGATTGATCCAAAAAGGGCTAGACCACTCATTGCAGGTTTGGGAGTTCTTCATTGCTCTACTGGGGAATTATGTATTGGAAAAATAGGGAAGGGACTGGTAATAGCCTACAACGATCTGTGGGATGTCGGACTCATTATAAAAGGTACAATATGGGATACCATGTCTTCATCAAGGGTGCCTCATCCCCACTTCCCAAGTCTCCTCCACCCAGGTGATCCTCCCTCATATATCCACCCCCGCGGTCAGGATGCGATAGTGACGGCCTTTCCCTGGCCACCTGGGAGGAAGATATATTAGGCAGAGAAGTGAGGATGCCCTCAGATTCCTCACTTTTTATTCTTGTGTTTTCCTTTTGTCTTTGTCCGCTGATTCCAAGTATCCCATGAAGAGGGTTTGAGGTGAACATGGTCCTTGGTGCTTCAGGTTTGGCAAGTAGAACATGGCATTCAGAGTTTATGGGCTTAAATATATATATATATATATTCTCTGTAGACTCTGCATCTAAGGAAATATTTTGTGTTTCACGAAGTTGGTTAGAGCATTCATCTGAGCCTAGCCAGTCTTTACTTTCATTGCTGCTAACTGAAGCAGAGACACCAGCAGTGGGATCTTTCAGAAGGAAGAGGTCCTTTATATAATTTTGTTAACCCACGGGTTGTTACAATTATGTGATTTAGCTCTATAGCAGACAAAATGTTGTTTTCACAAGTCATCTCACACACCAATTTCTAGGACCAGGCAAATCACACTAGGGACAGTTAGCAATTGGGTGTAGAGGGGACTTGCAACTGTTTCCTCCTGGCTTTTTATGTTCCCAACTCCCTACTGCCTTTGATGCATGGCATATGGGACCTGATTGATATACCTGCACACACAATTATAGTACCTTTGAGAGAGAATGTAGTAACCCTTTAATATCTGATCCTACTCCCCCAGGCTACAAGTAGGTTACCGAGCACCGCCGCCATAAAAAAGTTATGTTTTACCAATTATTTTGTAAGAGTACCTGAACATTTCTATCTTACCATGTGTAGTTCCAAATGCCTGAGAAACGATGTTGATCAAGTGTACAATATCACCCAACAAAACAAAATATTTCCTACTATTACATAGACCTCCAAATACCCGACTGATCTGGATGTACGTCATTTCTAAATGAATGGCTTTCCTTCTTTGATTATATTGGGAGGCGATTTGACCATATGGGTAGAACAATCTGAACACCCTAATGCACAGACTCTACGGGGTGTCATGGTAAGTACATGTTGAAGGCTTCAGCTCACTCTGTTATTGACCTTAGACATGTTAAAGGCTTAAACTCGACATATTTAGAAATTTAAGACTAAATCTTACAATTAACTTACCTTGCCAATCAGCATAGTCTGATCATTCCTTAATCTTGTTTCAGTTAAGGATTACTAAAGCAGATAATATTGTTGAAAATGATCAACTTCAGCTTGAGGAAACTGGAACGAACTAGGCTAGAGTTGCTAGCACTACTAACAACAGTAGCCGATCAACATCAGATTTCTCCTGCTGGAAGGAGCTGTTATTATTTAATGGAGAAGTGGTACTAGCGAAAACAAGCTAAAAAAGTGGAAGAAAGCCATTTGAGCACAATCTTCGATCCCACTTTAAAGTCTGTTCACATGTAATCTTTAACACTCTATAAACATATTCTAATAAAAGCAACATGTAAATACTTGCAGGATAGAATTGAGACTTCACCCCAAAAGGAATTTATAAAATCCTGAATGAATTAAGAAACCTGAAGGAAGCTCCCTCCTAACACGTGTTGTAATGCAAGAATGTTGTGGTTCAAAAATTCTATAAATGTATGAAGAATTAAAGATCAATCATTACTCCAAGCAAAGTCCTCTCCATTGTAGGATATATGGTACACTTTCGTCCACCCTGGATACCTACCAACCGAACAACAGAGAGGACTTGCAATCAATCTTATTTCGAACTGTACAAAATCAGTCTCCTCTTTATATCCATGCTTAGAAGTATTTTTAAAGAAAATCATTATATTACCATCTATATTAGACCATATGCAAAACATACTTAACCTCTAAAAAGTACTGCCTCTTTTCCAAGCGAACTTAATAAGTCATAACTAGCTCTCTCATTACAAAACCTGCTAGCAGATCAAGATGTGGTCAATTAAAGGCCCATATCCAGCATCCCATATTTTGCAAAACATTTGGATAAAGTAGTGTTACTCCAGATAACCTCCTGCGACCAAATTTCCAACATCATTATTTTCTGGGGCATGTAATTTGAAATTGTACCCATGCTTCGAGCATGCTCCGTTCCTGCTTCCTGATCCCCCTCCTACCTGCCCACCAGATCCCGATGGCTGAAGGAACCTTCTTAAGTTAGCCCCTAGGGCAGCCCCCTCTAACCCTGAGGCAAAGTGCAACTCCAGATGTTTGCCAGTGTTCGCTGGTAGAGCCTGCTGCGCAGCCGTCAACTAGCAGTGACTGACATGGTAAGCAAGGTGCGGGTATGAGGAACTGCCATTATTGCTCCCTATTAAACTGTCCCACCTTGTTTATTACCCCTTTTACCAAACTGCTTGTAGTCTGCTGTGCATCTCTCACAAGTGTATGTTGTCCATATTGGGCTCTTAGGCCCTATCCATGAAGCATGATTCTGGGTGTTTTTGCTTTTTCTGCTGTATGTTGAAACCTAGGTTTTTTCCCTCTATCCAGGAAACTTGCATCTAGATGGTTGCATTGCTGTTGTGTTGAAGTTGGGCATTGTGCATTGCAGTTCTCCCTCGACTCTCCCTTCCTTCTCTCCGTGCTCTCCCTCATGGTGCTTTTAATCTCCCCTGTCTTCTCCAACTGCTACTTTTCACCCATCCTATTTCTCTTTCGAAGTCTGGAAGGAAAAAGTTCAAGAAGAATTTCCTGGTCTCCAATCCAGGCCTGCCCATCGCTGACACCTATGTCAGTGCTTCCTCCAGGCAGACTGTCACTGCAATCCCCATTCTCGTTCCCTCTCCTGACCTTTAGACTACCCATAGAATCTCAGTCCACTCACCTTTCTCTTCCTCACCCATTAATGGAGGCACCAACTTGGAAGTACTTGTGGCATATTTCCCATACTCTAGGGCCATCATTAATGTCTACCTGAATGGCACTGTCCTGGTCCAGGGCTCTCAGCCCAACTGCCTCCTTCTTGATAGGTGTCTTCCATCTCTCATTAACTTCCTCCCTTCTCCTGCCACTCCTCCTCCTGCCCCCCCTCTGGCCCCTCTGCCACCACCGATGGGTGTACCACATTCCTGTACCCCTCCTTAGAAGACCTTCAAAAGTGGTAACCAGCTCCAGTATGCTTCCATGAACTCTTGCTCTGCTGTTAAACACTCCTCTGACATCTGCTACCTCCTTGAAGACCTTGACGTCCTAGCTCTCACTTAGACGTGGTTGACGGCCAGCTCTATCACAATTATTGATATACTCTCACGTCCTGACCCCTTTCCTCCATACTGCATGGGCCTCCCTTGCTAGCAACGGGAGACGCAATCTTTTTCACCAGAAAAAACCTTCTTCCCTTTAAATTTAGAGGCATGTGGGGGTGCATCCCTGGGACTATGGGCTCCCTTGACTGTGCCTACCTGGGCCACTCCCGAGTCCTCTTTTCCGTGTTGACAGGAATGTACCGCTTTCACCAGTGCTCCTGGGTTAGGTCTCCGGCTTTGTTATTCCACGCGCTCTTTCTCGTAGAAGTGTTTTCTTTTTGTCTTCTTCTTGTCTTTAATCAGATGCCACTGTCCTCTGACGTGCTCCTCCGTGGCTCAGTTCGAGGTCAGCAGGCTCCAGCAGGTGTTCAGCTTGCATGGGGCTCTTCCCTACATCTGACCCCCACACTCTCCGCCTCTGCTGCCTTGCCCAGACCACGGCTGGGAGTCCTGTACAGCATGCAACGCGCTTCCAACGCACACTGAAGAACAGGTTGTCCCGGGGGAGGGAGCTCTTCAGAAGTTTGCCTCCAGAGGACTCAAAGGAATTCATCAGGACAAATCCCAGCCCAATTCAGGGCACTCTTTTCATCCGCACCTACAGGTACCAAGGCTACTACAGTTGCCGGCGGCCGGCCGTGGGGTCGCTAGATCCTACCGTTGACTGCGCAAAAGGGCCACAAGGCTCTACTACCAGGTGTACACCTGAGTGGCTACACCCTAGTACTGGACATAGGTCCGAGGGGCGCCTGTATGCACCACATACCCCGCAAAGGCGACTCATCCCCCAGGAGGCGGAAGAGCGAGAGGGACCTTTCAGTTCCTGCTACCAGTGCAGGTACCAAGGCTACTACAGCTACCGGCCGCCAGGCCGAGGGGGGTTGCTAGTGTATACTGGTGACTGCGCTAAAGAGCCACAAGGCTCTATTACTGGGTCTACACCTGAGGGGCTACGAGGGGGCGCTTGTACGCACCACATACTTCGCAAAGGCGACTCCTTTCCCAGGAAGCGTTGGAGTGGGAAGGACCTTTCAGGTCCTGGTACCAGTGCAGGTACCAAGGCTGCTACAGCTACCGGCCATCAGGCCAAGGGGTCACCATATCCTACTGGACGCTGTGCTGAGGGGATGCAAGGTTCTATTACCGGGTCTACACCCGAGGGGCTATGCCCTAGTACTGGACAGATGTCTGAGGGGGTGCCTGTACGCACCACATACCCCGCTAAAGTGACACCTTCCCCAGGAAGCGTAGGAGCGGGAGGGCCCGTTCAGGTCCAGGGTACCTGGGCAAGTACCAAGGCTGTTACAGCTACCAGCTCTCAGGCCACGGGGTCGCAGGATCCTAACGGACACTGCACTGAGGAGCCGCAAGGTTCTATTACCCGGTCTACACACTAGTACCAGACAGACGTCCTGGGCACACTAGCATGCACCACGTACCTCGCAAAGGCGACTCCTTCCCCAGGCGGCATAGGAGCGGGCGGGACCTTTCAGGTCCTGCTACCAGGGCAGGTACCAAGGCTGCTTGCTACAGATACCAGCCGTCAGGCCGAGGGGTTGCAAGATCCTACTGGGGGCTGACTGCGCTGAGGAGCCGCAAGGTTCAGTTACTGGGTCCACACTGGAGGGGCTATGCCCTAGCACCAGACAGATAGGTCCAAGGAAGCGTCTCTATGCACCACGCAAAGTTATCTCCGTCCAGGAGGCATAGGCATGGGAGGGACCTTCCAGGTTCTTGTACCAGTGCAGGTACCAAGGATGCTACTACAGCTACCGGCTGCCAGGCCGAGGGTTTGTGAGATCCTACCGGTGACTGAGCAGAGGGGCCGCAAAGGTTCTATAACCGGGTTTAGGCCCAAAGGGCTGCATCCTAGTACCAGACAGATGTCTGAGGGGACGCCTGTACGCAGCACTACTGGCGGCATCGCTGAGGGCCATCCGCCTACCAGGCCCTGTCTTGAGGTGCAGGGTAGGCCTCAACCTCCACCGCCAGGAGTCTTGGAACAGGCAGGTCCAACGAGGCAAGCAGCACGACACAGGCACGCGGCATGCAGCCCGACAAAATGGCAGCCGGGTCAGATAAAATGGCGGCTCGTCTGACACCATCCCCCTTCAGGGAACAGGTAGGGGATTGATTTTCCAGGTGGGACTGATCTTCACTTCAAGTACGTGGCCCACAGCTTACCCTTCATCGTCGCTGGGCCGATGCACCCCGCAGACAGTAAGGCAGAGTGGGTTCAGGCTGCAGCATACCCATGCCTCCAAGCACTCCACCGGCCTGTGAAGACTGGTTTTCTTGAAAAGCCATGACCCTCGTGGTCATACTCCCTCCGGTTCTGTCCCTAGCACCCACGTCACTCCACCCTTGGTTCCAGCACCTCCAGCTCCTGTGCAGCCCCAGCTGCCCATGCCAGTACCCACACCACCGGCTCCCACTCCTCCAACGGTCTTGGCAGGCACACAGCCTCCTTCTCAGCAGCCGACTCGGGTCAGCAGGTCACAGCTTGAAACCCATTCAGCGCAGCCTACCAACAGGCACCTCAATGCCAAGTTTAGATAGCTGGAGGGGGCCCCCTCTTGCTGTTGGCACTCTCAGAGCCACACTGCTCGGCCACTTCCGGTGCAGTGCCTGGCACGCTTCATGGTAGGACTGGCGGACGCCAAATATGGTTGCTCAAGACATAATACAGTCCCGCTGCTAGCAGGAGAAGGACTGCCTGGCTACGGGTGACCAAATCCAACCCGGATGCCCAGGAACGCATACTGGACCTTCCCTTTGGGGGAGGGGGGGCGGAGCGACCTGTTCCATTCTACGATGGATTAGGAACTTGACAGAGGAGGAACAGTCCCCAGACTGCTGAATCCTTATCCATCCTCGCTAAGGCCATCCCTAAGGCATATAGCCAGACGCACGCCCATGCTGGCGCACAAGGTTCGCAAACCTTTGGATCCTCCCTGCAGTGTACTCGGGCTACCACCTACCGATCCCTTGTTCACCTCTCTCATCCCCTCCGCTCCCACATATTGGGACAATAACTCTGTGGGCGGCAATTTGCTCGCACGTCGAGAGGCAGTAAGTGGAAGAAGTCGCAGCCTCCCAGCGGGGTCTGGGCTCCTATTCACGGTTTTCCATCATACAATGGTTACCCCAGCGCGTATTGCGGAGATATTGTGCACAGGAGACTGGATGTGCTCCCTGGATCTGAAAAATGCTTACCTTCACGTACCAGTCTGCAGTCCCATCGGTCCTTTCATAGGGTCAGGATCATGGGCTTCCATTTCCTATGCAAGTTTCTACCCTTTGGCCTCACTCAGGCCCCCCGGGTCTGTACAGGATGGACAAACGCATGGCAGCCCTACTTGGGGCCCAGGGTCACCACACCTATCCATACCTAGACTGGCTCATCAGGGCAAGGTCTCTGGGGGCAGTCCCCCACACCGCCTCCATCCTTATGCTTCTACTACATGAGTTGGGATTTTCCATCAATCTCAAGAAGTCACAGCTGGAGCCCTTGCAGACTATAACGTTCCTGGGCCTCATCGGGGATACAAGCTCCGAGAAAATGTTCCCTTAACATGAGGCATTTTCTCAGCAGAACAGTGACCTCGGCATGGTGGTACCAACACCTAAATTTCAGTTACACTGCGCAGCCTCCTGGAGTCTGGGGGAGCACGAACAACAACTTACGGATAGGCAGGCCCTTTCGTCAGCCAGCTCCGCAGGTTACCATCCCCATGCAGGATGGGAAGCTACCTTGGACAGTCCACGGAGAGGGTTCTGTCAGGAGCAGGTGGCCCTCATCAACTGGCTCGAGTTGATGGCCATCGGGCTCGCCCTCAAAGCCTATCTGGCGGTAATTGGAGCCTACCGGCAATCCGGTGGTTAAAGGACATTTATGATGTGATATGGCATTTATAATGCACCTATACACAAGTGTTTCAAGGTGCGACAAGGCAAGGGAGGGGGAACAGAGGGAAGACGGAGACAACAATCTTACTAGGCCAGGTGAACATTGAGATCGCGCAAGTGCAGGGGTGAAGGGGAAAAGTGCATGGATCAACGGGGAGGGGCAGTGCGGTACATGGGAACAACAGTAAAATAAATAGATAAGCAAATATGCAATAAATAAAAGTGCTGCCAGCTGGTGGCAAGCACAAGGGTAAGTGCGGGCAACAGGTGTCAAGTGCTGGTCACAGGTGTCAAGTGCTGGTGGGGGGCTGAAGGGATACAGAAAACAGTCCCCAAGTGCAAGGGGTGCCAGGGAGGCAGTGCAGGGGTGCGACTGGTGGGCGAGGGGGGCCTGGGCCCAAGATCAGAGGGTAGCCAGGTGACCAGTGCAGGTTCAGCCACGAAGCTCAGCAGGGGAGAGGAGGAGAAAAAGCAGAAGCAAAGAGGAAGGTTTTGAGATGCTTCCGGAACCAGAGATGGTTCTCCTCACATTTCAGGGAGTCTGTTCCAGAGGGAGGCCCCAGCCGAAGAAAGAGATCTACCACCAACTCGTTGCTTGGAGAAGCAACTGACTCTGAGGGAATTGGAAGTGGATGAGCGAAGAGCTTGAGAAGGAAAGATATTTAGGAAGAGAGAGTTGAAGGTATTGAGGCCCCAGGCCCCAGAAGGCTTTGGCCTTCTGGGGCCTGGGGCCTGAAAGCAGAGAGTTTTTGAACTTAATCCTTGCAGCCACTAGAAGCCAATGCAGAGATTTCAGTCCTGGAGAGATACGATCCCTGGGTTTGAGGCCCAAGGACCAGTCTCTCAGTCCTGTTCTGGAAGAGTTGCAGAGGGCGGAGAGTAGAAGCAGGCAGATTGAGAAAGAGGCTGTTGCAATAGTTCAGCCTAGAGAGAACCAGAGCTCTGGAGACAATGAGCTTCTGGGGGAAGGACAGGAAAGGAAGAATACTTCTGAGGAGGTGCAGCTGGTAGTGTGACTTCTTAGAGACATTAGAGATGTGAGGAGAGAAGGAGAGTGTGGAGTCGAAGATGACCCCAAGGTTTTTTGTCCATAGGTGCGAGCAGGAGGAGGACCAAAAGAGGCCGGCCTGAGAGTGACAGGAAAGGAGGGTCTCGCCAAGCTCTACCCGCCCATCAAGAAGCCACACTTTGTGTGGGACCTCAAAATAGTGTTGGGCACCATGGCGCATTAAACCCTTTGGGCCAATGGCGTCCGCGGACATCAGGATAGTCACAATTAAGACAGCCCTCGTGATGGGTCTTACGTCTGCATGCTGTGTCAGAGAAATCCAAGCTCTGATGGCTCACGAGCCATAAGCTACCTTTCACAGGGACACGGTGGTCCTCAGAACGCATCACGCATACTTACCTGTGTTACATCTAAATGAAGAGATAGTACTCCCTACTGTCTTCGCTGACCCTAAGGACCATGCTCAGAGGGTTCTGCGCTGTCTTCATGCTAGACGAGCACCAAAGTTCTATCTGGACAGGACCAAGAGCGTTCGCAAGTCTGAGGCTCTATTTATCACCCTCGGAGGGTCAAGGCCAGGATATCGGGCTTCCCAGGCCTCCATAGCAAGGTGATTGGTGGCCTCCCTAAGGAGGCATAGTATGGGCAACACAAACCGCTTCCAGCAAATATGCATGCCCACGCATTCAGAGTCAAGGCCACGGTGGTCGTTTTCCTGAGACACGTACCATGGCAGGTCATCATCACGGTGACCACTTATGCCACTCCTTGGCTTTTTGCAAGCACTACTGTTGGTCTACTCCAGGTCTGATGCGGCATTCTGGCAGGCAGTATTAAGGAACTTGTTTTCTTTAGGAGGGTCACCTTTCCACCCTGGGGCTACAGTCAGTTGTAATAGCCCATGCAGTATGGAGGAAAGGGGACGGGACGTAAGAGTAATTACAAGTTACTCACCGTAGTGACTAACGTACTCTTAGTCCATAGTCCCCTTTCCTCCATATGTCCCACCATCCTCCCCCTAATAAAACTGGTGTCACTTGTAATATTGTCGACGCCTCAAGGGGGGGGGCTGAGGAGTGGTGCCGGTGGATGGAGTCAGGGGAGCCCATACTCCCAGCGCCATGCCCCCGCGTGCTACCAAATTTAAAGGGGAAGGTTTTTTCAGGTGAAAAATGTTGAATCTCCAGTCCCTTGCAAGGGACGCCCATGCAGTATAGAGGAAAGGGGACTATGGATCAAGACTACGTTAGTCACCACGGTGAGTAACTTGTAATTTCTCCTCCCAGAGGGCTACAAGATCCTCTCTAAGCCCAGGCGTAGCCGGTCCGGGGGCGGAGTGGCCCTGATCTTCCCTTAATGGGTCCCTGCTACTATCATACCCATTCTGTCCTACTCCTCCTTCGAATGCCTCGTTTGCAGGCTTGGTGTCTCTCCAATCCTCTCGCTAACTCTTGCCACCATCTACAGGTACCTGGTCTGCTCTCCCTCTTCCTCTGTGCAGTCTGACCTCACCTCTTCTCTCCTGGTCTCCACCGCCAAGCTTCTCCTCAGAGACTTCAATATTCACCTGGACTCCCCTGATGCAGCCTCTGGACTCTTCTGCAACCTCTGTGACTCTCTATCCCTCTCCAATCTTCCTTCCAGTCCTACACACTCAGCCGAAGACACCTTGGATGTTCTCATCTCTGCAGACATCCCAATCTCCAACCCTCTCATTACACCTCTCTCCTGGTCTGATCATGCTCTCCTGTCCTCTCACCTGGACCTCTGGGTCCCCCGGCTAAGCCCACTACCACACTGCCAGTCTCCTCCGTCATTCGCCCAATATAACTAGTGTCAATTGCTGCTTGTGCTGCCACCTTCATTCCCCCTCCCACTCCAGCCACTGACTTTCACACTGACACAGCCCTTACAAACCTTCAACTGTTCTCCAACACTCTGGACATCCTTGTCCTTGTCACGAGGATCTGCATGAAGCCTGCCTCCAAGCACAACAACTGGTATGACTCTGACCTTGCCTCTCAGAAACACAAGTTCAGAGCTGATGAGTGGAAGTGGCAGGCTTTGAGCACATCCTCTGACAGACTGGCCTGCCGTCCGCTCCAAAGGCAATACAGACCATCCATCCACTCGAAAAAGGCAGCCTATATCCAAGCCTGCATCTCTAGGGCCACTAACAACATGGATGAACTGTTCAAAATCTTCAACGAACTCACCAATCCTACTGCAGTCTCCATTTCTCCTCCGTCTTCCCTAATCCTATGCACTTGCCTCTCACTTCATTACTGAAACTTAGGACATCCTGTCCTCACTCTCCTCTACACCACTCCCTTCTCCCTCACCCGCTCTCAGGCCTCCCTTGACCCCCCTCTCCACAAATCCTATTCTCCTCTTTCTCTCCCATATCACCTGATGAAGTCTCTAGACAAGTCCGCTCTATGAAAGTCTCATCCAGACAGGTGCTCCCCTGCTCCTGTAGAACTATCAAGGACAACATTGCCTCCCTTGCTCCAGCCTTGGCTAATTTCTGCAATCACTCCTTTGCCACTGGCTCCTTCCTGCTACTCCTCAAGCATTCCTGTGTCCACCCTCTTCTTAAAAAGCCTTCTGCTGACCCCTCCTGTCCAGCTAACTATCGCCCTATCTCTGTTACCACCTTCCTGGGCAAACTCTTGGCCAATCATGCCACCCTTATAAATCGGCTTTGCGATGCCCTAAGCATCCCGGACCCGCCTTTACAATAGTTGACCTCCTTCCTCTCTGACTGGCCTTCTGAGGTGCAACTGGGCCCTTTTCTCTCCTCCATCACACTCTTCAACTTTGGTGTCCCTCAGGGCTCTATCCTCTCGCTCTGGCTATTCAACATCGACCTTGCCCCTCTAGCCCATTTGATCTCCACCTTCTCTCCTAACTTACAGTATTATATGGACGACGTGCAGCTCTCCTTCAAATTTCCCTCTCCTCCTCTTCTTCCTCTCTCATTTCTGACAGTCTGTCTGCTATTTGGGCATGGTACACTGCTAACAATCTCTGCCTTAATTAAGTCTGAGATCCTTCTCACTGGGACCCCAGCTCCCTCCTACTCTCAACCACATCTCTCCAGCCCTAAAATCTCTACAGTGGCTCCCGGTTTTATTTATTTATTTATTTATTTTATTTGTTACACGCCCAGACCCTCGGGTATCACAGCGTGGTTACAAGACAGCTTAGTGTTTGGTCATACATTGTTACAGAGTACAAATTAAAGCACAGGTGGCGATCTAGTACAATATTTACAGTTTACAGATTTCACTGGCATGTTACACATTCGTGGCAGCATGTCCCTTAGTGCTAATATTGGTTAAATAACCAGGTTTTTAGCAACTTCTTGTAGCCAGGGAAGGAAGATTCTTCCCTGGCTTGCTGCGAGGATCAAGTTCAAGACTCTCTGCATCATCCCCAAGGCTTTCTTGTGCCGGGGAGCCCACTATATCCAACTCTCTCTCCCTAAATACCTCCCTGCTAGAGCCCTTCATTCTTCTAGCGCCAATTCCCTGCAGATCAAGTGATTTTCCAAGCAGAGAGTGGGTGGTAGATCTCTCTCTTCTGCAGGAGCCTCTCTCTGAAGTGGCCTCCCTCCTCCTCTCAGACTTGAGCCAGACCTCCTTAAGTTCTGGAAGCTTCTCAAGACCCTCCTTTTCTCTTCTTCCTTCCCTCTCCCCCTCCCCTGCTAATGTCCCCCCTCTGCCGCATTGTGACAGGCTGCCTGGTTCCTTCTGATTCTTACAGGGCACCAGGCCCTCCTTGCCCAGTCTACCCCAGCACTTCATTCTCCTCTGACCCCCCCCATCACCCCATAACCTGAACTTGCCCTCCCGAACTCCCTTCCCTTCCCTGCACTAGCTTGGCTGGGCCTGCACCACTTTGATCCTTCATCCCCATCCTAGTACTTGCTTGTGAAACTTCACTCCCCTGCACTTCTGCATTCCCATCACACTTGTCCACCTGGCCTCCCCATAGCATTCAGCTAGCACAGGGGCCCTCTTCCCCCTGAGCACTTGGTTGCTCTCCACTCCGACCTACACTTCCTTTCCTTCCTTAGCACTAGTGCTTACCGCTCTGACCGGCACTTCCCCCCCTCCTCCCCACTCCCCTCACCTACCTGTTCTGCACTTGCACGATCTGAATGTCACAAGGCCTAGTAGAACTGTTGTTGTTTGTCGTCATCTGTCCACTCCACTGCATCTGTCTTGATGCACCTTGAAACACCATTTGCTGTATAGATACATTATAAATACCGAATAAATGAAAATAAAATAACCCAACACTTGGAGAATAATAACATCCAAGGCCCTTATCAAGTGGGATTTTGATCAATTGTTACTGTTCTGGATGAAATAAGGTTGTTGGTGAATGATGGAGGGTATGATGCATCGATATTATTGAATAGTTTGGTGGCCTTTGTCACTGTGCACCACCACATCTGATGACAACTGTGAATGGATCATGAAGTAGACACAGACAAGTTTCAACTCAGAGTTTTATTAACTTCAATGTCAGGATGGAGTAAGGCCTAACTTGCCTTATGCTAAGGTGGGATTTCCCTACCTACAGAAAATTAAGGATAGTCTGCATTAGGAAATCCAAATCAAAAGTCAGTCTGTGTTCAAAACCTATACTTGCCCTAACAATGAACTGCATACAATGTGTAAGGATGTCAGCATCAAAATGAATAATGTTCAAAATAAAGTTCTGAGCTTCTTCCCGCTCTTGGCTTCCCCTTCCCCAATTTCAAAACAGTTCACAAAGTATTGGGTTTCCCTTACCCATGAGTTCAGATCTTCTAGCTCTTCAAAACAGCACAATTCCTTGGGACACTTTCCAACTCTCTTGTCATAAGTACTTTTAACTGATTCACCAAAATAGTCTCTCTTGATTTCAAAATCACTTGAACAACTGTGTCAAAACCTAAGCTTCCTTATAGTTACTGTCATTGGCTTTTTCAAAAAAGGGGCACTCGGTCTAGGCGCAGTTGTCGGACCACATGGTACACCCATCACAGGTCATGCAACCGATAACTCTTCTCATCTGCTTTTCGTCAACAAATTACCACTACTTTCCCCTGACAGTAAAGATTGTTCCTGTCATCAAGATGATACTCTTCCAACACTTCATTTTGTGGTATTTTCCACTTGTGCCACCTTGCTTTCATTTCATTCAGTCATGCTCAATACTTGCTTTGTCTCTGTGCAGGGTTCAAAATTGCTTATAATGTCTGTTTGTTCGTATTCAAAAATCATCTATTTCACATTGAATCTACGTTCAGTTCATTCAAGATTTAAAGGCACTTGTTTCAGCATTCCAAAAAGTGCTTAAGACAATTTCAAGTTTGTTTGATATTCAGAAAATGCTTGCTTCAGGTTCCCGGAGCACCCCGGTATGAGTGTTCTCCGCTTAATTCCATTCTTCGTTCTGCATTCAGCTTCCACTGCCTCTGCTCTTCCTTTGCGGAGGACGGAGTCCACAGCGACTGCAGTGCTTCAATGCCCCA
Organism: Ambystoma mexicanum; assembly: GCF_040938575.1. Taxonomy (NCBI): domain Eukaryota; kingdom Metazoa; phylum Chordata; class Amphibia; order Caudata; family Ambystomatidae; genus Ambystoma; species Ambystoma mexicanum. The sequence continues at coordinate 1,366,713,093 of NC_090929.1, read as the reverse complement.
CAGCTTCTGCTGCTTTCGCCTGACACAGTGGGTGTGCAGACCTTCCTGACCTTCTCTGAGCTGGCCTCGTGTCCCTTGCATCACCCGTGTCTCCCTCTCTTGTCTCTCCGGTCTGCCTGTCTCCGGCACCAGCCGGCTCCAGGCTCCAGCGTGCTGTTTCTCTCCATCTCTTGTGTACTGCCCGCATTTTTATATCCATTAGGCTTGCTAAGTGACCATAGGTGAGGGTCATTTAGTCCATTTGCCTGACCATAGTTAACGGGACATGCCTAGCTGTTCCATCTGAAATCCTCCATAGCCCTCTTCTTCGTCTCAGTACCAGAGTGGAGCTTGGGGCAGCTTGCATCATCCAAATGCGGATGTGTCCTCATAATTCGTCTCCTCCTCATCCAAGTGTTAAAGTGCTATTTCTGGCAGACATTTTGTAGGGGAGAAAATGGGACAGGCTGACAGCAGCCTACAAAGGGTTTTGGGACAGAAGTTTCATTTTGAAAAGGGAATGGGGGTTATCATGTCTCGCCTAAGGACGTTCTCTACCCACTGGCCAAAACTTAATTTCCTTCCACCCAGGTGATCCTCCCTCGCATAGCCACCCCCAGGGTCGGGATCCAAAAGCGATAATCTTTCCCTGGCCACCTGAGGAGGATTTTTGGGGGAAAGATGTGAGGACGCCCTCTAATTCCTCACACAACTCTACAAGATGTTTGTGTAAAATTAAAGCTTTGAGTTGGATACAAGTATTACTGTAAAACCGGACACAGGTGTTTGTGATCCCACCGTTCCAATAAGCTTTTTGAAAATCTCCTTGCTGGGTACTTACTTTAATTTATTTAGGGTATTTATTTAGTGCACCTACCGGAGAAGCAGTGGAGTACTGTACGGCAGTGTGCTAAAGGAACACAGGCAAGCTAGCACGAGGTACAGCATGGAAGTGTTGCATTATAGTAAAGAAACATGCACTTAATTATGGGTGATGTGGGCCTGGCCGTGAACGGGGCGTCCATGATGCAGACGGTGCTCCTTGAAAAGAAGGGTCTTGAGCTCTTTTCTTAATTGCGTTGGTGCAATCTTAATGTTGACGGGAATGAACTGCTACATCTTGGGGGCTACATCAATAATGCCTGTTTCATTTCTTTTCTTTTTGCAGCTCTAATATGGCCAAGCACTTTCTTTTTGTGAAGCATTGGCCACCTGAGATGTTGGCCTTGTCAGCTATGTAGGAAGGAGCATGGACAGTGATGGCTTTTTTAAATGAAGCAACTGGTCTTTGAAGGTGATACATGCTTGTAGCGGCAACCAAGTTAGTTAGCCAAGTGTGTGTGTAGTGATGCCAAATATGTATAGACCATTGATGAGCCAACCAAAGTGTCCATGGTCAGTGCACGCTGTTCTGGTTCATGGACCATTCAGCAGGCCCCTGTTGGTCTCACGAAGTGACCTCTGATATACATTAAGATATAGAACAATCAGCTATGCGTGGCCCTTATCTTTCGTGGTTGACAGACATCAGAGGGGTCAATCTGGCTAGATCTACCAAAAGTCGGGACCTAAAGTCAACTGGCAAGGCTGCATGTATCTATAGAATTGACTCTGTCATTCTGTTGGGGTGTGATCGAAACAAGTATTACCTCTACACACGTCTAGCACGCATGACATGGCAAGACTATTTTACAGGAAGAAGTGGTGTATGTTTAGCCATAGCTTTTATTGGATTATTTGTTAGATGGTATCTTATTTGCTGCATTGAGTTGCGTGTGTGTGTGTGTGTGTGTGTGTTCTCACACAGCCTGAACGGCTTGATAAATGTTCTGAATGCCAAGCAGGTGCTGGCATCCCAAGACCCTGCACCCAGACACATGACCGTTTCATTGCTAAAGAAATAAGTAGACTACCTTACGTGCTCCCAGAATAAGTCCCATTTAGTACTGCCCTGATAGCATGGACATCTCTTTTCAGCAGATAATCACAGATAAAAGAATTCACAATGAAATAAAGCAAGTTCTAACATGCAGGAATCATGTAAACTGCTGAGCCCATGCAGAATGTACACAGTGGCCTTGAAAAAAAGGCTGCTCTAACCATGTAACATTAAAAAAAAGAATCCCACACATATCCACGGGGACGTTAAAAAGAAAAGGTCAGCTACTAATGTGTAATTGCATGTCTAGTCCTATTAAACACTGTAACTTCAACGCATCGGTAACACGCTGGGTCAGTTTTGCGAATGACCTTGTGTTATTCCTTTGTTATGTCTGAACCCAATTTCTGCTCAAGTTTAATTTAGAATGTTTATTGCGAATCAACTACAAACTCACTATTTATAAGAATTGTAATTTGGTATTACCCTGCATTACCAAATCGAATTTAGCTGTGTTTTGTACCCTGCATTACCAACTCGAATATAGCAGCGTTTTACCCTGCATCCACAAAATATGTATCTTGCACCCACAAACAGAATTTAGCTGTGCGCCCACATGGAGCCAGCAAAGCCAGCCTCACTCAAAGGCCTAAACCTTAGGCTCACAGATCACACCTCAGTAGATAAGCCTGAAGTACCCCTGTGTACATCCGGTGCTCCATCCAGCACCTGCCCAACCTAGTTTCTACCGACTGATGTCACCTTCAGCCCACAAAACCGCTCCCACCCCCAAAACAATCCTCCAAACATTCACCCCAACCCTGCGTTCCCCAGATCGCAGCTGCCCAAACAAGCCTCCTACAGCCCTAGCAGGTGCAGGATCCTCTCTGCACACCCTGCAAAGCACCGCAGTCTGGTGCACAACGGTCCACATGGGAGGTACTGAAACAACCACACTGGACAAATAGTCTCCACAAATCACGCACGAGCACTGCACTCCCAAATCCAATCCATGGGCGCCAATACCCAATTACACATCCAAATAAGGAACAATATGCTTAGCACAAGGACCATCAGAGATATCCCCTTCCACCTCCTACGGCAAGGAGAAATGGGAGCCTCAATGTGAGGTCCCCCAACAGCTACTCAACCACAAAGTCGCATAACCAATATGTTGAGGATTTTACAACCAGCCACAACAAAACCACTAGCCACTACTCCAGGCGCCCTCTTCTCCACTCTCCCTTCCTAACTCAAACAATAAAGAGACCTCCAATATCTCCGACAATCCTAGGGAGAAACAACATAATGCCAAGCCTCAAGAGACAGCTCGCACCCTCAAGCCTGCCCACACCCACCCCGTTACCGCAACAATACCCCACAGTACATGGAGCCCTCATCAATGCCAGGTCCCTGTACGCTCATGCACTGAACATCAACGACCTAATCATAACCTTGAGCCTAGACATATTGGCTATTACTGAAGCATGGCTTCATCAAGCCTCTGGCCCAGCACTGTCTTTAGCACTTCCCGAAGGTTAAACTATCCTCAGATGTCATAGTACAAACTCTCAAGGGGAGGGGTAGCTCTCATCCACAGGGACTCCCTCCAGATAAGACACTGCAGCTCCTCTACAGAAGGCCACTGCGAGCGGTTATCAGTTAAACTTGCCAGGGCACCTATGGGTACCATAACCATATACATCCCATACCGCCAGCCAGCCTCTTCTCCTTCTTTCGAGGAAAACCTCATCTACACCTTGGGGGAAAACATCAAACCCACCACTAGAGTGATACTAATGGGAGACCTCAACCTAGGCCTCCATGACCCATCAGACCACAAAGCAACAGGTGTCACCAATGCCCTCTCGGACCTAGGCTTCAAACACTGCATCACATCCCCTACACATATCAAAGGCAGAACCCCCAAACTGGATAGCCGACCTGAACAGCCAAATCACCAAGTCTTGGTGAGAACTCTCTGTCCTCACCAAGAATAGAGTCCACATTCAAACTTGTGTCTATGCGGTATCTAACAACTCGGCCGAACTCTTCAAAATCTGCAAGGTGCTGGCCAAACCTGCTGCAGTCTCTACCCCTCCCGTTGCCTCCCAGGCACTTTGCAATGCCCTTGCCTCTTGTAGGGAGTTGTTGTTGATGTAATGTTTAGCCTCTTGCTGTCACGCACGTGTGTCATGGTTTGAATCAGAGGCGTTGCGTGACAGCAGAGGCAGTTAGCTGGTGGCTTGGAGTTGGCTGTGGGACCGTGTGCCCTTTTCAATAAACCAATTCTACTCACAGTCGGCCCTTGTCATCCTTTCACCTCTCACTTCATTTAAAAAACCCAGGACATCCTGTCCACCATTTCCACTGCACTCCTCCTCTCCATCTGTGCTTGCTGACCCTCCTTTAGCCACCCCCCCACCATCCTTCTCGTCCTTTCCTCTTTTCTCCCCTGACAAGGTCGCTAGACTAGTCCGATCTATGAAAGCCTCGCCAAAACAGGTTCATCCATGTTCTTCTAATACCATCAAGGACCACATTGACACCCTTGCTCCGGCCCTTGCTGATTTTTGCAACCACTCCTTTGCCTTTCCCCTCTGAAGCACTCCCTTGTGCCTCCTCTACTCAAGAAACCTACAGCTGATCCTTCTGGTCCAGCTAAATATCGCCCAATTTCCGTTACTCACTTTCTGGGCAAACTCCTGGAAAAGTTGGCCATCTCTCGGCTTAACCTTCATTCCAATTCTGTTGGCTGTCTCCATGACCACCAGTCTGGCTTCAGAGCTGCCAGAAGCACGTAAACTACTCTCCTGAACATCCATGAAGATCTGCTCTCCAACCTTGACTCTAACATTCCCTCTGTCCTCCTCCTTGATCTCTCCTCTGCCTACGACACAGTCAACCATACCATCCTGCTCAAATGTCTCTGTGAAAGCCTGGGTATCACTGATGACCTCTTTCCTCTCTGATCGACCCTCCCAGGTCCAACTTGGGTCCTTCCAATCATCTATCTTCCTCTCTACCTTTGGTGTTCCCCAGGGGTCTAACCTCCCACCCTAGCTTTTCAACCAATACCTGGCAACTCTCGCCCACTGCATTGCCATTTTCTGCTCAAATTTCCAGTGCTACGCTGATGACACTCAACTCACTTTCAGGCTGCCCTCGGCCACCTCCTCTCCCTCTCTCATCTCTGATTGCCTAACTGCCATTCAAGAGTGGTGTGTCGCCAATGATCTTTGTCTGAATGTCAGCAAGACGGAGATATTCCTCATCGGCACACCCTCACCATCCTTTCCCCTCACTGTCTGGCCGGCTTCCCTTGGCCCTCCTCCTACCCCCACCTGCGTGGCTAAGAACCTCGGGGTCATCATTGACTCCAACTTCCTACTGCACATCCTCAGAGGTACTCTCCCTTTCCTCTCCTTCCCCCAGAAGCTCATGGTATCCCAAACTCGGGTTCTCTCTAGGTTGGACTATTGTAACAGCCTCTTTCTAAATCTACCTGTCTCTACTCTCCGCCCTTTGCAACTAATTCAGAACAGGACTGCAAGACTTGTCCTTGTCCGCAAGCCCTGGGATCTTATCTCTCCAGCTCTGAAATCTCTCCATTGGCTCACAGTAGATGCAAGGATTAAATTCAAAACCCTCTGAATTGTCCACAAGGCATTCTGGTGCCTGGGTCCAAAATACCTTCAGCTATCCCTCCGCAAATACCTCCCCTCTCGAGCTCTTCGCTCCTCTACCTCTAACTCCCTCAGGGTCAGTCGTTTTACAAAGAAATGAGCTGGGGGTAGATCTCGGTCTTCAGTTGGGGCCTCCCTCTTGAACAGCCTCCCTGCCACTCTAAAAGTTGAGTAGAACCATCTCCGGTTCCGGAAGCACCTCAAGACCTTCCTCTTTTCTTCTGCCTTCGCTCCCCCTCTCCCCTGCTGATCTGTTCTCTCTAGGCACTTGCACCTAGCCACGCTCTGTCCTCTGGTCCCAGGTACCTGCTCACCCTGCCACCCTCCCGCACTGCCTTCGGGCCACCCCTTGCACTGGGCTCTGTATCTGTACCCATACAGCCCCCCCTTTTCTTCCTGCACTTATCAGACCTACCCTGTCTGCTGCCTTAAACCTAGCACTTGCAAATTGTTGGCTGCACTACCACTGTTTGTTGCCTTTATGATTTATTTATTATTATTTATCTGTTTCTCCTTTGCTTCGCACTTTCCACTTCTCCCCCCTTCCATGCAAATTTCCTTTTCCCCTCCCCATGCACTTGCGCGTTCTCAATGTCACTGGGCCTAGTAAGATCGCTGTTTTGTTCTCCCCTGTTCCCCTCCCTTGCCTTGTCGCGCTCTGAAACACTTGTGTACGATAGAAATAAAATATCAATATCACCTCAAACGCTCCCTACCCTTGGTCGGGCCATTATGTCCTTGTCTTTACCTTCCCCTCATTCAAACAAGCTCCACCCACCCCACCATCTAATGGTCCCGGAGCTGTAAAAATAAATCTCCAAAGAGTCTATCTCACCCTTGGCTCTGGAAAACCTAGCCTGAAACGACCCTAAAAATGTAACTGAGATCTACACAAGCACCTTAACCAAAGCCATAGATGCAGTAACCCCATTCCTTCCCAGAAAAACAAATCCAAATTCTGGTTCACATCTGAGCTCCAAGAATTTTGCTCTCACAAAAGACAAGCAGAAGCTATGTGGAAAAGAAACCTGCAGAACACCCCAAACTGGCCTTCAACAGGATTGCAAAAGAATACAAGCAAGCCATCACAACAGCTAAAGCAGCAATCTACGATGCCAGAATAGCGAATTTGAATTTTCAAGAACTATTCATAATACTTGGGAACCCTGCATCGCAACCCTCACAAATCAACAAAGATGAAACATGGTGCACAAACATACAGAACGCTATGGGCGCTAAAATCTGCTTACTCCAGAAAGATAAAGATGATAAACGAATGAAAACCAGTCCTATCAACCCTTACCTCACCACCATTTCACATACTGCACCCACCTTCCACTTTAGAGAAGTTCCAAAGCTGCAAATAGCTAATATCCTTAAAAACCTGAAGCCCACCAAATGCAAAGGAGACATATCCCCAGCATCAATCACAAAAGATTGCTCAGCAGCCCAAGTACCCTTTATCACAAATTTCATCAATGCATCTTTCGCCACAAATCTTGTCCCAACCTAACTTAAAGAATCATGGGTCCTCTCACTGCTGAAAGAAATCTCACTAGACCTGACACTGCCAAATAATTACCACCCCATCTCCACAGTACCCTTCGTGCTAAATATCCTAGGCTGAGCAGCTACAACCAGATGCAACATTACCTAGAATCCAATCACATCCTAGGGATGCGACAATCATGATTCCATCCCGGCCATGGCACCGAAACTGCACTACTTGACCTTAAGATTCAAATGGACTCCATCAAAGATGAGAGCAAACCAGCACTCCCCCTTCTACTAGACCTGTCATCTGCGTTAGACTTAGACCACAAAACTCTGTGCCATCACCTCACTGCCGCAGCCAACTTCTCAAAGGAAGCCTTGCTTTGACTTGCCTCCTTCCTAGAAGGAAGAACATGACCGTGCCTCGCCCATCCCCACCCCATGTGGTGTCCTCCAAGGATCATGGGTTTCCCCATCCCTTTACAACTTATTCATCAAACTCTTGTTTGACCCCCTGGACAACCACAGCATATCCTACACAAATTATGCCGATTATACCCAAATCCTTCTTCCCCTGACAGGCTCCTACAACACAGACTCAATAATGCTCAACAGAGTATAATCGAAAATCTAGTCTTGGATGGCAACAAACTACTTGTGTCTAAACGACGTCAAGAATGAGATCCTACTTTTAGGCCCCCGCAGTGTCAAAGAAACTCAGCCCCCAATGCACATCCTTCCTAATAGATGGAATTCAGATCCCCGTCTCGGGCACAATAAAAACCCAATAAAAACCCTAGGTGTTTACCTAGATGCCTCCTTATCCCTCAACAAACAATGCAGTGCTATTGCCTTATCAGCAGCCTATAAAGCAAAACTAATCAATGCAACAAGGCAATTACTCACCACAGATACCAGAGCCATCACGGGGGCGAGGCAGGATTACTGCAACGTCCTATTTGCGGGCACATCTGAAAGGAACTTAAACTGCAAGTAATACAGAATAATGCCCTTGGAGCAGCACTGAACATCCCAAAAAAGGAGCACATCACAGCCGCTAGGAAAAGGGCTCATTGGGAACCCTGGCTCCCGATTAAAGAAAGGATTATTTTCAAGACTCCATCACCCACAAATGTCTGAGTAAGTCTGCTCCCCAGTATCTGTCCCAGAAAATTGAAAGAACAAAAACCAGCAGACCAATAAAATCCTTCCATGCGCACAAACTAGCCATACCAAGCGTGAAAAGACCCCAAGGAGGGGGGTGGTATGATGATATGATATGGCATTTATCAAACGCCTATACACAAGTGTTTCAGTGCGCGACAAGGCAAGCGGGGGGCAGAGGGAGGACAAAAAACAACGATCTTACTAGGCCTAGTGACATTCAGATCGTGTGGGTGTACAGAAGTTCAGAAAACAAGTGTCTAATAAGTGCAGGAGAGGGGACTTCAGGGTTACAGATACAAATCACAAGTGCAGGTTTTCAGCTGGAAAGGCAGGTACCTGGGTCTGAATTCAGAGGGTGGCCAGGTGACCAGTGCGTGCATCAGACAGGAGATCAGCAAGGGAGAGGAAGAGAGAAGGCAGAAGTTGTTACCGCCTAAAGTGGTAGTGAAACGCTTCATTTTACCATTTCTTAAGTATGCAAGGTATTATGAAGTCATTATAACAGCATCGACTGGGATTTGAGTAAAGCAAAAATCCCAAATATACATAGCAATCTACCACTTCAAATTTACCTTTATTAAGTCTCCACACAAAAGAGGAGCAAGTCTCCATACAAAAGAGCAGCATTGCCAAGGATCATTATCTTAGTCTTTGCAATGTTTATGCTCAGATTATTGGCCTTGGCATAGGCGGCTAGAATGTCTATAGAACGCTGTAACCCAATTGGTGTATGGTCCAAAAGGACCGTATCATCAGCATACATTAACCATGGTACTGCTACTGTGCCAATACGAGGTGGAAAATGAGTTGCCTTATCCGTATTAGAATTAAAATCTGATACATAAAGGTTATAAAAGCATGGGGGCCAATACACATCCCTGCTTCAGTCCCCTATTGGTGTACTTTTTTGTGTTACGCATCCATCTTTCGTCATTCACACCGAAACAGATGCATCACTGTATAAAGCCTTGATATAATAAAGGGCGTCAGAGTCAAGTCCCCATTCAGCTAATTTACTCCAGAGCATTTGACGGCACACTGTGTCAAATGCCTTGGAGTAATCCACAAAGCACAGATACAGTTTGCATCCACGAGATATGCTATCAGCTGCCAGAAATTGCAGTGCACAATTGTTGTGGATTGTACTATGCGCTTTGCAAAAGCCAGTTTGGAAATTACTTAATCTCCCTGTGTCCTCTGCCCATTTGTTCATTTTGGCCAGAAGGAGTGTAGCAAACATCTTGGCACTTGAATTAATCATGGATAATAGTCTGCAGTTGGAAGGATCCGGGGCCCCATCTTTTGCATAGATAGGAACCAAAATAGAGTTCCTCCAACTAACAGCTCTCCGGCCTGTCATAAAGAGCCATACAAACCAAGCTGCTAATATTCACGCCCAAAGAGAAGGATTAGCCTTAAAGACTATATTGGGTATAGATTTCAGGCCAGGGGCCCTTGAAGTCTTTAATCTCTTGATTACCATTTCTATATTATCTGCTTCAAAACAGTCCAAAATTCTAGCTTTGTCTGTGATAGGGACGGTGTTCTTGTAATTAATCACAGGATTAAAATAAAGCTGTAAATATATTGTATCCATGTTCTCTCTGAAATGGGGTTCAGCTCTTGCATATTGCTACTAGCTAAGTAGGTCCTATGAATAGACCAAACCGTCCGTTATCTGTAGTTTGAAGATCATCAAACATGTGCCTCCACCTCACACTATTTAGCGAGTTCCGGTGTTGCCTGACCCAATTTTTATATTATGTGGCCAAAGAAGTCAATAATTCAGTGCGTGCAAATAGAGATAAATCAGGGGCTCTTCTATTCATTGCCTGTTCTCGTCGATCGCTTTCCTTTCTCTGCTTTATGGCCATGTCAAAAGAATTTCTAGCTGACCTTCCTCGGGTGTTTATTAAACTAAACAGTTTTAATCGATCGATAAGTAGAGGCAAAACTTCAGCCAAATCTCCCCCGTTTTTTAGGAGTTCAAATTCTAGCCAAGTCTGATCATTGACAAGGAAAGTGTTGAATTTCGTAATATTACATACAGACCAGAGGATGCGATTTCCTTGGCAATTTATCATAACTTTAGCACACTCTTTTCTCACAGGAGGTATGGTTTTGAGCAGCAATGTAAGCGTCTAAATTATCATTAAGTGATCACTCAGCCCAGTTTGGACTAAATCTGTGGAGGACAATTGGGGCCACAGTTCCAAGTTAATGAATACATAATCAATACAAGTAGCAGACCTCCTGTTAGTCATTCCCTTTAGGTTCAGACAGCCCAAGTTACGCATTTTGAAACATTTCGTTCAATGATTGAGTTTTATTGGATGTTGTATAGGAATAGAGGATAGATCCCCTAGGTCATCTGAATCGGCATACAGTCTTGTTACGTTTTTTGGGATATATAAACACTTGTTCCCTGCAATCAATACCCATCCTAGAGGGAATTTCTTGTTCCAGTATTAAAGTGACTGAATAACTTTCCTGCGTATATTTCTACTGTTTCCCCAATGGAGGGTTATATATGTTAATAATCAAGGTTGGAGAACGAAAGTAAACCTTCTTATACAAGGTAGCCAAAGAACAAAGGGAGAGGCAGGACCAATTGTTCAGGATGTCAAACAATATTGAGAGCGGGCCCCAATCGCCAGGCCACCAGTAGTGTACCCCATACCATTATGTTCAGCATGAGTACAAAGGATACTATATCCATTGAGGAAGAGGTCACCCAGTAGCCAAGTCACCTGCAGCAGAAATGTCTGAGGATAATAATGAGAGCTGTCCGAAAGGATTTTTCAGGAAAGAGTTGAAACCTCTTGTATTACAAGAACCCCAGCAAAGTTTAGACTGTGCTTCATGAGTTCGTACTTGGTAGGACGGCCGTTTTATAACCGCAGCATTAATACAGACCTTATTAGGGCTCAGCACCTCACCAGCTAACCGGAATCACTCTTCTGTACAGGGCATGTCCAATATGTCGCCCCAATAAGAATTGAAATTAAAACGATGGCCACAGTCAGGCAATGAGAGCTGCGCCATTCTTTTTGCAAACCCTAAGCAAATAGCCCATTCGCATCAGTTCTGATTGATAAGAAAACATTAAGGCAGAAAGCGCAGGTATTATGAATTCAATAATGGCCGAGTTCGTAGGGCTATAGATTTTAGGTAGAACAATTTGGGTGATATCCTACCTACAGATATTTCTAAATGATGGAATTCGATGGAATAAAGTTATCAGATGACCCCGATTTAGGAAGGCGCTGGTGGCAGAGGGTGACAACTCTTCCAATTTGACCTCCTTCCCAAACTGAAGCATTTTGTCACAATAGAACTCAAAACCTTAATGTGGATTAACAGTTTGTTGAACCTGAGGGCAATATGGATGTGGCAATAAGTTTGGATGCCTATTAAGTTCATGCCACTCATTCACAGCCGGTGCCTTTCCTGCCAAAGCTGTGGGGCAAATTGCAGGCATAGGACCAACATTTGGGATCTCAGCGATTCCATCCTCAGATATACCCAATGGTTTATTATTAGGTCCCACTTTTAGCCATCTCATGAGAGGGCCCAGTAAAACTGCTTGACGTGAAGTGCCATCAGTTAATGTATTAGTTATGGTTATCGGGGGCCGGACAAGCATAGGCTGCAGTACCATAGATATGCCCTGTTTAGAAATGCGTTGTGGTTACATTTGTAGATTGCATCCTATTTGGTTTCTTTGGGGTACAATCAACCGTTGTGATTATCTCAGGGAAATGTGGTAGCAGGGTTACTTTTACCAATGGTTCTGCTTTCAATCGGTACATTGATCTTCTTGGATGAATCAGCTTTCTTATCTGGTGAACCTTTATCTTCTAGTGCACTGCTCTTTCTCTCGGAAGCAGGCCTAGTTTCAGTTTGGGTAATCTGATCAATCACTGTGCTTAGGGTGTCAGAATACTGATTTGTGATATCATGTATGTTTATTGGAGATGTAGGTTCCATAAAATCATGTGCTAATCCATCGTTCTGCTTATCATTATTTAAAGAGGTGACAAGCCCCACATTTGGTTCCAAGATGGCTTTCACTACTTCATCCAATGACATTTGAATCTCATAGAGGCGCATATTGCCATTAATGAATGTACAGATGCTGCAATCGAATTTAGTTTGGTATGTACAAAATCCCCCCCTTTCGTCTGGGGATGAAAGTTGAGGCGGGATTTGTCTCTAGTTGCCCTGCCCTGTCTGACAGACAGCACACTATCTGTTTCGCTTTTCGCTATCATAGCAGCTTGAAAAGGTGGATGTAGTAAGAAACCGATGTAGATCCGGTGACTCCGATAACTGAGTTCCAATTATATTGTCATGTAAAATGGGCACATTTCCAGAAACGGGTCTTTCTGAGAAGGCCATATAATTGCGCTGTAGATCTAGCTAGGAATTGAGCAAGGAATTACTATCATCAATGGTGGGGAAAGAGGTTGCTGCTTGGTCTACCCTTCACTGCTGAGAGGATTCCGTAGAGATATTGGTTGAAACAGCCAGTGTGGTTTTGTCGGCAACAATGGCGGACGAAGATGGCACTACTATAGTCGGAGGCAGAGTTTTTTCAACCAAGGCCACTCCAAAGTAGGCCGAGATTGTGTTAGGTACCACCTCCCCTTCAGAGCAGTCACTACCTGGTGCCTGAATCGGGTGAGCCTTGGACCTTTTTCCAGTATAGTAGTGGGTTTTCGTTTCCCACCCAGAGTAGAGCTATGCAATCCTGCTTTCTGAACCATATTTGCCTTCATAAGGCTGAGAGGCTTGGATAGAAGCAGCCGAGGAGAAGGCAACACGTAATCTGCACAGGACAATTGAAACAGTTAATAGTCATTGATTAGACAAGCTCTATGTTAAGACCACCTTGTGGTTATTGCCTGCAAACTTACAGTTTGGTGGTGTTCCTACCTTACAATTCACAGACTCTAGGCACTCCACACAGGACTCAAAGAGGGGAGACCAGGCAGGGACTTGTATAGGCAAAGTCCAAGTAGTGCACTGTACAACTCACCTGCGTAATTTCACCATAACAGGAGGTAGAAGCCTCACAGCTAGTAAAACGAGTGGCACAGAGCAACTGCTAGGTCAATAGCAAAAATAAATCAGAGTGAAAGGGATCCAGCCATCGTCCAACCGCACGTGCTCTAGTCTGCAGAATGTTCACTTGCCTGCCACTTTGCGGTCCGCTTCGTGGGAAAATGCTGTTAAGAGGATGCAGCTTGTAAGTAGGAGTAGCCCACAGCAAGATGAAGCGAGTAAACAGACTACCAAAAGGTAGACTCTCCATCAGCACGGCAGACCAGCAGACTGTTCATTATTTATTAATTAATATGTACAATTTATATTTGCACAAAATCCCACCACACGCCACCTTACTCTGTGGCACAAAACAAAGCTTCAATACAAATAAGTAGAACACTGTTCACTTTTTGAAAATAGAATTTCACAAATATTTTAAACTCCATGTGTGTTTTCAATCCTACTCTCATGTAAAAAGACACACAGGATGAATAAGCACGTCAAATGACGAGGATTGCTCACAATACAGTTAATATAAAAATGTAAGCATCACCTTGAAACATGACTGGATCATATGCTTGGCAATATACTTTACATGAAATTTGATTTAAATAACATGCAGCACTTTTCTATTAGTCAAAGAAATTTCACACATGCGGCTCTCTTTATTTTGATCTCCTTGTGCACTTGGCAACACTAGCAGTTTTGGAGACAACAAACGTTTAAGAACAACATACTTTTAATATAGATGGAACCCTTTTTGCTTCACCACTATGCAATAAAGAATCTCTCTTCTACCAGAAGTCACTTTCCCACTCTCTATAGAGAGTGGGCTTTTAAATCACACTTTAATTTTTTAAGAGACTTTTCTGCCCCAGCACAAACCCAGATGTTAAGTTTACTATGGAAACCCCTCTGCTTTAAAGCAGGTTCTGGGGAATGGGGAGAATTAAGAAATGTTTTTACACACCTCCACTTTAAGGAATTTTAGAGTTGGAAACAATAAGGTAAGGAATACTCCCCCTGAGCTCACCCCGCGTTCTTTTGACTATGTGGGAGTTCAATTATTATTTAGTAAAAATGCTAAGGATCTACTTGGTCTGCCCACCCGATCAATAAGTGGAAGGTATTAAATCAAACAGATCCCCACAAGACTTATTTCTGTTGGACAGGTTTACTTACATTGCAAAGCTCTGGGGTTTGTGCTAAGGAAAATTCATCAGGGCTTCGAGATTCTCCGGGGAAACAAAGGGACTTTGTTAGATGGCTTCTCCAGGTTCAATCTTGGAGACCTCCAGAATCCATCCCTTTATTTGTCTTTGCAGGTTCTCTGCAGATTTTAGTCTTTCTCCTAGTCTAATCCGCCTCCAAGGCAATGTTGCTTTCCAGCAATTTTTCCAGCAGTTCCCACTCAGATGATTTCATACAGCCCTCCCTTTTCCCATTGTGTGTCCACTTATAAAATCTAAACCGCACCCACAAATATCAAAATGATCAGTTGCCAGCTTATTGGCTATTGATTTGTATTGTGCACCTCTACTGTCCTCCTCATTTCTCTGATTAGTCCCTTTTAGTTACTAGGCACCATTCTTGGGAGTTTAAGGCTCCACCCCCTCAAATTATCTTTCTGAACAATTTTACAGTTGAAGCTAAAATATACAACATGCCATTTTTTTCAATTTACAAATAAGCATCATAAACTATGGAAATCTGAATTGGTCTAACCATGTCAGACTTAATGAAATGTGTTTGGAGTCGGCACAATGTCAGATTTTTGTAATTTATTCAAACAGTTGACAAAATAAGATTTTCTATTCATATATCTAATTCAACAAGCCATCATCTCCCCAAATCTCTGCTTCATGGTATTTTCTGTAAAGCTATCATCAGATTTCATCTGATAACTTTAGTTCTCAAGGTTGCATCTTTATCCAAGTGGTCTCATCAGGTATGTCTTCTCATAAGCTTTTCAAGCATATTTGAGTCACTGAGATAATCAACAAAATATGATCCTCCATAAACCTATGGCCAGCCCTAATAACATGCATGATTTTACTTTAATGGGTTTCACGTTTCTTCTCTGCAAGAACTGTAGCGTGTAGTTTAGGCCATCTCTCATTTGTTGACATGGCTTGATATTCAGTTGTTAGCTCCTTTCAAAGTTAATAGCTGGGCCATGAGCTTGCTTGTTTTATCTGAACAGAGGAAGACCACTCCACCCACTCTATTAAGGGCCTTTCTCTGGTACATGTCAATTGTCAGTCAGACCCTGGACCTCACCAGAAATCGCATTTTAATTCTATGTATTTTTAAGAGTTCAACTCCATTTACTTGTCCCATGTTTTCACAGTGGTCATCTGTTCACTTCATAAAACTTTAGTCTGGCACAAGCCCCAACCTTTTCTTGGCTCTGTAAGCTTCAAAGAGATTTTTAGATTGAGAGATAAGGCAGTGACTGACCTTTTGGCTTGCTGTTGAAAGATCACTGAAGCTCAGCTCAGCTCTTTGTTCATTTCCTATGAACAGCAAATAAATGCTGCTTTTACAGTCTAGATTTTCTTCATGGGACTTGCACCAATGTCTTGCGGTACAAAATATATATTTTTTCATCTTCATCCTCGCAGTTTCTTTTTAAAACAGCTTTGACCAGCCACCAGTTTGCTTAATCTGTGCTGTTAAATTTACTTCTGGCAACTTGAGTTTTATTTTCCAGGTGTTCCTTTCCTTCCAGGCTGCAAAATGTGTCCATTTCGATTTTTCCATGGCAGCTTTCTTTATGTGAAAAGTGGCACTCCTTTTTTTGAATAATGTAGTGAAAGGTAGGACTCTGGTTTGAGGGCTTTGTCATTCCAATACAGGGCCCATTTCATGTTTAAAGAGTGTACAGGCTTTGAACTAAGTGGTGGTCAGAGCCTAATTAAATCAGATAGAAATAGTGTTGATATATCCTGCAGCATGCGTCTTGGTAAAAGACCTGAGCCCAAAGGTCCAGTGCAGGAAAATGAATAAGCTAATTTCCCCGTTTATGACAAGGCACATGGAAAAAGTATTATGGTAATCCAAAATGAAATGTTTAATACAAAACACATTAAAGCGTTGTGCTCTAGCACCTTGAAGCGTCTCTTGTGCAAGATGGAATTAACAAAAAACATCTTAGACCAAATAACCAGTCAGACTCAAACAATATGGCGAAGTACTACTATTCTCAGTTTAATAAATCAGGGTCAACTGCCAAACATCAGACTGATGCTTGCACACTCACATACAAACTTGTTTACACAGAGGTCTTATACCCCAATATGCATCATCTATGACCTCATCCTACGTGGCAAACCATAAAACCTATTGGCAGGAGGGATTGGTTAAGGCAACATATCTACTTAGAGAATGCATACGGGCTAGTACTTCATTGGCTGTCTCTTATCTGTATGACACACCTCGAACTACCTCTAAATACGTATAATACTGATTATAGCAAACACAATGGCAGTAGATTGGTCTATGCAACATTGTATAGCAGGTTGACCCATAGACCCACCTATTTGTTGGCATTCTCACCCAGACTTGGACTTTCGGCTCGCTAGCATCACATAAGGAAACCGAAACCCAGGTGATTCAATCACATCAGGTTACTCGCCACTTTCCCAATTAGCCCACCATCCCTCATCAGTCCGGCAATGAACCAATGTTTCCTGTCCGTAGTTGACCTAGTAGCCTGCCCACTGTTCTGGAACATTCAAGGGAGTGTAAGCACATCACTAACTTCATCTGAGGCTTAATGAATAGCCCTTGTGTTCCACTTCCGAGTCACATGTGAAGAGACCACTCATTTTTCCACTTCCAACTCTTTCTTACTGCTATTTAATTAGATTATACTGAGTGTCATTGTTCTCCATGTCCTCTAGAGACTTGCTCTTACTCCACCTTGTATAGACTTTATACACTTTTGAATTGTCAAATACTTGGCTGCTGCAGATGTTTTCTTCTTCTTAAATCTTAGAGAAATATGTCTCACATTCATGACTTATCCATTTGCCTGCCTGTGTGCTTTTCAGCCATTCCTCAAAATAGCACCCTTGATGCCCAGCCCACAAAGACTCCACTTTATTTTGCACACAAGGCTGTTCTTCCAGCATTTCCTGACCCTTCAACCATGGTCTGTTTCCGAGGTAGCTGAATTGAATCTTTGCACCAGCCAGCACCTGTTTTCAAACTATTGCCACCCTAGCCATGTTATATATTCCCTTATAGCAAGTTCTATATGTCTTTTCTACCTTGCGTTGCTGTGTGTTTACACTTATTGGTCAAAGTTACTTTATCTTCTTTTGCATTGATGATTGCTTTATTATCTCATACATGTTTCTCTTGTCACTTCAGTTACATCGCTACTCTTCAGTATTTTCATATTTTTTCAGTATGTCCTTGTATAGCTTCTTTACAATATCAATCTGCCCTCATCAGCTTTCACTCAGCCCTTCATGATGTCCAATGGTGCATGCTGACATCCTTCCACACTACATCCTTCCACACTTTTAGTGCAAGGGTACATTCGGTACTGCTGTCTGAGTGTATATCATCTCTCGTACACTCGATGCAGTATCGGCATAACATATGGGGTCCCATACAGAGCCCTTCTGCATTTGTTCCAGTATGACAGCAGTGAGGGCGTGGGAGTTAGGGATAATGCTTTCAACTGCTCCTCTATAGTGTTTACTTCAAAATACAAAAGTCTCAAGTCATCTTCCAAAAAGACAAACATGCAGAAACTCTGCATGAAAGTACAACAACTTGACAGACGACATTTGTTTCAACCTTTCTACTAGCCTTTTTCAAGACTGTGTCCAAATTAGGTACAATAATCCAACCAAAAGTCCTAAACAAATCACCCAAAGAGTGAGTAAAAAAAAAAACATAAGAAGTAAGCAAATTGTGAGTAATAAATGAGTATCGAAATTCATCGTAAAATGGATATAGAAGTTACAATTTCAGAGTTTGACACCACATAATCCATAGTATCATTTGAATACGTCACACAGTAAACATTATTGTAGATCAGAGAGAGAACATACACAGGGGGGAGGGAAGAGAGACAATGAATAGATTATAAACATTAAGTACAAGGTTATCAAAACACATCTCATTGATCATGCATGATAATGTGCGATTGCCACAACCCACCACCATGGGTATTCGCTTAAAAGTGGGAAAGTGGCGTGGCTGGCCACACCATAAACGCCTGACCCCATGCTTGTTAGGGGATGAAAAGGGGATGTAAAGTAGACAATTGGCTGGATTTAAATAGATGTATTGGATTTATGATTACTGGTTTGAGATGCAACATTGGCAATAGTACCGATAGTGTCAATTGAAAAATGAGGACATAACTCTTTCCCAAATTAGTTGAGTCGTACTTGAACATGAAACAATGTGCCCAAGAGCCCGTCAGTTAGGTAAATTGGGGGGCTCAGTCCAAACCCTGTTCAAAGGGGACAGGAAAAGCTAAGCAGAGATTGGTTGCACAGCCCAGGCACTGTATACGAGTCTTGTTGTTAAGAAAGGGTGCACCTGTGTAGTAAATGGATGCTTACCCATGTATACCAAGAATATCTGAGGTTACAGCTGTGTCACTGCAGCTGCGTCAATAATAATGCAAGATGAGGTGCATGTAGCAGCACCAATTTTTGTAGTGTGAGCTGAAACAAAATGGTTTAAAAAGGGTGTTAACAGTATTGTAGCAAATGTATATAACTCTAATGAAGCGCCATATTAAATTACCAAAATGGCAAGAAACGATTTTCATTACCAAAATAGAGTTCTAGTGGGCCAAAATTCGATCTGAGCAAGGAGAAACATCAGCGCTGCCCCGTGTTTGTACTCTGTTTCTCTGTAAACGGCATTTGATGTGTAGCAATTGAGAATGGAATGGTGCTCTTTTGGTTTGACAGTCACATCTTGCCTTACATGTTGCTGCACATTTTGGGCCTAACATATCCAGGGCTGTTCATCTGTTTTAGGGCTGTATTTACTCCACAGTACATAGTAAGGTGGATTGTGGCATAGGTTCCTGCCTGGTCTGGGCAGTGGAGGGTCACTCGATGATTGATTGGTCACCTCTGTGATGACCTCACCAGGATCCAACTCAGATTCCAGAGCCAACCAAGAAAAAGAAGCACACGAGGTAGAATTTCAGAAGTCGGTCCCTTCTGGACATCACTCTTTTATTGACTCCAAAAATGTAGTGTGCCTGGACCCCATCAGTGCTGAATGTGGCATTGCAATAGTTAGTGATAGAGCGCAGTCACTCCTTGTTTACCTCCTGGACTAGGCATGATGCCCATAACAGCACTGCTTGGTGCCCGTCTACACTGGTGAATATACAGATACAGCAATGTTTGGCTTATTTGTGCATTTTATTGCAGCTGATGATGACTAGTATGAGAGAACCGAACCTTCCTGCCCCTGGAGTATACTGCAGTTGGTTGCTGAGGATATTTATGCTCCCATGGCTTGTGATCCTACCCTTATTTGGACAACTTGGCCATGACCTTTCAGGAGGCCATTGGATTAGAAAACAACCTTTAACAGGATGTGTACACCACTTCAGGGATGAGATGTGTGTTTAACGTGGTGATGCACAAGGCTGCTGCTTTAGGCTTACTGCTGCAACTGTGGACATCAACTTGGTCCAAAAACTCAAACATTTGTGACCCAGGTGACAGGAATGAGGCTTTCAATCTCCTTCGGTGGAAACATGCATGCACTAGTGCGTTTTATCTGACAAGGTTTCAAAATAACATGGACCTGCTTCTTGGGACTCTTTGTTCCTTATTGCAAACCCCACCCCTGAATTTGTTCAAACCAAGGCCCAATTACCTTTGCATCTTGCCAAAAGACAGAGAATCTACAAACGTGGATTCACTAGGTGGGAATTTTTTCATCTCAGACGGCACTCTGCTAGATGTTGCCACTATATGTAATGTTGTTAAGGAAACTATCACATGCCATATCAGTTCCAAAGGCCTGTTTTGGAAGTGGTATCTGTATGAATCCTTAGAAGCAAATGTTATTCCTTTCAGTGATGAACTCCCACGGTGCCATGACTTGTGAGGCCAAAAAGAGTTCTGGCTGCGATCACTGGAAAATGAGGAGCAAACAGATTGCTTCCCATGTGTATCTTAAAACACAGGACAGTATTTTTGGGATGTTTATATGGCCAGAGGGCATTCATCAAAGGTTAAAGTCAGGGCAAGTAATTGGACACCAGACATTGATACGTACTTCCAGATTTGTGGCTAATAGAATAATCCTATTGGCCTGCCATTTTATGGATTACAACATTTGGGGACAAAGGCTGAGTGTTCCTTAGAAAAATGTGAAATCGTTGGAGCTCCTCCAAATTTGGTGCAGCTGTTGTTACCAGCGTCTAGTAATCCTTGCTCGCACAAAATATCTTACTTCTGGAGAAAATCTTTTTCTAGTGCTACTTGGGGAGTGGTGTCCCAGTGGTGGTTTTTCACTAGTAGGGCACAAGAATCACTAATGGACAAGCAACAGTAAGTGCTTCTATGCTCTTGGGTGCTGTGAGGAACCTGAGGGCTTCCTCACTTCTTACCCCAGCCTATCCTCCCCCCCAGGTGTCCGGAGAAAGGCTGTCACTTTCGGATCCTGAACCTGGGGGTGGATATGTGAGGGATGATCACCTGGGTGGAGGATGCTTGGGGAGTCGGAATGAGGCACCCTTGGTGAGACATGGTATCCCCCTCGCCCCCAATTCCCTTTTCCAATGAACCTAATATTCCTCAGGTCTTTATAGGGTATTATCAATCCCTTCCATATTTTCCTAGACAACCTACTGCCAACACACACCACTTAGGTACTGAGATGAGGAGGCCACCATTGAAACAGAGGAAAGACTGGGCGAAGAAACATGAGCAGTCTAGTTGTTGGGCTCATTACCATGCTGCTGGGAACTTTAAAACAGGCTCAGCTGAGAAATATCAGGAGAAGTACAGCAAGCACAAAGGAGAGCTCCAGGGCAGAAGCTGTGGCAGGCGAGCAGACACCTTCCCGAGATGTTGTGAGGTTTATGGAGCCAGATCTGGTGCAACGAGCGAGAGGGGCTTGTTGGCAGTCTGAGGCAGATCGGAGAAAGCAGTGTGGTACAGAGAGAAGATACCAGCAGCGTTTGAGAGGCTCCCGACCGCTCCCTGGTGCAGAACCACTGACTAGAGCTGACCGAGCTCTGCAGTAAGCAGCTGGGAAGCGAGGAAGTTGTGGTGGACGCTGAACATCAGAAGGAACCAGCGCAAGCAGACCATGAACAGAGACGAGTCTCCAGAAAGACGCCGAAAGGGGAAATCTGACCGTAAGAAAGCTGGTGAGTCCGCATTGGTGAAAAGGGGGCCCCAGACCGTGATGATGCACAGTTTTGAAGCCAGACACATTTGGTTTTGAATATCTGAATTGAATATAAGGGAAAAGCGAATAGAAAATAAGCATTGCCAAGAGTGAAATAAGCCGCATTAATAAGAGTCAAGTAAGCTAACATTGTTAAGAGTTCAATGATCAAACATTGGCAAGAATAATTAACCACGAGAACTAAAATAATACCAAAACTGGTATGCAAGAGAATATGTTTCCTAGCAGGAGAGTGGACTGGAAGGCTTATGATGGATTGTGAAACTTGAACTAGAACAGCAGCCGTCTTTTTCTAGCAGAAGAGTATACTGGGAAGCCTTAGATAGTTTTGCAAGTGACAGCTACTGGAGAAGTGAATGTCAATGAAAACTGTGAGCAAAAAGCTTCAAAGGCAGTTGAGAGGACATTGAGTAGAGCATCATTTTGAAGGTGAAACATTGGCAAGAAACCTATGAAACAGAATCAAGCAAGGTGTGTCGGTTGCGTGACCTGTAATGGGTGCACTGTGTTATCATACAACTGCACCTAGACCGAATGCACCCACCTAAGCACCCACAGCAGCCATACTCTAATTTAATTGAGAAAGCCTATGTGAACCGAGATTGATGAGCTGATCTTGAAGTAAGTGACATGTAACCAAACTCGGAGAGCTGGGGAAATATCCCAAGGAACTGCTATGTTGGAACATTAAATATCCCAAGGGATTGGGTTGTGTTGAAACATTGGAAGACTTCAAAGCCAGGCGAAGGAACCCCTTTTGTTGTAAAGTGAACTATTTGAATCATATGGAAGGGAAAACCCTTTTTCTGCTTAAGAGCTGGAAGAAGCTCTGAACTATTTTTTGGAAAACTTATCATTTGATGCTGACATCCCTACACATTGTATTCAGTTAGATGTGAGGGCAAGTATAGAGTTTGGACACAGAAACATTTGCTTTGGACTTCCTGACATAGACTACTATCATTAGTTTTATTCAGGTAGGGTAATCCCACCTTAGCTTAGGGAAAGTTAGGCATTTCCCCAACCCTCCTTTTTAGTTAATAAAAGGTTACCGGATAAACTTTTATCTTGTGGTTTGGTCTGTGTCTCATTCATGATGCCTTCACATTACACACCAAAACCTATTTAATGAGAAAGTCTTCACTTAGCTGTCATCTGAGTGTTGCTGAATTACAGTTTTTGCAGCAATACCAGTACCACATGACATAAAACAAGGGGGTATTTGCAAAATATGTTAATGTGCACTACCACCCATTCATTAAAATGTTGCCATGAAATACATTGTTTCATCCGGTCTCCTTTATTCCCTATATTGCATCACCTCAAGGACACTATACTGGGCCAGAAGGTTCCAGAACTACTTCATAGAGGCTCCTTCATCTGAGTTTGAATACCTAACCTAGGTTGTGAAAATGGTTAGTGTCGGTACTTTCTTCGCATCCAAGAAAGTGAATGGCCTGCAGCCCAATTTTTAGATTTTCACGCAAAACGTCAAGATGGCGAAGTCACGAGTGTAGCCCCAACTCACCAAGCCCCCTCGGAAGGAGACTATTATGTGCCACTGGACCACGCGGATGCCTATTTACACATATTCTGCTGTGTGAACCACAGGCATTTCCTGTGTTTCTTTATTTTTGTAAATGTGTCTCATTACTGGTTTACATAGCATCAGCCACATGTTTTGTTTTAATAAATGTCCTGGTGGCGGTAGCAGCCCCCCTAGGAGGGGGAGATTGTTTTTCTAATTGGTCAAGACCAGGTTTTCAGATCTATTTGCTGTATATCTCAGGAAGATGTTCAAGCTACTCCAATCAATGCTGTGTTCCTTTAATAAAAAAAAGGTCCCATCTGTTGCAGTCCAACATGATTCAGTCCATTTGAGCTGTCCTTCATGGTGGGGACTGGGAAGATCGTCTCACCTTCCAACAGAGCCTGATACATCTTTCAAGTAGAGTATCTATGCTGACTGGATGCTCGGATTTCGGCTTATAATGCCTCTGCCCCCTAGGTCTCAATGCCTCATCTGTTTTTAGAGTGTGAGGTGTGAGTTGGTAGAGTCACTCCCTGCAGTGGGATCTGTAATATCACAGTCCCATCTGGGAAGGTCTCAGGGATCCAAGTTCAGTTTCAGACAGTCTATTGAGATGTTTTTGGTGGGCTATGAGAAAGGTTTAATTAACGGTGCCTACAACCAGATGCTGGTGATCGATGGGTCTCTTTTCAGCCCATCGGTTTTGTCTAATGCTTTTGAAAGCCTTAGCTTACTCCTTTTCCCTGAAGGCACTTTTGATTCCATATTGTGGCTTGAACCTGGCCCTCACTTTCTTGAGAACAGACTAGTTCGAGTTTATCCATTCTTATCCCTTGAAGCTCCTGACATTTACTATTATGTTCTTGGCCACATTATTTATGTATGCCTTGAAAGCCAGCAGCAGGAGATTGGTGTAGTACTCATTTTTGGGTGTTTTCTGGGTGTGACATTCTCAATGATGTGTTTTTAGTTCTCTTGGGCTGTCAGGTTGTCCTTCATCTGAACTGGCCTGGGTTATTTTTGGTTTGATCGCCCTCTGTACTTGAAGACTTATTTTCCCAGAGTTTTAGAGAAATGTTTATTCAATTAAATGTGGGCTTTAATATCATTTTTTTTTTCACCACACAATCCTTGAGATAACGACAGCTCAGAATTTACTAGATTTCAATACATTTGTTCCCATCGTGCATGATTTAGACACATAATTCAGTTCTGTCTGGGCTTTAAGACTCTTTCCCCAGTCGTCTTTTATATGAATTATGTTGCAGTTTGCTCTGGGCTTTCAGTATTTCATTCCCAGCAGGAAGTGATTTAAGCAAATGACTCTCTCCAACATTCAATATTTGAGGCAGAGGCTAATTCCGATTGGGCAAAGCTTTAAGACTCTTTTCCAGTATGCACCATTTTAGAGAAATTATGATTCATTAGGGATTGTGTTTTCAGTTTCGCCCCTAAGCATCCTTTGTGTCATTTGTTTGTGTTCACTGTAGCACTTTCACCTTTCTTTAGGGACTATATTTATCAAGTGCAGGTCCCGCCAAGCAATGTGTTTCCACACCCTGAAGAAGAGCATAATGCAATATTTGGGAGAGGTGGTTAGGTAGCCAAATTGGAGGTAGTTGAACCAAAAACTTGAGGCTCATATTCCAGATGAGATTGTGATCCCGGGCATATCATGTTGTGTCACTATATAGTACTATGCATACCCATTGCTTGCTCTTTATTTCCATGTGGCCATGTGAGTGGAAGGGGGTCTTGACAGGGGAGAACCCACTAAACGCAACAAGCCACTGGTTGGCTTATTTCCAGGCCTGCTTATTTGACTCCAACCACTTGTTTTATTTTTGTTCTACAATTACAAATGTTCCTATTTAACTCATGAGTAACAATCTACAAGTCTGTATTAAGCAAGGACTATAAGCAGTTGACCTTATCATATGTGTTCTTCTGTTCAGTGTATTTAAATATTTAAAATGCAGTAGTAAAAACCTACTGAGATTGTTTTTAAACTTACAGCCATTAGGATTGTGATATTTTTAGACTTACAATCGTGATGGAAAAAATAAAGTTGCAAACACTTTTATGTTGGGGGTGTTATGAATAATACAATGAACACTAATCCCAGTGTCCATTATCTACACAGTGATTCAAGCATACCGCCCTTTTGCCTCAGACATATTTGTTAAATATGAAGATCTGTCTTCTTTCTCATTTCCCCCAAAATGCTTCTTGGTTTTATGCAAAGCAGCCAAGAACACTCATTGCTGCTAAATGTCCCCTTGGTTTTTCACATAGGGGTATTTCGAAAAAGTACAAATAGTGTACCAGACTGGATTCATAACCTTCTATCAGATAATATATGGTATGGTTATTATAGGTTTTGATCATGTGTTTTGCTCAATAAGACCTATGTTATATTCTAATTAGCAATACAATATATAATGGAAGGGATCCTTATGAGTTGTCATTGTAATCGTTTAGAAATAGTTTTCAATGTTAGTACAAGTCAATCATTTCCTTTAATAGCTCCTTTTGCTAAGAATACACACCATTTGATCCCTCAAAATGTTCTTCCAAGTTGATGAACTAGTAGACCCTGCACCTGTGATCCCATACATGGTCCATCAGCACAGCCCCTGCAGAGACTCTGTGTCCCACTCATCTCCCCTCATATAAATTCCTGCATGACACCGCTGAAAATGTATCCCTTCAAATACCCAGTCAGTCACCACCTTGGGAAATTGTCTGTTGCCCATATTCTAATTGTAAGCATGAAAGGCACATCACCACTTCCATAAAGCAATCCTTGTTTTTTCTCTGGTCGTTCTGCAATCAGCAATGGCTGGGGTGACTCTAGCAAGTGTGCACCTGATAATGAGGCCCTTTCCTATATAGAGACAGATCTAGAGAGACCTAGAGCGAGACCGAGAGAAAGGGAGCGGACAGAAGGACACCAATGGATATAGGAGACATTCAATTGTTGCTCACGGCAAAGCCGTTTGTTTTGTGCCTCTCTGTGCCAACACCCCTTGATAGCCATGGCCCTCTTCTGATCTCGGCTAGGTTTGGAAATGTGCACCTTTCTCGTAATGTATCTTGTGTCCACACAAGTGGAAATATAGCTTCCTTGTGGATTCTAAACTCACAGCCTGTGCTCTAATATATGTGTGCCTTCCGCATGATGTTTAATGTGAACTCTATATAACGTCTGCTGAGCCGCCAGATGGCATCTTTTAGAACCCAAGCACCCACATCATGGACGGTTAATGTTGCCCTTGAGGTACCACTCGGATATTATTCCGATAACAGTGAAGATGAAGAGGGTCAGAAAGGAGTTCCCAGTTTGCCATTGCCAGTGTAGGATATCAAGCTATGGTTTGTGACTGGAAAAAGGGGATGGGTGGGTGGGTGGGTAGAGTTTGGGGCGCAAACCGCTCCCCACCCCCCCTTAATGTGGCCCTCAGTGCCATGTGGTGTCCATTCTATTTACAGTACATATAGGATCATTATGGCTAAGGGGCTAAGGTGCATTATGGTAGTGCCAGCTGCAGCTCTGGGCTGGAGAATGGAATCCCACAAGCAGCTATGCATCTGCTCGCCACACAGGAAGCTGTGTGGGTCAGGAAGCATTATTTTGGTTTGCTTTTTCAACCTTCACGGAGATGTTACACAATGTTTGCACCAATACAAATCGATTAAAACATGTTAGTCGTTTTTTTATTGCATGTGGAATAAGCAACTGTGCAGATGTGGTGCAAACAATACTCCCCATACTTCAGGCACTTCTCCAGCATTCCTAAATGCAATGTATGGAATCATTTAGATCAATATGCAAGTGGTGCATCACTGTGCATAAAGAGATACAGTAATGTGCTTTTTTCATATGAAATGTACAACTGACTTTCTCAAAGCGGGGATAACACATTTTCGAATGTATGCACTAATCCTAGAAAATAGTATGTCCCTTCCATTAGTGTAGCCAGATGGCAGGGAAATCCTAATGGCATTAAATGCTGGCATTCTGAAATGTCTGTCTAAAAATACTCGCTGTTCAAAAGTGTGTTTTTTTTTAAAGTTTGGGAATTAAACTTGTACTCATTTTGCAGGCAATTATTAGCACTAGTGCACACGATGTTCTTTTGGAACTTGGGCAGACTTTGCAAGGAAGTGGCGCGCCCTAGATTTGCATATTCAGTTTGGCTGCTTAGTCCTCATTTTTAGCAGATGTTCTTACAGTAATAGCTATACTGCGCCGCTCAATCATAGGAGTCGTCCTTATTGGCAATTAGTGTAACACCAAACTGCATTATCACTCCCATCATCATTAAGTGCCCAGCATATGGGTGGTGATGGAGAGCATTTCTACGAGCAACGTTGCCAACATATGCATTGCTCTCCCTCCACCCCCTTCACTCTCTTCCACGTGTATCCGCTTTGCCGAGTCAACTCATGCAAGACAATCCTGCTGATTTTGCAGTTCACATGATTTCTTTTCTGTTTTTTGGACCATCTGTCCATAACTTGGAATATGAATGCCGAACTGTCGTATAATCCTTACTTGATGCTGCATACGGTTTGAGCCCTTTAATCGTATGATCCATCGGTCCAATCCATTCTTATTTCATTTTTTTTTTAAAAAGCTAAGCCAGCCCACTCTGACATGAATACTCACCATTTGATCCCTCAAAATGTTCTTCCAAGTTGATGAACTAGTAGACCCTGCACCTGTGATCCCTTGCATGGTCCATGAGCACAGCCCCTGCCCACTCATCTCCCCTCATATAAATTCCTGCATGACACCGCTGAAAATGTATCCCTTCAAATACCCAGTCAGTCACCACCTTGGGAAATTGTCTGTTGCCCATATTCTAATTGTAAGCATGAAAGGCACATCGCCACTTCCATAAAGCAATCCTTGTTTTTTCTCTGGTCGTTCTGCAATCAGCAATGGCTGGGGTGACTCTAGCAAGTGTGCACCTAATAATGAGGCCCTTTCCTATATTCGTGGCTTGGAGGAAGGGGGCGGGAATAGTTCTATTACCCGTTAGCTGTTTCCATCCGTTCTACTACATACTTGCCAACATTCTGTGACCAAAAAGATGTAGGAGTTTTCAAGTTTCAAAAATAATAATTCCCATAACAATGACGTAACAGGAAAATACAAAACACACAAACAGCACAACATGGAAAGATGTTGAAAATTTAAAAATGTATAAGTCTGAATGCTAACACCAAATTGCCGGCAGATGCTCTGTGATGGTGCTACACTCTGCCACTTGCTTTCACTGCTGGTTCACCTAAAGGTTACACTGGCAAGAGTACAGGAGAGAGTCACGTAGCTGACAGGTCAGTGGATTGGTCTGAGCCCAATCAAAGTAATCACCTACCAGCCCACTGTACAGACAGACTAATGAATGCGATGCATGCTCTGTCCTGGAGCCTGCCTTACAATCACATACATTACTTGCCACTGCAAAAAGCAGTAGGATCTGTCACTGAACTCTGCAGGCGGTAGGACTGCTTAAAAAGCAGTAGCCTACTGCCTAAATCTGTAGGATTGGCAAGTATGCTACTATGTGTTATTTTTTTCTACTGAAATTTCATTTATGCATTTATTTTAATCCGAACAAAGTATTTGACTGACTCTACTTACATTTCATATCTGGAGTTTTGGGAAGGGGGGTTTCGCACTAAAACAGAATTTTGTTCAGTTTTGCACACATGGCGTTACCTACGTTCACGTAAATCTAAAAATCTCAAATTCCACCACGGAAGGGCCATTTTCAGGGGAATAAGTCGAGTTTGAGCCACTCGGCCTTATAAGGTTTAGATTTTCACATGGATTTGTATTTTTCGTTGGGCAGTTCTGCCTTGAGAAGGAAGAAGCTCTGAGTCTTCTGAAATGCACGTTCTAAAGCGCCGCTGTGGCCAATGGTTGACTTTGGCTGTAGCCAATGATGTGCGTTTGGCCCTTTAATACTGGCACAGCCAGCAACGCTACGCCGTAAATGTTATATTAGAACACTTGTTTTTTTTTTACTCGTCCCAAGGTAAAGGGCATTGCAATAGTTGATTTTCGACAAGATAAGGGTTCTGGCAAGGTGATCCTTGCCAGTTGTCCGATGTCAGGAAGGGGTGACAGGCAGTGATGAGTTTACATGTGTACGAGGATGCTGAAACAACTGAGTTAGTTTGTCGGTTGAGAGAGAGGGTTGAGTCTAGGTAAATTCCAAGCGTTTTTGTGACGTTAGTGACCTCGATAACATTGCCATCAATGTTGAAGGAAACGTATTTCGGGTCAAGTTTGGTGAGTTTGGACTGAGAACCTAAAATGAGTAACTCTGTTTTCTCGTCGTTGAGACATAGCCCATGGTGAGCCATCCAGGCCTGGATGACAGTGTAAACTGAATTGAGTGCTTTAACATCAGTTACATAATCGCCAGTGATAGGGATGAGTATCTGGGTGTCGTCCGCATAATTCGTGTAGGTGACACCCAGATGATCAAGAATATCAAAGAGCGGTTTCGTAAATACGTTATAAAGCGTAGGTGATACACAAGAGCCTTGTGGGACTACGCAGGGCACATGAGCTGTGTCGGCTGCAGCTAAGGGGGAGAAGACCCTCATGGATCTGTTTGCCAGGAAGGAGCTGATCCATGTGATAGCTGCATCCGAGAAGTGGACGGCAATTTTAAGGTGCTGGCAGAGGATTTGGTGATCGACCAGATCGAAGGCCGCAGAGAGGTCGAGTAGGAGTAAGAGCGCTTGTTTGCCCTTGTTTTTCAAGTCCTCGATTTGTGTTTTTAAATCGATCAAGGCTGTCTCCGTGCCATGCATCGGACGGAAGCCTGATTTCCTAAGTCCTAGTAAGTTGTTAGAATCCAAGTAATCTTGGATCTGGAGGTATGCTGCCTACTTGTCTGCGCGCTTCACTCAACACACAGCATCCAGACCCTTGAGATCTGCACAAGCGCACACACTAACCATTCCCAGCTTCAAGCTTCAGACAGCTAAAGGTACGAGCTTCCCAGTTCTTGCAGCAAAGCTCTGGAACTCCTTACCCAATGATCTCAGGAATACTCCATCCCTCCACTCCTTCAAAGACAGTACCAAACGGTGGCTTTACGAACAGGATGTTGCATCAGCCTCCTCACTGTAATTCTTGTTGTTCTTATTCTGCTAAATGGCTACTCAAATGTATAGATTGTAGCTACCTGCCGCTCGGACACCTCGTGGAGGGTCCCACCTCGTGTTCCACATTCATTGTAAATTGTATGTATATATTTAAATAACTGTATCTTGTATTCTCTTATGTAACACTGTTTTTGTAACTACCTTCCCAAACATGCGCCCTGATGCCCCTGGGCAGGTTGCGCAATATAAATAAACAAATACAAATACGGGTGAGGTAAATCACAGAAATGTGGACAGCCCACCTCAGTGAACTGTATCTGCCATAGATTTGCCCTTTCGCTGATTACTGGCTCACCACGTTGCCTCCGGGCAGTAATCTCGGAATTGCCTTTAAATGGTGAGTGCAGACGCCATATCACTTGCTTATAATGGAATCTTCTAGCTGACCCATTCACTGCGGTGTGGCTGGAAATCTCACCACACCACAGTATGGCTGACAAAACTTGCAGAACCATAAAGGAAAGTCAACATGTTATGTTCTCACAAATGTAACACGATTTAACGTGTTTGCGTTTATTTCGGCTAAAGCCATGCTTATGCAATTCAGTCATGGTCCGGCTGGAACGAAGCATGGCGCACCTACATTTAGTTAGTTTTTTCCCAGGTTTGTAAAGATGTTTTTATACCAATAATACCAGTAGCAGATGTTGCATTGTGTATTTCTGTATATGGTTTTATATAGCTGTGCATACCTGCAAGACGCACCCAGCCTTAGCACCCAAGCACCTAATGGTCTCCTGACTGAAACGTGAATGCAAATCGTGTGGAGCAGAAATCCATGCTTCGTACAGCGCTGCAAGAAATAAAGGCAGAACAAGGATTGATATGTTGTTGTGTTTCTGCAAATAAACAGCCTCGAGGAGTACACGAGTTTCAGGGCCTGGGCCAGGTGTGCGCGCTCTATATAAATTGAAACACTGTGGGCTCTGTTTTGTTGACCCTGATGACTTTAGACTGCTGCTGAACAGCTTGTAATTTGGTATTGCGAAGTCATTTAAAATCGGCGTGAGCTACATGAGGTGTTTTCGCATCGCAAGACAAGCAGAAAAGCAATGGCAAGTAATTTGCACTCCAAGTTTAGAAAATAAAAGGGAAGGACGGAGATTCTACGTATCCCAGGATGTGCATGAAATCTTGCCTTTGTGGGCCCTCTCCCTAGTCTTTCCCAGACAATGTTAAGCTTTGCTAAACGCGATTGCCCAATTACATCACCTAGAATAATATGTGTTCTGCAAATGCTTTTTGCAACGTGTACCGCCGAGACTACCTGCACATAGAGGAACACTAGTAATTAGGAACTTCTTTCAATTTTTGGTGATGGGTATTCGTCAATTGCTCTCATAATCTATCGAGTTTGCTTGAGTTGTTTGTTGCAAATAGTGGTTGCTCTGTGTGTTGACTTAACACGAGTGAAATGACTTGAACATATACATGTGTTCATGTGTCTATGCATTTATTTGTGTGATTCTTTTGAATGATGACTTGCTCTTCATGCCCTCCAGCAATCCTCGGGGTACCGGTCTTATCCCGCTGCAATTGTTTCACTGCATTTTGCGGTGGGTCATATCACTGCATATTACAGCGGGTGGGTATAGGATGGAGGGGGGGAAGTAGAAGGGGTTGGACGGAGTGGTGGGGGCAAGTGGGAGTAGGTGGGCGGAAAGGGGGTATGCGGTTAAAATGGAGTGATATGTGTCAAGGTGCCAGATGTACCGGATCCGGTCCATGGCTCAGTTTACCCTAATGAATGTGTGGCAATTATTGTGTGCACTGTAAACTGCAGAATGCTCGTCTCCTAATGTTCTCTCTCTCGTAGTAGACGGTGCTTAATTTAACTAAGGCATGCCTCTCTCACATTTTTCTTGCAAGCAGATGTGGGAAGAGGCCATTGCTTTGGGCAAGCAACTTGCAGAACAGTATGAAAACGAAATGTTCGATTATGAACAGCTCAGCGCTCTTCTGGTAGGTGTCTTTAACTCATTCTGAAATGTACATGAATAGCACGAATGCTGGGTAATCCATGAATTGTCTGTTTGCCTGATGTAGCCCCTCACTTCACGAGGCAAGGCTTTTCCAGTCTGCAGTCACTCTTACCTGATTGTCTTAAACTGCATGTCTGGTTTCCTTGTGCACTTTACCCTACTTGTCCCTGCACGTATTATTGTATGATGTATTGTACCTCTCACCCTCTCCTCCCTACACCTGCCTTTACCCCTCCCCCTTTTTCCTGTTCAGCACTTGCTCAATCTAAATCGTCTCACGGCCCAGTCAGAGCGTTTGTTTGTCCCTCCTCTCTTCTTCCTGCACTTCCCCTCCTCCCCCTCTCTGCTCTGCTCTCATGCTATAGCACTTGCGCGTTCCGAATGTTTCAAGACCTTTTAATAACTTTTGGTTTTATTCCTTCTTCCTCATCCCTTCCTCCACCCCCTTGTCTTGATGTGCCTTGAAACACAATTGCTGTTTAGTGAGCATTACAAATGACCAATACATAAATACAATAAATAAATAAGCCATATTTTACCTTGATGCAATCTGCTGGTAGATTCCAGAATGTATAGAGTTGTTTCCTGACATTGCACAGTCTCAGAACCCATTTTCTGGAGTATGAAATGATTACTTCATTTATATATTACGACCACATCAGCTCAAGGTAACAGCCAGTTATTTGCCTACCAACCAGTTTTATCCATTTAGATAGTTTGGTAAAGGTTTAAGCTGTTCTCTTCATGTACACTACTTTTGCGAAACAAATTCCCCAAACAAACATTGGACAATGCACACTATTGATCATATTGCCACTTACTCTTAAACTCGTAAACGTTTTAAATGAGACTTCATATTCAAATATTTAGCTTGGATTCAATTAGCAAGACAACAAAGGATCAAAAACAGCTCTATGTAGCGGACATACATACATTACATTGTAAGTGTGTAGATAAAATGTTACAATGAAAATATCAAGCACACAGTTGCATAGACAGGCTAGCATCTGAGTGGGAAAGGTCCGCCCAAAATCTTTCAATGCCCACTATAGAGTGGTGGCACAAGAGAGAAGTACTGCCTCTGACTCCCACTGAGCATGCCAGGAAGCTCTGGAGTACTGGAGCTGGAGGTCTGTAGAGGAGCATCTATTCCAGAGCTGGTTAGGAAACGGGTAAGAAACTAAGTGTGTTGATGTGTGTGTATGTATGTATGTATGTATGTATGAATACATATGTGCATGGAAATATGTGTCTATCTAAGTGTGCATATGAATGAGAATGCGGTGTGAGAAACCTGACAGTGTCTCACCTGCTAGTCCCTGGGTATCTGTCATCCATGTGGCCAGGACATGGCCATCGCTATTGGATCCAGTTTCTGGGGGTGGACCAGTGCGGCGGGATCACCTAGATGAGGGGTTCTCTGGTAGTGAAAGTGGGACACTGACGGGTGAGCCGCAGTATCCCCTTTCTTATAACACCTTTTCCCCCATCCTACTTTGTAGGACGCTTAGAAGTCCCCCCCTTTTCCAACACTATCCTACACCGAGACAGACAACGGACAAACAACAGCGCCGTTTACTTGACATGTCCCAACACAAGGGTCTAGCAGAGTCAGGCAATTTAACAATAACTATGCACATCTGACAGCCCTTTCCCTTTCCTCCTGGGATAAAAGGCAGAGCATGAAAGCACATTTTGAGCAAAGCTAAACGTATGAGGAAGCAACCAATCCAGACTGCCAGTTCAAGCAGAGAGACCTGGAGGGATGACGGAAGAGGAAATTGCTCTTGCCCTTTACAACTCAGAACTGTGAAGCCTCCGAAAGGGAAAGCATGAGAATGGGAAGTCCAGCTTGCGTGTGGTGTAACAGGTGTCAGTTGCACACAGGGCCCTCCCATGCTGATAGTCAAAGCGGGAAGCAGCACTTGCCGCTGTGGTGCCGTCCTTGACTCCTGAGACAAGAAACTCCCAACAGTTCAGCACAGCCGGTGAGTCGGAGAAGACAGATAGTAAAACCAAACTGTGCTGGGCCCAAGGTTGCAGGCGGCAAACTTTGTTGCACAACGAACTTGTGTAATTGATTCAGAAGCAGAGTGGTCAGGTGTCATGGGGACGCTCATTCGAAGGACTTCGACTGAAGCCTTTTTGGGTTGTGTTGTTTTGTTGACAAAAACCAAGAGGATTTAGGAGAGGCTAGTGTCAAGTGTCAAAGTGGTCATACGAGGGTCAAGAAAAACCCCTCGTACACTTGAAAGTCTTTGACACATTGGAGAAAACGGATTGAACTGGGAAACTGGCAAATGTGAACCCGACAGAAGGATGCCTGCGAGTTGAGGGTAAAACAGTGATATACCCATGACATTGTGGCAACAAGTGTGAACCCGGCTGAGGGATGTCCACAATGGATAGTTGGTTAAAAAGACATTAATACTGTTGAATGATATGCTTTTGAGTGATCCAAGGGGCGAAGAGCAATCGCCCAACATGAATGAAGGATCGGAGTCCGGCTGAGGGGGATCCAAGGGGTGAAGAGCAATCGTCCAACTTGAAATATTACCAAAGGAACTTTTGTTTTTGTTTATTGTTTATGGTTCAGCAGTCCCATAAAGAGACTTGTCCCCTGAAGGTTCTGCCATCGTTGAAAGAACTGTAACCTCATGTTGGTGAGTGTGCTGTGCTCAAAGGTCCTGCCTTGTCCCATGTTAAAAACATGGGAAAGGGAGACCCCCGGCTATAACATCCTGACTTATCATTTGTGGACACTTCTTTCTTCTCTTGTGAACACTCTCCCACACTTTCTGAAATTATCTGTAAGGATTGGCAATAGTTTTTTTTTAGTATAGGCACTTCTATTTGACAAGACACCACTAGAATTGCCTTATTATTATTTGATCGTCGTAGCTTGCTTCCATCTTATGTTTATATTCATTATTTGATAATGCGCTCCAAACCCTGGGGTAGCCGGGCGCAGCAGGTACAAGATTACTTAGGCTTAGGTTACATAGAGAGGATACAGACAGCTGATGCAATACATGTTATATTACCATATTTACAGTACATGTATAGAAAAAGTCCAAGATAAAGGGTACCTCACGACCCACAGAGGGCAGTGAGATGGTTTATAGTCCAGATTTCAGAAGTATCAAGGCAGTTGTATGCAGTGGTCCAGGGCCTAGTGCAAGGGTTCAGTTTGTTAGCTGTCATTGGTCCAGAGCCAACTTTTCACCTTACATCTAAATCTAGAGTAGGGTAGATTAGCGCTCAATGCAATAGGAAGTGCATTCCAGACTTGGGCAGCTCTAACAGATTAGATTTAGATTAGACATTTTTCCAACCCATTAATACAGTTTAATAAAAACCCTTGAACTGTGATCACTTGTGTCTGTACTGTTGTCACCATGAGTTTCTTACAAGTGTACATATGAATGTCTGGATGCAGATGAAAATGCAGTGTGCATGTTCCTGGTGGGCATGTGAATGATAGAGAGATAAACTGCATGAGTGAGTGCCTGATAGGCTAATGGGTACAAATGTGTGTGCGCGGTGCGCGTGCGTGATGCTGAGACCCAGGGGCCAACAGAGCATGGACTTTATTTACAGCGACAACATGGCATGTATTAATGGCATTTGTGGGCAAAGCCACCTTGATGTGTGTCATTACGTGGAGGAGAGGTTAGGGTGCTGGTTTATTCTACAATGCAGCAGGCAGCCTAGACGTTTTCTTAAAGTGACATGGAATTTATGTCTCGCGTTAAGGGCAACGCAACATGTCTGTTCTTACATGGGGGAGCATTTTTGCAGATAACACGAAAAGCTTGCTTGTTTTACTGGTGTTAAGGGCAAAGTCAATATGAGTGTTATTGCATGGTGGGGCTGGGGGCATTTGTGTTTCCAGCAAGGAGATGTTTTCCTATTGTGGCAGAACGTTTTTTCTGGCAAAAAGGGAAATGTCATCATGAGTGTTCTTACATGGGGTAGATGATAGGAAGGCGTGTGTACAGCCAGCTGGCTGATTGCTTTCTTAACGTGGAATTACATTTTTACTGGCGTTATTAGCAAAACCTACATGTGTGATCTTAAACGGGGCAGGGGGCATTCATGCAGCTAGCAAGGACATGTTTCCTTACTGTGGGTTTGCATTTTGTTTCGGTGTTACAAAGCCAACACGATTAATGTTAGTACATGATGGGGGGCATTTGTGGAACCAACAAGAACATGTTTTCTTACTGTAGCATGTTTTTTTTTTTCTGGCGTTATGGACAAAGCCGTGACTTATATTGGCAGTCCAAATGAATGTTTTCTTATGGTATCAATACTGGCATTATGGGCAAAGCAAACAAGAGCACATTTGCATGTGGAAAAGTGGCCTGTATCAGTGCATCCAGCAACCATTATGGACCTCTATCAGCACAGCCAGCAGGAAAATGTTTTTTTTTTTTATTATGGTGGGTCAAGGCATCATGAAACTGCTTCTGTGCACGGTTGGCATCTTGGAATCTAATGAATGTTTTCATATGTTGCTCTACAAAACTGATAGTATACAGTGTGGCTTCTTACCCAATTTTTCACAGAAAAAAAGTGCTGTAAAAGGCACAATTTTCACGCTTCATTTTGAAATGTTTCTCGCGGTGTGCCTCTTTAGGGAGCGCGCAAGGGGCCCACTTTCAACATAGCATACTGTGCTGGGTACTATCGAATAGCTAACATTTATAGTTACTGGGCATCATGTTCTGTGGCTTTTCTCATCTCCGTTATTGTGACATTTTACTTTGAACTGTTTCTCTTCTTTTAGCAGTAATTTTCCCATTCTAAGGAACATTTATTTTCCCTTAGCACACACCTATTCCCTGCCCTGGTTTATTGTAATAAACAATACAAAACAATAATTTCCCCACCTTTTGGTTAACAATCGGGAGGTCAGGAGGACGCTGCCCAGCTAAGTGAAGTAAAGAGAGTCTGAGCGATCGCTATTTACTGTGGGATAACAATGTGAAAAGGGCGCCAGTAGATACTGTAGCAATTTAAATTGTATGTGCAATGGCAAACGAGAGCTAATACAATTGTGATCTCCTCTCCTTTTCAGAAGAAACAAGCACAGTTTTATGAAAGCATTGTGAAAGTGATCCGGCCAAAACCAGACTACTTTGCTGTTGGTTATTTCGGACAAGGATTCCCCACGTTTCTCAGGGTATGTTTTACAGACAAATGTTCTCTTAGAATATGAGCAGTAACACACTCAAACCTTGATAAGTTAATGTAGGTCTGATGCAAAGGGAAGGGATGACAATTGTGGAAATGTAGTGATATTAGAAAGGACAATTATAACATGATAGAGTGATTTCCAGTATCAATGGTTGAGAGTGCCATCTGGTACAAAGGCTAGTCACAGAGAATATATTTAGTCATATGGAATACATGTGGGCATTAGGACCCAAGGGTATCCACATCGTTATTATTAATGTGGATAGGAGGCATGGTCTAGGATGTGCTACATTACATTTGAAAAGTGGACACTGGTGAACAAAAAGGAGGAGACAAATTCAGAAATAAGCTGTTAAGTGTGTTTAATGAAAATTAAAAGAAAATGCATCTCACCCGATTGGTATGAGGGGTTTACCTACCTGTAACAGTGCTAGTCAGTCCTAAAATAAAAAGGCAGTCCTCAATCCATAACCTATCCACTATCTAGCCCTACCACTATTTTCACATGACATAAAAATGAGCCCAGGTGATGGCCTTGTCACTGATATTTTCTAGGTTCAATATTCATAGGATCTCACTGTGGAGATATTTTTACAAACAGTTCAGAATATAAAGGTTTTCTGCTTCAAGAAAAGTTGCGAATCTCTCATTAATTTAAATACCTCTAGTCTGGAAAAAGGTAAACAAATAAAATGGCCGCAATGGAGAGGGTGAAGGGACTACAAGTACGGTGTTGCTTACGTGATGCACATTAGCCTAGCAGGAAATAGCGTGTGCCACAATCTGAGTCCCCCCCCTCTTCACATAGCAGAATGTGAAAGGAATGAGTAAAATATTTCCACAATTGCTGTTATTTACGAACGGTCCCTTTGGTGTGTGCGATACGTGCATGCATTCATGTTAGGTACTGACTGGCGATAGGCTCGAAAGGTTACCCGTGTTGCAGTTCTTTAACATGGCACTGGTTAGTGTCTGAGGGTATGCTTGATGGGCAATCTATTGCACCTGATCTGCCTGTAACTAGAACTCTGTAAGCTGAAACACTGCGATTGTTCAGGGATCTGTTCATGGAAAGGTGAAAGGACACAAGAACATTAACTTGTAGCCGGAATTTCATGTAGCAGGTGTACTGCAGGAAGCAGCTTTGGGACTACTACCAGACATTGGCATTTGTTGATCTCTTTTAACATCCAGTTGAATAGTAGGGGAGCAGAACCTTAGACAGCCCCAGTTGAATAGTAGGGGAGCAGAACCTTAGACAGCCCCACCCCTTCTCCCACAACTTGTACTTCCTTCCCTTCCCAGGATAAGCCTATATAATGTGTGACATCAAAGTAAATCATGTTCTTAAGTGTATGTTTTAGCCATTGGTTGGGATAGGATTCAGTGAATTGTAAAATGCCATATTGTGGACCTGTCTCGGAGCTAATACTCAAAGAATGTTGCAAAATACTACATGGAAGGACTTCAAGGTGGGCATGGATTAAAGGGATGAAGCAGTGGACTTGTCCCTGACGATTTTGGAGCTTTACTTCCGCTTTAAGAAAATCACGGTTCCCAAAAGGTATACATTTTATTTAAGGAGGCAGGCAGTTTGGGAATTGCTTTGCATTAATGGGGTAGTCGTATTGGTTGGCATATCATTTCAATAATCGTATGCATTAATATCTAGTGGCACAATTAATTATACGCCCACAGTGACAGATTTATTTTCTCTGGGCTTTGGGGTGGAGGTCGGCTATAATTGCTGATTTACGCAATCGTTGCTCCTTCAGCTGCCCTTTGCTCACTTCTTGGTAGCAGCGGTCGAGCAGTCGGGGATTGCTCTCACTCATCAATGGAATGGGGCAGTTCATAATACATGATGACATCTATTCATGGGGCATGAAATGAATCTACAGATGAGAAGACGTTTTAAATCCATTTCCTGTAACTAACTAGCCGAATTGCATCTTCTATACCTCAGCAATCCACTGGAGCTGGCACTCACATTTATGGGAAACAATCTCTAAAACTATACTAAAAGGGCTATTCAAAACAAGACTGCAGTTTTCAGAGGCAAACAGCGGGGGCTAGTTCTCTACTGCTTTAATTCAAAGAAAATTCACCATAATTGGGTAGTCCAATAGCACTCACTGTAATGGAACAGTGACCTCTGGATATTAGGTAAAGTTTGCAGGGGGGCCAACAATTGTGCAATTCCAGTGTGCTGCATGCTTGCTGCGTGCAGGTTCCCCTCCAATCCCTATTATATGAAGAACTTTTCAAAACACAAAAAGGAAGCAATAAGAATGTTCTCTGTGCTTGGTTCTGCGTAGTAAGAGATTAAAGAGACTGGTGTTTCCGCAATCGTACAACTCTCTCACCTTTGAAATGTGGTGCAGTATTTGGTTCCTCTGTTTTCTTCAATACATACAGCACAATTATATTTAAACAGGAGCCAGTTTTCTCAATGTCATGTCATCCTTAAAATGATCCACTGACATTTATAGCAGAACCAGTGCAGCATGTTTCCTGTCGTGCAACTCTCAAACAACGGGCAAGACCTCTGTTGCTTCACGTTTGCCCTTGTCAAGTAATACGTCTTCAAGTAATATGAACGGTAGCGCAACTTCTTACCCCATTCCCTCTTACACAAACTGAAAAATTGGTGCAAAGTGGATATGGTTATTTTTTTGCACCGTGGAAACTTTATGTAACATACCGAAACCTGTAAAAATTAATGGTGTTTTAGGAGTAACATTTTGAAGCGAGGCAGTCATTGAGATGATACGTTTGGGAGTTCATTCATTATCAGAGAGGGTGTCTGTTGACCTGATGGAAAAACTACCGCAACCAGGGGCCAGATTAACCAAAGTTGGTCTGAAATGGTGGATCTTTTTTAAGCTGATTTCTGTTTTGCACCTCACTAATGCAGTCAGAGGGTCCACATCTGAGTGTACTGAGGGATGCAGTCTGTAACTGGGCATACCCACTCCACTCATCGGGACTATGGCAAAACATTAGGTGATGCCGGAAGGTTTTGAATTAATCTTAACCTCTGGCATTACTGTGGGCAACCCCCCAGACCATCGTTCCTCAGCCTGCCAAGCCTTTAAATAAAGGGAAAGTACCATATGCAAACCAGGCCTGTTCCCGTTCTAAAAGGGGCCCAGCCCGAACGGCTTAGTCACATGCCTCTGCACAGTTTGCATTAAATCTGCACACCTTAACTGCACATATATATATATATAATTTCAAATGAGAACGGCATCAAAAGACACTGTTCAGGCAAGCAGCACTCCACACACAAAAGTGTTCCAAAAGGCAGATGGCAATCACGGGCAGCCAACAGCAAACACTGCAACGCCGGTTGTATGTTATAAAACAACCTTTATTTTTCATTTGCAGCAGTTAAAAAATCCATTAAATTCGCCCAGTGGGAGTTTCTTGCCAGACGGCAGCCTGACGCGTTTCGCCACTACCCAGTGGCTTGTTCACAGTCATTCATCACCCACAGGAAGTTCGTTTTGATAAAAAAACACACCTCAGTGAAAACAGAGAAAAGGTGACTTACAAAATCTACATGATGGCTGTTAGCCATTTTGGCTTGGGCTACTAGGTCTCATTACTAATCACGTAAAGTAACGCCCAATTCAACCTGTTTAGTTTGTATTACACAAGTAAAACATGACTTTTAAACAAGAGTAATGAAAACACAATTTGTAGCCTTTAGATGTTAGTATTTACAAACTGAACAATTGCATGTTGCTCGGTCCGTGATAAAAAGGCGGAGCCTGATTTTTAAGAAAAAATATTTCCCAAGTACATAGACATGGGACGATCTCTACCCTGAGCCATGACAGAAATGATATAATGCATTAAAATCTACAAAAAATGTTTGCAGACCAAGGTAGTCATTGCATATGTGTATCACCATAATAATGGAGATATATGTATGTGATTCAAATTAGTGTCTCAGTTAACGGACAGTGTTGTAAAAATATAAAGTGCATAGTGCATATCTGATGTATTCAAGGATATTTCAGTATACATAGATATTTTCATGTGCAAAAAATGCATTCCTATGATAGGGATAATTTCACATTAAAAAGAAAAACATTGTCATAGTATAAAGTGCATAGTGCAAACTACTGACGTTCTCTAAACTGCTTTGATACATTCAAAATTGCATAATACAACACCAAAAACCAAATTTCTTGCAGAATCACATACATAGGATCTACCGCAAATAATAAGTTTGTAATAATGCATTCCTATAGTTGCTATTTTAGGCATAGTAGTGTCGAAATGGGTATACAAGAGAAATATGTTCTAAAGTGCCATGTGCATATATAAGACAAAGAATAGCAGAGTCCTAACACTAAAATAAATTTATAATCACACTATTATAAAAACATCAGATATCTAAAAGATGTATAAAAGATACCACTGCTCAGATAACATGCTAAAATCGTGTTGTCATGAATTTAAATGCCTCCTTGTGTACACTGGTTTACCAAGTAAATTACGATTTTGAGTCATATTGTAAGTCACTGTAAAAAGTGAAAGATAAAAAGTGATAAGTAAAAAAGGAAAGAAAGAAAACTTTGCACAAGTAGTCAAACACATAAGGTTACAATGTAGGGTCATTAAAATTGATGAGCTGTTTGGGGTTACTATATCATATTAAGTATAGTCCTTATGTCCCCAAAAAAGTGTAGAGCTCCTCATCAATGTTGTGTCCCACCGGGGTCTTACTCTCAAAGTCTAAAATGAATTTAGTCTCTTCTTGTCGGAGTGTTCTCTCATGATCACCTCCCCTGGGACCTGGAATGACTTTATGTATGGCAAAAAATGTTAGACTGGATCGGCATTATCAGTTTCAGAGAAATGTTTTGCCATGGGGTAAGAGCAGTCCTTGTTAGTAATAGCTCTAACGTGTTGCAGTATGCGTACTTTGAGC